>NC_063434.1:8923888-9641388 GCF_020379485.1 Brassica napus
AGCTGCTTTTCTAACCATACCATCCCTCTTCGAAATACACTGTTTGGTTTTGGAAAATTCGAAACCTCTGTTGCATTAGCAATAGCATAGCAGTTGGTAATTGGCAAGGCCTAGTAAGTTTTGGTTTGCTTTTTAAGATTATGATTGAATGGCTTTGTTTACCAAAGCAGAGGAAGAAGCCAACAACCTTCGTATGTCTTTCGTTTCTAGATGACAAATCCAAAAATAGATTTATCTTTTCATATCCTTGGCAGGTTAGTGTCCACGACAGATGCTTTATTGGCTCTTTTGGCCACTGCTATGGAATATTCCTTATTGTAAAATCTTATTGGATTAACGTCGAAATGTTTAGCTGTGTTTTGTTAAACCGGCACGCATTCCAGACTTCAAGTTGAGCAACTGAGGAGAAAATATAAGAAACTAGATGTCTTCCTGCACCATGTGCAGTAAAAAATTTAAAATACTTTTTAAAAGATAAATATAAATTATATTTTAAAATAAAATTTTACTAATATTGTAAATTTTCTTTTTCGTATGAATATTTTAATATAAATTTGATTTAGTTAAGCATAAAAATTATATTTAAGAATATGCATGTATATATTTGAAATTATAATCTTAGATAGATTTTTCTATCTATTTATTTTAATTAAATATCTATTTATTTTAATTAAATATATTAAATAACTTGTAAAAGTTGCATAATTACCAAAAATTTAAATTAACAATATTTATAAAATTTCTAGATATATAAGAAAATAATAATTTTACGATTAAATTTTTATAATTTTCTTAAAAAATTGTATACATTTTTGAAAATTTTAGTAAAAAAATTTTATAATTTAAAAATATATAAATAAATTATATTTCGAAATTTATAATGTCATATTTGAATATATTTATTTGAATGATGATTTATGAGTTATTTCCATATTTTAAAAAAATTTCCAAAAATATAAATTGACATTAAATGTAATATATGAGTTATTACCATATTTTAAAAAGTTTACCAAAAATATAAATTAACATTAAATGCAATTGTCCATGTCATATTAAACCATAAGACATGTCATCAATTTCAGTAGTCATGTCATATTTGTTTTATTAAATTGATTGTAGAAAGAACATGTGGCAAAATTACTTCACAAATATAGTCTAGGAGATTGGGTTGTATAATGCTCAAAAATTTAATAATCACTCGATAGCTAATTGCCCTATTATATCTACTAGATCTCGACGCGCACAACTGCGCAGATTTTTGTTTTCGTTTATTTTTATAGAAATATTTTGTTTTCAATTCTAAATTGGTATATATTATAATATATATGTGTCCATCAATTTTTAAAACATAATAAGTTTACGGTATATTTTTTTCATTGAATAGATTGTTTCAAACTTTCAAATGTATTTGTATCTTCTTCTATATATCTTTTTTGGATTATTATTTCATTATTAGAATCATAACTATATATATAAAAAGATTAGTAAAATATTGTTTTATTGTCATATTCTAAGATGTTGTAACATTTCACAAATTTAGAAAGTTTTTTTAAAATTAGACTTTTTGCTTCATAGATTTATATTATCGAGTAAATAATTAAACATTTAGTTTTGTTTAATTTTAAAAATAAACTATATAGTTTAAAATTTGTTTTCATTGGTTTAAGGTAGTAAAGATTAATCATTGTAGGATAATATAATTTTTGTTATTTAAAAAAAAATAATCTTTATAATTTTAAAAGTTAACATCGACAAATATTTAAATATTTAACATATGGATGTATATATTATAACATTAAATTATATATATTTAATTTATACTATTTATAAAGAGAAAAAGACCAAAATAGCACTAAATCAAGTTTTTGTTCTCAAACTAGCACTCAAGGTCAAAAGTCATAAAAATAGCACTCAAGGAATGGGGTTTAGGGTTTAGAATTTAGGGTTTAGGGTTTAGAGCTTAGGTTTTAGGGTTTAGAGTTGAGAAGTGAAGTTTTGGGGATAAGATTTCAATTTTTGAAAAATAAAAAAATTTAAATTTTTCAAAAGATAAAATGTCATTTTGGTCATTTTAGTTTTTGAGTGCTATTTTTGTGATATAAACTTAGAAATGTGCTATTTTGGAGATTTGCCCATTTATAAATCCAATGAATCATCTATTGTTTAAATCCAATTATTAATAGCGCAATAAAATTTTTTGGTATATCCAAAATTTAAATGATAAAATTAGAGACTAAATGTAACATGACTTTCTAGGAATAGGTCAATTACATCAATTTAAAAAAAAAAAATCACAAATGAATCAAAGTTGTGACTTCTGTTTTAATATACAAGATGAGAATTTTTCACCTAACTAATTCAGAATCTGAAACGTAATAATTCTACCTTCACTACCCTTTATATCCCATTTTATAAATCGTTATAAAGAGCAAAAATATACAAACAGATATTCGTTACCTTTTTCTGCAGCTATTACTAAGATCAAACAAGTTATAAAAATAGACATACTCAATGGACTAAATAACACTTGAAAATATGAGTTGTATATAAAAGTTGTGACACAAAAAATGAAATAAAAATTAAGTATGATTCGTTATGAAATTTTGAACCATAAATAATCAGACAAAAAACTTATATACAAAAACCTGACACATACATGATGCTCAAATCAAATAAAGGATAATACACATATATATAGCTCTAAATCTCGGCCTAAAGTAAGCCAAACCAACTTTTTCCTCCTCTTTCATCTTCTTTTCTTATGTTTCCAATAGTTTTCATATTTTTTTATATTTTAAAATTTTAGTTTACTATTTTTTTCACTGCAAAAAAATAAAACATGTCCAAAATGATCAAAAATATCAAAAGTTCTAAAGGAACAAACAAAAGTTTAAAATATTTTTTTCCAATTTTCTCTAAATCAAAACCCGCATAGCAATCATTGCGAGCCCAAAACATAATCAAATACAAGCAGTTGAATACAAGTAACCTACCAATTATGAATTCAACGGAAAAAAATAACAACAACATGCAGACCATTTAAACACACAGAAAGCATAACAGGTATCTTAAACACCCAAATTCTAAAATATATGCAACCATCATGAGCAAACAAAATAATTCATATCACATATAATTCATATTCCAATCAAACAATCCACACCATACATAACTAAAATACAAAATATTTATCATACATATCACTTGTAATAGCAGTTCTAACACACAAACAACAAAATCTAACAACAAATATACAAAGTTAAATAATAAGTAAGACATATCCCGCGCGCAGAGCGGACCGACCTTAGTAGTCAAATTTTTAAGTTTCAGCTAAAATCTTTTGTTTCATATAAATCAATTGTTAAATCTACATTTAATTTAAAAAAATTTATGTATTTAGAATTATTGATTTCACATTTTCAATTTATGCCCTCTCTACAAAAAATACAAACTGACATATATACAGGCTTTTTGCATTGTTTATTTCATATGATAAATATTTCCATTTGTATAATTAAGTTACAGCTATACAAATATTGATTTGATACACTAACCAAAATTATTTTATCAAGGAGACTAAAAACTAAAATTTTTAGCTAAAGGTTAAGACATTTTTTTCGATCAAATATCAACAGAATTAAGAGAAATGAAATTGCTTTACATGGTTTCGGATTAAAATAGATGATTTAAATCGATTATTTTTACTAAACCAAACTATTTTATGATAAAGAATAAACTGAATAAAAATATCAAACAACAAAAATGCTATTTTTTTTTCTCAAAACCAGCTTATGGAAACACATTATAAATAAAAATAAAACACAAACCAAACTAATCCAACTTTTTTTTAAAACACCACCCAAAAATTAGTCTTTAAATCATATAAACCGGACCATCATTCTGTAGATTTGGAAACACTACATAAAATTTAGAGTATAATATAGGACTGACGATGCCTTGCAAGTGCTTATAATTATGCAATGAGTATGCAAAAGCATGTTAAAAACTAATATTATCTTAAAAACAAACTATATTCTAAAACAAAATCTTAAAAACAGAGTAGACATGGTAGTCTCTTAGTGGATCTGCATTTATTCTTGTAGTATCCATCCTCTCCAATTATGCAAGCTGCGCTGGTGTGCTCTCTCTTTTAGACTGTGTTATTCTTTCATGGTTTTGAAATATGATAATTGTGACTATTTGCATGATCGCATCACCCAGACTTTATGGCTGACAAAATATATGTGTATTAATAAGGATATAGACTATAATTTTTATGGTCGTGACAGCTTGATTATATATGCCTGAGACATCAACTGAGATTCGCATTCACATGTTTAAGTGCATTTGCGAGAAAAGGAATTGACATTTACATGAGATTGATATATTATTTGGTCTTTTAACTCGTTACTAAACCGAACTGTCAAGGGTTCATGTGAGGATATCATTATTGTATAAAAGGCTTATGTGCAAATGTTAGTCATGATAGTTGAGGAACTTGCCACAATAGCAAATTTTGAGGTTTTGTGAGGGAAGATTCAGTTGCTGTCATTTCTTTTGAAGATACTGTAGAAGATACCAAATTGGATGACATCTTCATCTGCAGTAGGGAATATCAGTGAAAATATATTTGAATATATACTGAGCCCTAAATCATGTTAACAATCTAGATTATTGTCATATATATAGATATAATTAAACATATAAAATTATGATTTTATTTTACCTTTAGATGCATAGTTTTTCACTCGCTTTAGCTTTCTTCAGTGATAATAGAGTGATCAAGATCGTTGAACGAATTGTCCTAAAAGCACATGCTAAGATAGATGATATGAAGACACATTTTCTCATTGGCCCTGTTCTTTTTACCTGCTTTTTTTACTTCTCGCTCACTTTTGTTGCATTAGCAATTTTTGAATCACAAACATCAATCAAAAACCCCAACTGTTGGAATCAGATTTTTTTTAAAGATGGGAACACTTACCTGATCAAAAAGCAGGATATATGTACTTTGCAAACTGAATTTCTACATGTTCTCGATTTTCCTGTCAAGATCAAACACCAATAGATGTCAAATTCCGTTTACAACAGTAAGAAAAATATATTGTAGCCAAAAACACATCATCGCTGCTAGACCAGTACCAAACCCAGCAGTGCCTGAATCCAATCAGATACAAACCCAGTGAAAAGCTTATATGAATGGCTCATGAAAAACAATAAGTCTAAACCAAAACACAAGCATGTCAAATATGTAAAGTATTCAAAAATACATAATTGCTGACAAAGATTGCTGAAGACAAGACTGTTCTTGGATCCGCTAATCATGTTGTGCAGGGAAAGACTCCACCAATGCCAGTATCTTCCCTAAAGCTATAAGAGCTTCCACGAAAGAGTTCCACCAACTAATACAGATAAAAAAAGAAGGCCAAGAACTATACGATGTAACTAATTAACTAATCTTCTTTATTTAACTTTCACATTCACCAATATTTTGGCCTTTGTGTTCACATTCATCAATTTATTTAGGCCGATTGGATTTCTGCAGTAAAGTGATAAGCTTTATGGCTCTTTGAGGAGCATCAGAATCGATAGTAACTGCCAGGAGTTGGAAGCAGACTATGAGATGATGGTAGTAAGTCACCGGTGGGAGAAGATAGGTTTTACTTTTTAAAATGGGCCAGTTTTCAATATTATCAGCCCACATAATTGGCCTGTGAAAAGTTTGTGTCGAGTAAACAATAGTCTAACGTGGCCACTAAAAGCTCTTTTATTCGTTGATTATTTTTAGTGATGTGGCACATCTCAGAGGGCTTCATATACCATGTGTCTTTTCTATAATAATGTCTTTTTACTTTCTGATGCAACCTGTAAACTTGTCAAGAAAAAATAAATTAAATTAATAATATTTCACCTTCTTATGTGGCTTCCTCTTATTCTTTTATATGGAATAAGATGTTAGACACTCTTGGCCTTTTATTCCATCGAATATGTTATCGCCTCTTCCATCCGTTGACGTAAACTTCTATAAAACATGTTTATTCTGAAAAAGTACATTTTTATGTTTATATTCTATCTGACTCATGTAGAATGGAAGTACATCTTATTTGCACCCATATTCTAAATTGTACGGTTTAATATCACCAACTTTAACTTCTGAATTCATACTAGTATTTACTATTTTCATATTTTGTACTTGGATTAGAGTTTATATTTTCATGTAGGATTTAGTGATTAGTAGATATGGTTTGGTTTATAGAAGATTGAGGTTGGCATTGAGAAAATCATTAACTACTTCCATTCAATCATAGACATTTCAAAATCTGAGAAATAAATGAGATACTATTTAGATGCAGTTACATTTTTCATGTACATAAAATGCATCTTGTTGGCATACGGTTCTATATTGTATAGTTTAATATCACATAATGTAGCTTACAAATTAATTCTAGTATTTTTTATTTTCATATTTTTCTATTTGGTTTAGGGTTTATATTTTGTGTAGGATTTAGTGATTAGAGTTGATAGGGTTTAATTTATGTACGACTGGGGTGGACACTAGGGAAAGCATTACCCACTTCCATGAGGTCATAGACAAATAAAAATTTGAGAAATATGGTAAATGTTCTTTAGATTGCAACTACATTTCCCGTTTCTATTATATATGTCTCGTGTATAATGGAAATGCATCTTATTGACATTTGTGTTCTACATTGTCCAGTTTAATATCACATAATGTAGCTTCCGAATTCATAATAGTATTTAGATTTTTTACATTTTGAAATTTAGGTTAGGATTTATATTTCCGTGTTGGATTTAGTGATTTGTGGCTATAGTTTAGTTTATAGAAGATTGGGGTTGACATTGAAAAAATCATTAACTACTTCCATTCAATATAGACATTTCAAAATTTGAGATATAAATGAGATACTATTTAGAGGTCGATTGTTTCCTGTTTTTGAAGTAGTTTTTGAGTTTTGTTTTTCTAAAAACCATTTTCTAGACAATCAAGCTTTTAGAAAAATAGATTTCCTATAATATATGGAAACTAGTTTTTCCAAATAACTGTATTTTATAAAGAAAAAAAACCAAAATCCAATTTTTTTATGGTTTCTTCAAAATCTACCGACAATTTTTCAATTTTTCAATTTTTTTAATTTTTAATTAACTTTTCTATATTTATGCTTTAATATAGGAAAATAAATAAAAAAATAAATACTAGAAACAAATTAGATTTAGTAAAAAGCATATGTTTAATATATATAATACAAAAATAAATTTCAAATAAGAACATATCGAAAACTTGTCAATAAAATTAACTTTAAGTATTTAAATTTACTTTTATGTAAAGTTTACATGTTTTGTTAATAATATATTGGTGTTATTTATTGATTTTTTGATATATTCTTTTAGTAATTTAAGTTTGTTTTGTAAAATCAATTTATAAGTTAGAAAAATTTTAAAATAAAAGAAAACATTAAAAAAATTTAGAATTTTTTTTAAAATAAAATTTAGAAATAAAAAAAATCTAAAATCAAAAACTAAAATCCAAAATTTTCCAAAATTTTCAAGTTTGTTGTTTAAAAAATTTTACATTTATTTTTAGTACAAAAAAAAATCATGATCCAACTTACGTAAGTTTTTTTAAAACTAATCAACACATATTAATTGTTGATAATAGCAATTTATTTTTCATTTTTTCAGAATATTTTTTACTATTATTAATACTTTTCTTTTTGATAATATTAAAAACAGAAACCAAAAACTAAAATCTAAAATCTAGAACAACCATTTATGTTTTTCAAAAAACTAAAATCTACTGCAAAAACTAAAACCAAAAACTAAAAACCAAAATCTAAAAACTAAAATCTAAAAGCCAAAAACCAAAAAATAAAATCTAAAAACTTGCAAAACAATCATCACCTTAGATTGCAATTACATTTTTCATGTACATAAAATGCATCTTGTTGGCATATCGGTTCTATATTGTACAGTTTAATATCACATTATGTAGCTTTCTAATTATTTCTAGTATTTTCTATTTTCATATTTTTCTATTTGACTTAAGGTTTATATTTTCGTGTAGGGTTTAGTTTATGTACGACTAGGGTGGACACTATGGAAAGCATTATCCACTTCCATGAGGTCATTGACAAATCAAAATTTGAGAAATATGGTACATGTTCTTTAGATTACAACTACATTTCCCGTTTCTATTATATATGTCTCGTGTAGAATGGAAATGCATCTTATTAACATTTATGTTCTATATTGTCCAGTTTAATATCACATAAAATAGCTTTTAAATTCATAATAGTATTTACTATTTTCAAATTTTGAATTTAGGTTAGGGTTTATATTTCCGTGTTGGAACTAGTGATTTGTGGCTATAGTTTAGTTTGTAGAAGATTGGGGTTGACATCGAAAAAGCATTAAGTAGTTCCATTACGTATAGGTTGGCATGTCTTTCATGATCTATACTATTTTGTTATATAGAATAACAATGCCTGTAACTTTTGATATTTCAATACGTTAACATATATTTTGTAACGTGTACTGCTATAATCCAATCATTTCATTAAATCATATGTTGTAAATAGAAACTTTATAAATTGTTAATGTGTCACAGAAATACACTACGTCACCTACTTTATAAATTGCAACTAGAAACTTGTTAAACGATAGGCCAGAACCGAATGGAATGTGAGCTAAATGTTTTGCATTAAATTATGTCAAAATCAATATTATTCACCTAATTTATCTCTCAAATCTGGTTAGTACGCAAATAAGTCCTTATTTAAATATAGGGTATGAAGTGACTAAGAAATAAAGAATAATAATATATTCTCTAGCGTTCTTAAAAAAATCACCATTCATGAGAAATAATTTTTCTTTCTCATTTCTTATCATTCCTTTTTTGTAAAGAAATAAAAAGTTCCGATTGGTGATCTTTCGGAGAACAAGATTAACGAATAGAAAAAAAAACGTATAGAAATAAAACAAAAAGAATGAAAAACAATGATTGTTCATTTTCAAATTTAGCAAGAAATTATTTTATTCTTTATTTTTCTACAAAAAAGAATAAGAGAGAATGAGAAGAAAAATTTATTCTCTCTAAATGATGATTTTTTTAGGAAAGATAGAGAATTGAATATTCTTTGTCATTCCTTGGTCACTATTCAAAGTCAAAAACAAAATTATTTCTTGTTAAAGTTGAAAAAAAACAATCATTCCTTGTCATTCCTACTATTCTATATTTCTTTCCTATTTGTTCAATTTGTTTCCAGAATAGTCATTAGTCAGACCAGTAATCTTAGATAATAAACTTGTATTTTTTTTATTCGTTCCACTTGTTTCCAAAATAGTCAACAGTCAGAATCATAATCTTAGATAATAAATTTCACAAGCTGTTGTTCTAATCTATATATAATTAATTAAGATTTTGTAAATATTTATTTCTATAAAAAATTGTTTTCTCTCAAATTTCGATAATATTGATAACTCAAAATCTGACTGTCTTTTAAACATTAACATATCATATTATAAATTATAAAAAATACATCAATAATCTTATATGTTTTATGAAGATTAAAGTTTTATTCGTATCAGCCTTAAGTATTTTTTTTTAACATTTAGACAAAAAGAGAAAGAAATCTGTTTTAAATAATAAAATTTAATAAAATGAAAGAAAAAGAGAGAACATGATTTTGTAAAATTAAATGAAAAGATATTAATGAAAAAGGGCAGTTGGCTAGGTTTATAATTTTGGTGTAAGAGAGAGAGAGAGTATATAAGGGAAGCCACGTTTATTATAAGTCCGCCTCCTAAAAACCCTCCTCTCTCCTTCTCTCTTATCTCTCTCTCATTTTCAAACCTCCAAAACTCCTCAGAAACATGAGCAACGACAAGGACAACTTCAACCTCGCCGATCTAACTGACGGTAAGGCTTCCCCTCCCCCCTACGACTTCACTTGCTGCGCTGTGGTTACTGACTGTTCTTCTTTTATTTTGATTTTGTTTTGTAGCTCTTAAAGACGAGGATCGTATTGGCCTTATGCACGCTCTTAAGGTGAGTTTTGTTTTCTCCTTTAAAAAAAAAACAGTTCTGCAATCGAAGAATATGATTGGTTTTGATTTTAATGTTGATATTAGAGACACCGTAAGGCGTGCCTTCATTTGATTTATTGGGGTTCAGTTGAGATTGTGTCTGAGTTTTTTTGTTGTTGTTGTTGTTGTTGTATATGTTAATCCGCAGAACAAGCTCATGGCTGGTCAGCATTCTGATGTGCTCGAGAGTCTGACTCCTCAAGTGAGAAACCGTGTTGAAGCCTTGAAGGAGATTCAGGTTAGACAAGTTTCTTCTCATATTATATTTTATTGAATTGTGTAGATTGATTAATGTGGTATCTGATCTTGGTTAGGGATATTAGATTGTGTTTATTCTCCTTCCTTATTTGAATGTCAAGTTTCAAAGTATGGTGTTTGCCTATTGTTTACCTGTGACTTCTCTTAACGCAGGGCAAGTATGATGAGCTTGAGGCAAAGTTCCGTGCGGAGAGAGCTGTTCTCGAAGCCAAGTATGAAATGTTGTATCAGCCTTTCTATACCAAGGTAATTGTTACTGAGAAAAAAAAGTCTTTTAACTTAGTATATTTGTGTATATATATTTTTGTAATTTTGTATATATAGTAGATATATTCCTAACTTGGTATCTTGTAACACACAGCGTTATGAGATTGTGAATGGAGTTACCGAAGTTGAAACCACTCCAGAGGATACGAAGATGGACCAAGAAGGGGAAAAACCTGCAGAAGGTAACTTCAGGAACATGGTGTCTTCTTTTTAAATGAAATTTTTTGGGAAAGATGAAAACAGTTTAAGATGTTTTTCATGTGTTCTATCGCAGAGAAAGGGGTTCCAAGTTTCTGGCTGACGGCCTTGAAGAACAATGATGTGACTTCCGAGGAGGTAAGCTATATTCAGTTTTGGTATTCTTTTTGTATGCAACTCCAGTCATAACCATGGAATATAACTCTAGCTTAATGTCCTTCATGTCAGGTCACAGAGCGTGATGAGGAGGCTCTTAAATATCTTAAGGATATTAAGTGGTACAAGACTGAAGAGCCTAAAGGATTCAAACTTGAGTTTTTCTTTGACTCGAACCCCTACTTTAAGAACGCTGTCTTGACAAAGTCTTATCATATGATTGATGAAGATGAGCCACTGCTTGAGAAGGCTATAGGGTAACTGCTTATGCTCTTCTGCAAATGTTGTATACTTCATGTATTTTGTGCCTAAGCTGAATATTTGTCTTTACTTGTATTATTTCCCTTATTTCAGGACAGAAATTGATTGGTATCCTGGAAAGTGTCTGACTCAGAAGATTCTTAAGAAGAAGCCTAAGAAAGGTTCAAACTCGAAACCAATCACCAAAATGGAAGATTGTGAAAGCTTCTTCAACTTCTTTAATCCTCCACAAGTCCCGGAGGAAGATGAAGATATCGACGAGGACAAAGTATGATATCTTTCTTCTGAAAAAGATTGTTATCTTTTTGTTAACGCATTTAGTAATAATGCCTCTCGTTCTTTGATGCAGGCTGAGGAACTTCAAAATCTGATGGAACAAGATTATGACATTGGGTGCGTCCTTTTCTGAAAATACTTGTTCTGTTTGGGTTATGGGTTTGCTTTTGAATGGTGGATCTACTTTATGAGTTGCTAACTATTTGATTATCCTTCTTGCTTTCTGCAGATCTGCTATCCGGGAGAAGATTATTCCTCATGCTGTCTCATGGTTTACTGGTGAGGCTATGGAAGGAGAGGAGTTTGATATAGATGATGATGATGAGGAGGATGAGGATGAGGATGAGGAGGATGACGAAGATGAGGATGAGGATGACGAGGACGATGAAGAAGACAGGAAGACTAGAAAGAAGGTATGAAGTGCTCCAATTATTGTTTTTATTCAACTGGTCCCTGCCATGTCTATGCTTACTAATGGTTTTGAAATTGGTTAAATTGTTTATGCAGCCGTCAAGCGGACACAAGGTATGTAACTGGCATTTGTCATTTTCATGAGTCACTTTACTCATTTCATGATTGTAGTAGGAATACATGTAGTTATCATCTTTGTTACTTTTGGCAGAAGGGAGGCAGATCTCAGGTGGTTGGTGACGGTCAACAAGGCGAGAGGCCACCCGAATGCAAGCAACAGTAGTGATGTCCTACTCTCTACTGAAGGAAAAAAAGCATGCTTAAAAAAACACATCTCTGCTCTTTCGCTGTCATCTCTGGTCAAACACATCTCTGGTCATTAAAAAATCACATCTCTGCTCTCATAGGACTTTTTTATCATTTAATTTCTGGTGTTTATTTTCTTAGATTCACTCAAGACTTTTCCATAGTGTTTATCAATCAATGAATTATTCCCTCTTTTGTTTCTGCCCTCACCATCTTTTAGTGAAAAGTCAACTGTTATATAGTAGTATATTTTAGGTAACACATTTAAGTATCATTTTTAACAAAAATGAAATACACATGACCCAAACCTGAAAAAAACTCGCATTCTAACACAATCGAGTCTTGAAGAATATGGCGTGTACTATATGTAGTGCGCAAACTAAGCTTCAGCCAATTGTTAAAACATATCTTTACAGAGGAAGTTTAGACATGTGTGTTTCTAAGAAGATGCCACCAAGAGGTTTCTTCGGCGAAATTGCTGCTTTGTGTGATGGGTACTTGTCGCCCGCCACAGGATTTGTCAATTTCTGAAGAATGTAAAATTACTTCCAAATTTGAAAGAAATACCCGTTTTTTATTTTGTTTTTAGCATTCTTTTTGTTGACCAAAAGAGAGTTTTCCAACCTTTTGTTCTCTGATTCGGACCAAACTAGTTTGACCAATCATTATCATTGTATTGTAATCTGAACGATTGTTATCTTTTAGTTTACCATTTTACTCTCTGTCATATACTACTGTTTATAAACCTTGACCATTTATTAGTGAAGAGTGTGAAGACCAAGGCCATCTCCAACAAAACATCAAATTTGGTGTGATTTTATTTCCAATAAAACACTAAATTTAATATTGTAATATTTTATTATGTTTCATTTAATAATATAGTTTAATTATTATTCAATTTGTAATTAAACATTAACATATTATATTATTTTTATTTTTAATTTATTTTATTGATAAATAAAATATTAAATTTTTATTTTTTTATTCTTATTTTCAAAATAAATCACTAAATGACTATTATCATTCATTATTTACAAGTAAAAATAATTATATAAATGTGATAAAATAATTATTTATCAATTAAAGATAATATATAATAAAAAATATAAAACTAAAACCATCAAATAATATATAATATTATTTTCAGTGTAAAATTTGGTGTTATTGGAGATGACAAAAAATTTATAACACCAAATTTGGTGTAATTTTAACACCAAATTTGATGTGATCGTTGGAGAGATTCTAAATGCCGGATGGCGGATGATTTGAACTATTACCAATTCAGTCAAGTCAAAATCTATCAAAATCAACTCACCTAATCCTCCCATTAATCGCATATTAAAACCTCCTTTTTAATGTCCAATAAACGGTATACAACTAACGCAAGAAATGTGATCCGCACGCATCAAAACTTCTTCTTTTTTGTTCTTCTTCGGACATAACAAACACACTGCACTGTCTAGAGAACATGGAGACATGCACAAGAGGGACCCACAATCAAGAACGAAAAAACCGCTTCGTTCAGAGAATTTAATTTATTTATAATTTTTTTCTAGTCTTTGTTTTTTTTTTTTTTTTTTTAAATGTTTTTTTTTAACGCTGATTTATTAGGATCTTACAATTATGATATAGGAAAGATTACATAGACGATTCGACAACCGACAATACTACCTGCCTTATGAAGACCTACGCCTAACTGCATCACCTGAGCCGTCCTATGAAGATCCACGTCTGGCCAGATTTACTTGCACCATGTTGAGATTCCTTGCAAGCTTTTTTCCTCTGTAGTCTGCATAATTGTTGAATAAACCGCTTCCTCCGGGACTTGAAATGCTAAATCATTTTCGAAGAAATTAACGAGATGCTCTACAGAGACCGTTTTGTTTTGTTTTGTTTTGGTTAAATAAATACGATTCATTCGGTCACTACTTATTGACGCCTTAAAACAGTTACACTGTACACATTCTTTGTTTCTTTCCCTCGGATCTCGACTTTATTTTTCAATTCTCTTTTGATGGCCACCATCGCTAGACTCTCCGGTTCTTATGAAATCACCAACGGATACAGCTTCATCGCCGAGTCCTCTATCGACAACCCCGCGGCGGAGTTTCTAACATCGCCGGAAGTTTCGGCGCTGCAGCTCCTCTCCACCTGCCTAGAATCAGTCTTCGACTCGCCGGAAACTTTCTACAGCGACGCCAAGCTAGTTCTCTCCGACGGCCGCGAGATATCCTTCCACCGCTGCGTTCTCTCGGCGAGGATACCCGTCTTCAAGAACGCGCTAGCAGCCGCCGTGAAGGATCGAAAACCCGCCGCCGTCGTCAAGCTCGACCTCAAGGAGATCGCGAGAGACCACGACGTGGGATTCGACTCGGTGGCGATGGTTTTGGCGTACGTATACAGCGGCAGAGTGAGGCCGCCGAGGAAAGGAGCTTCTGATTGCGTTGACGATGGTTGCTGCCACGTGGCGTGCCGTCCAGCTGTTGAGTTCTTGATGGAGCTTCTCTACTTGGCTTACGTCTTCGAGATACCCGAGTTAGTTTCTCTGTACGAGGTAATAAATAAAACACAACTTCTTGTCTCAAATTATAAGCAGTTTCATCTCTGATTTTTTATTTATTTTCAGAGGCAGTTCTTGAATATTATAGACAAGATTGTTATAGAAGACATCTTGGTGATATTCAAGCTCGCTAACATCTGTGGTGAGACATACAAGAAGCTTTTAGTTACATGCTTAGAGATTATCGCCAAGTCTGATATAGAGATCGTTACTCTCGACAAGTCTTTACCACAAGACATCGTCAAACGAGTCACCGACATCCGCAAAGAGCTCGGTCTCGAGCCGCCCGAGCCGGACAAACACGTCGTGAACATATACAAGGCGCTTGACTCCGACGATGTTGAGCTTGTCAAGATGCTTTTGACAGAAGGACACACGAGTCTAGACGACGCCTACGCTCTTCACTACGCTGTTGCACATTCCGATGTGAAAACGGCCTCTGATCTCATAGACCTTGAGCTTGCGGATGTTGATCATAGAAACCTGAGGGGGTACACGGCGCTTCACGTTGCTGCGATGAGGAACGAGCCGAAGCTGATGGTTTATTTATTGACTAAAGGTGCGAATGCGTCGGAGACAACGTTTGACGGTAGAACGGCTCTTGTGATTGCAAAAAGACTCACTAAAGCTTCTGAGTATAATGCTAGTACGGAGCAAGGGAAGCCTTCTCTGAAAGGAGGGCTATGCATAGAGGTACTAGAGCATGCGCGGAAACTAGGTAGGTTGCCTAGAGATGGTTTACCTTCTCTTCCAGCTACTCCTGATGAACTGAGGATGAGGTTGCTCTATCTTGAAAACAGAGGTATGTCTTCTTCCTCCTCATATAGTCATATGCCAACTGTTGTGTGCTCTCGTTACTAACGGTCGTTAGAACTTAGAACCATATTTTTGAACATTAGCATGTGCAAGTGAAACGGGCGAGTAGACTTCTAATATTTGTAAAACTCTTAATTTAAAAAAAAAAATAGATATATAAATTAGAGTTTGAACTTTTAAAATTTAATTATACTTCTAAATTTAGAGTCTATAATGACAAAAATATATAGATATAACTATTAACTTTAAAATTATACCATTTCTTGAACAAGGATAATTTGAGACAGCGCGGGCTCTAATGATAAAAGTGTACGTGTGTCTACTTTTCAGTTGCACTGGCTCGAATCCTATTTCCAGTGGAAGCTCAAGTGGTAATGGATATCGTCAAACTGGAGGGAACAAGCGAGTTTACAGCTTCTAGTCTCGACCCTGATCAACAAAGTTGTGCGAAGAGGACATCACTGGACTTAAACATAGCACCTTTCGTAATCCGAGAGGAGCATTTGTGTAGACTAATAGCGCTTACTAACACCGGTATGTATTGATTGATATTTTACTTTTCTTACTGTCAAAGAAGAGTTCAAGTAAACCTACTTGATGTCCACTTATGTCATCAGTGAAGCTAGGGAAACGGTATTTCCCACGCTGCTCTCTCGATCACTTTATGGACACCGAGGACTTGAATCATCTGGCTTGTCTAGAAGAGGACACACCTGAGAAACGGCTACAGAAGAGGCAAAGGTACATGGAACTACAAGAGACTGTGATGAAGACCTTTAGTGAGGAGAAGGATGACTCTGGAAAGTCTTCCAAAACAAGATCAGTGAGGTCCAATGGTAAGCTCTCTCACCGGCGCCTAAGGGTGGACAAAAGAGATTTAGAGAAAAGAATTTGCAGGAACAGGAAGGGGGATTCAAGAATAGAAAAGCATGTCACATTTGAAGCCGGCAACTAAAATTATGGTAAGTTTTGCCCACCCCAAGGTCTTTTGTAAGACTCTTCGGGTAAGTTTTGTTGTATATATGTTTTCATATATGTATTATTGTCTGTCTTTCTCATCTGCGTCAATATGAGGTTTGACCTTCACTTTCCATCCTGTGTATTAGTGTATACTTGGTGCAAGCGTATTTTGAACAAATGTTGGTCGTTTGTTAACCAGTGATGTGATTATATGTATATTTTCTATGTTGTTTACGCTAATACATGAGACTTGCGCGATTTAGATGGAAGAAGCCTTTCATACAAAGTCCACGAGAATAGTATGTTTAGTTAGCAGTCTTTAACAAAACATACCTGCCGTTCAAATTTTCATGATGTCTTTGTCACGAATCAAAATTGTTTATCTTTATTGTGACTGCACTACCTTTCACACTATCAGTATTGTATGAGTTCATTTCTGATACGACTTTGTAACAGCAGACCAGTTGTTCTATATATGTTCTTGGGTCCATATGTCTCTGCCTACTCTTGTCCCGTGGTAACTATCATTGTCCACGGACACCAGCCTCTTAGAGGTATGGTGATGTTGGAGTACACACAACACACTCATTCACGTATGCATATATTTAAATAATATGAAAATTTTACAATATTCTTATTTATTAAATTGATTATTTTAGTTATTAGATTTAAAAATAAATATTTTGTTATAAATATAACATTTTCTATTATCTTTTAGATATTTTTTAAATATTTTTATTTTATTTGTACGGATCGAATCGGATATCTAATTAAAATCATAAAAAAATTAAAATATCTGAACATCTAATATTTAGATTATTCGTATGAAGCGAATTAAATCAATTATTCGGATGAAACCGATAACAAACACTTCCAAAACTTTGGATATTCTAATGTGAACTGAAATATTTGGGATATTCCATATTTGCTCATACGCAACTGTAAAATATCTCTACGAAAATATCTGTGACCTTGACCATTGAAACATCTACAGCCACATCTCAAATATATACTTATTAGTTTCTTGCTTTAAACAAACCTCATGATATAACTGAAGACTTGTTTGTTTTTCTTTGTCACAATATAAAATAAAATTTGATCAGTTTGTTCCGTTGTACTTATCCAGTCACTAGATATTTATTTTTTCTGGATGATTAGTAGTACTTGAGCTTCATACATGTTTGTTGATCACACGCATGTGTATGAGAGTGAGAACCGTCGTTGTCATTAGTGGTTCAATAAATAGTAAACTGATAACAACTACATGCCCTACGAAATTTTTTGAAAGAAAATGTTCAGATTTGTATGCAGCAACCAACAAAGATGATATGATAATGATGAAAGAAAGTAACAGATAAACTAACATACCCATTTTGGTCAAAACAAATATAGTATTTAATCAAAATAAATTACTAGTATGTTATATAAAACAATTTAAGAAAATTAGATATTCAATGTGGTTTTGAGTTAAAGAAAAATATAATATTAGGATTACTTTTTAACGCAGTGCCGACCTAAAACGTAAAAGTGCAGTAGAAACCAGATCTAGAAATTACGAACACGACACAACTAGTTTGTCAGCACTCATTACCAAATCTAAAGACAAGCAATATGTGTCAAAATGACCAAAAAGCCCTTCAGACAAGAGTATTTCCATTTTTAACCAAAGTTCCATTCCGACAAAGGGTAAAACAGTAAATTTCGGATCAGTTGTTCTTGAGCATCTCTCTGTACCTGAGAAACGAATCCAGCCTCTGTAGTTTCAGCTGCTGCTTGAACTTGTTGATGAAATCGGATGCTTTATCGTCGACACCTTCTTCTCCTTCATCGATCGACGTCGTTCTCTCGACCCTCGTCGTCTCCGGGCGTCTCTTTTCTACTGCCTCAACCGCCTCCTCCTCCTGGCCAACGCCGACTTTCTCGCTAGCAGATCTCGTCATCTTCTTCACTGCCTTCTTCTTCTTACTCTTCATTGCCGGCTTACTCGACTCCGACTTCGTCCTCTCCGGCTTTGCGTCTACTGAGCTCTGTTCTGGCTCGGATCTATACAATGAAGGGAGCTTGATGGACTTTACCCGCTGCAAGAGAGACGGACCTCCGGGTGTAGGTTGTGTCGGTACGTTAGCTTCATCTTCCGGGCTCTTGACAACCGGGTCGACCCGGTTCGTATCTGGGGTCGTGAGTGCGTAGGCAGCGTAGTCTCCTGCTGAATTGTGTTGCGGGAACTTGAAGGAAGGCATGTTGAAGGATCTGACCCGTTGCAGGAGAGACGGAGGCGGGTTCGGGTTGGAATCCGACCCGTGGAAGTGGATCTCGGATTCATGGGAAGGAGAGTTGTAGAGACTGAAGTTGATGGACTTGACTCTGTCTACGAACGAGGGAGGTCTGCCTAACCGCGCATTACCATGGTTATGACCTGGACCGAACCCATCTTGATGAGGTTGGTGTTTCTTGGAACCGGAACCTAACTTGTTGGTGAAGAAAATGGTGCCAATGGTGAAGTTGAGGAGGAGGAAGAGAGTCGTCGGCGTTAACCAGCTGGCCAAGGTTGTGAGCTCCATAGTGTGTGTGTGTGTGTGTGTCGCAGAGTGAACGGTGAACAAATGGATAATATTTATATTAGATATTTTTGGTTGGGTTAATCATTAATATGAGCTCTGCGTAAGAATTGTTTTTTTTCATTTTATTGACTTTTCGGTGTGGGTCTTTTTTTTACCCATTTTCTGTGAGCTGGTTCAGTTAATTTGACAGTATATATTTATTGAAGTTGGCATAGAGTAGTATTGATTTATTGGTATGTTTTTCATTTTAATTGACTTTTCGGCGTGGGTCTTTTTTTACCCATTTATGTAAGAGCTGCTCAGTTAATTTGAAAGTATATTTAATGAAATTGGCATATATCAATTCACTATAATGTTTTTCATTTTTGTTGATAACAGTTTGGGACACTTTTTTATCTTTTTTAACACATTCAGACACAACTTGCTGGAGGGACACTTTCTCTCATGACACATCACATTATGGACTATACTGCCCTTCGCTGGCTGAACCGAACCATCCTTAGAGTTTTATTAATTTTTAATTCTGACTGGTTTGTGGGGACCAAACATAATATAAATTAGATTCCTGGAGAGCCGTTGGATGTCAATAGATCTAAGGGTGATGAGCTTTTGTGTGTAAAAGAAGTAGATTTTAATAATAAATTCATGGTTTCGCTGCTTTTTTGAAACTGGAACGAGCTACAGCTAGGAGGAGAAAGGTAAAATTTTGTGGACGGGTTTTTGAAAGAACATACTCATTTTCATCTAAAATTTGAAAATAATGTATCATATTTTTTTTTTCTATGGACGAGTTCATATCAAACATTTAAAGAGTTTTATTAATCCATATATTTTTTTTAGCTTTTTCTAAACCTACAATTTATATGTATGAAGTTTTTTTTGTGTACAAGGAGTTCGATCCAAAAAAAAGTATTGTGGACAAGGTTCCATGGACAAGTACATTTACTCGTGGACGGAAAAATACATGTTTGATTTGTGGATACAATAGAAAATACAACTACAAACACAGTGGAGTCGCTAGAACTTGAAGATTATCCAAAAATTGTACCTTTCGAAGCATTTAAATGGTTTTGGGGAGTTCACTTTTCAATATCCTTATTCCTAGAGAGTGCTTTCAAAGCATTTGAAGATAAAGAGCGGAGGGAGTTCACGTCTTCGTGTTCGAAAGAGCAGAGCCTTCTAAGTTCACTCGGGTTTGGATGAAAGGAGCCATGTCCGTCTAGACACCAAGACAACTCCAGCCACCAGTAACCACCGCCCATGTTCTCTTCAGAACAGAAAAAGTCGTTCCACCGCTCTAACCTCCAAACAAAAACCCAGAAAAAGATGAAAAAATGTTCAGACCAAAATTTTAATCTTTTAGTTCTAAACCTAAAATTCTCCGACGAAGACTCAAACTTTGACCCTTTAAACAGCAAGCGTACTTTGCATTTGAACAACCTTTATCTACCTAGGTTGTTGAATTTTAGAATGACCCAGAAAAAAAAACAAATTAATCGATTAAGTGTTTATTGACAGAGTAAAAATGTGGACATGGATGTATATAAAACGTGGACATGGACACAATTGATCAAACCAAAATGTGGACATGTATATAAAACGTGGACATGGACAAAACCTCCTGCTGCGATTTGCGAGGGGTTGGTTCCTCAGAAGTCTTGGATTTATTCTCTTTCTTATTTGGCTTCAATTTCGTCATGGTTTGTTTGAAGATATCAAAAGGGTTATCTGAGAATTATCGGGAAGCGGAGGAAGATGGGTAGAAAGTTGGAGAGGGAATCATGGAAACAAAACAAGCATAAAAAAATCTGGGTTCATGGTGTGATTCAACGAACGATGAAGGAAGAATGGAAAAGATTCGAAATTAGGGTTGGGAATTTGGGAAAGGGAAAGTAGATCTGAGTTTTGAAATCGGGAATGGAGAGAGAATATGTGACTCGTGACTTTTCAATAATAAGAAATAGTCTTTTCTCTTTAATTAATTAGATGAGATAGTTGGTCTAATTTGAGGGCATGAAGGACAATACACATCCATAAAGTGCCTGACCAGCAGAATGTGTCTATATGTGTAATTCATAAGTCATAATGTGTCTTAGAATGTAAAAATTTCTTTTTATTTCAGGCATCGATCGAGGTATAAACTTGAAAAATGCATTTGTCTATATAGCTCATGAATTCAAGATTTTGAAGGTCCAACGTAAAATTAATTGAATAGCCTGATGTCTTGGTTTTTGTATTAGTGTGGAGAAGATCATTTGAAATAATTAAATCCATCTCCTAAAGACAACTTAATTTTTAAATTGATTTGTTATAAGTTATAACCACTTGATCACTTGTCACTTTTAAGTTTTTAACTATAGTGACAATATCACATAGCAGATACAAAAATCAAATATATTTTGTTATTGTCAACACTCAATATAGTAGTAGCTATAAAATTTATATTCGTTTGATATCATTCACTATAAAATTAATAAGTTGATTAATGGGTGGTGGATTTGTAGTAGATGTCCCTTCTAAAAAGTTGAAAACATTATATGTGGATGGGTGGTACCACATTTGGACTCCAGTGAGCTTTCTATTTTTTTTTAACCAAAGTTATTAAATTTGGGAAATTAGAAGATCTTTTTTTTTTTGTAAAAATTACAGTGGACATTTTAATGTACACTTTACTACGGAACTTAGGTGGTAGATAGCCTTAATTCAGTGATTACATACCAGATTTGAAATATTAAATGTAACTGTCGTTAAGTAATTATTAATAGAATCTACTTTTGACAAAATTATTTAATGCGTTCACATGAGCCACACATGGATTCTGTGATACAAATATTCTTCTTCCTTTCATATTTCGTCTTCTATTATTAGACAAAAATTGGTCGCATTCTCATCTCATAAGCAACAAAATACTATGTTACAAACTAAAATGTCTGTTGCCAACTTGCCATCTTTGTAACAGATTGCAGTAGATTATTATTGCTAATTGTGGCAGTATAATCTGTCATCATACCTTTTATTGCGAAACATAATTTGTCATATACTTCTACTTTATTAAAACAGAAGTACACTTATATAATAACCCTAAAAGTTACATAATATTTACAGTCAATTGCCATTGAGAATTAAATTAATTTTACATTAAAAATAATTGTTTTTTCCACTTATTTATTGTTTTCCTAAAATAACTCAAACGAACCACAAAAAAAGGAAACATATTACTAATAAACTCAAACAAACTACATATTTTTAAATAAAGGAACAAACATAAATAATTCTCCTGCAATATCGACACCTTAACATTGCTTATTATATGAATCCCATCCTTAGCTTACGTAACCTGCACGAACATCAAATTATATAAGTTTTATAAGTAATTAAACAAAGAAAAATTAACAATGATTCTCACACGAGTTTGAACAATTTCAGTTCACTTAATTTCATGGTGGTGTCTGTAGCATATTTGTAACCACCTTATTATATTGAAATATTCCACTGACTTCCATATGTCCAAATAATTAATAATCATTATCTATCTTATTAAAATCTAATATTTTTGAATTGAAAATATTTTTCCCTAACAATCTTCGGAAAAAAAAATTAGAAATATTTGCAGAATTTACTAATTTGTTTCTAAATAAGATTTCCCCTTCAATTTCGGAACAAGGAATATATATATAAAATTTGATCCATAACTACTAAACAATAAACACAATATTCGAATTTCAACAACATATTCTGCATACTAATGCAAACAAGAGATGCCTTGCGAGGGTGGTTAAGATATTTCCTCAACTTTAGCGTTTTGTATTGCGTTAAAAAATTTGACCCACATACTTGCGGAACAAGCACAAGATTTTATCATTTCTTATTTCAAATCATAACCATAAAGATTTTACCATAATTTTAAAAACAAGAAACTGAATCAACGAAATATTCTTTTCATTTATTTCGCCTAATATGCCTTGCAAAATAAGCAAAAATATTTATTCTCAACTATGGTATTGTCCCTCTACTATATATTCTACCCGAGTATAAACTTATTCTACACATTCTTTTACGACTTACCTCACAAAAAAATCATGTCTGCTAACAAAAGATTTCATTTGATTAGCGATCTTAAACCCTTTAAGGATGTGTGGCGTGTTTAAGTGAAACTGATTCACTCATGGATACAAAACCCACCTTACGCTGATGAAACATTAGAAATGGTTTTAGCTGATCAAACTGTTAGTTCTACTCTTTGTATTTTTTTGAATTTTAGTAAAGTAGATCAGGATGATTAAGTGATGATCTAAGATAAATAACAGGTAAAACATTAGAAATGCCACGGTGTGATCAAATTATGTTACAGTAATATTTGTATTATGTGATGTATTTTTGTCATTATTTGTATAAAAATTTGATACATTATATAAGGTGTAAAAAATTTTAATTGCATTACGTAAACAGAAAAAAACACCCGCCCAGTCGGGCGGGTCCAGATCTAGTTATAGTTAATTAGGCCAATGACCAAACCTGTGAGAAAAACAGGTAAATTATAATAATACAGTAAATATAAGAATTTTTCTTACAACCATATGAGAATTTAGTAATAAAGTAATTTAAATTTTATCATTTGTACTATTTCAGGAAACGCAATTTCTTTTAATTTAATATGTTACTGGATGATATAAATATTTATAAAGTAAATATATTATAATAATTGATAGATATTTTATTTTTGGTTTAAAATAGTTTATAATTCATACGTATAATTTAAATTAATAGTTTTATATTGTTTTAATTAGACATGTGATTTTGGATATGTAATATTTAGTCGGTATGGTTATATATCGGATTTCATTCACTTCTCCGAATTCAATGATAATACTTTTTGTTTTAAATAAATTAAAATTTGATTATTTATTTATTTGCAGTAAGATTGGTTGTTGTCTCGAATATGTAAATATATTTTATTAAGATTATGTATAAAAAAAACATATTGTTTTGAGAGTGAAACCAAAAAAATAAATTAAACTGTTCGATTCAAATTTACATAAATGAATATAACGATAGTATTTGAAATCTCATGCTTATATAATTTACAAAAAACTAAATTATAACAATTTATTAATATTTTATTTTGCTTTATAATATGTTTTTAGTCATCTAGTTTATCAATACATTATAAATTTTATAAAA
The DNA here is from genome assembly GCF_020379485.1 of Brassica napus. NCBI lineage: Eukaryota > Viridiplantae > Streptophyta > Magnoliopsida > Brassicales > Brassicaceae > Brassica > Brassica napus. Next base: position 8,948,204 of record NC_063434.1, read on the forward strand.
TAACATCTTATTATTTTATTTAGATCTTTGATTTTTTATATAATAAATTAGATTCGTTGAATTACGCATTTTGAGTATATTAAATTACATATATTCTTTAACTTTAAGTTGTAGTATAGTTATTCTTGATTCTAAGAAAGTCGAATCTAATAAGTTTTATTTATATAGAATATTCGTGATATTATTAATAATTTTTTTTTTAAAAAAAATATTAGAAACAGAAGCAAAGATTGATAGGAAATTGAATAGATGAACAAAATTGATATATTTTTGAAAATATTTTATGTTTATTAGAATTATGTTTTAAAGAGATGATTTTTTTTTTAATATCAAGATTTTTTGTGAACTTTCATTTCTTTATGAAAACATATCATATATAAATATTTTTTTTGTTTTTAAATTCGTTTTAAAGCTTTATAATTTTTTTCTTCTTAATACATATGTTTTTAGAAAAGTAAAAAGGAAACTAAACAAAAAATCAAATTAATAATTACTAAATAAAAATTAGTAATGGTATTGAAATATAAAAAAAATTAATTCATTAAGGATAACTTAGTAATTAACTCTTATAAAAACTAACATGAATGCAAAACATAAAAGAAATTGACATATTAAATAATATATATAAATTTTATTTTTGACGTGGATGACAGACGTGATGCATTAAAATATACTAGACAGTAAAACCTGAATGTAAATACTAATTTCATGAACTGGACAACCATTTATACAATGCATACTTGAGTTTCATTGTAATGAATCATTTTTCTTCCATTGTTGTAATATTAAAAAAAAAGGAGTTGAATAAAAGAAAGAAAAGGAAGAGACAGAAAAGGGGAAAAGACAAACAAAAAGAAGTGAAGAACAAAGGTTAAGAAACAGAAGCCTCATGTGTTACAAAGAAAAAAAAAGAAAAGTCTTTTCTACACAACAATGCAAAGCTAGTGGAGGAGAGGAGAAGATCGTCAAAGCTCTTTCCAGAAAATCAACACTGAGATTAAAGAAAAGGATTACGACATGGCAAACAACACACAAAAACGCTACTTGAGGCATTACTTGTCTGGGTTGTCAAACGATTAGCCAATAGCATAACTCGTTTTAGGCGTATAGTAGTAGTTTATTTTGCAAATAAAGAACTTGCTGATATGAACATGACCAAAGAGGCAAAGGACTGAACGTTCAGTTTAAGAAGACGGGAATGTGGACAAGAAACACACAAGATATTGTGTTGACTGATTGCTGATATCTTCTTAAAAGTGACCAAAGACCGTTCACCTCATTAGTCATTACTATCTAGAATTTATATTCACAAGAGGGAAATGAAGATAGAAAAGTTATAAGCTGAGAAAAATATTCTTTATACACTCTGTATTATATGAATAGGCACAGGACATGAGCCAATATAATAATTTCCAGTATATAATATGTACATACAATCTGTATTTTTGAAATTTACTTGCACAGAACTTTATCACAAGCAGCTTTTTTATCCTGAAAAGATGGACTCAGAAGCTATTTTCTTGGATGTTCTTCTTACAAGAGAGATCCCATTGGGGTCACCACCCCACTCCTCAAGTACAACTATTAGGTTCGCAGATGGCTTCAGCCACGAACGAGGTACATGGTACCTGAAAACAAAATATTAGACTTGGCCTAAAGAAAAAGATTAGGTGGTTTTTCCTCACTCACCATCTTTGAGAAGCTTCTCCACAGTTACTCAAACATTTATTCTCGTTGAACGTTCCAGCATAGCTGCAGCGTTCGCATTTCCCACGAGCTTTATATGCAGGCCAATGACGTCCGATGTTCTGACCATTTATCCAAACTTGGCCTTTCCCCATTGTGTTCATGTCCAAAGCCAATGGTTCATTGCCTGCTGGTGTCTCAAAAGTAGACTGCAAAAAAGGATAGTTAAATATTTGATCTAGCTTTGTTGGTAAGCATGATCTCTAGGTTTCTCTTACCTTGTACCAGGTCAAGGGTTGTTTCTTGGCTACTAATGGTCCTTCTTTCCATTCCACGGTGGAACTCCCGGTTACGGTATGAATGCTCAGAGCTTCACCCTTAGTACCAATCTGCTTGGATCACACAAAGAAAAACATTGGTATAATGGTTGGTAAGATGCAGAAGCATCAAAGTCTAGCTATGTGCTCTTGAATTGACCTTGTAGGACCATTTCCATTTAGACATGTCCCATGTTCCGGAGTTAACTCCCTCCAGTGTGACTGGGCCAAGAACACCACTATTCCTAGTCTCATAATGCAAGCCAACGTTCTGTGAATAATACATGAAGGCAGCAACGCTCAGACTACATTAAGTTTTATGAACAAATATATATTATTCATCAAGAGAACTAACCGGGAGACCAACTGCTATACTTAACAGTGCAAGTTTGTTGACCCCTGCAGCTAGTTTTATCTTCTGGCTAAATGTTAGCTTTGGTTTCTCCAGTGATCCATAAGCAGTTCCTGAAACAGAAAAGCTTTTTTTTTTAAACAGAAGAGAAAGACAAGCTACCATGAGTGTGTTTGGCCTATCTGAATCTTACCTGCAAGCTGTCCATTAACGAATACACTAAGAGCATGCCCAGCTGACCCAATAGTAAGAAGAGGGTCTTCACCAGTCTTCAAGAACTTCTCATCAGCACTGATTGTAATGCTGATTATATCCACAAGCAAAACCAACCATGAGTTCCATTCCATAGAGTCAGTAAGATAGTCAAGAGTTTCTAACTATTTACTCACTCTGTCAGATACCAAAAATAGTCAGTCTTGTCTCTGGTGATGCTTATCTGTTCCACAAGCCCATCTTTGGCAAATGTACCATTATAATTTGGAGAAGGAATCTCTTCGCTGTATGATCCCCAAGATAACTGTGTGTCTGTGGGAACCATCTTCATGTGTATACTTGGTGCACGGACCTGTACCTTGTAACACAAGTCATTCTCAGTGATCTCAACAATGTAACGTGAGTGATAAGCTTTGAATGTTGGTTTACCTTTGCAGTGTTGTAATACTCGGTTTTGCAGTTAGGTAGAATACTAACAGACCACGGAGGTAGGTCATATGTAGATCCCCCGAAGGAGACTCTTGCAGCAGAACTAGAGTTGTAGTTTGAGAGAAAAGCAGCACAAGATGACTTGGATTTGAACACATGAGCCTAAAAAAGAAAAAAGCAAATAAAAAGGTAAATAATCTTTGAACTTTGTATTGCTTTTGCATTGCAGTGTATTCATTACTTCTTGTTTATCGCCGAGGGATGTGACTGTAGGATCAACAGAGACCAATGCTGGCTCACAGAGCTTGATGACCTTATGTAACTTCGTCAAGTGACTATACTTAGGTTCTCTCGGTAACCCTTTTGAACACATAGCCCAAAAAATGCGTTAAAAAATGTTAGATATAGTTTGTTACCATTGTGTGTTTTCAGGTGATGAGAGTTAAAGCTACCGTATTCATCGAGCGGAGCGTCGTAGTCATAGCTAGTAGCCATGAACTCACCGGCTGTTCTGTCGAAGTTCGTTCCTCCGTGGTACTGTTTGACAACATCTCATTAGACAATTAATAATCAAATCTTGTTATTAGGTTATCTCAAGAATAAAGAATAAGAAGGTACCATATAGTAATTGATGAAGGAGCCACCGTTCTGTATGAAGCGAGCCACAGAGAAGGCAATGTCTTCGGCTGGTCTGTATGGTACCGCACCTCCAAACTCCGTGAACCTGGTAAATTATTTTTTGCAAATTCACACAGAAATTTTACTTTTTTGTAATAAAACATACTTAAAATAATTTGAGTTTAAATATTTATAAAAAGTTGATTGTCTGTTTAGATATTGTTAGGTTGTGTGACTTACCAACCAGTCCAGTTTTCTGTCCACATCTTCGGCTTGTTGTCTGAATTTGGTTTGAAATTCTCACAATAGTACCCATTGCATGTGTTTATCTATTGCGTAAATACAGGGAAAAAAAAAGGCAAAACGCAGTAGCGGTGAATAAATGTGACAAAAGTTTGAAAAAGATAGTAACTTTCTCAAAAAAGAAAAAGAAAAGGATAGATGATTAGAGGTATAGAATACAAACACAAAAAGAAATTCAATAATTCAAACATATGAATAAACAAACATCTTCTTTTGCTTGAAAGAAAACATATACAATAATGAGAGGTATGTGTATTATTAAGAGGAAAAATAAAACAAGACAAGAAAATGTAGTAAGATATTCAAAAACGAAACTTCAGCTTTGCTTAAAGAACACACAACTAGACAGAAAAAAACTAAACAAACTTGTCTTTTTCTGAAATAATACAAGAATAATTAGGTAAATCAATTATAACATATGAGTTAAATTATTTTCTTTCTTACTTTTAAATACACAAAAACGAAAAATGTTATAAAAATATAAAAATGTAATAAATATAGGGAGATAAATAAAGAAGAAAACACATACAATGGAGTCAGGAGCATCATCTTGCTTGCACATAATCCATGGGACACCTGTGGAGAGTCCTTCTGCCATTTGAGCTGCCCATTTTGTGTATGCCTTTCCTGGTGCTCCTATCTCCCACTCTATTGGTCCATACTCATTCTCTATCTGCCCATTTTTTTCATGTTTCCATTTTTTCATGTTTTATACACAAACAATAAAAATCTAAATTTGAACATTAAAGAAGCATTTTTGGTTTATCTAATAACTATAGGAAACATACAAACCTGTGACAGAATGATGGGTCCTCCTTGGGTCTCAAACAATTTTTCTTCTTTCATCATCCCCACAATCTTCTCAGTGAATTTTTGCATTGCAGCCTTTTCATCATCACATCAAATGTTTTTCTAGTTAATAAATTATCCAGAGAGTGGAAAAGTTCTATAAGAGGAAAATGAGAGAGTTTTAGACCTTGAAAGGTTCATTGTCAGTCCTAAATGCCATACCGGGAACATATTTGAGCCAAACAGGAAACCCTCTACAACCAATGAAACATATTTTCTCAGATAAATATTTTGATAAAAAGAAACAATTCTACAAATTTTATTTACATTAACACGTAATTAAATTTACCCAAAGTTCCATTCGGCACAAACGTAAGGACCAATTCTGATATGAACATACAGACCAGCTTGTTGTACCAGCTTAACGAACTTGACCAGATCATATCTGTCCTCAAAATAGTACTGAACCAAAGAACAAATAATAAGCATTAGACAAGGATCGAGGGTTATGGTTTTGGTCATGGTCTATGAGTGAAAACAAAAATTAAATAATAATAATTTGGTTCATTTTGTAAAATTACTTGTCCAGGAGAAGGTTCATGCCCATTCCAGAAAACGTAAGTCTGTATCACATCCAAGCCTCCATCTTTGGCCTTCTGTATAAGATCAGGCCACATCTGCATATAGAACAGAGCATTCACAAGATTTTTAATTATCTTACACAAAAATACAATTTTGTAATGAAATAGTGTAAACTACAAGCAAAACCCATGTGCAGAAACAGAGAAAAAAAGCCATAGGAAAGAAAAGAAGAAAATAACATTTAGTTCTACATAATCATACATATATCATAAGAAATGTTTTTGGTTAAATTAAAAATGCCGAAGAATACCTCAGGTGTGCTTCTTGGGTAGTGAATGGAGCCAGATAGAAGGATCCTTCTCTGACCATTGATGATCACGGCTTTATGATCGTAAGTGACCATTGCTTTAACTGAACAAATCAACAATGAACAACAAATAATACCCAGAAAAACCCAAGCCTTATTCCTAAAATTCAACCCCATCTCCTCCGTTATTTGTAAAAGCAATTTTTTTCTAAGAAATTGGTAAAGAAGATTCCACCTTAAACTTTAGGTATTGGGGTATTTGTGGGTTTGGAGGAGGAACTCACGAGGTTCTTGAAGCTATTTATATATGGTCTCTTTATATATTAAGGTTAACACACATTATGCCATCTTATTTTATTATATCATGTTTAGACACAATTGATTAGAATGTACTCGTTCCGTTTTCAATATGTGTCACTTTGATATTTTTACAAGGATTAAGAAAATTATTGGAATGTATTTAAATTATTATTAATTATATTTATTTGATCAATTGTATTTTTAATAAATAAAATTATTTATAAAATTAATGCAGTTTGCAATTAATTTGCAGCTGAAACTAAGTATAATTTGTGTTGAAATTTTAAAATGACATTTTTATGTAACAAGAAAAAAATGTTAAGATGACACTTATTATAAAACAAATGAAGTAATATTTAAATTTCACATTTAGTTGTTACATTTAATAAAATATAGTTTTCACTCTAAATTTTGAATTATACTCAATAAACATTTAGAAATTTGAATACTGAAAAGGTTGTAAAGCAGTGCCCATTAAAACATTTTGAGTTGACCAATTAATTTCACTTTACATTTTTCTAAATCATAAAATAAAATTTCGATTAACTACTTTTATAATTTTCAAACATTTAAATTTTACACTAATCTATGAGTCCTTTTCTAGTATTTGTAAATCCAAATTTGGTTTTCTTGTTGTATCATAGAACTTGTATGTATAGATTATTAAATGCATGTGTTTCTTTTTATGACGTCAGAATCCATATGTTCTATTCTCCCAATACACCAATATTGCTGCTTAGGGCGGGTGACTTTGAAGTTGAACCCTTAGTAGCTTGTCAGTTACCAGTTGCGTAGTTTACAAATTTTCATTTCTTTACGTTCTGTATTCTCCATTTTTAAATTTCACTTTTATATCTACCATTGAGCTTTACCACTTCTTATTTTTGTTAAAAAAGATTATAGGCTTTATATATAGTATTCAAATAACCAAACCTTGCGCCACCTTATATATGAGTTCTTTCACATTCCATAAAATCGAAATTGGATAATTTTCTTTCTAAATAGTTTGTAAAGATTTTAACATGCTAGTTTCATATTTATATAATTCAAATTTATGTTGACTTATAGGATTAATCTCATAAGTTGAGCATTTATTTTGCAGATCGTAATGAAATCATTAAAATGTGTGATATATTGCAGTTGGTGTGGTCCGCGATCCAAAGTAAACATGTTGAAGACTATAGTAAAAGTCGGTTGCACTAAAGTATATTTTTATGATGCCAAGCTATATGATCTGACCAAATTAATTTCTATATGAATGTAAGTTATGTTAATGGTTAAGTTTTATACTTAAACAAGTTACTTCAGCTAGGGATGAATGTCCCTTGTACAATAAAGACCTTAGGCAAAGTTTTTAAAATGGGATTGGTGACACCTTTTTTGTGAACAGGTGACGCTTTTTGTTTCACTGAAAGAAACAAAAATTTTACCTCATTCAGTCATTTTCATAAAAATATGTACGTCTAGTGAAAATGAAAATGAAAATGCATTAATGGATAGTGAGAATATAGTCATAAATAAGTATGAACAATGTGAAAACGAAAATAGCAAAACCTATTTACATTCTTGAACTCGATGGACACAGACAACTATATACTATTATGAATTAAAATCATTAAATCAATAATTGATGTTATGCAATGAGGTTTAGTTGACATTTGTAGTTGGTTGAGAAAGTCAAGTAGCCGCATCCCATTGACGTAACTTTGCTAATTAAAAAGGTTTACCTTCCAGTCTTCCACTGCCGACTCGCCACCCAGAGACTGCCACGTGGCTCTAATTAACCAAACCCTACTAGCACCACCCTATCCAAACCTCCCAACTTTCACCAACTAACCATTGTGATTTGTGACAGATATACCGTTACTCTTTGTTTATACAAACTTTTATACTTTCCCTTGTCTTGTTTTATTACTCTTTGTTAGACATATATTTTCCATGTCTTGTTTTATAGACATATATGATCTCTAATCACTATAAAGACTCTGCTGGAAATATATAATCTCTAATCGCCTATCCTATACATGTCTTGTTTCCAAAAACTAAAAACTAAAATTCAAAAATTATTAAAGACACAGACCCAAAAAATTCAAAAACTAAAAACTATTTTTTACAAAAAAAAAAGGTTAAAAAACTAAATAAACAATCATAGCCTAAATTTGTGTTCCCCGAAAAACTTCCACTCGATTCCTTATACGTAGATTGGAATTTATCCATCCAAATATGGTCCCAACGGGCTCAAATTTCTTTTAAGGCCCGTTAATATCACTCTTTGCTTTTTAGTAATATAAACCCATGTATGTCCAGTAGCAACTAAAGAATCGTCAAAATTGTTAACAAAGCTCATATGTTTATGTTTTTTTTTTATTATTTTTAATAATCCTATCGGGTCAGAAAGAACACACTTAGTGGGAAAAAACTTGGGTTCACCCCCTTTGGTGAATTCTCTAATTTACCTCACCCTTCTACACCAATTAAAGTGCCACGTAAAATTAACAAAAAAAGGAAATAAAATTATAAAAAAAGAAAACAGATGAGAAAAAAAAGACGTAGCCTTTTAACAAGAAGAGAACGTGATCTTTTGACTCATCTTTTAGGTTTTCAGCTTCACATCAATTCCCAATTCACATATGAAGAAGATAATGTGATATTTGATTAATAATCCTACGACATATTGGTATATCTCATCATCAATTCCCAATATATCATCATGAAATAAATCCTAAACTAAACCGTTAGATTCTAAATCCAAACCAGACTCTAATCCAAATTTACGATTTAAATTTAGGATCTACAGTTTGGGTTTACGGTTTGAGTTTAGGGTTTAAGATTTGGGTTTAGGGTATAGGATTTGGGTTTAGTGTCTAGAGTTTGGGTTTACAATTTAAAGTATATGGTTTGGGTTTATGGTTTAGGTTTAAGGTTTACGGTTTGGATTTAAGGTCTAGGATTTGGGTTTAGGGTATAGAATTTAGGTTTATAGTCTATTTTTTGGGTTTAACGTATATAATTTGGGTTTAGGGTCTAGGATTAGGGTTTAGGGTATAGAGTTTGGGTTTAGAGGTTTGGATTTGAGTTTAAAATTTAGGGTATATGGCTTAGAATTTAAGATTTAGGGTTTAGGGTTTAGCTGGAAGCATTAGTATCGTTAAAATTAGCGTTTTTATTTTTTGTAGCTATTTTTTATTTAATTTATTGTTTTTTAATTAATAATCTATGTGTCAATTTAATTGGTGTTAAAAGATGGGGTGAATTTAAAGGTTCACCCTAGGGGGTGAACCTAAGTTCTGTCCCACTTAGTGTCATAGAGTAAACAGGCTATTACACTGACCCAAATTTAAAATACTTTCCGATCATCTGTTACGATCCACCATGTAAACTATTTGGGTCGAAACCCAAATTCAGACTGGCTAATTGATGATAATTTAGTTCCAGAGAAAATTGAACCCATAAATAATATGGATACACACCAGACTCAAAAAAATTGTCACTAGACGACCACCACTTAGTTAGCTCATATGTATATATTAATAATTGTTCTTTATTCATCGATGTGGTAAAATGGAACACGAAGAAAAATGGCTTAATTTTTTTAAAAACTAAAACCATATTAAAAAATTAACAAATACGGTTTTTTGGTTTACGGTATAGATTTATTATATTAATCTGAGTTTAGAACTTCTGGGTTTGGCTTTTGCGGTTTAATGTTTCATTTTTTTTTAGGATTTAGGCTTTAATATTTTAGGATTTACAATTTAATTTACAATTTAATTTTATACTATGTAATCATTTTGAAAATATGACTTATTTTGTTTTTTTTTAATAAATATGACATATTTTCTTAAGAGTTGTTGGATTTTTTTAAGCACATGTACGACTCTTATGCGAACGATTAGTACGATATTATCCACTTTGGTGCTGAAGACAAAACCAACATGAATTTAGTTTTGGATTTTTTTCCAAAAGATCTCGTACTAATCAAAGTTAAAATCCATTTATATAAACATTATTTGTCTAAACTTTCAATATTGGACTATTGTTTGCATTCACAACAAGAATCCCATAAATCCACTTAATTCATACGAAAATTTTATTCGAAGTTTGTAACTTTTTGGTTAATAATTTATCAAAGTATGAAAATTTTATATTAAATCCAAATTATTATATAAACATTATATTTTAGTTCATATTTGCTTGATATGTTATTTGTGATAGTTAATTTATGTATATACTGGGAAACATATTTTCTCTTACCATAATTTGTGGACTATGACTGGGAGAGAACTGCATCAAAAGACGAAGTTCCTTCTTCACACAGAGTCCAAACTCATGATCCTTTGATGTATTTACCTGAACACCACATACAAACATTTCTCTTATACGTTAAAGATTACTCTGGACAATAGCGAAGCAAATCTTAGAAAATCCGGTTTAATTAATGAATGAAATATATGTGATAATGAGGTAAAGATTAGATGACAATACCGAAGAGAAAGAGAAGTGTCCCAAGACAGATGATACGGTGGTGAAGATCAGAGAGGTAATGGTCCCTTTTGGGAAATCTTTAATATATAAGAAACCAAAAAAAAGAGACAAGTCGTGAAAAGTACCAAAACGTTGGACATGACCCCAATTGTTCTGACATTCACATATCTATAGATATACGTACAACGTCATGTGTGTCTTGTTCCTCTCAGAGTGTCACTTGTTGCCTTGTTGGAGTTTGTGATCCCTATGCAGCATACGTATCCCATCTCTCTATCGTTTATTTTTCTCATGCCACTTCTGTTTTCTTCCTAAATACATATCTATCTGATTCTGACTTCATTTATTGTGATTCAGATTCTATTCTTCATGTAGTTTTCCCAGTTGCCCTTAGATGTGTTTCAATGGGCGCAACTAGAACTTATACTAGTTGATGGACACCAGTTGAAATAGATGGCGATTTAAATTACTTTATCAAGGTTTTTTCTGTTGTTTTAACTTGTTAACTAGATTCTGACCCGCCCTTTCAAAAGGGCGGGTATATATATATAATTTTTTATAATTTAATTTTTAAACTTGTGTTATTTTTTGTAATCATATTTTTATTTAATATTAATTTAATTTAACATATTTTTTGATAACTATATTAAATATGTCAAGTTGCATAATCATACACTTATGTCATATGTATTTCAGAAATTATTTTTAAAATATATTCCTAAAGTTTGGCAACATATTATATTTTCTTATAGTTACCTAACATAATTAATTAAGAATATTTGTATCCAAAAACGCAGACTCGAAATCCACCCGAAAATCAAAGTCTCATTATTAAGTTTGGTCTATATACTCGAAAGGTTTTTAAAGTGATATCCGAAAATCAATATCAAATCCAACCTACACCGAAAGCCAAACAAAATCTTTGAAAAATATTTGAAAAAATAACTTTTAATATATTTTGTTAAATATATATATATATATATATATATATGTGTGTGTAAATGGTCTTCACTAACTTTAAGTAAAATCACATTTAATAAATATTTTTAATCGAATAACCTATTTAAAATCCATTAAACTAAAACCCATAGAATATAATTTATAAGTAATACTTCTATAATAATATAATGTTCCTATTTAATAGAGTAGATAGATTAAATCATTTAAATTTTCTTATAAACAACTATTTATATTTATTATTTATCTTAATTGATTCATGAATTTTTATTGTTGGACTATACTTATATAAAGTGGTCATGATTCTAATTTAATAGAATAAATATTTATATAAATAGATTAATATTTAGAGTAGATGAATCTTTATATAAACAGATGAATATTTATATAAACAGATGAATATAATTTTTTAAATTTTGAAAATGTATTTGAATTTAATTTTCAAATACGTTTTTATTTATTTTTATTTAGAAAAGGTGAAAAAAATTATTGAAAAATATATTTTTAATATTTTAATATATTCAGTTATTATATTTATAGTCGTAACTATAATGAGTAATTAACATATCATTTTAGAAAGATGTATCAATAATGTAACTGCATATATAAATAATTATATAGAGTAACATGTTATATTAATCAAATAAAAGGTTGAAATTCTCAGAAAAAGGTTCAGATTATTAAATAACATACATAAATAATTTGGGTGGAATACTTATATAGCAAACGGAACCGAATAACATGTAACAGTTTTCAATCATAATTTTGGTATAATAGAATAATATTATAGTTAACAATCTACATCTGTTAAAAACCCAAAAGGAAAGAATAATTGTTGTATATATATATCTGTCCGTATTATGTATACGCAAAGCAGCCATACGGGAAATAAGTGGTGAGAGCTGAGAATTGTGGACATGAAGTTACAAATATATATTGATTCATAAAAGGCATTTACGGTTATTTAATTTGATACAGTTATACATAAAGGATAATAAAAGGCTCTTTAAATAAAGAAAATTAATTGTTGGACATAACCATTATCAATAGGTCATGTTCCTAATTTAATAGTATTGATGACGTTTGAAACCTGGAAAGTAATATACAACACTGATAAAAGCAAGTGAGTCACTCAAAAGGAAGTCGTAATTTTCCTTTTAAATTTAATGTTTATTTTATAGTACCATTTACTTACCCAAATTCAAAAGTTTTTCTTTACAAAAATTAAAGGTAGACATGCATGTCAGAGGGCTAACAGCTGCTATAGTTGGATGTATATGCATAAAGCAAGTTGTAGCTAAGGAACTTTGGAAGTGAAATATCCTTGCTTTTTATTTTCTTTTGTTTGTTTGTGATCCGGTTTTTGATATTGAGATCTTTGTCCCCACTTTTAAATTTCAAACGAAATTAAATGATCATATATCAAGCCCTTAATCTTAAGAGGTATCTCCTTCGGATCAATCTCAATCATCCTCATCCTCACGGACATTTACAAGAATGCTTGAAGCTCATTATGCAAGAGCTTTCGATGATGAGATTTGGAAATATGAGTATAACGCAATGAAATCTTATATACGGCGTGCCCTAGACGATGATCACTTCAGTTTTTTTTTTTTTTTGATAAAAGATATTCTATGATCAGTTCAGTTTCATCCGCGATGTAAAACAAAATTTCATAATCAAATAGGTACTATACAAATTTTAGAACATGTAGTAGCTAGTAGACTCATGAAATTGAAAATACAACGAGACAATAAAATTATGCGGAGAGGGTCCAAATTGACCTGTAAAATTTGATCAGAAGTTATTGAATGGTTTTGGCGAATACTAAGGTGGGGTTGTTTTCTTCCTTTGCCATTCTAAACCTATCTCTTGTTATCTCTCTAAAAATGATTATTGATGAATCACATCCCCGTGGAAAGATCACGTGTTACAGATATACCATACTTTGTGCATGCATGGTATATATATATAACTGTAAGCTCGGACTATACATGATAGAATATATATATATATTTATATATATGTAATAGTTAAATTAAACACCGAATTTTTTTAATAGACATACATAATTCATTGTAACTCTTGTGAAGCTCCTCCTTTTTGTTTATATACTATTGTTATATATCAAACATTCTTGTATAGAACTTGAACCGTTGCAATAAATTAACTATCAATACAAATTACTGATCAATCGTGATGGAGGTGTCGTTTATTTAATTACAGATATTGAACTCAAAGTACGTAAAGAAAGTTAAAACATATATTAAGTATTTTCATCAAGCTGTTATAAGTTTGAAAGCATGCATATTAGCTAAGCCAACACGTTGAAAATGATAGAAAGTGTCTGGATCTGTATTTCTTTGCTAGATAACTTATTCCGTTTTGTTTTTTTTAATTTATTCCGTTTTATGCATACTAAATTCATATCATCTTAATTAAACATGGTTCACAAAATATACATATTATAAATAACAGTTTTATCCATATCTTTTCAATTCTTCTAAATTCTACTAGTGTAAGTTGATGCATATAAGTATATACATATATTTGAACAAAAAAATAAAAATAAAGATAAGTATATACATATACATACATATACATATAATTATTTGTTTTTGGCTACGTGGTGTTTTGCCTTTAAAAAGGGTAAATTAGAGTATAGCTTGGATACTTCTTTGCTTGTACCAGATCTCTCCGAGTCTCTCTTCTTCCTTCTCTTTTGTTCACTGATCTCTTTTGATCATGGGTTCGAGTTTTCATTACACTATAGATCTCAATGAAGATCAAATCGACCAACCTTTTTTCTCTCATCTTGGATCCTCTCTTCATCATAACCACCATCATCATGATGATGATCATTTAGGTCCTTCTAATTTCTCTTCTTCATCATCTTCTTTGACTCCATCATCTCTTTCCCACCTCCCTTTCTTGATCAATTCTCACCAAGATCAAATACATGTTGGGTACAACAACAACACTTTTCAAGGTTTTCTTGATCCTCATCTCTCCCAATCACTCGAGGTATAAAATTTGAAGTGAATGATAGATATACCAATATTCTTGATCATGACCCCAGATATATTGTGTAGTATTTATATATGAAAATTTAACTAACCATTATTTTACAATGATCTTATGAAATTTCCAGACCAAGAAGTTTGTATCTAATAGTGGATCACCATCAAGCGATCAAGTGGTGCCAAAGAAGGAGACACGACTAAAATTGACGATACGGAAGAAAGACAATCATCATGTTCATGAACAGGTGAAATTGATGAAGAGGAAGACGATGATCACCACCACCGAGAACAACAAACAACACGTTAGTAACGACCAATCCATGAACCAAAGAAATTTCGAAGGGCATGACCAAGATCATCTCGAGAAAATCTCGGCAAATCAGTACAATATAGTCAACGAAACTGGTTATAACGGAAGCAACAATGGCGTGATTAGGATCTGTTCCGATTGTAACACGACCAAGACTCCTCTTTGGAGAAGTGGTCCGAGAGGTCCCAAGGTAACCAACCAAATATTACTAATTAGAAGCTCTCTCAGAAATTTGTTGTCTTTTTAAAAAACTTATAATTAATAGCAAAAGAAACATAAATCTTTTAAATCACTAACAGAAATCATCCAGTTTGCTATATAGATTTTAGGTAGTAATTCTGAGTAGCTTTAACAAAATCCTTTAAATAATAATTTTAGATTTTTCACACATTTTAATAAAAGACACTAAATTTGCATAATCTTTTGTAATTATATTTTTTCCATAATTTTTTGTGATTATATTTTTTCCATAATTTTAAGCCAATGAAAATTCAATAAGTGCAATTAAGTTTTTTAAAATTTGCAATTAGTTAATAAAACATACATTGAAAATAAAATAGATCTTTTTGAAACAAATTTTTTCTCTAGAATATGTAATTTTAAAACGGAGGGAGTATATACATTCTGAAAGTTTTCTCTCAAAATATAATTAATGGGAATTAATTAACTAATTAATTAATGCTCATGTTTGTTTTATTATTACAGTCTCTATGTAATGCGTGTGGGATAAGGCAAAGGAAGGCGAGGCAGGCCGCTATGGCAGCTGCAGCCGCAACCACAAACTCCGAGTACTTGTCACCACCCCTCATGAAAAAGAAGATGCAAAGCAAGTACAAAAGATCAAATGAAGTTAGCAATCTCTATTCTTCTTTGGCTCCAAAGGTAAAGAAATGTAAGAGCATGAGTACATCGGTGGAGGAGGCAATATCGGTGATGGAGCGCACAGCAGCCGAGACTCAAGCCAAGTCCACTATGTCGAGATCTTCCTCGACATCTTCCTCTTCAAACAATTTTTATTATGATGATCTAGCGATAATCTTGAGCAAAAGCTCAGCTTATCAGCAAGGTTTCCCTCAAGATGAGAAGGATGCTGCCATTTTACTAATGGCTTTATCGTACGGAATGGTTCACGGGTGATCCTTTTATCATTAAACATCACCCTTCTTTAAGAAATCATGGAATTATTCTTATAAACTATACCATAATCCTTCATATACGTGATTAAATTTTTTTCTGTTAGTATCAGTCAGCTCAACTTTGTGGGGTTTAATAGTTTCCAATAGTGAGAATATTATGTATGGAGCTTCGTATAATTTCGATAATGTGGCTGTTCTTGATTTTTCACTTTTTTCATTTGTTTTTAAATTTGGGAATTTAGCTAAGAGTTACATTAACTTATCTCTCTATATGTATCTCGTCAGGTTGTAAAACCTTTATCTTCGCTGTTTAACATTAAAATATAAATCCATAAACTACTATTTCACTTTAAGAAATTCAACTTTGATTTTTGAAAATTTTCTTTAGAGGCCAGAATATTCTGTTTAATTAAGATCATAATCCTTCGATAAATATATATTATGATGTTTTCAAGTTCACATGTTGTATCTAATAATAACTATACCATCAAGGAAGAACATTCAGCTATTTCAATCGAATGCCGGCCTTTAAATTTCCCCATGCTTCTTATCATCCAACCTATTCCAGATTCCTAGTTTCCAATGTTGTGTGACACATTGTAAATTGTAATTGCACTTGAACCAGCCTGTGTGTCTGCTCTCTTCCACTTTTGTTGGTGTGATCCTTTCACAGTGGTGTTACTTACTTTAGTATTTTGAATTTCTTTATAAACTATTATCTCACTTCCCCTTGGATACAAAAGCAATAAAACAGAACACTGGAAGAATTGTAAAACTCATTAGAACTAAAGGGGCTGTTTTGAAATACATTTGATGGTCGGGGACTGAAAGCCAACTGTATAATGGAGAAAAAAAGTTAAAAAGCGAAACAGAAGTGAAAAAAAAAGGCGAAAGTCTTTCACTTTGCGCGATTCATGTCTCCTCCGACATCTTTTCGATCGCTTTACGCTTCCTCCTCTACTCGTACTCCGGTTTCTCCACCAATCCGAATCATACCCTTACTGAACTCATTCAACAGACTCTACGGTCTATCATTCTCAACCTCGTCCTCTCTTCCTTCGTCTTCTTCAAATCTATTTTTCTCAACAAGGAAGCAGTCTCTCTGTATAAAGGTACTTCAATTTCTTAACTTTATGTGTTGGGTTTCAAGTTTATGTCCGAAACTAAAGAACCCATGTTTCGGAATCAGCTAAAGCTTATGTCAGTAGTAGGCGTTCAGGAATTAGGGTTCTTTAGTGCCATTGATTGAGATTACTATTGATGTGGTCTTGTTTGGGGAGAGATGTAACGATTACATCGGTCGTGTGTCTTAAGCACACACTGTATCACTTCAATTGAAGTGTTATTGTGTTTGTAGCTAAGAGGTGAAACATTGGTCTTTGTTGTGGGGGATAGGTACAAGCTTTAACTTCTGAAACAGAACAGCCAAAATGGTGGGAGAAGAAAGCAGGGCCAAACATGATCGACATCACCTCAACCGAACAGTTTCTGAACGCTTTGAAAGATGCTGGAGATAGATTAGTTATCGTCGATTTTTATGGAACTTGGTGTGGTTCTTGCCGAGCAATGTTCCCAAAGGTAAAGCTGAATCACCTCTCGTTTCATCTTTGAAGCAAAAAAGGTGAAACCTTTTTTCTTGTTTTTTTTTCAGCTATGCAAAACAGCGGAAGAACACCCTGAGATCTTGTTCCTTAAAGTAAACTTTGACGAGAACAAGTCACTCTGCAAAAGCTTGAACGTCAAGGTTTTACCATACTTCCACTTATACCGCGGCTCGGATGGCCAAGTCGATTCTTTCTCCTGCTCTCTTGCCAAGGTTTGCTCTCTCTTAGCCATTGCAGCACAGACTTCTTGCATATCCTCTAAGTCTAAATAAGCTTTTGCAAACATTTTTGCAGTTCAAGAAACTCAGAGATGCTATAGTGAGACATAATGTAAGAATTAGCACTGACCACTCTTCTTCGGTTTCTGAGCAAATTGAAGATTCAACTTCAAGCCTATAATCAACCAATATCTGGTTATAATTGAACAGTTTTTTTTTGTATATATATATGTTAACTGCCATTTGGATTTGCTGCATCATAACTTGTGTAGATAAAAACTCTAAGGAGGTGTTATTGGTTTATATATTTTGTTTGATTTAGAAATCCATATAGTATTTATAAATCTGGAGGTTTTTCCTCGAATTTGAATCTTTGTATTTTTAACTAAAAAATCCAAACAAATCCATTATAAAATCAAATATATTAGTAAATCCGTACGATTGAATAACATTTGATTTGATATAGAATTTATGAATCATTAAACCAATAACACATGATTTAATACATATTTGAAAATCACATAACCAATAACGCTAGATTTAGTTCGAGTTTTCAAATCCATTAAAATACAACAACCAATGATCCTTACTAAAAGTCTAGTAAAAAAGAAACACTTTGTTTTAAAAATCCAAAGGTATATGAAATGTGAATCTCAAAAGTTTGAACTGAGGTATGAAAGGATACACAATCTTATTATACTTGGATGAAACTGCATTAGTTGCATCTCATCTATGAAACCTCTTTTACTTTTACTCAAAGAAAAACTGACATGAAGGTGAGGCCCTAGGCTCCCGAGCTAACACCTTTAGCATCTCAAATTTCTCTTCCAGACCACGGTTTTTCGTCGAAAATCTTGCTTCCTTCAAATGTTTCGCATTTGTTAGTATGTACATTGCAACTTGTCTTTCTTCTTCATGTAGTCCATTGTATCTTTCCCACTCGAATCTTTGTAGGCAAAATAACAAACAAGGTGGAACATTAACCGGTTTGTAAAATTGTGGGTTAGACATGCGCTCCGTATGACTTTTCTTGGGCTCCTGTGAGCAAATCAAGAACACAAGTGTTTTAGACTCATCAAAGTTAACCTAGAAAGTAAAGCAAAGTTTAAGTAAGTTTCTTACATCTCTCGAGAGCTTGAGAACTTGTAGTTTAGGAGAATTCAATAGCAAAACCATAAGTAGATTCCACCACTCGGTTTTACTAGTACTTAGCTCCAAATATACAAGCTGACTATAGACAGTACTATCAGCGTACCTAGTCTGCGGTACAAGCAAACAAAAAATGTTAAATTGTGACAGAGTCCAATAAATATTGGTTTTATTAAAGTTCTTACAATGTTTATGCCCTCCAAAATCACAGACTAATTATCAAAAGTGAAAAGAGTTGGACTACAAAAAGTTGAATCTTTTTTTGACATCAAAAACTTTATATATTATTAAATAGTTTCCAAGAGGTTGGTCTCAGGAACTATCCAACTTGGAAGTTCAGTTTTTACATGGGAGAAAGGTAAACCCTTGAGATCAAACACCTTTTGCAAGGTTATCGTCTCAGAAGTTCAGAGAACAAGGAATAAAATGTATATATGGAGCAAGAATTAAACATAGAACAAATAAGATGAAATTCATCAAATTCAGCCAACAAGGATGAGCCAGTTGAAATTATGTGAACTGAAAAGGATAAATTAACTTACCTCCAAAGGTGATAAAGACAAGGAGAGACGTTTGACTGATGAGGCAAGAGGTAGGAGAATCTTCTCAGTATTTATATCATAAACATCAATAATCTTTGCCTCTCTTAGCTCCGGCATATTCTCAATAGAAAACTCATAATCTTTCATTCCTTTAATTGAAAAGTAGTTCAAATAAGGAGCATTTATCACATACCCTCTTCGACCATCTCCATCACTACAATCATGTATTGTTAAACTCTTTAAAGACGGTACTTCGATAGTGAAGTTTACCACATTGTCCACATATCGTTTAACATCCAATTTTTCAAGATTTGGGCAGCTTGAGAAAAGCCTACGCACTGACTCATCGTTCTTGAAGTGCACAAGTTGAAGTTTTAGGATCTTGAGGGACTTGAAACAAACCAGAGTGTTAGGAACATCTACGTGAACACAGTACTTAAGCGTCAAGACCTCGAGTGTTTTACAAGCGTAGATGTTACTTGGTAATCGGATATTTCCTTTTTCCGAGTAAGGATCGAGTTCTAGCTCACGCAAACCATGTTCAACCGCATATTTAATCCATATGGGGATATTAATAGCCTCACAATGTGATCCAACGATAAGTCGCATACTCTCTAGAAGACACGGCTTACGTGATATCAAGAACCTATGAACAAATTGGTGTGACATTTTTTTATCAGTCTTGTAACTATAGTCGAGTTTAGGCACATGTTCCCAAAGAGATGTCCATCGCTTCGACAAAACACAAGTCCTTACGACATCTACTGTCGGGATCAAGGACAATATCAGAAGCAGCAAAGCATCGGGCAAGTCACTGATCCTATCTGCTTTCTCATCAACCCGTCTTCGTTTCTTGTTGGAGTGTCTACGACTAAAACTGGTACGGAAACATTAATTAAAGACGATATATGTAAAATCGAAGATGATATCATAAGACTTTGGTCGGATGATTGGAAGTGTAAGGAAAACTAGAACGCGTGTAGAGAGAGACTCGGAAAGAACTTACTTTGGGTTCATGGCGGTTGTGACTTGAAGAAACCCTAGCTAGCTTTCTCTGATTTCTTTTTATTTGTTTTTTTGGGATTGAATGGGGGCAGCTTACTTGAGGTAGATAAACATATAAAAGTTTAAAGTGACAAAAGTTAGATCATCTAATACCTCTATTTGATAAACTAGACATCTAAAGTTTTTTTTAATTATAAAACAGCATGTTATGGAAAAAAATCACAAGTCATCAAATAAAAATCCCAAAATAAATATATTTATTTTAAATCATTAATTGCCATTAAATTCACTGTTATCTCTCATTAATTATAATTTTCTGTGTTTTCATTTAATTCAATATATATGATTTTCTAAAATAATTATCCTTATTTTTTTTCTACAAAATTGCAATCAATATCGTTCTAAATCTCAATTAAACAGTCCAAATATTTTATTGTGGTCAATTAAACTCATAATATATTAACACTTTGTAAAAATTCTTTATTCCACTGATCTGACTGATGTCATTAATATTTTAAATTAGAAAATTAGGATTTTGAATCTTGAAAAAAGTAATCTATTAACTAATTATGCAAATTAAAATAAAAATGTTTACAAAAATGAGTTCTCACAAAAATCTGCAACATTTAACTAAAACTGTCAGATGTCTATCTTTGTAATGTAGTAACTAGATTTTGATAAAGCGCGAGATTTATTTACTTTTAAATATTTTATTAAAAAAAGTAGATTTTTTACTGAAAATACATATGTGTATTTAAAATATTTGTAATCTAGTTACATTTATAATTACAATGATTTGTTTTTGGATAAAAGGCCTTGAGATGATTGTATATGTTATAAGAAAAAAGATAAATTATAATTGTAATTTATTAATAGATGAATCCTAGATATTAGATTTAAAGAGAAGTTTCTTGTGTTATAGAAACACTTCAAATCGCATACGTAAATTTTGATTGACAAAAAAATATTCGTTTATTTTTCTTTTTTGGATTGGTCTTAATTTATTTAATGATCAAACTAAGATGTGATAACCCATAATCTATTGATGATTTTTTTAAAAAATTTGTGTGCGTGAATCTGACTTTAGATGAAACAATCTATAAGTATAAAAAAAAATTCAAAATAAATTATCAGAATAAATTTTCTTCTCTACCTCTTTTGATTAATATACCAAAAAATATTATGGTCTCTTTTTCTTAATTTACTTTTATGTTTACAAAGTGTTTTAATTTTTTGTGTCATTATTTAATAAACTTGTATATGTAAACAAAATTATTTTCAAAAGATTTGTTTCTTTATTTAATTGGAAAAATTAATTAAAAAAAATCTTAAAAATAAGCAATGCCATGACATTGTAAATAAATTGAAAACTAATGACAGAATCCTAATAAGAATTATGCTTTAATTGTATAAACTAGATTTTGATCCGCGCTTTGAAAGCGCGGAATCATTTCTTTTAAAAATTTATTTAAATTAATAAATATTTGTCTAATCTATATTTTAATAGATTTTATATTTGTTTATAGTAATTTTTTTTATAATCTTGTCTTCTTTATTTTTTTATCATATAATAAGAAATTTGTGTACTAATTAATTAGTTAAAATATTTTAAAATGGTAAACTTCTATTCAATAAATTTAATCATATTGTGATTATATATTGGGCAAATCTCCAAAATAGCACATTTCTAAGTTTATATCACAAAAATAGCACTCAAAAACTAAAATGACCAAAATAGCATTTTATCTTTTGAAAAATTTTATTTTTTTTAATTTTTAAAATTTGAAATCTTATCCCCAAAACCTCACTTCTCAACTCTAAACCCTAAAACCTAAATTCTAAACCCTAAACCCTAAATTCTAAACCCTAAACCCCACCCTTTGAGTGCTATTTTTGTGACTTTTGTTCTTGAGTGCTAGTTTGGGAACAAAAACTTGATTTAGTGCTATTTTGGTCTTTTTCTCTTATATATTTGCTAAGGTTATTTATTTACAATTTTAACTTATTAATTAAATATTATATGAAAAATGTAATAGACATTACATTTTTCATTCTACATATTTTTAAATAATGCATAAAATTTTAAATTATAATTACACAAATATTAAATAATAATTATGTATTTAAATTGACTTATAATTGTTTTTAAAAGAAAACACTGTTGGACTTCTTTGACTTTAAGGTTTTAAATTATTGGGCTGTTTTGTTTAGTTGGACAGAAGCAATGTTGGGCTTTTAATTTCTGAAAACCATTAATAACAATTGAAAAAATTAATGGAAATTTTTGTAATTAATTGGAAAAATCAATGCATAATCCTAAGAAGGATTCTGCTTTAATAGTATAGATGTGGGTCGAGATGGTATAAATAGACGTGAATCATAAATTGACGAGAATCATATATGTAATATTTTCATAATTTATAATATTGTACATAATATGTTAGCCTTATTAAAAAATTCCAACAGTTTATTAAAGACATGATAAATATAAATTATAGTACTCATTTTAAGTTAAGTACAAAAATCTAAAGATTTCAAAGTTTTTCGAATGAAAAACATGTATTCTGAAAAATTTTAAAATATTTTTAGATAGATATTAATTACTATAATTTATGGGAGTCAACAAATAATGCTATACTAATAACTCTTTTTTTTTTTTTTGAAAAATCTATCTAATACTAAAAGGGTTATATGAGGAGTAGAGAGGCTGTCCACGTCAGCAATTAATTCAAGCCAATAAAAACGTTTTATTCTGCCACGTCATAAGAGCCTCAAGTCGACAAGTATGAATACTAAAAGGGTTATATGAGGAGTAGAGAGGCTGTCCACGTCAGCAATTAATTCAAGCCAATAAAAACGTTTTATTCTGCCACGTCATAAGAGCCTCAAGTCGACAAGTATGAAAATCTGATAACATCTCTGGGCCAATAATAATTTTCAGTGGCCCACTTGAACCCCAACTCAGAAAAACCTAAACTCTGATAACATAATTATCCATAATCTTTTTTTCTTCGTCGTTTGGAGGACTCACTGCAATTCACCGTTATCACACACAACCCACACTCCCTCATTCAATTATTTTCTTAACTCATTCCTTGATGGTTTCGTTTCAACTTCCTCTATTTCTCCTCCTTTATAATTGAATGACGGCGACGTAGTTCACCTTAGAGTAGGCCAGATTCTTCCGGATCTGTGACAAAGCGTTATATGAGGGATTCAGGTCGCGCCATGGAGCTCCGATCGACGAGCTTTGCCCATGGGCGGCGTTGTGATAAGCCGTCGCGGATCGAGGTGGATAGGCGTGAGAAGAAGGTATGGAAGGCGGGAGTGTTGATTGGTGGCTGAGCTTGAACAGCTTGCTGATTGGTGACAGGGAGCAGTGGTGGAGTGGACATGGCGGTGGCGCGTGAGGTTAGGTACGACTGATTTAGGCGAGAGGTTTGGATCTTAAGATTGGAAAACAAAGAAGTGCAACTGGTGGATCAGATCTGAGAGAGAAGCCATGAAAGAAGAATAGAAGAGAGGTGGTGAATGTGAGCGTGCCAGGAAAGGGTGTGATGAGGATGATGTCTGTGTGAGAGAGAGAAAGAAAAGCCAAAGAATGTTCTGTCTCAATACCTTCAAGTCACGGGTTCGACATTTCCGTTTGCCTTTTTTTTGGAATCCTTATACCTGGATCAATTTTATTATTTTGTTAATCAAACTAGACATGGCAAATTAAATACCAAACCAAATTACAAAACTAAACCAAAAATAAGAATAACTATTTTTATATTTCTAACATCCAAAATATTTGGAGTTAAAAATCAAATGAATACTACAAAATATATTTTAGATTTAAAACTATTTTAAAACTAAAATATTTAATTTACCTATTTTCAAATTATTTGGTGTATTTAAAATAATTGAAATAATCTGATTTATCTCTCTTTTTATTTGAACCATCCAAACTATTCAATATTTATAAATTATATCAAATATATCTAAATTATTATTTATGAAGTGATTTTTAACATTCGAGCTCTCATGTTAAAAGTTAGAGTGATTAATGTCTATGTTACTCTTAATAAATAATTAACACTATCTATTATGTTAGACATTGTCAAAAAATAAAAACATATTTAAAAATAGAGAAAATGACTAGGATAGCATTAAAAAATTTTTTGTCACAAATATAGCATCTAAAAATAAAAATGACCAAAATAGCACTTAATGTTTTATCAAAAGAGATAAATATACACTTATATCTCAATGGTAAATTAATTTAGACATTAGGGTTTAGAGTTAAGGGGTGGAGTTTAGGGTTTAGAGTTTAGTTTTTAGGGTTTAGAGTTGGGGAATGGGATTTTGGGGATAAGATTTCAAATTTTGAAAAATAAAAAAAAAAAAAAAATTCAAAAATAAAATGCTATTTTGGTCATTTTAGTTTTTGAGAGCTATTTTTGTGACATAAACTTAGAAATGTCCTATTTTGGAGATTTGCCCTTAAAAATAAAAATATAATTATTCTATATACTGTGTTATTATCAAAGCAATTTCTTTTTATCAAGAGCCCTCAGCTACGTTCTGTTTTTAAGAATCCAGCTTTGGTTTCGCTGGGCTATATCTCTTTTATGTGGATGCATTGTGAAAAGGGGATTCATTCAAATTTTAAAGTTTTGGGCAAGCAACAAGGTTAGATCCTCATGTCCCTTCTTTCATAGATTAGTCAACGCATTCTATTGAAAGTGATGTAATCAACATTACAGTCTGAAGTATTTAGGAGTTGAATAAATCGACTTCAATAAATTGTGTAGTTATTAGTTGGCTAAGCTATGATACCAACCAAAAGATGAACTCAAGGCAAACTTAACCTACTCATCGGAATAAAACCATCAAGACAAATCAAAGCTATAGAAAAATAAAAAACTCTTCAAACATCTTTCTATTTTTTATTCATGTTTTAATAATTTTTTATATTACATCTTCAAATTAATTCTTCCGCCAAAATCTATCCTCATCAATTAATTCATAAACTAGAAAAATTGGTGTACAACATATAATAAAATCTTAATTAAAATAAACAATGAAATTTGATTTTTTCATAGCTAATCATCTAGAATTAAAATATTTAAAAGTACTTTCCGCGCGTAGCGCGGACAAAGACTCTAGTTATACTAATAACTCTTTCTTCAACTATTCTGCAGTGGCCGCGAGAATTTCAAAATTTGAAAAAGAAGAAGAAAAAAACTTGTGTAAAACTCTCCATTCCAATCCGTTCAGTTACCGGCGACGCCGCTTCCTTAACCGTCGTGGTGACCATGTATAAGAGAGACGATTACGTTCGAAATAAACCCGGCGGTGTATTTTCCAGATGGCAGGTACTCACTCACTCCCCTGAATCCCCCTATCGGGTTTCAAGAAGCTCACTGATTCGGAGTTTAGGCGGCTTTTGCTCCGTCTCTCTTGGAATTTTATTTAAAGATTTCATTTTTAACGACTACCACCGTTTCTCTGTTAGATCTCCGATGATTCTTTGCAATATCACTTGTGCTTCTGTGTTTTTTCCTTCCAGGGTTTTGCCCGATCCATGCTTCTGCCTAAACCCTTTTCAGAAACTGCAGAGTTACGGAGGACTGTAGCTGACTACTCCTTAATCTCTCGTGGTTTAGCTCCAAAGGTCACACCTTTATCTTCTTTCATCACATTTCAACTTGTGTTCTTGTTGGATATTATCAGCTAACTAGATGCCTTAAGTCCCTATCATCAAGCTAATCTCTTTCTCTTACGGAACACAGATTCTGAGAGAAGCCAAGGGTAATAGGGAAGATTTGAGAGTGGGAAAAGACTTTGTAGGTAGTAGATACAGAGTCCAAGAATCTATCCAGGGTCTTGGTGTAGCTGTCAACATTCATGACGCAGATGACATTTCTCATGGTCAAACCGAAAGCTTTAGAACTCGGCTAAGGTCTTACGGTAGACCTGTTCCCTTGCTTAAGAAACTTGGAGACAATGTGTCTCAAACGATTACTCAGAAGAAAACTGGCGGCAGAAGCAAAGACAAGAAGCATGGTTTTGAAGAAGAGAGAGATGTCAGCCGTGTGGAAGCTGAGGAGAATAATACTAATAGTGTTCATGCCTCGGTACTTAGACTCAGTCGGTCCAGACCTCAACCTGTTTTAGAGAGACATGATGATATTGTTGATGGGTCTGATTCTGCTTCTGTTTGTGGAGTCTTACAAGAAGATGGTACTACTTGCTTGACAGCTCCAGTCACAGGAAGGAAGAGATGCACAGAGCATAAAGGGCAGAGAATCACATGTGCTCCTCCTGTTAAAAAACCACCGTGTGAAGAAGAGACCGAGGAGATCTGTGGAGTGATTATACCTGAGATGGTACGTTGCAGAAGCAAACCTGTTTCAGGGAGAAAACGATGCGAGGATCACAAGGGAATGCGAGTCAACGCCTTCTTTTTTCTGCTCAACCCAACAGACCGCGATAAAATCCTCAAAGAGGATAAGTCCAAACCCGAGACACGTACAAGCTCAACGAACCAAGAGGAACCGCGTCAGAGTCCTTCATGTGAAGCTACAACGAAGAATGGTTTGCCTTGTACAAGAAGCGCTCCTAAGGGAACCAGAAGATGTTGGCAGCACAAAGATGAAGCTTTAGACCACAGATCATCTGAAAATGTTAAGTCAACAACAGTAGTCTGCGGCGTAAAGCTGTACACTGGATCGGTCTGCCGGAAACCTCCAGTAAAAGGACGGAAGAGATGCCAGGAGCACAAGGGGATGAGAATCACATCTTGAATAAGCAAGCATTGTAAGCACCTAACAGACGTGTATGAGTTACACATAATAACTAAGTAGGTACCAAGTTATAAATAAGAAGCAGCTTCTTTGTTATTCATCATTACATCGAGTCTCTCTTAGTTTCCATAAAGGCTATAAAGCAAATTACATATTTACATTATATGATTCATATCGTTTTCAAATGGAATTTTAACACTGTTTATTTGGAGGAACATAGCTTTAACTTCCCTCTACGAAAAAAATGGAATGTACACACTTCCAACTAATAATCTGTGGTTATTAAGCACCACAAAGAATCAGATCATGGATGATGATCTTAGAATCAGCTTAAAGTGTTTCTTTTCCGTGTGGTCCTATCTTCTGCCTCTGTTTCCTCTCGTGAAGGGACTCTCAAGTGCAGCTTCATAACATCATAAACCGTGAATCCAATTGCCACTGATGGTACAACCTAGAGAAAGAGATTGTTATGTTAATAATCAGTCCATTATCTTAAAACCAAGACAGATTCATGAAACTAACTCTCAGTCAAACCTTAAGGTAATTGATGCTAAGCCCCGAGAAGAGCTGCTTCCAACCTTCTTCTCTAGCAATCTTGACAAGCGTCTGCATTGTCCCTCTTCGTACCGTTTCTTCCTTTGCCGCTGCGTATAGTCTCTCAACCTGCATCTGTCTCCTGACAACATCGAGAGGGTACGTTAACGTCTGACCAAGCAATCCAGCGACCGATCCACAAACGAGTTTCAAGGAAATGTCTTTCTTATGCTCTGCAGGGACGTGGCGTTTCATCTCCTCGTAGAAGTAGAACTTCAAACCAGCGTAAGGGAAGATCCCATACATAGAAGGAGCTAAAACACAAGACAACCAAAGAAAACATCAAATCTTTCTTCACTCTTAAAAAGTTTAGAGAAGACGTTAGTGAGTCCTAAGACATATGTACCTACACCACGATATAGGCCACGGAATCCAGATTCTCTGTATGTCCTCGAGAAACAATCGGTGATTCCTCTGTACACGATTTGTTCCATGGGGATAGTAACAGCTTTGGCTTGTGCTTTTGCTGAACCAACAACCTGCACTGCTAAGTTCTCCATGAGCCTACTTATGTTTTTTTTTTCTTAACTCGAGGCGAGACGTCAACATACCTGATAAGCGAGCTTTGTCCGAACAAGGTCAAGAGGGTAAGTGAAGAGAACGGCAGTGCCACCAGCGAATGATCCAGCAACGAGATCAAGCAATGGTCCACGAGTAGTTTCAGGGAAACCGAAGATGATCCATCTCCTGTATTCCTCGTAAGCCATGTAATGAAGAGCAGCGTAGGGAACTATCCGAGCAACACTTGCACCATTCCCACTGTAAAAAATCAAGAAAACAAAGTTTTAAGAATCTTGAATGAGCCCTCAGATAAATCTACGCAAGACAACGTACATACCGATAGAAACCCATTAAACCTTCAGTTTTGCCAATCTTGTTGATGGATCCCATGAGTCCTATGCGTTTAAACTCGTCCCTTCTTGTCTGAGAAACATCAATTACGAATTAAATAAACCCCAGCTAAGCTAAGCGATTCAATCCGAGTTGGTGATCTGACGACGAGTCGATTCAAGTTGGATGGAATCATTTATACCTGGAAAAGAATCTTTATTCGTTCGAGTGGAGCTACGGCGGTTTTAGCTATACCGCCGGTGACGCCGCCGGCAATAAGCTCCTTAGCGAAGACGGGCATGGAATCAAGAATCCCGTTCTTCTCTTCGCTCTCCCCCATCGAAAATAGGTGGAGAGAGAAACGAAAAGATGATGATGTTAAATGGATCTTCTTCTTCTACTTCCTCTCCCTCAAAGAATCTTTGAAGAGTTGAAGTTGAAGGGAGAAGGAGAAGAAGAAGAACTGTTCTTTCTTTTTTTTTTTTGTCAAAGAACTGTTCTTTCTTAATTCCTCAATCTCACCTTCTCCGGCAAGTTAATGCAAATATTATTCTCCGTTAATTAAATTATTATTAACTTCTTCTTTTTTATTATTCGTTTCTACGTTTTTTTCATTTTTTTATAATCAATAGTGACTTCAAGAGTCGAACATGTTTTAAAGTACGTTTGTTTGTTGATGTCGGGTTGTCCGAAAATGAGAGAAACGGGGCTTGGACTATTTCTTTAGCCCATTAGTCGGCCTACTAAGAAGTGGACAATATGGACTTTGTTTACAGATGCTACTTTGGGAGAGTCTTATCCATATAATTCCAAAGGGCTTTCGAGGTTTAGTATGTCCAGGAAAGATCAAACCCACTCGCACAGTATGGCTAGCCAGTGTACACTCAGGGGGTTCAATTGACCCATGTCAATTTTTGCAAAAAAAAAAAAAAAATTACTTGTATTTCTAAAGAAAAATCTGATGAATGTAACCTATTGACCCTTGCAAAATACATTTGTTATCATATTGACCCCTCTAAAATATAATTCTGCCTCCGCCAGCGGCTTTTATATATATATATATATATATATATAGCTCAAAGTAATTCATCTTTGTAAGTTATAACACATATATATTGTGGATCTATGCTCAGTGGCAAATGTAGGTAGAGGACTAAGGATGCAAAAATGCACCCACTTTTTTCCTTTTAAAAAAGGTTTTGTACAGAATTTTTACTTTTGCCATAATTTTAACCAAAACACAGTTGTGCACCCATTGAAAATTTTATTATGCCTTCTTAATTCTGTACATTTGTGATGTTGTCCATCTAATTTGTATATGTACTAATATATGCACCCAATAATAATATGTTCTAGATTCTCCCATGTCTATGCTCCTTACATCACTCTGACCTATATATATAGAAGCCATACTGTTATTTCATTGAGAGAGCGACCTCCATGAACGTAGTCCCCTAACTAGATGGGGTTTGAAAACCGGTTCTGCTTCAATTTTCTTTATTATGTATAGATTGTTGTTGTTTGAGTCCAGTATGTGATATGAAAGATGATTTCTATTGATCAGAGTATACACATATTTATACATCGTACAAGAGAGATTATAGGAGGAGATCAAGATGATTGATACACAAGTATAGAAAGAATATACGGTAGTTATATATATGATCTTCTTTCCTTAATATGCCCCCTCAAGATGGAGGTGCCTTGGCAACACCAATCTTGGATGATACTTGGATGAAAGGAGCTCGGGCTAACGGCTTAGTCAAGGCATCGGCTAGTTGGTCTTTAGATGAGACATGAGCAACACGGAGGGCTCCAGGCAGTTACCTGGTTTCTGATGAAGTGATAATCTAGTGCAAGATGTTTCATTCGCGAATGAAAAACCGGGTTTGCACATAGATAAGTTGCACCTACATTGTCACAATATATCACCGGAGGACCCTTTATTTTGATGCCAAGCTCAACCAAAAGAGAACAAATCCATCGAAGTTCAGCTGAAGTGTTAGCCACAGATCGATATTCAGCTTCTGTTGAGGATCAAGCAACTCCACTTTGCTTCTTTGAAGACCAAGAAATGGGATGCTTACCAAGATAGACAATGTAAGCATTGGTGGAGACAAAGTCGTCAGTGTCACCTGCCCAATCCGCATCCGAGTAAGCGTGAAGAGAAGAGGGGTTGTCGCGACTGAAGAAGAGACCATGGGAAGCAGTACCAGCTAAGTAACGCAGGACTCTTTTAACAGCTTGCCAATGTTCCGAAGTTGGAGCATGCATGTATTGAGACAACTTATTTACTGCATAGGAGATATCCGGTCTCGTAAACGCAAGATACTGAAGGCTCCCTACTGCTGAGCGATATTCCTTGGGATCGGTAAGAGGAGTACCCATCTTAATGGTAAGCTTTGGATGTGGCGCCATAGGTGTAGAGACGAGATGAGCATTCGTGAGTTTGAAACGAGAGAGAAGATCCAGAATGTATCGTCGTTGTGTTAAGTGGAGACCGGTGGAAGTTCTGATTGCTTATATACCAAGAAAATAGTTGAGATCCTCGGGCTCCTTAACTGAAAAACGTGTGGCTAATGAGTCCAAAATCTGCTGAAGTAGTGCAGGGTCGTTGCCAGTAATAAGAATGTCGTCGACATATATCAACATGTAGACAAGACTGGAACCACGACGCAAGATGAATAACGACGTATCCGCAACAGAGTTAATAAAGCCATACTGAATAAGGAAGTTGCTGAGTTCCCGATACCAGGCCCGTGGCGCCTGTTTCAGGCCATAGAGAGCCTTGTGTAATCGGCAGACATGGTTGGGAAGATCAGCATCAACAAAACCAGGAGGTTGGACGGTGTAAACTTCTTCCGTTAACGTACCTTGAAGAAACGCGTTGTTGACATCGAGTTGCTTGATCGGCCATGAACGACTCACTGCGATATCCAAGACAAGACGAATTGTAGTGGTTTTGATCACGGGACTAAACGTTTCTGTATAGTCGATGCCTGGAAGCTGAGTATAACCCCGGGCAACAAGACGAGCCTTGTACCTACGAACAGAGCCATCTGGGTTATATTTGATAGTAAAAAGCCAACGACAGCTGACCGGATTCTGATGTGGTGATGGGGGAACAAGAGAGAAGGTGCGGTTCGCAACGATAGAGTTGAACTCAGCGATGACGGCTGGTCTCCAATTTGGGTCCGCTAGAGCTTGGGTAATAGTTGTGGGTATGAAAGGTTGGGATTGAGTGAGGATGGTGGAGTAGGCGTATTTGGAGTTGGGTTTAGAGATACCTTTCTTGGCACGGGTTGTCATCGGGTGTTGGTTTGGTGGTGGTTCAATGGCGGGTGGAGCCGAAGACGTTGGTGGATTTGGTTGCGAGGAGGAAGAATGGTTACTATTTAGTGGGCTTGAGTTATTTGGTTGGGCTGAAGGGAAGGGTGTGTGGGTTGTAGTGTTTGTGGGTTCTGTTTGGGCCTGGGTAGATAGGTTTTGGGCCTGGGTATTGGTATTTGGTTGCTGGGCCTCAGATGTCTGGTTAGTGGTTGAGTTTTCTGTAACAGGTATCGAAGAGGGTGAGACGGGAGATACGGGAGGAGACGGTGATTGACATGTACTCGGTGGCGTCGGTGGCGGAGCTGTAGCTGGCGGCACAGTTGTAGTCGGAATTATTGTAACCGACCTCAGCAGTAGGAAGAGAAGCGATTTTGGTGAGAGATTGAAAAGGAAACGTGTCTTCAACAAACCGTACATGGCGTGAGACATACAAGCGAGAAGAGATTGGATCATAGCACAGGTACGCACTCTGTGTTAGAGAGTAACCAAGGAAAATGCATTTTGTAGATCGTGGTTGAAGTTTGTGATCTTGGTAAGGCCTTAGCCAAGGGAAACAAAGACAACCAAAATTTTTTAGCTTTAAGTAGTTAGGCTGAGATTTGAAAAGAAGAGAGTATGGAGAGTTTAGAGATAGAACCGGGGTTGGCATTCGATTTATTAGATAGACCGCAGTGGCAAAGGCGTAGGTCCAAAAAATATTAGGAAGTTTAGCTTGATGGAGGAGAGAAAGACCAGTTTCAACAATATGACGGTGTCGTCTCTCAGACAATCCGTTATGTTCTGGTGTGTGAGGAGGGGTAGTGAGATGAGTAATACCAGATTCAGAGAGAAAGGAGCGTAAAGCAATGAACTCTCCTCCATTATCAGAAAAGAGAGTGCCTATTTTGGTTTGAAATTTATTTTCTGTGAGGGATTTAAAACGTATAAACGTCTCTTTGACATGAGATTTCAGCTGAAGAGGATAAAACCATGAGTATCTAGTAAAATGATCAACTATCAGAAGATAGTGTTTGTATTTGTCAATAGAGACCACTAGAGAAGTCCATAGATCAGTATATAGATATTCTAATGGTCGAGTAGAAGAGATAGAAGTTTGAGCAAAAGAGAGTTTATGACTTTTATTAGATAGGCAATCAAAACAAGAGAAATTGTTTGAAACAGAATCTGAAATAGGTAAAGAAAACTTAGATAAAATAGATTTAAGAATTTTGGAGGAAGGATGGCCAAGCCTTGAATGTCAATCAGAGTATGAAGTTTTGACTGTGGGGGTAGCAAAGAACGAGACTGCTGAGGTATTCACGACTGGCCACTCGTACAGCTCCTTATTTGTATGTTCTTGGAGTAACCGCGCCCCCGAGGTCAGATCTTTCACCTGGAAATGAGATGGGAAAAATTCAATGGAAACTTGGTTATGGTTACAAAGCTTATTAACTGATAATAGGTTCTTTTGAATGTTTGGAACAAGTAAAACATTGCTTAATGATAAAGGTTTGTGATTTGTAGGAAGGGAAAGAGAACCCGTATTGGTTATCTGAAGACCGCTGCCGTCACCAATGAGCACCTCTTCACCACCAGTATAGGGTTGATGGAGCGCAAGGTTGCTGAGATCCGAGGTGATGTGGTGTGTAGCACCACTGTCGAGAACCCAAGGTTGTGGTTGATTCATGAGAGCCATGTTAGCTCTTGGATTCCATGCTGCATTTTGATACTGAGGCGTTGGAAGCAAGGCCGGTTGCGAGCTCTGCTGGAACTGTTGGAGCTGACTACAGCGCTTGGCAGAGTGTCCCTGCGTGCCGCAGATCTGGCATCGTCCAAGGTAAGGTCTAAAAGTCCTCTGTTGATTGTTAGATGACCCATGATTCCATGTCTGAGTTGAGTTGTTGTGTTGACCAGATTGCCAGTTTTGGTTGGGACATTTTTGATTTTTCTGGGGAGGGCGAGAGCCATGGACATAGTTGGCTGAGATCGGAGTCACAGCCGCAGGTGTGGCAGTCAGAAGCTTAGCCTCATAGTTGATGAGCTTCTCATGAAGCTCTGTGAGAGATGGAGGAAGATCGCGACCCTCCGTTTGTTCCACGACCGGTTTGTAAGCATCAGGAAGCCCTTGAAGAATGTAATCGATCTTGTCTTCTTGGTCTAGAACCTTACCAAGAAGAGCGAGCTGATCAAAACGGGTGGTAAGTCCTTGGAGATACTCATCAACAGTCTTGTCTTCTTTAGTCCATTGTTTGATCTGGTTCACCAGTTGCTTGATGTGACCACGGGTTGGTTTTGCATAGGTAGAGGATAGAGTTGTCCAGACGCAAGCAGCTGTGGACGCCATGGAAACAAGAGGCTGGATGCTTTGAGAGATGGCTCCCAACAGCGCACTGAAGATGAGTTTGTCTTGTCTTTTCCAGAGGAGAAAGGCTGGATTTGGAGTGGTGACATCATCTGTAGTGACAGTAGCTTCTGGTGCGGGAGCAGATTCATCAAGATGATTAGAAAGTTCATACCCATCAAGAAGGGCATGTACTTGGCGGCTCCAAACAAGATAGTTGGAGGCAGTGAGCTTAGTGATGTTCGACATGTTGATGTTCAAGAGGGAGGTGGTAGAAGGCACGATGGTTTCAACAGGAGAGGTGAACTGACTGTTATCGGAGGTAGCCATCGGAGAAAAAAGAGTAAATAGAAGAGATATTGCAAGAAGAAGAAAGCGGCGGAAAGAAAAAGAATTTAGGTCTAGTATCGATGCTCTGATACCATATGTGATATGAAAGATGATTTCTATTGATCAGAGTATACACATATTTATACATCGTACAAGAGAGATTATAGGAGGAGATCAAGATGATTGATACACAAGTATAGAAAGAATATACGGTAGTTATATATATGATCTTCTTTCCTTAATATCCAGTGTATATGAAGAAGTATACGTAAAACCTATAACCTGCAACCTTGTGTGTAAAGAAATACTCTAAGACAAATGTTTGTTAAAGTATCATTACTCTAAAGATCCGAAGTTATCAGTCAATAAATCAGAAAAAGCAACTTGGCATATCTCCAATGATATATTAATATCTAAGTTGCACACTTTCACGCGTAGCAACAATTTAATCAATCACATTTGCTTTATTTGCCTGTGTATATAACGGACGTTTAGACCTAATTGAGAAACTGGAGTTGCTCTCTTGATTGAAACCGGACAGTAATATATCGTAGGTGTTTAGTTTACTTCTTTCGTTATCATATTACTGGAATTCACATAAAACAAACGTTATCTATGAATGTAAATGCCACAAATTAAAATCATGGTTGAAAAGCATTAACCGATTATTTGACTATTTATACTATCAGAATGTCTATTTGGTTATTTTATCATTTGTGAAGGTTAATATCAGCAGAATTAACCATTTTTAAATGGTCATCTAAATAAGTAGATTATACATTTACATGTGTATTAGTGCGCATATGAATCGGACAGACTGTCGTATTATCTCTTCTTACATTTGTTTATTTAAGTTTTTGTTTTTCTTCTTTTATATTTTATTATATTTTGTGCATGAGAATCTGTGTCAAGTGGAAGCTATTAGCTATGTTGGTTCATAATTCATTTTCTACATTTGCAAAAGTGAAACTTCATGATATATACGTACATATCTTGATGCCCATTCACGCATTATTCGACAATGATTGAAGATCCTAAAAACGGTACTAGCTAGTTAACTAGTTCAGTATGCGATATTAAACTTACAACTTGCATACTCCATGTGTGTTTTTAATTCTCGAGGCATTTTGTGTTCTTGATCATATTTACAACTAATGTCACAATTATTATACAGCCATTCATATTTAAAAAATACACCCATTTCTGCTGAAAAAATTAATGATGTCCCCATATATACAAATGCATTCTTTCACAAGTTCCAAGACCGTATGAGTATAATAATTGTAGTCAATTGCTCCACAGCTTGGGCTGATAATGCAAGTGTGAATCATCAAATTTATGTTGGAACCCCGATAATTAAGAAGCATCTAATTAATTAAGGAAATTTATATCTTAGTCCGGACTATGAAAATCTAGTCGCTAATTATTTTTATAGCACTTAATCACTATACCATTATAGTTTTTTCTTACCAATATAAAATTAAATATATAGACTTTAACGTAATCTGAACGTCATATGCATGATTTCCAATTACAATCCAGTATTGTCACTAGACTTTTCAAAGTGGAAGAATTCTACAAATGCGCTTCCAGCCACTACAATGTAGATGTAAAAAGTAGTTTGTAATTCGGAAAAGAAGATCCGGTTGCAAACACATTGTACAAAGCATGTTTAACTTTTTTCCATGATATTTTTATCAGTGAAATGATATATATATATATATACTACACGTAACATATAGATAGCAATTTAATTACGTACATTAATCTATTACATGGTTTTTTATTTTTGTGAATCATTATTTTAAAATAATATGAAAATATATTGAATCTATAGTTAGTGACACAAAATAACAGAAGTTTTTTGGACTAAGCTGTTTTGGGCTAAGTTATTATGATATAAATAACAATTCTAAGATACAGCGACACCAAAATTGATATTGGTGAGATATAAAATGCATACCAATAAATTGCAATACTATCCATTAATATTTTTGAATAGTGTATTCTTCCCGCTATTTTTATCTGTTTGATTAATTATTTATCAGAGCATCAGGAGAGCGGTATATTTTTCCAATAACACAAAAAGGGTTAGCACTTAAATCCATAGTTTCAGAAGATTAAACTCTAAACTACCTATATTAATTAGCGGAAAAAGGTAAGGAACTAATATCAAGAATCTTATCTCATTGTCATGGCCATATAAGTATGAACTGGACCTTATCCTTATGGCGTGATCAGCGTGTGAATGCACATAAATTTGGCCGGATAAACATTTTAAATTCATGAATTTGTATTTATTTAAAAGATTGTTGAATTTTTCATTAACTGCTCATGGAATAAAAATAAATTACGAAGTTACAATAGTGTGGCTAAAATTTTCAACGAAGAAAAGGCAAGTATTGATGACTTTACATGGATATGAATAATAATAATATAGATATCTAATAAAAAAAAGATACTCATTCCGTTTCATAAAAAATATTATTTAGACATTTTTCACACATTAAAAAATTGATTAAAATATATTGATGTTTTCATTAATTTCATCTATTTAACCAATAGCATTTTAGATAAATAAATTTATTTATAAAATTAATGCATTTTATAATTAATATTGAACTAAAAATAAGTATAAGTTACATTGGAAATATAAAACAACATTTTTTATGTAACAAGAAAAAAATGCTAAAAAGACAATTAATATAAAACAGAGTGAGTATCTAATAAGTTCAAATACTAAAAAAAAAAAGTTCAAATACTTGCTGCATAAGTAATTTTGTTTCTGCTTTACCATCTACTAATAAATATAAAATTATAAAAGGCACATTTTCCTGTTATATTCTGAAATGTATATGTGATTTGTTTCATCTGAAGAGTCTTGAGTTTTTCACTAGACACGATCATGTATACTCACATGATGAGTTTCAATTTTCAAAAAGATGTTGGTTCCAAATTCTTATTTTGAATAAAAAAAATATTCTATTAAAATGCAAGATAACAAAAGTATATTATATCCCTAGTTATCTTTATTTTTGGGTAAACTATCCCTAGTTATCTTGCATTGTAATAGAATGAATTCCTATTTGATTTTAAATGAAATATTTCCTAATTATAAGAAATATTAACTATTACAGAAATATCCATTCGAATTTGATGATTGAGTTATGAATTAAAGAAGGAAAAAGGTAAATAATTGTTTTTGTTGTATAACACTGGCAGTGGAGAACTTGTGTTGTATAGTACAACAACGTGTTCGTACAAACACGTTTGGAATATTCATAGCATGTCATAACGCGTTTCTTAATATTATACTATTGTTTTCTCTCTCTGAAATCAACTAATAGGGAAATTTTAAAATATAATACGTTAACACTATAAAACTAGCTTGATTTATTTAGCAACTCGTTTACATTTTATGTATTTCTTATGACACTAGTGTGTATTTGGACGATATCTTCCACATTGTTCAAAACAAAATTGAATTACAAAATTTCAACCTGTCAAAAGAATTAATACAAATTAAACTAAGGGAAACAATAAATTATTCAATTTCCATCAAATGGAAGATCTTTACAGAGAATGCATGAATATATGATTGCGATGGCCTAAAAATTAGAGACTGATGTATCAAAGCTCCAAAATAATACTCTCAAACGTTTTATAATAGATGAAATTTTGGTCATTTACACGTATGTCAAGAAATTGTCTTTTCTAAACAAAAAAAAATATTGAAATATAATTTAAAAGTAATTTATTTAATTATAAACAAAAATAATAAAAATACAATTGGTTACATGACAAAAAAATAATTGACTACACAGTCTTTGAAAAAATTAAAATTACCTATTTATGTAAAATCATCAGATAAAATAAAAACAATTACCTAAAACATCATTTATATTGAAACAAATGAATACATTTCAATGCAAACATTTGGTTATTTCACAACGCCGAATATGAAAATGAGCTTTGTAATCAATTCATTTCCCTATTACCCTGACTGAGAGACGTTTTAATGATAAAATATATAACAGGATTATAAGCTATGGTGGAATCAGAAGATACGACCTACCAACTGAAGATGTTAAGTTAATTCATTTCTGACAAGTGACAAGAAGAATGAAACATATGTCCTCGTGGAGTCTTCTCATTGGCCATGTGATACTGCGGAAGATACGACTTTACACAATATCGTTTATTAAATTATACTTCCAGACAGCAAATCATTAGGTATTAGGATCATCATCCTTTGTTATAGCATCATTTTCAATTTAGCTCTTATTCTACAATTAGCACATGTTCAAAATTTCTCATACTTTTTTTTTCTTAAGCTCATTTTATTTCATTTACTGGTTATATATGATTGGTGTGGATGCAGTTGAACGTAGTGGGCATCCACTAACAGAGCTCTTCGGTAGAGTGGGGGTCAGTTGACCCCAAAAAAGAAATTTCACTTGGTACTTTAGTTATTTGTTAAGAACTAGGTTACTTTTTTTCTAGTTGAACCTCATATCTCAAGTTCACTTTAACCCACTTAGTAATATCTATATTATCAAAATTAAAATAATTTTTGATACTGTTTGAAAACATGAATAACATTATAAATGAGAAGTATTTGAAAACATAGATATCGGTATTTTTAGTATTTTCTTTTATTTACACATTTAGCCATTGTATTTATAATAAATTTAGTATTTCCTTTTTTGTATTTTTTTTTACAGATTATGCTACTGCATTTAAAATTAATTTAAATTAATTAATTACAGTTCCAAAACTTATCTAAACAAATCGATATTCATATATTGACCATTATTAATATTGTACGAATGTTAATTAAATCGCATTTATTAAAGGGATATAACTTTTTTAGTATGGTCAATTTAGTTAATATTCGTACAATATTAATAATGGGTAATGAAAACAAATTAATTTTTTTAGTATGTTGTTTCATTTTAAAATAGATTAAAAAAAAACAGGTGAATATATGAATAGTATAGTTATATTATATCAAATTATATCAAGTTATAATTTTTTTAATATAATATTATGTACAAATAAAAAAAATTATTATCAAACATCTATATTATAAAATAATATATTTTACTCTATATGTAAATTACAAAACATAAAAAAAATATACATGAATTTTTTTTTATAAAACTAACGGTTTATGAGTTTACGTTGAACATAAGTTAAATCAAACATCTGCGCGGAGGTGCGGATCAAATTCTAGGTACATAATTATATTTATAAATAACCCCTATAAGAAGTGATCATGCAAGCTCTGCCACCGTGGACACCTACAAAAACCTAGTAATGGACAAGTTATTCAACATATATATCCTGGCCATTTTATTACATGTTCGGAAATCTTTTCGAAGGCAGATTCCTCTCCAACCATGTGAAGTTGAATCATTATTTACCTAGATGAGTGCTTGTCAGAAGACATCTTGATTTTAACATAATTCTCCAGCTCAGTTTAGCAAGAAAAGATCACTACAAATTTTAGATTTTTCGAAAACCTAATCCTTCATCTCTTGGTGGGTTTTCCCATAAGATTTAGCATATACTGCATTATTTTCATTTGTATTCCACCAGAATTTAGTTAAGAGTTAAAATAAATGGATTCTTTTTGCAGAATGATAACAGCAATTTGAAACATGTCATGACATGAGAATATATATATACAATAGCTACATAATTTATTTTTCATTAATTTTGATTTAGAGTAATTATATTTAAAATAATGTACCAAAGTGATGTAAACCATATCTAAACCATTTAATATCTATTGTACGCTCGCAATGTTTATAACTAATTAAATTGTACTGAAGTTTAAATTAATAGATTAATTTCCTATAATTTAAATAAGATAGTTTCAAACTCAAAATAGTTTGTATGTATATATATATATATACATATAAAGCAGCAACACCGGTACACATATATTAAGTGTATGCTTCGATTATTAAAGCTCATAGAGCACATCTTTTGTGATAACAAAAACATTTGAAATTTTTCTATTTTTACGTTTAAAAATTATAATGATCAACCATTATTTTATTTGTGGTGGAGGAACTTTAATTTAATCAACAGCAATTGATCTGTGCATCCTTGCGGATATTATTTCTTACATTTTTATACATTAATAATTATTTTTAATAATTAGTATTATATATTTTAGATGAGTCGTAATATGACTAATTGTATTCAAAAGACCTGGGCCGAATCAGATAATATAGTCATTTTATAAATATCCGAACCCATTTCAGATACATTTGTTATTTAGATATTTTTAGGTTCTTATATATCAGAATCGAATTCACCCAAACCCAGAAGGACCCCAACTCAAAACCCACACAGAAATTGATAATATTCAA
Organism: Brassica napus; assembly: GCF_020379485.1. Classification (NCBI taxonomy): domain Eukaryota; kingdom Viridiplantae; phylum Streptophyta; class Magnoliopsida; order Brassicales; family Brassicaceae; genus Brassica; species Brassica napus. The sequence continues at coordinate 8,989,108 of NC_063434.1, forward strand.
ACGGGGCCTAAATTCAAAACAAACAAAAAAATGATACCTGAAAAGAACAACACGTACCTAAATGGATAGTCAATGTTCATGCCTAACTGATTTTATAAACTAATAAAATGACTATTTCTATGTATTTGGCTAAATTAAGTGAAAAAAAATATTTTATATATAATAGAATAATTCTATATATAAAAAAATTAAGTGACAATAGATGTGATATATTTTTTATTATTTTGATTTAAATTATTATTTTATTCACAAAAATGTCTTAGAACTACGTTTTTGGCTACATAATTTTCCCCCAATCGAAAACTAAAATAAAATAAATATTTAGTAAAACAAACTAAACCGAATGTTTAACCATATGCAAAATCCAATTATTTTACATTTTTTAATTTTATAATTAGCATAAAGTTAATATTGATTAACTAATAAATAAAAATCAGCACTATTATTATTATGGTAATATAATTAATGATATGATGTATTGTTAAGTAATATAATTAATGAAATTGTTAAACTGAGTAAAATATTGAAAGAAAATTAATCAAAATAACTAAAATGACACTATACTTCTTTTCTATGCTGCTATTTGTGTTTTCAAACAATTCTCATTTATACTGTTATTCATGTTCCGAAACAATATCAAAATGTATTTCAGTTTTAATAATATAGATTAATGATATTGTTAAATTGAGTAAAATATGGAAAAACAATTAATCAAAATTACTAACACTATATATTTGTTTTCTATACTACTATATATGTTTCCAAACAATTTTCATTTTTACTGTTATCCACGTTTCTAAACATATGTAAATTTACTTCAGTTTTAATGGCATAGATTTATAAGATGAGTCTTCAGTTGCTTTTTTTAATTTTGGAAAAATGTTAAAATGCCTACTACAAATTTGTCTGTTTGAGTACATCATAATTTGAGTAGTTCAGAGAATTTGAATATGTTACAAATGCGTACTTTAGTGAACTCTACATATTAACGAGAAAAGGTTTACACCAACAGATGGTCATAACTAGAGAAGTAGATGATTTTGACCAAAAAAAAGAGAAGTAGATGATATACGTACTTAATAAATAACATAGATTATAGATCGCGCTATCCTTTGATGCATGTCTCGTATATTTACATGAAGATGCTCTCCTTATTAGCCGCACAAACAGTCGCCAAACTCCACTTGTCTTTCACGTTCTCTATTACAACTTGCATCTTTGTTTATTTTTATTATTATTTTTATTTTATACTTTCTCCGTTTTAGATTACTTATCGTTTTAAACTCCAACACACATATTAAAAAAAAACATTTAATTTTATATATTTACTATCATTAACAATACATTTAACCACATTTCAACTAATTAAAAAATAGATTAAAATATAAAATCAATAAATTTTGTATTAAAATTATAAAAGTACACTTATTTTGAAATAAAAAATTTACTCTACAACGACAAGTAATTTGAAACGGAGGAAATACTTAACTAATTGAGTTACTTAGACCAGAAAAAAAACTGATCGAGTTACTAGTATTTAAATTAGTGCATACTTCAATGATTGGTCCGTAAGATATTATGAACTTCTGCTCGAAGATTTCATGTTAGAATTAGTAATTGATTACAATTTATTATGCACTTATGGGAATCAATCAATCAACTGATGACTAAATTTGATTCTATGTTCCTATGAAATCACACACAATACTTAAACAATCCATTGGCTGCCACTTTTGTGGAAGACATAATCCAGCATGGTTTTAAGCGAATCTATGACATTAAACTAGAAAAATCAGCCATATGTAATTAATTTTCCGGCCGGCGATAACAGATTACTGTCTCTGCAGCAAACCGGCGATAAGTAATTGGAGAGTCGTTTACGAACTTGGCTGGCAACAAGACCGTGAAGTACTAGTGAATTACAAGATGAGTCCAATTCTGTTTTATTAGATTTTTGATTCTTTACTCTTCAAACAGTATTAGCATAGAAGCACTTGATGTACAAAGTATTTGATTGAATAAATTTCACATTCATTCAAAAAAAAAATCCCAAAATTTTGCATCTAAATATATGTTTTTGAAATTAGCAAAATATAATGTATCTGTAAATCTCGGTTCTAACTTTGGGTCATTACATTGCTATCCCCATAGAAAATGATGTTACGGTGATATTATAATACTCTCATATTTAATATATGGTGGTGTATATTTTAAAATAACTGATTTGATTTACTATATGTCGTCAAACGGCATTTGATTTTTTCGAGTGATTGAGTGATCCGAAGTAAAATAAAAGAGAAAAATATATACTACACCTTCATTATATCCGTCTAGGTTTGGAGTATTACATTAGACATGTGCCAGAAGAAGAACTAATCACGTCAGTCAAACAATCATTCTATTTTAACATTTGAGGAGAACTTATGAAAAAAAAAACAATCTTAATGAAATTATTCATACTAGATCTCATTTTTCTCATATATATTCGTACTGTATTTTTGTAAAACCTAGGTAAATATTATAACTTTCCTGTTTCTGGCTAAATGGAATTATGAATTCCTAACTAATTTCATACTTCTCTCCATTGGAGCCGACGTCTCTCTCAAGCAAGATTCGAAAAGGATACTTTCGAACGCATCCTTCTTAATTTGAAAGGCACAAAAGATCGCCACAAGACTACCTACGTCTATTTTGTTATTATAACTTAATGTTTGTAGGAACATATAAATCGGCGCATTACCATTTTGTTTTGAGTTGGTCATGTATTGAGATTCAATCCACAGTTTGATTTCCGAATCTTAAGCTGGTGGGTTCGATCACATGCAAATTACATTTGCCAATTTGCCAATTAGTATTACGTAAATGCAAATATATGTAAGAGCACGTGTATATAACTGTGTATATGTCCGTATAATAGGTGCTTTTGTAAGTTTACTTGTTTCCGTGATCTTCTACCTAAATTAATTAATGTTAAGTCATTCAATTGCTATGCCGGTTAATGCCCTCTAGTCACCTGTTCTTAGTCCAAACAAACAAACACAAAATCTTCGCACAAAATCTTAATCTCGTGGTGTAGGCAGAATTGCGACCAAACAATTTCTTTAATTATTTATCTTTGTTTCAATGCATAATTAATGTTTCACATTAAAATACTGTATTACAAATAACTAATATTGAGATCAAAATTTACTTTGAATTACTAGTTTATTTTGATATTTTATGGAATACACTGTTGTGATTTATATTTGTAAATTTTTAAAAGAATTGATTTGATTACTTATGTAATCAAAGTGGAGTTACCTTTTTGGTCACACATCTATTTAGGACTCTAGAATTAAGGGTGAATAGACTGGAGTAGTGAAATGATGGATGACCTATGGGAAAGTGACTCGCGATATCGTGCGAGTGAAGATAAAACATGAAAAAAGATTATGTGATAATTGCAGGGTCAGTAAACAACAGATTTGAATGTGAAAATTAACACACCACTTGTCGCATGGAGTGGAATCCATACGTCGAGTGAACGAACGTGGGAGCCCCATGGCGTTACATTTATGTTTATGAATTTTGATAAATTTAGTTAGTTTTTTAATATTAATTTGGATGTGTATTTTATGCAGTTTGAGACCTTAATACTAATATCATATTTGTGATGTGAATAATCTATTTAAACTAGTTTTGAATTAATAATCTTGGTAATTCATAAATACAAATATAATAACAATCTATATAGATAGTGACCAGTTTTTTATAGTCCATGATTAAAACTTTTGACTAATCTATACTTAGTTGTGTTGTAGAAATAGTGGGCAATAACAAGAGCAAGTTTTTAGTAGAAAAAAATAAACATCTACTCCCTCTGTTCTTAAAAATAAATATGTTTTAAAATAAAACTGTGTTTCAAAAAAATATGTTTTACATTTTCTATATAATTTTTAGTAGTTAATAATGGTAAATCGTAAACTAAAAATAATAATTGTAGTTAATCAAATACTATTAATTTAAATATATGAAAATAGCTAAATACATAAAATAATTCATTTATAATTAACTTTAATATGTTTTATTAATAGGAGTAAAACATAAAAGGGAAAACTGTTTTTTTAGAGCAAAAAAATAGTAACTATGTCCCTTTAGACTAATCTATATTTTGTGTCATATTTTCCTATAATATCCTTTAATATTTATGAAAATAATTTTAATAAATAGTTTTACAAACAAAAAAAATTTGGAAAAATAGTAACATTTGTTAAAATACCTATATGAACTTAATGGTATATTTTCCAGTTATAAAAAAGTTAAAATTATAAATTTCAGATTATGTTCTAAAAAAAGTAGAAATGACATTCTACGAAGTAGAAAACGAAATCTACTTTTTTCATTGAATCTACAATGTTTAGAATACGTGATCTACGTAAATAGGAGTATTCTACAAATATGTAGAATACACATTCCGCGCTTAACCTACCATTCTAAAGTTCTTAGAAATCAAAATCTACACATTAATCTAATTCTAAAACATGTAGAAACCGACTTCTACAGATTTACTATAAATCTAAAACATGTAGAAATCAAATTCTAAAAATTACTATAATTCTACAAAACTGTAGAAATTGATTTCTACATATTAGTTGTATTCTACGGATAAGAAATCAGTTCCTAAAAATATGGAAACAAAATATTTGAGAATATTCACTTTTATATTTTTTTTAAAAATCGATTTTTTTTAAAAAAAAAAAAAAAACGAAAAAGAACAAAAAAAAACGACAAATCGAGTTTGGGTGAGAATTTGATTTTCTCCCCCTTTGTTCGTGAATGGGAAATTAAGGATTTCGTCCCAGAGAAATCGAGTTTAAAGAGTTGAAATCATGCTTAGTCGGTTCAAATCAAGTGGGAATCAACCCGGATATAATCATACAAAACCAAAAAAAATCGATTTGGGATTCTTTCCTGGGCACGGGATCGATCGATCTATCCTTAGTGGATCGGTCGATCTGTAAAGAATCGACCTTCGCCGATCGAGTGAAATGGACCAGGTCGATCAGTATATATTTCGCGTTTTTTTGTTCTGAATAATTATCGGGATCGATCGATCCACTGTAACTTGTAAAGCTGGATCGATCGATCCCGCTTGTCGAACTCATTATTTATCTTTTTAAAAAAATTACAATTTTAAGGGCATTACTGCCATTTTCGAAAAAATTAGTCTAATAGGACATAAAGTAGTACAGATTAGTCTAAAGGGACATAGTTACCTTTTTTTTGCTCTAAAAAAACAGATTTCCCAACATAAAAATGTATCATTTAGGAAAGCAGGAAGTGCCAATTAGGAACCAGCTCTCAAAATAAATTGTAACCAACCAACATAATTAAAATGGAACAAACAACACTCCAAATATTAATTTGAAAAACTCGTGCTAATTTTAATCTTTGACTAATTGTCGACCCAAAAAAAAACACCAATGTAAGTTTTTTATTCACTTAATTCTTTGAGTATTTAGCATTCTCATTTTCTAACTCTTTAATTGCGATATGTGGGGTCACGTAAGATCCTCCAAGAACTTATATTCATGATGAACATATATTGGTCATAAAATGGAATCATAATCTTATGTTATGATTGTGTATATATGTACATGTGTCACGTAGTTCGACTTTTAACCACTCTTAGATCTCACAAATATCATTCTCGATCTTTTTGCTTCACATATATATGATACATCATTATATATTATTTTCTAGCAAAGACACACATTAAATTAAACACACAAATTTCACGCCCTTACTAGTATATTTCTCTTCTTATTTTTAGCTTCAACAATTTTATCATATCTTCTATTTACCCCCCCAAAAGACGTTTAAAACATTTAAATGCTAAATATATAAGTAACCTAGTAGAGTGATATTATGAAGAAAACAAATCACAGCCCTACCTTAAAACATATAAAACGCAAAACTATAAAATGGAGAGCATGAAATGCTTAGATACACTATATTTTTTTTAGAAAAACTATTTCAATACCGGAGATTAAGAAAGTAAAAATATAATATTAACAATTACCAGAGGCAGACTCATGTGTAAATTTTAATTGTGTATTTATACTTGTTGCATGTGTTGTTAGGTCCTTAAGTACGAGAATCAAAAACTGAGTTAGTTAAACAAATATTTTGATTAGCCGTCCGTACCGCCATGAATTGAGAGCACTATTATCACCCATTAGGGAGCATACTTTGACCACTTGGTGAAAAATTTAAATATGTATGTTTATCCGACTACATATGCGGCCCAGGATTATATTAAAACTAACATGCATAAATTCATTATTGTCAACTTCATAGTTTTACCTTAATAAAGTCTGTTATCAGAAAGACTACACAAGTTTAGGGCCCACAAGTTTATTGTTTTCCTATGTAAAGATAAGATCATTATTTTCATAAAAATTCAAGAAATTGTGATAGTCTTAATGTACTGTTCACCAACAAAACTAGTTACATGATTATGCTCTACAAACAAAATCTAGCTACATGCATCACTCTCCAACCAATATGTTTAAATCCCACCTGCCCCGGTCTTATTAGCCAGAGAGATCTAATTGCGGTTATTGACTAGATAATTACATATATTTATTTAATATTTTTTGTTTTATTTTAATAATCATTTTATATTTTCGGACTTAAAATATTTAATTTTGTATATTTTCTAAATAAATCATCATTACCTATACCTTTAACCTTATTTCAACTAATAAAAAATAAATTGAAAAATAAAAGAGTGATATATTACACAAAGTTAATAAAATTTGCATTGAAATTATAAAAATAATATTTCTTTTTTAACAAAAAAATTACTCTAAATAATAATCAATATGAAACGGAAGGAATAACATTAGTTACAAATAATCCTTAAAAAGAACGAAAGATAAATTAATTATAAAAAAAAAAAGAGAACGGCCAGAAATTCATGAACAAAAATAAATAGATCATTTTAGTTTATTTTATATAAGTTTTTCTTCTAGTTTTATATTTGAAATATTTTTTTTTAATCTATCTATTGAAGACTTACAATATGAACATTTAAAAGACAGATGATCGAACATGTTAGCTCAAAAAAAATCCAATAATACTGGAAAAAGGGTTCTATTTCAATTTTCAAATAGTTTTTAATGCAATAAATTCAAATATCTGTATATTAACAAATTAAGGAAAACCTATAACAATCCATCCAAATTTTTTTGTAAAAGTACTCTAATGTTACACTCACTGACGATTTTCAAGGTAGCCAGCAGACGACCGATCTAAACTTTATAAAGTCTTTGACTTAATATAAAGTCTGATCAAAATAGTAGATATTAATGAAATGTATATTGATAGCCACCCACCCACTCCTCTCACATAATCGGAATTTCAACCACCGTATTTGGGTTATAGATCGCATAACGTTTTGGTAGAAAAAATAAAATATATATGATGAGAATTATGAAAATGAAGAAAAGGTGTATTGACAAGAGGAGGAAGAAGACACAAGCTAACAGTTGTCCGAAACCTATAGCAAAAGGTGATATTTGATTTTGCTTACAACATCGAATCAGAACATATAATTTAGTTGTTTTCCCATTTATTTCATCTATGGAGTTTAATATACTAATCCCCAATCAATTTTACTAGGTACTAATATTTAGCTCTCTGGTAGTATTATATTTTAAACACACAATGTAAAACATATACGTATATGACTGTATGGTCTTCAAACTTATATTTTAAAAGTAATACAGAATATCTGAAAGGAATTAGCTACGGTCCTTTTTGGTTTAAATCGCAGCAGACGACGAATCCAAATATTTTGAAACGTTTCAAAACTGTCCACATTCAAACACATTTAATTAATTAATTTATAGGAAACTAGACTAATTTTACCGGACTAGATTCTAAACAACATTAAGGTTTAAATTTTGATAATTAACGTTTTATAGAAGTGCAGGGCATATCCTATAGATGAACCACCACGAACTTTCAAAATAAAAACAAAATAAAAATAGCAAACACTCTTATCTATTCATCCAATTGCAACTCAATGACAACTTATTTTTCCACAATCGAATCTTCCTTCTTCTTTACACAAACTTCTTCTCTGTAAGAAAACTATATTAAAAGAGAAAAAGAAATGAGGAAAATCAAATTTGTCAAAGACTTTCCTCTCCGTCACGTCTGCTATATATACTTCTCCCTCATTCACACAAATGTCATAACTTCAACACACTTCTCTCTCTCTCTAGCTTGCTATCTATTTTCTCTCTCTCTCTCCGATTGTGCTCAGAGCTGTCACATATCACGTGTTCAAAGCTCTTAAGAAAAAATGGGTCTTCCGCTAATGATGGAGAGATCATCAAACAACAACAACGTCGTTGAGCTTTCTCGAGTGGCGGTTTCCGACACACATGGTGAAGATTCACCTTACTTCGCCGGCTGGAAAGCTTACGACGAAAATCCTTACGAAGAATCACATAACCCTTCCGGTGTCATTCAAATGGGTCTTGCCGAAAATCAGGTAACTATATTATATACTTTTATCAACTTTTCTTTCAAAGAAGTTAATACATATCGGAAAATGTATTAATCGTCTTTCTCTCGATCATTTTCTATAGGTCTCGTTCGATCTTCTAGAAAGTTACTTAGAGAAGAAAAATCCAGAAGGTTCCATGTGGGGATCAAAAGGAGCACCTGGGTTCAGAGAAAACGCATTGTTTCAAGACTACCACGGTCTCAAATCTTTCAGACAAGCCATGGCTAGCTTCATGCAACAGATTCGTGGAGGCAAAGCTAGATTCGACCCTGACCGTATCGTCCTCACTGCTGGAGCCACAGCCGCTAATGAACTCTTAACGTTCATCCTCGCTGATCCCAACGACGCTCTTCTCGTCCCTACGCCATATTATCCAGGGTACGTCACATTTTATATTATTTAAATAAAGAATAATTAGTCACTCGTATAGAGATTTTCTATAATATTCAAAAAATAGCTGCAACTAACTGACACAAACTTAAAAGAAAATATTATCTACTATATCTTGTATTTACCGGAACGTTTATTTATTTAAATACAGATTCGATAGAGATTTGAGATGGAGAACCGGAGTGAGAATTGTACCGATTCATTGCGACAGCTCGAACCATTTTCAGATAACCCCAGAGGCGCTCGAGCAGGCTTACCAAACGGCTCGTGACGCGAACATTAGAGTCCGAGGAGTGCTCATAACCAACCCATCGAACCCATTAGGCGCGACGGTCCAAAAGAAGGTTCTAGAAGATCTCCTTGACTTCTGCGTGCGCAAGAACATTCACTTGGTCTCAGACGAGATCTACTCCGGTTCGGTCTTCCACGCGTCAGAATTCACCAGCGTAGCCGAGATCGTAGAGAACATTGATGACGTGTCAGTCAAGGAACGTGTCCACATCGTTTACAGCCTCTCCAAAGATCTAGGTCTTCCCGGTTTCCGAGTTGGGACCATTTACTCGTACAACGATAATGTTGTGAGGACAGCGAGAAGGATGTCGAGTTTCACGCTTGTCTCGTCTCAGACACAGCAATTGTTGGCTTCCATGTTGTCGGATGAAGAGTTTACGGAGAAGTACATAAGGATAAACCGTGAAAGGCTTAGGAGACGGTACGAGACAATTGTGGAAGGGCTTAAGAAGGCAGGGATCGAGTGTTTGAAGGGTAACGCAGGGTTGTTCTGTTGGATGAATTTGGGTTTCTTGCTCGACACGAAAACGAAAGAGGGAGAGCTCGCGCTTTGGGATGTGATCTTGAAGGAACTGAAGCTGAATATATCGCCTGGATCTTCGTGCCATTGCTCGGAGTATGGATGGTTTAGGGTTTGTTTTGCTAATATGAGTGAGAAGACTTTGGATATTGCGTTGAAGAGAATACATGAGTTCATGGACCGACAAAGTGGGTTTTGAAATGTTAAAATTCAAAAAGTAAATTAAATCTGAATATATTTTTTTTTGGTGGTTAAAACTTGGGGGAGGGGGGGGGGGGGGGGGGGGGGGGGGGATTTATTTTTGGGAAAGAGAAGATAATTAGTTGAAACCCATTGATGAAAGGGGGTTTCGATTTGTTTCTCTTTTCAAGATATATCATTGTTTGTTTTCTTGCTTTGAACAAAGCGAGTTAATTTCATGTTCATTAAGGTTCATTTGTATTGTTTACTGTTGTATGCGAAGATGGAAATCCATTCACTTCTTTATCATGTAAAATATTACAAAATATTATCTCAACTCTAAATCTAAGATAATGATGTACCCATGACCGGTTCTGAGCCAAACCTAGCAAGATTTATACGTAAACATTCTCTACACTACCAAAAAATAAATAACATTGTAATTGAAAACATATATATGTTCAAAAAATATCAAATTACTCAACATAAAAATTAATGAAAGAGGACAATTATAAATATGCTATAAAAATATCAAATTTATGAAAATATTATATTTTACAAATATTTATCAATTTTTAAATGAAATTTCAAATCTAGTAGTTTATTAAAATAGAGTTTGGAGTTTTAAAGAAGTATTAATTAGTTATGATTAGTGGAATTTATTAAAATAGAGTTCGGAGTGTCAAAGAAGTATTAATAAATTATGATTAGTGGACATTGCATGCATAATCCTTGTCTCTTGTATCTTTAAGCTTCAGGCATTTCTACTCTGATACGCTTTCTTTCTCCTTCTTTGTCAACTCTAATACAATTTCTTACAGAACTTTCTGTGTTTAAAACTACCTTTCTGCCACCCACATTGTGTTATGATCATACATTTAGAAAAATCATCTTATTATTTATTCAGAATCAAAATGTAAAATTGAAACTCCCATACTCACACGTGTGATGGGGGTCGTTTGGATTTTCCAACCCAATGCTACTTTTTGGGGTCAAAGGTCAATTGAACAGGGAGAATCTTGGCCGTCAGATCAGTCTCCACCTCACACGAGGACCACGCTGACAGATTGGCCACGTCCCACGTGTGAACTAATCACCAACGTCGTGATTAATTTACAAACGTTGGTCTCATCTTCGTGATCGTGTCGTGTTACAAGCTGCACTGTAATTATATTCATGGACTTATCTCCACAATCTACAACAACCCGCAACCTATAAATGATAAATCATTAATGTATAAAGGAAAACAACTACACGCGTACTTGTACTATCTATATTCACAAGGAACCAAATGCGTGGTTACTGGTTAGGTTAGAACTGTGTTTGTATCAGTTTTAATTACCAGATTTGAATTAGAAATTCTATTTATATAAAGTTGCTAGTTGGATGATTAATATCATCCATTTTTAATGATAACATACGTTTTATAGTTTCACTAGATCATTATCCGCGCTTTGCAAGCGCGGATTATATTAACTAATTTAACAAATATTTTATTAATTTGTAAGATTTATTTTAGTTTAAAATGTTTTTGCATTTAAATCAATGCTTTTAAATTTGACCTGAATCCGCGGTCAAATAAGTTAATTCGGTGTCCGATAATTCAATTTAGATTTTTAAAAATAACCATGTTAGTTTTTTTTATAATTTGTGATCCTTTAATCCAAATTTTAAATTTCATTTTTTTGTATTTTTTTTAAATTATGGCGTTTCCACAATAATTTACAACTATTAATTTCTTGATCATATCACGCCATTTTATATAGCTTAATTATTTTATTATAATTTTTTTGTGTAATTTATCTTGTTAATAATTTATATTATCTATTCTAATAACATGTCCTATTGATATAGGTGTGATCCAACTATTTTAATATAATTATTAAAACCTTTTATTAATCATTTAAGATAAATATTATACAAAGAAAAACATATATATGACTAAAAACATACAAATATATAAATTAAATTTCTACAAAAATGTAAAACAAAAAAGGACAATTCTCATAAATTATTTTTAAGTTTTGGTCACAAAAGTAGATTACAAGAAGTAAAATGACCAAAATGTTTCAATTAATAGGTAAAAAGACTCTAATACCTTATATATATAAAATAATTAAAAAACAAATTTAAAAAAACAAAAGAATTTAAAAATTAATTTTTTTTTATAGTTTTAGATTATATGTTTTCAAATTCGAACTTTTTTATAATTTTTTTTTGAATTTTTTTTCCGATTATAATCCCAAATCTTCACCCCTTAAATCTAGACCATAAGGCTTCGATTAGTTAACCCTAGGGGTATAAATATATATTTACCTCTTTAATAAAATATTTTGGTCATTTTGATTCTTAGAGTTTATATTTGTGACCAAAACTTTTTTAGTGCTATCTTTGGGTATTTCCCAACAAATAATGTACCCGCCCTTTTAAAGGCGGGTCAGTATCTACTAATCATTTTAAAATTGTTGTTAAGAATTAGTGTTAAGCATTTTTCTTTAGATAACATATGTTTTGAACATCTTTCATAATTATTTTGTTATTATAATTATTTTACAATGTATAACATTTATATTTTTATGTAATGGTTATTATTGAATTACTATCTTACTTAAGTAAATGATTTAACCATTATTTAGTATATATAAATAAAATAATATGTTAATTTAATTGATTTATCATTGATTAAAATGTTTTTGTAGTATTTAAACCTATAAAAATAAGTTCTATTTATTTTTGTTGTTTTATAAATTATTTGATTTTTTTTAATTATTTAATTTATCTAAATAATTTGTTATAAAAAGATGAGTTATAATCTTTTATATTATTTGGACAACAGATTAATTATAGTGTTGTTTGGAAAATGGATAGTACTATAAATAAATAAAAAATTGGTAACATGGATAGTAGTATAAAGAAAAGAATATTAGTGATTTTATGTAGGTTTAACAATAAAGTAGAAATATGCATTTAATTTAAAAGCTTACTACATAAGAGTTAGATCCAATACAATATTTCTGTTTTAATAATATATATTGAATTAAATATCATATCGTATATACGTCAAAAATCGATATTGTATATATTGACTAAACTAATACAAATCACTTAAACTTTATGGTTTATGCTTTAATAATATCGTTTATTTTGGTTCAAGTAAAATATGCACATAAATGTAGGATATTATTCTCACGAGACCGACCAGATTAGCCGATAGAATTTATTAAAAAAAATTAGGGCATTATCAAACCAACAAATCATTATATATTCCAAGTACATATATAGATTCATGATTATCACACTTAAAGAAAAGCGAATAATAGAATGAAGATCATTCTCTCTTTTAGGCCACAATGGGCTTTCAATCCAACATAAGTCCAACTTTAGAAGCGCACATTAATCAAAAACATAAAAGAGAGATGTTTAAAATGTTAACTAGGTTAAGATCCGCGGAATAAACATTATATATAAAAATTATTTCATATATTATATGTTTCTAACATATTATGAAATAATAAATATATATTGAATAATTAAAAATTTAGTAACTATTACTTATATAATTAAATTGGTGCGAACATATAAATAAATTTAATTAATCCAAAAAATATTTTTTCTATTTGATATGGTATATAATTAAATTTAAATGATAGTAACATATATATAGTATATTTTAATATTAATATTTATGAAATGATGTTTTTTTGCTCATATGTTTTTCTCATCATTTGTATATGTTATAGCAAAAAATTAAAATTACTGATAACAAAATTTTCACTTAGGATTAATAGGTTATATAATTTATAATATTTTTAAGAAATAAGTTGTCAATATATTTTCAAAATTTTTATCAAAGTATTTTCAAAATTAAGATATTTATGTATTTTTTATGGCATATAATTTAATTTAAAATGATATATATATATATATATATATATATATATTTATATATCTTTTATTTTTAATACTTATTAAATGAGACTTCAACTTATATGATTTTTTAATCATTTGTACCATGTCATAACAAATATTTTAAACCATGGACCACAAATATAACATATAAAAAACTTTTTAATGTTTATTATATGGTTACTATGATTGTTTAATTTATTTTTATAGTTTAAAATTAAACAAATATAATATAAGATACACTTATTTTTATGAAATCTTTATTATTCCAAAATCATTAATTATCATATATACTTTAGCCATATTAAGAAATTCCGTGATTTTATTTAAGGAAATAATGAAGCACATTAATATTGTATTTATGGTTAGTTTAATAAAAAGTTTATTATATATTTAGATGGACCAACCTATTTCTATAAAGATTCTAAGAATTATTCTAGCGATGACACGTGACTACAAAAAATGTTGTAATGCTTCTCAAATAATATACCGGGGATGCTTGGGCCAATTTAAATTTTCCGTTTCCAGTGGCAAATCTGCATATTCATATATGAAGGCCATATCTAAAACTGCAATGAATGAACACTACAAGAAAACGTAGCAGTAACAACGGTATTTTACGAGGAAATTATTTCCTCGTAAATTTACATAAGCTTTACAACGCAATTACGACGCGACATGACTTCGTCGTAAACTCGATGGTAATTTACGACGAAATGTATTCGTCGTAAAGTTAATGTAAGTTTACGACGAAAGTACGTGGAATGCAAAATAGTTGTAAACGTTACATCGACATTACAACGAATCATGTTACCGTTACATAAAGGTGAAAACGTGTATTGAAAGTGCTTTAACTTACCTAAGTTCGTTGTAAACGCGTTGTAAATTTTCCATGTAAAATCCATGTAAAACTTACCATATTTCTCTATATATATGTCATTTCCCACAACTCTCTTCCTCACAACACACAACTCTCTTCCTCACAACACACAACTCTCTTCTTCTCGAACCACCAATTACTATTTCGAAGATAACGATAACGAACATGAGTCATTCGTCTGTCTGCCAATTCAGTAGAGCGATAAGGAGAAAATGGAGGGAAGTGAAGTTGGTTTATACTTGAGTGAAACCTCCGACCATCGTCAAAGGTTCCTCTCAAGTACAAACCAGCTGCACTTCCGTCCACTTTCTCCTTGTCGTTCCACTGAATTGGCAGACAGACGAACGACACAGGTTCCTTATCGTTGTTTTAGAAATAGTAATTGGTGGGGTAACAACGCAATTACGACGAAACCAAATTTCGTCGTAAACGCCATGTAATATTACGACGTAAGTACGTCGAAAATGAAATTTTACATCGATATTACAACGAATCATGTTACCGTTATATTTAGGTGAAAAACTTATCGAGTTTCGTTGTAAAGTCGTTGTAAAAAAACTATGTAAAATCCATGTAAACTTTCCCTTGTAAAATCGTTGTTATATTTCAACTACCCAACTCGAAAATTTCTCTATATATATGTCATTTCCCACAACTCTCTTCCTCACAACACACAACTCTCTTCCTCACAAGACACAAACGGAAAAAAAAAAATTTAAAAAAAAATAGTAGAAAAAATGGTCGGTGGCGGTAGTATTTACGAGTTACGAAGTTGGATGTATTTGCACAAAGATTCCGACGGGAGAGTGACGAATGCATTTCTGAACGGGCTAGAGACATTCATGCACCAGGCGGGCTGTACACCGATCACGCAGGAAAGCGGTAAGATGTTCTGCCCCTGTTCAAAATGCAAAAATTCGAAATTTGCACGTAGTGAAACTGTATGGAATCATTTAGTAAACAGAGGATTTACACCACAGTATTACATTTGGTATCAACATGGAGAGGGTTATGGGGGAAATGAAGCTAGTAGTAGTAATGCTAATTTTGAGGATGCTCATCATAATGAAGAACCGAATCATGTGCATAATGAATATAATTATCATCAAGAGGAGCAGATGGTAGATCATGATAGGGTTCAAGATATGATTAGTGATGCATTTTTAGAAACAACTACAACAATAGCAGATGGAACTGGAAATGTAGAAGAACCTAATTTGGATGCAAAAAGATTTTATGAAATGCTAGATGCTGCAAATCAACCAATCTACACTGGTTGTAGAGAAGGTCTCTCTAAATTGTCTCTAGCAGCTAGGATGATGAATATTAAAACGGATCATAATTTACCTGAGAATTGCATGGATGCATGGGCGGAGTTGTTTAAAGAGTATTTGCCAGAAGACAACGTGTCTGCTGAATCTTATTATGAGATTCAGAAATTGGTTTATAGTCTTGGGTTACCCTCGGAGATGATTGATGTTTGCATCGACAACTGCATGATCTACTGGAAGGAAGATGACAAGTTAGAAGAGTGTCGATTCTGCAAAAAACCACGATTCAAACCGCAAGGCCGTGGGAGGAATAGGGTACCGTACCAAAGGATGTGGTACCTACCAATTACAGACAGATTGAAAAGATTATATCAATCTGAGAGGACTGCTGCGTCGATGAGGTGGCATGCCGAACATGTCCAGAGAGATGGTGAGGTTGCACATCCATCAGACGCAAGAGCGTGGAAACATTTCAACAAGGTACACGGAGATTTTGCTACAAATATTCGGAATGTCTATCTTGGGTTATGCACCGATGGATTTAGTCCATTTGGAATGTCTGGTAGACAATATTCTTTGTGGCCAGTCATTCTTACGCCGTATAATTTACCGCCGGATATGTGCATGGAACAAGAATTTCTATTTTTGACCATATTAATCCCAGGGCCGAAGCATCCAAAACGGTCTCTTGATGTTTTTCTTCAACCGTTGATAGAAGAGCTAAAGCAATTGTGGTCAGAAGGGGTGAGGACGTACGATTGTTCCTTGAAAACCAATTTTACGATGCGAGCAGTTCTGATGTGGACGATAAGTGATTTCCCTGCTTATGGGATGTTGTCTGGCTGGACAACACATGGAAGATTATCTTGTCCGTATTGTCTTGGATCCACGGATGCTTTTCAACTGAAGAATGGTAGGAAGAGTTGTTGGTTTGATTGTCATCGTCGGTTTCTTCCACTTGCCCATCCGTACAGAAGAAACAAGACATTGTTTCGACACAAAAAAATTGTCAGAGACAGTCCTCCTCCATATCTCACCGGCCAGCAGATCGAAGCGGACATTGATTATTACGGAGCTCAGGAAACAGTTAAGGTTGGAGGAAATTGGCATGTTCCTGGAAATATGCCTGATGGGTATGGTGTATCTCACAATTGGCATAAGAAGAGTATATTTTGGGAGCTACCGTATTGGAAGGATCTTCTCTTACGCCACAATCTGGATGTCATGCATATCGAGAAGAACTTTTTTGAGAACATCATGAATACATTACTTAACGTCCCTGGGAAGACAAAAGATAACAAAAAGTCAAGGATGGACTTACCTGATATTTGCTCAAGAAGTGAGTTACATATCAAGAGCAATGGAAACGTTCCTGTTCCCATCTTCCGGTTGTCATCAGCAGCGAAAACAACCTTGTTTGACTGGGTTGCATCGGAAGTTAAGTTTCCTGATGGTTATGTTTCAAATATGTCAAGATGTATTGAACGAGGTCAAAAGTTCTCCGGAATGAAAAGTCATGATTGTCATGTGTTTATGCAACGACTGCTTCCATTTGCTTTTGCCGAGCTCCTTCCAGCAAATGTCCACGAAGCACTTGCAGGTAATTATAAATTTATATATATACCTATGTTACGAAATGTTATTAATTTGATTCCTTTTAAAATATACAGCCATCGGAGCATTTTTCAGAGATCTTAGCACACGTACGTTCAAAGAAGAAGTCATCGAACAACTTCATCAGAACATTCCGATCATATTGTGCAACCTGGAGAAGATATTTCCTCCTTCATTTTTTGACGTCATGGAGCATCTAGTTGTCCACCTACCGTATGAAGCATTGCTTCGTGGACCTGTTCACAACGGATGGATGTATCCGTATGAGCGACAGATGAAACATTTGAAGGGGAAAGCAAGAAATCTTGCAAAGGTAGAAGGTTCAATAGTTGCAGGGAGTTTGACAGCCGAAACATCTAACTTCACATCATACTACTTTGCTCCAACTGTTCGTACGAGAAAAAGAGTTCCTAGAAGATATGATGATGGTGGAGTACCGACATCATATCCAATTGATGGTGTTCCTGACATTTTCTGCGAAATTGGACGGTTTGGTGGTAAAACGAAAGAAGTATGGTGGTCATGTGAAGAAGATAAACATAGTGCCCACACTTATATTCTGCTCAACTGCGAGGATGCAATGACCCGTTACTTTGAAAGGTAAATTTTTTTGTGAATGTTAATTATATGAATTGAAGTTAATTATGTATGATTTGATTATTTGTTCAATTTGCAGGATGTTTGTATCTCAAGTTGAAGAAGCAATACCAGGAATATCTGCAACTGATGTGGATACACGTAAAGATAAGCACTTTGTCAAGTGGTTAAAATCACAGGTAATATATCTCATACTATTATATTAATTAAGTAAGTGTTTAAGAATATATATATGTTTTTTGCAGGTTGATTATGACGATCCTTATTATCCCGTATGGTTTCATGAATTGGTTCAAGGTCCAGTTGCAAAGGTCACCACATCACCTATGTATTTCACACGAGGATTTACCTTTCACACATACGAGTATGGGAGACATCGGGCAACGAGTAACTACGGAATATGTGTGAAAGGTGAAACAGACTTTTACGGGATATTGCAGGAGATTATTGAAGTGGAATTTCCGGGGTTATTGAAGCTAAAATGCGTCCTCTTCAAATGTGAATGGTTCGATCCTGTTGTGAACCGAGGGATTCGGTATAACAAATTTGGTGTTGTGGATGTCAATTTTGGGAGAAGATACAACAAATTTGAGCCTTTCATTTTAGCTTCACAAGCCGAGCAAGTTAGCTTCCTTCCTTATCCTCGGCTTCGAACTTCCGGGATAAACTGGGTAACTGCTATCAAAGTTACACCTCGTGGACGCATTGTCGTTGGAGAAGAACCGCCCTTGCAAGAAGAAGACGCTATCACTGAAGTTGAGGTACCAGAACAACCAACTGATGAAATCCTTTTGATCGACCCGCAAAACTTTCAATATGAAGATATTCCCGAAGATGCGACAGATGAAGCACGTGAAGACGAGTTCGAGAGAAGCGACGATGATGATTGTAATGATAGTGATGAGAACGAAAACGATTTAGAGTGATGTAATATATGTATCAAATGTTGGATTTCTCTATTGTAATATTTTCTAAAAGAAAGAGTAAGAAGTAGTATGATATAAGATATGATGTTAGATGATATGTCACTTTGGGGTTTAGGGATTTCATTCTCGGTGTTTAGGGTTAAGCGTCGTAATTTCGTCGTAAATGGAAAAACGCGGGCCTGGTAATTTCGTCGTAACTCGAAAAACACGGGCCTGGTAATTTCGTCGTAAATTAAAAAACACGGGCCTGGTAAATTCGTCGTAAATGGAAAAACGCGGGCCTGGTAATTTCGTCGTAAATTTACGTCGATTTTACGACGAATCCTAATCTATATAAGGGGACGCCGAGAGCGAGGCTGCCTCGCTCATTCCTCCCAAATTCCTTTGCTCTCTCTAAGGTAAACTCTCTCTTCTCTCTCTCTTTTTTTTTTTTTTAAATTAGTTTAGGTGATTAGTTAGGTAACGGAATTAGTTTAGGTGATTAGTTAGGTAATTAGTTTAGGTGATTAGTTAGGTAACGGAATAATATTTTTATTATGTCGTAACTGATAAAATTTATTTTAATTTTTTTTAGATGGCTCCTAGAAGAAAATCCAGAGCACCTAGTTATAGAGATTTGTTTGGCGACGATGGTTCCGGTACATCTTCTTCCGGTCCATCGTCTTCTGGTCCATCATCCTCCACCGCAGTTCCAGACTCTCAGCCTTCTCAGAGAGTTGCTTGGAGTCCTCCTCCACCGCAGATGCCTCCACCGCAAATGCCTCCACCGCATATGCCTCCACCTCCTCCTCCAGCGGCTGCACCTGAGCCTGTCCCAGAAGGTGCAGTTCATCCGGATTTGCGTGTGCCTTCATATGCCCCATTCGCGAGATATACGGTAGAGGATTTGCTTGCCCAGCCCGGACGAGAGGGTTTGGATGTTCTAGACCCCGATAGACCCCGAGGAACTTATTGGTAAGTTATTAATTTTTATTACATAAAAATTTAAAATATTTTTATTTTCTAACGGTTAAATTGTTTTCCTTTCAGGTTTGGGGCTAATAACCGTGTTGGCCGGAGCGTTTCGAAAACGATTAAGGGTTACTACGACGGGGCATATCCGAACTGGAGCAAGACTCCAAATCACGTTAAGATCACGTGGTTTAAAATGTTTGCGGTAAGATTTTTAAATTTAATTAAATTTTAACTTTTAAATATGTATATATTTTTTAAATATTATTATTAATTGTAATTTTTTCAAATTTTTTGTGTTTCAGCAAAAGTGGCATTGGTCTTTGGGAATCACCGAGATGGTGAAGGCGGAATTCGTTGCAAAAGCAAAGATCCGCCTCTGCAACACAGTCTCCGATTGGAAGGACAAGTGGGAGCTCGACGGGTATGAGGGAAAGCCCACTGAGCTCACGACGGATGTGTGGGATGGCCTCATCGCCTATTGGAAGCACCCGTCTTCGATCAAAAAGGCCAATTCGTGCTCGGCTTCTCGAAGAACGAAGGATAAAGATGGTAATTTGCCCATGCTTCACAGAACCGGCCAAAAACCACATGCAGGCATCCGTCTAGACGTTGTAAGTTTTGTTTTTAAATATTTATTTTAAAATATTCAATTAATATAACTTTTAATATTTTTTTTTTGTAGTTGGAGAAGACGGGAGTCTTACCATCTCTGTCTGACCTATTCAAGATGACTCACGCCACATCCGACGGAGTTTTTGTGGATCCTGCATCAGAGAAACTCGCTCAAGCAGTGGCTACTCGGATTGAAGAACGGGAGACGCAACTAACTCAGGAGTCTCCCGATGGATTACCCGTCACATTGTCCACCGAAGAAGCCGACCGAATCTTCGAAGAGGTAGTACAACTAAAATTTTTTTTTTCATTATTTTTAATAACTATATTAATATATGTTTTAATTTTATAGCTGGCTCCTAGAAAGAAGGGCCGAATAGTCGGTATAGGCTCCGTTAACCAAGTTGCAAGGGCAACTTCGTCATACACTTCGAGACGGGATGAAGAGACTTCTCAGATGAAAGCTCGAATGGATAGCCAGCAGGTTCGTTTAGACTCTCTTGAGGATTTGCTAGACGTGATGGCCGTGGGAAACCCGGTTATGCAGAGAATGTTGAGTCAGAGACGAGCCGCTCTTGGGTTGCCAGTACGAGATCCCCAAGAGTCCGATCCAACCCGTCAACAGCCGAGCAACCCCACCGACTACTTCGATGATATGTAGTTTTTTTAATATTTTCGGTTTGTATTATGAATTTAAATATTATGACTTTTAAATGCTTTTTTATAAATGTTTTTTATTTTCATATTTCGTTTTAAAATTAAAATTATTTAAAATTCAGAATTTTAAATAAATTCAAATTTATATATATATATATTTGAGGTTAAAAATAATATTCAAAATATATTATAAAACGAAACGTCGATGTAGGCTCGACGTAAACATTTACAACTGATTACCGTCGAAAATAATTACGAGTCTTTTACATCGAAGATTTTACGTGGTCTTTACATCGAAATGTTACGTGGAGTTTACATCGAAATATTTACGAGGGTGTTACAACGAAAATGTTTACGTGTGCTTTACATCGAATCCATTACGTGGAGTTTACCACGAAATTTTACGTGTCGTTTACGACGAATCTCTGCCCTGCGCTTTACGAGGAATATATTTCGTCGTAAACTTAACAAGTCATTTACGACGAAACGTCGGTTACGACGGGCGTTTTACGACGAAACGTGTTTCGCGGTTCATTCGTCGTAACACCCCGTTTACGACGAAGTTACAACGTATATTGCCCTCGTAAAAAATATGTTTTCTTGTAGTGGAACAACAAATACTTTCATTGCGGAAAAGGTTTAGTACAAAATAGGGAAACCAAGCAGAGCTTTTCTCGCTAAGGAGTTTGGTCTAACAAATTTCCTATATAGTAATTTATAGTAAAGATATTATCTATACTTCCATATTAGTTGGAAGCTTCCAATTTTGAAACAATCAGACTCCTATAGTTATGGTAATTAAATTTAAAACATATTTTCGTATATACTCCCTCCGTTCTACAAAGATAAACTTTTTAGTACTTTCACATATATTAAAAAAACACATTAAACTACCATAGTAAATATATTGTTTCTGTAATTTTCAATAACTTTTAAGCAATAGTAATTCAATAAAGTCAGTTAATTTTCTTGAAGTTTACAATTTTTTCATAAAAAACACAAAAAAAACATCTTTGTGAAACAATTTCTTTTTTTCTAAAAAGACTATCTCAATAAAACGGAGAGGGTATCACTCAAAATAGGAACAAATTAAAAGGAATGAATGCATAGAATGAATGAAACAAAATATTGCAATGAATGGTAACCACTAAAAGGAATGAGTATTTTTAATTAAAGTAATTTAGAAACTATTGTTTAAAAATATTTTAAATATAAAATATTCAAAATGATCCGCTAGTGTGTAAAAACATTTTAAATTTAAAATATTCAAAATGTTCCACTAGTGTTTTAAAACATTTTAGAAACTATTGTTTAAAAATATTTTAGAAACTATTGTTTAAAAACATTTTAAATATAAAACATTTTAAACTAGCCGTGATCCGCTAGTGTTTCTTGAACTTGACATGATATCTAACAAGCACACATAAAATATTCATGTTATTTTCAATCTTAATACCCGTGTATTGTAATTTTCTCTTAAAAATTGTAAGAAACAAGTGTGTACCTCTTGCTGTAGAACTTTAGTTGATTGTATTAGTGTTGGTGAATACAATAATTCTCATATATATAGTGGAAGCAAACTAGACGTGAAAAGAGTCGAGAAAAAAAAATGTTAATTTTCTGTATAGTTCAACTCACGTTAATAGAGATTTGCTATTTTTTTATTTTCCATTTTGTTCCTTGCCAATATTGATAGGGAATATTTTTCTTCTATTATTCCCTAAATAAAGAGGAACGGAAAGAAATTGTACATATTCCTTATATATCAAAAGTTACTTATGAAAAGTGAAAAGAAAAAGGAATGAATAGGAATACAGTGTTTCCTCTCGTTCCATTCCTTCTTAGCCGTCACCAGTCAAATCCCCCCATCCCCCCCTCACCACCCCCCCCCCCCCCCCCACCCCCCCCCGCGAACTTAGCATAAGAAATAATCATCATTTCTAAAAACGCTGATATTAAATAATGGAAGGAATTATGAAAATGAAATCGATTTCTCATTTATTTCTCTGCTATCTCCCTTTCCCTATATAGCTATAAGATGGTTTCCCCTTCTCCATCTTCCTCACACTTGAACTTCAGAGCTGCACAAAAAAGCTATTCCCTCTTCAATCTCGCTAAAGATACTAAATCTTTTTCATCTTTGAGATGGCTTCAGTGAACATGACTTTCGAGAAGAGCATTAAAGCTAACGTGGTGGTGAATGCGAACTGTGGAAAAAGGGCTTACGTCACGTTCCTCGCTGGAAACAAAGACTACTGGATGGGCGTTGTTGGTCTAGCCAAAGGACTACGAAAGGTAAAGTCTATTTATCCTCTGGTGGTGGCTGTTCTTCCGGATGTGCCTGAAGAACATCGTCAAATCTTACTAGCTCAGGGATGTATCATCCGTGAGATTGAACAGGTCATTCCACCCGAAAACAAAGTTGGTTATTCAATGACATATTTCGTTCTTAACTACTCAAAACTTCGTATTTGGGAGGTAAACATCTTGATACTTACTAAATATGTACTCCCTCTGTTCCTTAATATTACATATTCTAGAAAAAAAATTGTTTTTAAAAAATCAACTTTTATATTTTCAAAAAACTTAATTGCACTTACTGAATTTTTATTGGCTTTTTGTAACATCCCGAATTGTGATATGTGAAAGGCTTAAGAGAATTGATTTGGCTACCTATGTCACCAAAGTTGACTTACCTTTTCCGGAACACATCCTGAAAGAACTCCAGAGTTAAGCGTGCTTGAGCTGGAGTAGTGGAATGATGGGTGACCTATCGGGAAGTGATTCGCGATAGCGTGCGAGTGAAGCCAAAGCATGGGAAAAGGTCGGGTGGTGATTGCAGGGTCAGTAAACAATGATTTCGAGCCTTTGGAAAATTAACGGACTGACCGTCAGATGGGATGGGGCCCACAGGCCGAGAGAGCGGGCGTGGGTGGCCCATTAGCCGTGGGCGGTCGGAGCGTTACAAGTGGTATCAGAGCTGGTTAGCCATCTCGGTTCTGACCCGAGAGGCGTCTTGAGATCTGTCGTGGGGCGCAACAAGGACGTTGCGTTCTTTGAGAGAGGGTGAATTGTAACATCCCGAGTTGTGATATGTGAAAGGCTTAAGAGAATTGATTTGGCTACGTATGTCACCAAAGTTGACTTACCTTTTCCGGAACACATCCTGAAAGAACTCCAGAGTTAAGCGTGCTTGAGCTGGAGTAGTGGAAGGATGGGTGACCTATCGGGAAGTGATTCGCGATAGCGTGCGAGTGAGGCCAAAGCATGGGAAAAGGTCGGGTGGTGATTGCAGGGTCAGTAAACAATGATTTCGAGCCTTTGAAAAATTAACGGACCGACCGTCAGACGGGATGGAGCCCACAAGCCGAGAGAGCGGGCGTGGGTGGCCCATTAGCCGTGGGCGGTCGGAGCGTTACACTGTTATTGGCTTAAAATTGTGGAACAAAGATAAACACAAAAAATTATACAAATTTAATTGCCCCCTCCGCTGCTTAAACAATCCTTCATGTTGAAGCTATATTATGCAACTTATTGTGTGTTTTAGTGAAATGTTTATCATAGCTTGTGATATTAGAGTTGGTTGGTCTTGTTTTTTTGTTTAACTATCGTGTCTATCCCTACCTTGATCAACCTTGGTTTTGTATCTGTCTTATTTATATCAGTAATCAATAAGACACTACGCTCTTTTGGCTTAATTAATATAATTTCATTCCAAAAGTTGGATGTTTTTAAGCTTAAATAATAACATGAAAGGATCGTGGAACAGTTTGCCTAGGTTTTATTCGAAGAATCACAAGTTTAAGAAATCGTAACTCGAGAGTCTAGGTGAATTTCGATAATTATTACTCCTTCTGTATCAATATGTATAATGTTTTATACATATGCACAGGTCTAAGAGTGGGAGTTCGGGTACACGTTCGGGTTCGGGTCGGATATTTCGAATTTTTGGGTATTTCAGTATAGAGGTGTAGATCATGTTCGGATATATCTGTATTCCGGGTCGGGTCCATGTATTTTTAGTTCGGATTCGGTTATTTCGGATCGGTTCGGATATTTAGATTTTGCAAGAACAAAAATTAAAATTTCATTTTTCAATTTTTTGTATTTAAAAATATAACTTTCACTTAACTAATTTTTTTTTAATAGGTTGAATGATTAATACATTTAGACATAATATCTTAAAACTAAAAAAAATACTAATTTGGTTATTGTTTTTAAATTTTGGATGTAACTTTAGTTAATTCTTGAAAAAAAAACTAGACATTCATTTTAAGTGAGTAACAAATCATTTCCTCCGTAATTATATATATATATATTATATGAACTTAAAGTATGTATAGTATTAATATAAATATTTTAAATGAAATAAGAGATATAAATTAGAAATATAAGGTTAGTAATACATATGTTCGGTTATCTTCGGATATTCATTCGGATTCGAATTTTACTCCTTTGGGTTCGGATTTCCAACCTCTCATAATTCAATACCCGTTCAGTTATTTTGCTATTTCGGTTCGGATTTTGGTTTGGATTTTTTGGATCGGTTCGGATACGGGTTCGGGTATCGGGTAAAATTTCCACCCATATGTACAACTATTAAAAAAGTTACTTTTGTATTACAAATATTATTAAAATATAAATTAAAATTTATTTAACCAATTATAAAATATACTATAATATTATTAGCTACACAATCCCAATAATATTATTTGACAAGTCGCTTTATCACTTGTCGTTTTCATGTCAATTATCACAATGATTGATTACATAGATAGATGCACTTAATAAATGTAAAATTATATTTAATTTTCATTAGTAACATTTATTTTTACTTCTTTTTTTAATAAAAGTTAATCAATGTTTTAATTTAAATTTCCTTTTATACAAAACATATACATAATAAAGGGATATATTTGTAAAATATACTCGATAATATTATTTGAGAAATCATTTTCTCACGTGTCACTCTCATGTTAATTATCACAATAGTTGATTATGCCCCTAATGAATTTAGAATTTTTACAAAATTTCCATTAGTAACAATTAATTATTTTTATTTCCTTTTTCTTAATAAAAGTTAATCAATGTTTTAATTTAAATTTCCTTTTATACAAAGCACATACATAATAAAAAGTAAATAATTGTAAAATATAATTGTATAGATTTTATATAAGTAGACGAACTTTTTTTTAATGTTTTTTATATTTTCCCAGACCAACATAAATAAAAAAATAACATATATAATTTTAAAGTAAATCGACATATATATATATATATACATAAAACATATCTTCACACAACAAATTAAAAAGAAAAGAATTTAGATATTATTTTTTAAAAGCTGATAACATTTTTATTATTAATATATGTTTTTATCAATGATTAAAAATAAAATAATTTTTAACAACATTAACTGATCATGTAATATCTTATTTTCAAAAGATTTAATTAAATAGATATTCTTAATGAACTAATTATACTTAAGTGTCATGAATGCAATTACTTTTATTTCTGTTTCATATTTTATTTTACTTTAATTTAATTTTAAATAATTAAATAATAAATATTTATAAAATATAAAGCATATAGATTATATATAATTATTTTATTTATTTTATTTATATTTTCCAACATCATTAAAATTTAAAACTTTAAAAATAAATAAATATATAATTATAATAAAAAATTTGTTATTTAAATAGTTCTTTTAAAATAATTTACTAAAAATAAACTAATTATTTAATATCATATTTTCAGAAATATTTATATCTTATGACTATTTTAAAATTAAATAAATATTTTAAAAATGTGAGATTGAATATAAATACGATGAATATATATATTTGATTAAATTATTAGAACTGTTTAGTAACAAAAACTGATCATATAATATCATATTTTTGGTATAATTGTCTTTTCAAACTCTAATTGAATCACGAAATTTAAAAATTAACGATTCGATTTATGCATTTTTGAATCCCTCAATACTTAAATATTATAAAATAACATGTATCAAATTATACATGATCTTACAACATATATTTATCAACGTAAGAAGAAAACTAAATTTAATTAAAAATATTATTTTTATTATTTTAGTTCAGTTAGACCCAAATTTGTTTTGATTCAATTCAAAATTTTGAGATAACCCAATATAGTAAAATATAAATAACTAAACCAATAAAAGTATGAACAACCAAATCAGCCAATTAAGTTTGGCAAATATATTTTAAGAAATTATAGAAAACACACAACATTGGTATGATTCTAGTGTTGGCCAGCCTACTGAGAGTGCTGCCAGATTTTACAATTGGCTTACAGAGGTTTGTATATTGCAATTTGATATGTTTGGACGTATATGTTTTCCGTAGATGTTTGTGGCCTTGATACTCTGTGTTTCATGTTTTCAGGGAAACTAAGCGGGGTATAAGGTTAAGGTTTCAGTTAACAATTAACATATGGTGTGTTTGCTCTTGGTAATCACCAATATAAAGTCGTAAGTGCACAAAAACGGTAGTGTCGTGACTCGTAAGAAATGTGTCTATTTCAATTTTATAGATTTTCTTCCAACTTTAACTGTAATTTGATTTCTTGGAACATGTCGGGATACTTCTTGATGAAGAGCCTGTTAAAAAGGTACATGACTATGTTTACATAGTATTCAAGTTTTATAAGCTTCACACACCAGAATCTGACTCAGTCTTGTGCTCAGTTTGGTGCTGGACCCTACTCAAACCCCAAGGCACAGTATTAATCTAAACCGATTTTGTGATCATAAGCTATTAATTAGTCATCTCGCATGTGTAAAATTTACGTGCAATAACATTGTATTCTTGCAGAAAATTTAAAGTAGGATATTTCTTATACGGTCGAATTGAAGAACTGAAGAAATAATATATAGAAAAAGACGAAGCACAGTCTTGCAAAGGGGATGGTCCCTTAGACATTGTTGGTCTAGATTGGGTCATGAAAAGAGTCCCCATCTTATTTCTACCCAACAAGCTCAGCTGCATATAGTAGCAATTACAATATTATGTGTTCCCAACAATAATTACACAAGAATCAAGTATCCAATGTTCATCATTCAATTACAATAGCATTCGTAGAATGATTGTTGCTTTGATTCAAAATATGTTTCTGTATATTTATGTGAATATAATACAATAATTGGATACTAGACTTGTGAAGTGTGAGCGGATAAGTGCAAAAGCATTTATGTTCGAGGACATTATATATGTGTCTAGATCAAGCATGAATAATGAATAAATCCACTTCCTCTCCCATAGGCATCTCCAATCTCATTATATTTTTCATTCTAAATTTGAGTTTAGAGTAAAATTGTTCTAATGGTACTCTAGTTTTTTTTTATAATAGAGTAAAAATGGTTTACTCTATATATAAAGTAAATTGTTTTTTCTTTGTTCATCACTCGATTTTTTATTATAAAATAGAGTACCATTAAAGTATAACTCAACTCTGTTATAAAGTTAATTTATTTTAGAGTGAACCATTAGAGATAGTATTAGACTCTTTTATAAACTGGCTAAAAGAGGAATAATAATGTCATTATTATTTTTTCTAACAGGCCTAAGCATTTTAATCTTGACCCGAAATCTGAATTTAGCCGACCCGAAAATAACTGATCCGAATTTTCTTATGCCACATTCAGTACTTATAATTTTAGTTATTGAATTTAGTATTTCGATTTATTAATATTTGTGAAATTTTAACGACCATTCTAATAGTACATATTTGTACCATCATTTTATTCATTTTGATTTATTATCTCATGTAAAATCGGTCGGCCAACATTTTAATCAACTTACGTATTTTGAGGTTTGATTTGATCCTCGCACCATGGTTTAATCGTTATTCTTGTTTATCTAATGAAAAGATTCATAAAAGTATCCAGCTAAATTTTGGTAATTTTTTTAATACTTAACCTTTTATAGGTTAATACTTGAACTAATTATTTTGTTTATTTTAATAAATTAGTTTAAAAATTATCTAAACTATGCTCGTTTTAGTTAAGTCTTAAAATTCCTTTTTTCCAAAATTCACAAAAAGATCTTTAAAATCCTCATCTCATTTCAAGCTTTATGAAATTTCCCCTTATCTAATTGCTTTGCTTTTATTTGTCGTTGATTTGTGATTTCTATATTTTGTTTTCTTGGCCCTTTTAGGTCCAGTAAATGGACCGGTGTATTGGGCCGTAACTAAAAAGGCTTTCTCGAGAGTACATTCGTTGAAAGATTTCCCGATCCAACTCCTCCTCCGTTTCTCTGAGTTTCGTTCCCACCTCCAGTACTCAAAAAAAAAATCTATGAAGTTAGCGAGAACATTGACCATCTTTTGGCTTTACTACTTGCTCAGGTACACTAGAGAGTATACATTATTACGTTTGACAGATATTCATAATTAACTACTATTAGATTTAAGAGAAGCCAGAGCGCAAGTGCAATTTAGTCTCAGTTTATATAGCTCACAACAGATGCCGGTTCATAGATATTATTACTATGCAACTTTTTAGTACCATTATCCTCCTCGTGTTAGTCGCTTATGATGGATCAACAATAGCAACATTTCATATCAATTCGTTTTATTGTAGACCTGTGCTCAGAATCTGTTCTCACTCGTGTTCTAGGCTTCCCAAGTTCCGGCGGGATGCTTCCATTTGGCCCCCTTTAGTTTGTGCATCTATTATATTGTATAACTATCATGTGTTACGTGAGCCTAATGTTTGTATAATTATCTTGACTGGTCTATCTATGTGTAATAATTTCTCGACCGACTCAAACATTACTTGACATTGGTGCATTATCTACCAATCATAGATCGAAACAGATTGTCTAAACAAATACAAATCCATTACGAGGTGTAATAATATTGGCGTTGACTCAAGAATGAGATTCTCTTTTAAGTATTTTCATGGATGAAGATTTCAACAAGAAGATATAAATGTTCTCTCCAATAACTGGATCAGTGCTTCCAAAGTCGCTACAAAGTTGAAAAATATGATAAAGACGTTACAAGATTGTTCAATCCTCTTCATCAATGACTTTAGTGCCAAGACCGGAGAGACCTTCTGCAGAGATTTCAGCAACAGTGACAAGGGAGAAGAACTCTTCCTTGGCATCTTCGTCATCGTTTCTCTTACGAGCAACTCGGACTCTGATCCTTCTAGGAGGACCTCTGATACCTCTGCTCCAAATCTGCTTGTTCAGCTTCACATCCACTCTCACATCCTTTGTCCCCATTGCCTTCTCCGCAAACTTCCTTATCTCCTTGATTGCCTTTGGAGCCTTCTTCTTGAAGGTACTGTTTTAACACACACAATTCAAACTTTCCCAAGTCAAACCCCAACAGATGCATAGAAGGTTAATTTTATGTCGGAACACTTACCAGCTATGAAGGCGTCTGTGAAGATTGATGGTGTACTCTCTGGTCACCACCTCCTCTTTCCTTCCCTTCTTTTCCGACATTTTTATGTCTCTTTCTCTGTTCCTGCATAGTATATCGAAACTCAAACGGGTTAAACTCAGATAGGTTTTTATCTATATAGCACAATCAGCTCACTGTTTGTTCACTACACATCAATTGATTGCCATCCAAATGAAGGAATACGTATAAGAATCAACTGGTCTAAATATAAAACGAAGATAAGCGAAATAAAGTTAAAGACAGTGAGAGACACATACCTTCGCTTCTGCAAGAACGCCGAGATAGAGAGACGGTGGGGGCGGAGGAGTCGTTGGCTTATATGCGGCGCTCAGTGAGTTACCCTAGTCGATTTAATGGGCTTTTTAATCTCTCCCTTTTATAGCCCAATTATGAATTTCTGAACTGAATTTTTCTGTAATTACGTACACTAGATGATGACTAGATAAATATAATTTTCAAAACAACTAATTATTCAGACAGGGCGTTTGGTCTAGTGGTATGATTCTCGCTTTGGGTGCGAGAGGTCCCGAGTTCGATTCTCGGAACGCCCCTTTTTTAATGTGAAGTTTGCTATGATGACTGACTATGAGCAAGCATTACTGTACGAGACGAGGACCACAATCAGAAGCGACTCTAGTGGACTGCTTAATAATAAGTGAGGAACATACAAACACTAGTTTAGATTTTTTATTTAATGTATTTTTTGACAAACACTTTAGTATAGCCTAAAACATTAGTCTTTCTTAGTAACGAACAACAAACACTTTTGGCATAAAACATCATTTAAGTTTGCACATAGTGATCCCATGACCAAGAGCAACTTGCGAGATCTGCACACGCTTATCAGCCGAGAGTTTCTTGTTCAGCTCATGGGCTATTCTCTTGCCTTGTATCTTCCCCTCGGGCATGGACGAGTCAGCAACTGATCCTCCCCACAGAGTTTTGTCATACACTATAATCCCACCAACCATGATCAATCTCATAAGCCTCTCATGGTAGCTCCAGTAACTCCCTTGTCTGCATCATCCACAAATGCGAAATCGAATCCACCCTCCTTCTCTTTCTACCATCACAAACATCAAACACACAAAAGACCATAGTCAAGATGCTAAACCAAACGTGAGTAACAAGAAAGGTACACAAAGGAAAGAAGATAGAAGCTATACATGGTTTAAAAGCTCGTCGAGGACTGGAAGAGGTTCAGACTTTCTGAAATCAATCTTGTCTTCAACACCAGCCTTCTTGATAACCGGCAACCCTAGTTCATACGAGCTTCTGTTCACATTAATGGCTATAACCTGAATTTTTTTGTGAGTGACTAAATCAGTAGCAGAGTGAAAAAACTTGTGTATTTTATTCCATGGTCATGTCTAACACACCTTGCCATCTTCTGGTAGTGTAAGACCAGTGAGGAGAAGAGAGTATCCAGTGAAAATCCC
Organism: Brassica napus; assembly: GCF_020379485.1. Classification (NCBI taxonomy): domain Eukaryota; kingdom Viridiplantae; phylum Streptophyta; class Magnoliopsida; order Brassicales; family Brassicaceae; genus Brassica; species Brassica napus. Next base: position 9,021,349 of record NC_063434.1, read on the forward strand.
AAGTTCGATCGTCTTCCTTGCATTTACCAGTTTAAGCAGCATATCTATTAACTGGCAAACGTCCAGTGCAGAAGCCATGATAGCCAGAGCGTGGTTATGAGTAAGGATCCTAAGCTCCTTGAGGGCGTCTTGTTCGCGTGGGTACACACTCGTCTCCAGTATATACTGCATGCAAACATTTTCAAACAAAAGTTATTAGAAAAATGGAAACCCAAACGAGAGAAAAGGTGGTGATGATGAATTTGAAGGGGGCACACCTTGTAGAGCTCTTTACTCTGGAGCAATCCCTTGGAAAAATCTGATGCATTAGCTTCATCGTGAGCCATTGTAATCGCAGTTTCGTTTTCCCAAACACACACAAGTACCTGGCCATGGAACAGTGATATAGATAAGTAAACGTACCATAACTTTAGACATTAAGCAGAGAACAATCTTTTTATATATTTTCAAGGAAATATCTCTAAACACATGCATGTTCGATATGACTAACATATGATCATTTGCCTATCTGAAACGTGTTTCTTCTAAAACCATTAGAACATACCAATCATTCAACATTTTCTATCAGTAGATTATAACATAGAGGTTACGATGGGTCAAACACTCATACAGAAACGAAGCATTATAGAGAGAAGAAGACTAAAAACGAAGAAGGATTGAGAGAGAAAGTACCAGAGTGCTTAAGTCTTAGTTTCTGAATCTTCCACTACAATGCAGGTTTGAATTTATAGGACAAGGTACACCGAACAGTCGTCGTCACAATCAGATTTTACTCTTCTCTGTCAAGACTGGTAAGTGTTGACGTATCAGTGTACCATCAGGAATGAGATATCTTACCAAACAGTCCAACACACAGTTTAAGAGTGCCAAGCTTTGTTGTTGTACTACTATATCTTGTTTCTATTATCTCTATTGTGAGCATGAAAAATGGTAGTGCCATTAATGGAATCATCTTCCTTTCTATAAAGAGGAACCTACAAAGGAAACGCGTGCCTAATGGCTTTACTTCGCATGTAAGTTGTAAGTGTGGACGCATCAGTGTATTAAATCAGGAATGAGACATCTTACCAAACGGTAACGATGATACACACACTAACGAAACTGTCAAACGAAGAGAAAACATGTTGTCTATTAGTTTACAAAAAAAACATGTTGTCTATTGATATTATTAAGATTTAAGAGCTAGCATGAGTGATGATGCCTCAGCTTCAAACATGTTTGTATTAAAATTATCCAGAGACAGAAAAAGAAATCAAATTCTGCCTCTAATGCGATAATAAACCGCTAGTTTATGGATTTCAAAAGCTTTTTTAGCGTTCAATGGTTTGAAATTAAAAGGCATGTTTGTTCATGGGAGTTGCTTCGTTTCTTCAAGGGTAGTAGCAGACTAGCAGTGGCGGATCCAGTGGGGTCATTTATCATATAAATATTTTTAAATTATATTAATTGTAATAAAATTTGAAATAATATGTATGTCATATATTATAGTATTAAATATATTTACTCTTAAAATGTGTAAACCATTTTAAAAACCTAAAACAAAACAGAAAATTTACATATTGTAATTAGATAAATATAATTAAAAAAAAATCTTGATAAAATAACTATGTTCTTTAAATTAAATATTATGTATAAGCTAGTTAATTGTGTTTGTTTGTCTATTGATGAAATAGTTAAACTACTAAATAGACAGTTTTATCATATGTGAATATTATAGTTGTCTATATATGTGAATATTATAGTTGTTTATCATATGTCTATATTGTAAGATATGAAATGTAACTATATAAATTGCACAAGAAATTTATGGAACTTTTTGTGGTATTTAATGACATGGAAATTTTTTTAATCAGATAGAGCAAGAAAAAAAGTATTAAACAAAAGAAAAAGTAGTTTTCAAAAGAAAAAAAAACAAATCAAAAAGTAAATAAAGAACGTGTACTTTTACTGAATGACGTGTTTAGCAAGTAGCAACACTGAAAAGACTCTAATTAAGAAATCTACACTAGATGACAGATAGCTATGAAAAATATAAACAAATTGTTTAAAACAATGAAACAATTAATAAACCCGAGTTCGATTTTCAGAACGCCCCTTTTAAGAATGTATTTTTTTGTCATGAGCAACCAAGACTGTACGAGGACCACAACCAGAGAATATGGAGCGAGTCTAGTGGACCGGTTTCTTCATAACTTTTAAAAATACAAATAACCAAACTCGATAAGAGTGGAACATACAACTAGTTTAGTGTTTGTTCATGAATATATTAGGGCATCTCCAACCCTACTCCATTTTCAACTCCAAACATCATTATGGAGTAAAATCTTCTCTAACCCCACTCCATTTTGGAGTTGAAAATGGAGTAATGGCTAGGGTTACTCCATTTATGGAGTAATCTTACCAATTACTCCATTTTGGAGTTGAACTTTTTTTATTTATAAAATGATCCTTTGAATCTTTAATGTTTCTATTTTTTACTTAAATAATATTTAAAATGATACAATAACATGAAAATATTATTTTCCACAAAAGATTATTTAATAATTTTAAATAAATGCATAAAATAACAGAAAACATAAATAATTAAAATAAAAATAAAAATAACATAAAATAAGTAATTTAATAATCTGGAAAAGAAGCTGAAAATAAAGAAGCTCATTTTTCTTGCTCGATTTAGGAATATCAAAAATAAAGAAGCTCATTTTTCATTACGAAATGCATTAGTTGATCATTTGTGGGAAAATATTCTAATGCTCATTGTTGAACCTATATATATTATCTTTTTTAATGATTTCTTGTACTTTTTAATAATAAATATTTAATTCAAATAATTTATATTTTAATTATTATCGTAAACATAAAATAATTGGGGTTAATTGGTAAATTTTTATAAGTATAAGATTTTATTTGCAATTATTAATAAAATAAAAATGAAATTATTTAAGAAATATTATTTTTGGAGTAGAAAATGGAGTAATACATTAGAGTAAAACCTTACTCCATTTTGGTGTTGCACCATTTTGGAGTAAAAAATGGGGTAATACATTGGAGATGCTCTTAGTCTTTATTAGTAACGAACAACAAACACTTATTGGCATAAAACATCATTTAACATAGTCTCCTGCAGATAGTGATCCCATCACCAAGAGCAACTTGCGAGATCTGCACACGCTTATCAGCCGAGAGTTTCTTGTTCAGCTCGAGGATTGCTTTCTTACCTTCTCTCTTCCCCTCGGGCGTGGACGAGTCAGGTTCAGCAACTGATCCTCCCCACAGAGTGTTGTCATACACTATGATCCCACCAACCTTGATCAGTCTCACAAGCCTCTCATGGTAGTTCCAGTAACTCACCTTGTCTGCATCCACAAATGCGAAATCAAATCCACCCTCGTTCTCTTCCTGCCATCGCAAACATCAAACACACAAAGACCATAGTCAAGATACTGAACCAAACGTGAGTAACAAGAAAGGTACACAAAGGAAAGAAGATAGATACTATACATGGTTTAAAAGCTCGTCGAGGACAGGAAGAGCTTCAGACTCTCTGAAATCAATCTTGTCTTCAACACCAGCCTTCTTGATTACTGGCAACCCTATCTCATACGAACTTCTGTTCACATCAATGGCTATAACCTGCAAAATCTTGTGTACTAAATCAGTAGGAGAAATACAAAAACATAACACAATGAAAAACTTTTGTCCATTATTCACATACCTTGCCATCTTCTGGTAATGTAAGAGCAGTGAGGAGAAGAGAGTATCCAGTGAAAACCCCAACTTCGATAGTCTTCCTTGCATTTACTAGATTCAGCAGCATCTCCATTAGCTGGCCAGCGTCCGGTGCAGTAGCCATATTAGCCATAGGATGGTTATGAGTAACGCTCCTAAGCTCTTTGAGAGCCTCTGGTTCGCGTGGGTACACACTCGTCTCCAGTATATACTGCAACATTTTTTTCAAAGAAAGTTATCAGAAAAAAGCGGAAAGTTAAAACGTGAGAAAACGTAGTGATAAATATGTATGGAGGGGGGTTACGCACTTTGTAGAGCTCTTCACTCTGGAGCAATCCCTTGGAAAAATCTGATGCATTAGCTTCATTCTTAGCCATTGTAATCGCAGTTTCTCTTCCCAAAACACACTCAAGTACCTGGCCAAGGAACATTGACATAGTAACCATGCAATGATTTAAGACATTAAGCAGAGAATAAGTGTTCATAACGTAAAGAAACATTACAGAGAGAAGAAGACTAATACCGAAGAACGATGGAGAGAGAGTACCAGAGTGCTGAAGTCTCAGTTTCTGATCTTTCACTACAATGCAGGTTTGACTTTATACGAAATTGTCAAAGTACACTGAACATGTGTCAAAATCTGATTTTCTTCCTTTCATAAAAGAGGAATCTACGTAAGAAAGGCGTGCCTAATGGCCTTTTACTCTTCTCTGTCAAGACTGGTAAGTGTTTGACGTATCAGTGTGTACCATCATGAATGAGATATCTTACCAAACAGTCCAAACACAGTCTAAAAGTGCCAAAGCTTTGTTGTACGATCTCTTGTTTCTATTATCTCTATTGTGAGCATGAAAATGGTAGTCCCATTAGAGGGATGACTAGATGCGATGTGATTATCTTCCTTTTTATAAAAGAGGAACCTACAAAGGAAAGGCGTGCCTAGTGGCTTTTACTCTTCTCTAGTAAGGTTGACGCATTAGTGTATTATCAGTAATGAGACATCTTACCAAACGATAACGATGATGAAAATGACAAACCAAGAGCAAACATTTTTCTATTGATATTATTAGTGCTAGCATGAGTGATGATGCCTCAGCTTCAAAACTTGTGTGTATTAAAATTATCCGGAGAGAAAAATAAATCGATTTTTTGGCTCTAGTGCGATAATAAACCGCCAGTTTATTGAATTAAAAAAAAGCTTTCTTAGAGTTCAATGGTTTTAAAAGGCATGTTTGTTCATGGGAGTTGCTTCGTTTCTTCAAGGGTAGTAGCCAGTGAAAGTAAAGCCTCTTCCAACGATCTCACCTGCACAGTACCAGGCGAAGCATTCCAGACCAAAAAGTGCTGCGATTCCAGCATCTTCAACCTTCAAATCCGCCCTATTCTTCCACAAGCCTTTCACGTGATCCACTTCCTTCCAGAACAGCTCTGTACGTCCAGGGATGCTACCATCCAAGGAAAGAAAGAAAAAAAAGTCAGTCACAGGAACAAAGACGAAGTACAGTTGTTACTGAACACCATATCTAGAAACACTGTAAGGACCTTGATCAAGAGATCTACACTAACACTTCTCTATTAGCACTGAAATGCTGGTATCTAGTGACATGCATCAAAGCAGATACTTTACATATGTGTTTATAGTCCATAACCATCACTAAACTAACAGATAACGAGCTCCTAAGAATCTCTGCATCCTTCAATATCCCCATCAAAGCAACCATGGAAGAGAAACAGAAACCAAACCCTTCACAGCATAATAACAAACAACAGATAAAGCTTTAACCTTTACTACACAAAGAAAGCTATTAAACAGCAGTGCTTAGGTACAATATTGCTGCAAATTCTACCCTGCAAGAAGTCCAGGTACCACACAATTCTCTCATCTAACAAACACATCAAACCGAATCCAGGATGAGAAACAGACCTAGCAAGGCGAGTGTAGAGAAGCTGCTTAGACAACTCATTGCATTTCTCAACAGTGGCTGGCTCCTGGATATAGTGCTTGTTCTTCTCCAGCAACTGTTTGTAGTAAGTCGTGCCGTGCTTCGACACAAACTTTGATGCTTCACAGGCTTTGGACTTCAGTTGTAGCAACTTTGACGCCATCTTTTCAAAAGCTCTTTCCTAAGCCAGAAAAAAAAAAACAATTTGGGTTTACAAAATCAAAAGAGACACCAATGGATGAAGCAGTAGCAGTAGCAGCCATTTATGTGACATCTATATAAGGGGGTAACACCTAGAAAACTTATACTCCAGTTCCATTATCAAATGCAATCAAAGGATCTAAAACAAACACTAATCATCGATCAAATTAGTTTGACCTAAATCAATCAATGTCGACTAAGCTAATCATCGAAAGTTAAGATCATTCCCAAATTAGCAGACCTCGGGAAGATTAAACTACCACTCGTAAGCACACACACACTCAATCAAATCACTCATCAAAGCAAGCGACTCGAAAGCGCAGATCTATCAGTCAAATTACCAAAAAGTGAAAAAGTGGTTAACGAAAAGATGTAACTTCGATCACCTTGCTGATTTCGACGGCGACGGAGACTGAACTGGCGGTGTCGCTGTTGCCGGAGAACAAAGAGCGCAGCAGCTGGATCAATGGAATCCCTAGGCTTGTGAGTTTTGGGAGGTTTTTGTTTTCTCCGATAACAATGGTATGGGCCTTTCTGTTACATCTTACGAGCACACGGCCCATCAACACTATTAAAAAGAAAAGGAGTCTAAAAAAATCTACCAGTAAAAATTGTTTGGACTCTTTTATTTAACTCATTGTTTTTTGATATTACCTTATATTTATACTAACAATATGTTATTATATATTTCTCTAACAATAATTTAGTTAATTCTTTTATTTATTTAAATTTCACTCCTAAATCCTAACTATTACTATTAGTATATTTATCATTTTGATTTTTAATCGTAAAAGCATTGAAACTAACGTTTTATATTATCACTTTTATCATATAATATATAATTTAAGCAAAATAAATTACAAGGCATATATGTGTACATTCTAACTTCCTCTTTCGTTTATAATAAAGTAATCATATCATATATAAACTTTCCCACTAAAATTTCATATCATATACTAAAATTTCAACCGTCTATAGTTTGATAATATTTTCATATTTAAAAATGATTTTTCTGAATATTCATGTTACCTTCACAAAAATGAAGAAATTCATTGGTTCTATTAAAGCTAACCCGACTTCACGATATCAGTATTGATTATTCAAGATTTTGAAAATTATTTGTTTAGATATTATACTTTTATATACTTTTCACTTAAAACGAATCAATACTATTAAAAAAGAAAGAGTTTTAAAAAATCTAATATAAAAAAGTTGTTGGAGTTATGTATAACTATTTATTATTTTTCTGATAATACATTAATCATTCTAAACATATAATATTTTAAATATTTTTAACAGATCTTAATTATTATTTCTTATGATACATTTACTCAGAAAAATATTCCATCAACCATGTTTTTGTACAATAACGTTAAAAATCTATATCAGAAGGTTGTTGGACATGATATGGACGTAGTGGGTCCACATCTTTTCGGGTATTTAAGATCCTAAAAGAATTCGAAATATATAAAAAATCTGAAAAATATCCGAAACACGAAAAGTATTTGAAACTCCAAACAAATACCCAAAAAAATCAAATACCTAAAAATTTGAAATCTTATTCAAAATCTGACACGATGAACTGAAAAATACCCAAAATTTTATCCAAATACCCAATTTTTTTTAATTTGAAAAATTTACCTGAAATCAAAACTCTAATCGTAAACTAAAAACTTAAAAACAATATCCATAATACCAGAAACATATTCAAAATATCCAAATATACATAATAAACACATATTTATGATCGGGTCTAGGGTATGACCCGGACTCAAACAAAGACCTGCGGGTCAAAAAAATCCAATAGGTTATCTTCTCTGGACCTGAACTAAACCTATAATTTTGGGTTGGTTCGGTTTGTTTTTTTGATCCGGATATAATTCTCATGTCGAAAAGAAACTTACGTAAAAGTGTACATATAAAATCTCAAATAAACTAATTTGTAGATTATATAGCTGTTGAAAATTATGTTTTTCGATATAATAAAACTTTGTATTATAATATAATCCAACAACCTCGCGCTTTTCAAGCGCGGGTCAAAATCTAGTAGTTTATTAATTAGTGGCAAGTTTATTTCACTAGCTAACAACATTCCCTTTTAAAAAAAATTATAATTTGGATTTTTGTGATTTGTATGTAACACACTTCAAATAAAAGGTTAAACGTTTCACTCTTACACCAGATAAATATGAAACCAACAAAATGGCGCTAACATCTGACTTGAATTGGTGTGAGGTCTTAAAAACACATAGAATTTCATCATTAGGCATTAACCTACACAACTTGGAATTGTTAAGTTGTAATTTATGTGTGTGTGTAATAATATATATTAGAGTATGATCTGTGCATCTGCAAATGTTTTTTCACTTTAATCTTAAAATTTATGTGAAAATAAATATTAGGTGTGTTATTTATAAAAATATATATTTTATTTCATTATAATTATAGGTGAACAATGCAAATTCGTTGGACCTTAGTTATTTAAGAACATGGTCTTGTTATAGGCTTCTTGGAACAGATCTATCCATTGAAAACATTATTTTGGTATGAATTTTGTTTAAGATCACATTTATGTGATATAAGTTTACTTTGTATTGCGTTGATTTAAAATATTTTATATTAGTTAAAAACATATGTTAATATATATCTTATTTGTGTATAATTAAATCCCATTAATTTTAAGTTTTCTATATTTTAATTAAAATATCTTAATTCATATTTTAATATATTTTGCACTTGTCAAAATTTATTTTTATAATCGATTTGATTTTGTTCTAATACTAATGAGAGAAAATGCCACCTAATATTCATCCATCATCAGTATAGAATTACTATGAGTACTCTCTCAAAGTCTTCATCACAAATAATATAGTCAAATCATAATTAGACATCTTCTTTCTCTATTAATCCTCTCTATTTTATCAAATTTCTCTTGGCTTTTTCAATTACTTTCTTTTCTTTAAAATTTGTTTCTACTTTTTGAATACGTAAAACTATGACGAGAAGAAAAATACTTGGTGAGAACATATTTTTATAAGATAATAGTTTGGCCAGGAGGAATGAAGAGGCACACTTGCAAGTTTTAACCATGTTGAACCCTTTTTGAATCATGTCAATAAAATTATATGCATCAATGAAAATTAATACGAGAACTCAAAATAACACAGAGAGTTAAGAGCTTTGTAGCAAATATATAAGCACGTGAGTTTTGTTAAAGATTTTTAAAGATTGTCAATTAATTAATAGAAGATTGATAGAAGTAGCATGGAGAAGTTGAAAACTACAGACATAACCGTAAACACACAATTATTTCGCTCAACTACTACCTAAAACATATAGGACATCATCATCATGTTCTTCGACTAAGTGTCACTTGGTGATCTCTTTGGTGACTGGAGGAGGCACATCGACTGGCCCGTTGCAGTTGCCATCATCCAGGAGGGCCGACATGGGCTTCTCTTTATCATCAGACACATCTTTGGGGCTCAAGAAACTCGGCTGGTTTGTGGAAGACAGCAGCCTCGCCCACATCCTGTCTGTGATCACCACATGGTTCTGTTTCTCCGTTATTCTCTGCAACATCACAATCAATCCACACGATGATTATGGCATTAAAAGTACATCTCGATGATGATGATGGTGATGATGATGATGACATGAAGATGATGCTGGTTTGATCATTAGTTTAGCTATTTAATCAATCAAAAACTGTAAATCTGTTTTGTAACTTACGTAGAAGGGAATGTAGGTTTGTCTTCCATTCACTAGACCACTGACGTAGCCAGTGTATCCAGCCATCGCACCGTGCACTGCGCTCTGAGCCAGGAGAGTACAATAAACATTGTCTGACGCATTGCTAGGAACAGCACGAATCATGTACGTTGGATCTGAAACCAAAGACAATCAGAGCTAATAATCTAAACCGCCAAGAAACTCATAATGGAGAAAGTGAATGAAATGTACCAATGTACTTAAGGTTCATCACCATCTTCTTCTGATTAAAATGATCCTACAAAACCAAGTAACAAAAACCAAATTTTAACATTTGATTGGTTTAGTCTGATTCTACTTCTGTGTAATTTGTGGCTTTACCTTGATGCTTTGAGACAGCCAAAGACCAACATCGTTAAGAAGTTTGTTACCAGAAGCATCTTTGAGAGTCATAGACTCCATGCTCTTTGACATAAGGTCTTGCCCTGCACCTTCTGCAATCACAAGCACCATGTGCCCACTCTCCTTGAGCCGTTTCTCTATGTACTCAAACAGTCCACCTTCTCCTTCCAGGTAAAATGGTGACTCCGGAATCAAACAGCAGTCCACGTCTCTGCTTGCAAGAGTAGCGTACATCGCTATGAACCCTGTTTAAAAAAGTGCACACACTTGTCAGATAATCTAACAAGAGAGCTTGAATAGGGCAGAAGAAGAAACAGAGTATGTTACATACCGCTGTAGCGACCCATAAGCTTGACAACACCGATACCATTCTCTATACTCTCGGCTTCCACATGTGCTGCGTTGATAGCTCGTTGAGCTTCTTCTACAGCTGTGTCAAACCCAAAAGATTTGTCTATCACCTGCAACAAAACAAAAATGTGAGACGTTTAGTTTCTCTATGAAGGTGAAGTGAGGAAGAGAGGGATACACGTACAGGTATGTCATTATCGATTGTTTTTGGGATTCCAACAACTGCAACTTTCAAGCCACGTCTTCTAACTTCCTACATGGTTACAATCATACAAGATCGGTCATTTCTGAATTGGTACAAACTTGCAATGGTTAAAATGGGATTTCATTACCTCAAATATAACGGATGCGCCTCGCTGTGTTCCATCTCCACCTATAATGTAAACCTGGACGATGACAAAACAAACCACATCAAGAACTCATGTTTATATGTACCTTTAGTGGCGGTTATAATCCAAAAACCTGATTGATTCCTCGGTCTTGAATGCTGTCAACGATCTTTGTAGTATCATGACCACCTCGTGAGGTCCCAAGGATGGTCCCTCCTCGCTTATGGATATCATTAACGACTTTGGAGTCCAAGGAGACAGTATTCCTAGCATAGAAGCCTCTATATCCACCCTGAAAAAAAAAGATTCAATCTTAGAGAAAATGAGACAAACAAGAGCGTGAATGTGTGTAGATGAAAACTTACATCTATTCCCAATATTCTCTTCACTCCATACATGTAAGAGAGACTGCTCACGATTTCCCTAATCACGGTATTAAGGCCGGGACAAAGACCCCCACAGGTGACAATGCAAGCATGGACTTCATCAGATTCGAAGTAGACCTGCAGAGAGAGATAAGTCAATAAGAGATCCTATTTCAAACGAAGCAAATCTAGCAAAAGGAAAAAACCTTTTGACGTGGCCCGGCTCGTCTAAAATGAATGCCCCTTGGACCATCCTTGTGAACAACGATCTGAACAACAAGGAGAAGAAGCAATAGAATGAGCTATAAATTCTCAAGGATGACATGGGTGTTATAGAAAGCTCCAAACCAAAAAAATAAATATAAAGATACCTTCTGAGGGACAGTGTCATCAGCATCAACAAAGTATTGCCTGAAAGTTTCCACAAACAAAAGAAGTCATGTTACAATTTGCAAAGGTAACATAACTTGAAATTGAAATTGAGTATTATTAGTGAAAAGATGACTCACTTAACCACAGAGTAAGCTGGATTGTCTTGCAATGGATTATGATAAGTCTGCAATCAAATAGAACCAAAATAAATAAATAAAATTACAATTAATCAAAACTTAACAACACATAATAAATGACTAAAAGCCTAAAACCATTTATACAGGTTTTTGAGCCAGATCATAACCCTTTGGGACCCAGATGCAAAAGATCCCACTTTCTAACTTGGGCAATCATTTTTACTTGTTCAAAGATTCATTTCATCTAATCTAAACTTCAAAAAAAAAAAGTGAAAAACTTGCACAGACATGTATCTAACTTAGATCAAGTTCCTGTCTTTATCTGCAAATGTATAGATCATCAAGAGAGAGGGAGAGGAGGAAACGTACAGGAAGACCGGGAAGGTAATCGGAGAGATGGGGAACGTCTTCAAGAACATAACCACAAGAACCAGTTATGATCTTCGGCTTGCTGCTCTCCACAGTGCTCATACCGACGCACGAAACTGGAATAAAAACTATAATAACCCTTTCTTTAAAAAAAAAAAGAAGATCTATACGAAAGAAGAAGGTTAATGAATGATATGAATGTGGAGATCAAAGACAAAGGCGAGCCACTTTTATAGGATCAAAAGAGTTTGACCATGGATGGAGTTTGTAATCAAATTTCAAAAACCAGAGAGAGAGAAAAGAGAGAGTAACCAGTTAAGGTACTACTAGGTGGTAGGGAATGGTGGTTTTGGCAAGGGAGAATATTGTGGGTGGGTATGTATGATTAAAAGGGTGACTTGATCAATCAAACCATGTGGCGGTTTTTGACGGGTTTTGCCGCAATAATAAACTTTGGTTTCATCAATTTAAGAATCTCTAGTATACCGTATTCTACGAGGACGATGCCTCTTTTTGACAAATCACCGTAACGGCGACGATGACTACTTGATAGAGAAAGGTCGATATTTTTCTAGAAAAGGAGACTATTAATTTAATGTTTTTTGTATTTAGTTACCTACCGTACTTGGGTTGTTTTTTTGTTTCCAATCTTTGGGACTTGTTTGACAAGTCTTTTTTTTTTGGGGTTCGGTTTGATGTATTTTTGGGTTTATGAGGTTTTTATTCAAAATACTACACACATTTTAAAACTGTATAAAGATGGTGGTGTGTTTGTATATGTCCATCTAAACTTCTTGTTATTGGTTTATCAAAAAAAATATTCCATTAACATGAAAGTAAACAAATACGTTTGGTAACTACAATAAGTCTATTTTAAGTTTAACACATGAACTCCACTAGCACATTGTGACAAGTAATTTACAAATGAATCATTTTTAAAGAACCTTTTAAAAGAAATACCTAAACATAGTAGCACTTTTTGAAAAAGAACCTGATAGCACTTGCTAAAAGTACATAAAAACAACAACAATGACAGGAGTTGATTACATAATTCGTTTGATTTCTGTTAAATACCAAATACTAGTGGTTTGCCGGCGCTACGCGCCGGATTTTTATAATAATTTAAATACATAGTTTAGCTATTAAAATGTATTTTGTTAAATTTTTCAAATTTTATTAATATTTTAAAAACTATTTGTCAAAATTATAAAACTATTTTAATTTTAGGTTTAGTTCCTACATCATTGATTATTAGGTTTAGAGAAATGGAATAGTTAGTAAAATATAATATATGCATGAAAGTCGTATTAATATTCACATAAAATATTTTATAACTTGAGGTATTAGTTTTTGTTGTTTTGCAAAGACTTTGTAATAGTTAATCTTATATTTTGGAAATGGTCAATCAAAACAAAAATATTTTCCAAACCACCAATACTCTAAAATTGTGTATTATAAAAGGTTGTATTAACTCTTTTTATTATAAAGCATCTAAAATTATAAAATCAATGTGATATATATTTAATAGACGAATTATCCTATTTTGACTATTATATAAGTATATATAAATTTGTGACTTTAATTATATAGATATAAAACCAAATTAATTACATATTACTTGTTGTTTCATTAAGATAACTAATTTAAATCTATATATGGAAAACTTGATTACCATAAATTACATAGTTTTTGCTTAACAAATGATTTCATAAAAATATTTTTTTAATTAAAAATTATGTTAAAGTATAGAAAAAAACTAATAAACTCATGAATGATCATGAATAGAGTGTGTACTGGATTATTTTATAGATCCAAATATAATTATATTCTATATCGTAAGTAAAATTTGAACTTATGTTCAGAAATTTATCAGTAAAAATCTTAATATCTACAAAGAAATATAGCAGATACTGAAATGACCTTTTAACATATACTTTATCTTCAAAATTTAAATAATGGAATAAAATATAAACATGTATCCTTTAAATTAACTACCATTTTCTATCTTTTTATTTATTATATAAAACACGTTCATAATTATATTTTATTGTGCTATAAAATTGTAATTATATTTTTAAAATACTATATAATTTCCGGTGCATATAATTTTCTTGTATATATTTTGAATATTATTACACCATTTAGCTATTTTACTTTAATGACATATATAATAAATCTATATGCATAATGTTTAGCTTGCTTTTTATTTAAATTTTAATCTTGTATGATTGTTGTATATTTATTAGGTACACGTACGTGTTTTGAAAATAATTTTATCTATTCTTTTTTTTAAATTGTATATATTCAAATTTTAAGTATCACAATAAATTTTTGATAAACTTAACTAATAATAAATAGGTTTTCCAAACAATAAAAATAAATATTGTTTTGCTATTGTTGTTTCATTTTTATATTAATATATTTGGAATAGAGAAGATTGAGTATTAGATACATGCTTCAACTTGATTTAATTAGTTATAATTTGTGGTCGTGAAATTGATAAGCATGTCTAATACTTTGTAGAGAATGTTACGTTAACACTGTTTTGAAAGTAGATAAATTTCGACTTCCTGTTAAGTGAATAGGAAATGATGGAAATAACATTAGTGCAGAGAATGTTACGTTAACACTGTTTTGAAAGTTGAAGTGATCAAGACAAATGTAGATCTTTACGTTATACAAATGGAACTTTACCCCAAGTAACGAATCAAATGGGAGACTGTTGTTACAATCTTAAAGAGCTTTTGACACCTCGTCACATGTTACATTCAGTGCTATTAAGAAGATTATATGGTCTGGTAATTCCTTGGATCAACCACCATGTTCTCATTCTCAGCCAGAGGCTCCAATGACGGTTAGACAGGTTCCTCTGGAGCAGAACTTTCTGAACTGCAACCAAGCAGATGCTCCATCCGATATTTGTTCACTCTGTTTAGTACCATGAGATTAAAATATGGAAAACAGAAAGTTCAAACGTAGATTGATGTCAGATAATGACGTTGTAAAAAGTTATATACACCTTAATGAGTTTGTTTTCACAGATCCACCTTGATTCTTTTTTTCAGTCTTAGACCTTTTCTGATTTCTTCGCCTTCTTGCTCACAGCCGCAGAGGCGTCAACTTCATGCAGTTTGATTTCTTTTCCCGACCATTGATATGTAGCTAAACGCTTTTCCTCGAGCTTCACTATTTGTTCTTGTTCGTTGTCCATTAACCTGCTGCTCCACTCCTCTGCTAAGCCTTATTCCTTTTCCATTAATCTATTTAGATAGAAAGATTCGTAGAAAGCGTAATTTAAAGGCAGACGTGGTGGTTCGCGATAGTTAGCTTCTCGTCAAAGAGTCGACGCCTTTCTTCACATGCCTAGCCTCCCAGAAGGCGGTGCTTGAACAGCGGCCAGATATCAAATCGCCAAGAAGGGTGAATGAATTGGCCATCGTCGGAGTCGGTAATTAGCAGAGAGTATTCTTCTATGTTTCGTTGAGTTTGTGCTGTTCATCGTAGGGAGCTTGGAGATTTATAGTCGCAGCTTTCGTCAGTTACCAAGTGAGATGATGAGCTCAATTGAATGCTTGAGAGGGGTCGATTGAATGCTTCAGAGAGGATTAGTGGATTAATGACGTTAAATATAGGTTTAAAGGACGTATTAATTAGAACGTTAGAAGTAACGAAAAGTTGATCGGCGTCGTCGTCTGAATCGCAGGTTGAGTGAAAGTCAAAACTTAGATTTAATTGGACTAGTACAAAACGTGTGTCTAAATGCCCAAAACAACATATCTATAAACTAAACTTTAAACACAACATAAAAGCCCACACAGCAAAAGCAAAACGATATTCGCTAGTTTAATATTTTAGGAGGATGCCAGCTGTCCTGTTTTGCCCTATGCAGATTGCTGATGTGGCTTAATGAGGAGAGACTAAAGTCTCCTTTATTATATAAGATAATTCTCCTTGTGGGCCTTCGATCTCAAAAAACGGGCCAAAGAAAACCCATTTCCCTAATCACCTTGAGCATTTTCTGGTATACATGGACCGTGGATCTCTCGCTGATGTTACAAGAGACGAGTGAAAACAATTCTCAACCATATCTTGCTGTTCTCTATAAATAGGCCCGTAGATTTCCCTAATCATATCCAAGGTTGCTGTTAGCTGTAATCAAAAGATAAAAAATCTTTTAATCTTTTACCCCTCTTTTGTGTTCGTAGGTTTTGTAAGGCCTTGTGTACCTCCTACCTGCACAATGAGAAGCATGTCAACACAGAGAGACGTTAAGCCATCAAACCTTCATGTGGAACCATAAAGAAGAAGTCAAAAATCTCAGACTTTGGTGTCAGTGCAAGTATTACATATCGGTATGAAAAGCATTTTCGAATCTTTTTCGATTTCGTGACAGTGACACCAAAACACACTCCTGAACACGACTCCTTGATTATATTTGTCCTTGTTTAATAGCCTGAGCACATATGATTACTGGCGTATTAGTATAAGATAATACAGTTATTGATAATTATAAGAGAAAATTATATTACACAAAGTCAAGGTACATTTTATTTAAGAACACACACAAACATGACATGAAATTACTCTCAAATAAAAAAAACACACACAAAATAACACATGACATCACTCAGGGGAAATAAAACACACAAAAACAACACATGACATCACTCAGATTTCCAAAAGCAAGAACCTTACATCAAAGGAACAAGCTACTTTATTATTACAACAATGCATTTCAGGACATGACTCAGAACTTCAAACCGGAATCTTTGAGTTTCTCCTCCATGATAATGTCGATTTTGTTCCCCATCTCTGGAGTTAGATAATTCTTCCAGTCACCAACTATCCCTTTGCGGAAATGGTTCTTGTAGTCAATGCCATTGATCGATTTTCCTGTCTTGTTAACCTCCAAGCTGCTGAGGCTAGGCAGAGAGCACATCTCCAAGATCTCATCCACAGCTCCATTGTTTACTTCTTCCTCAGAAAAGGGACAACCCAAGAACTCCGCAAGTTTCTTGACCTGACCATGAGGATCTGTCTTCACTTCATCGTACCTCATAAACATAACACGCTTAGGGTTTTCCAAGCTAGCTTTCCAGTAACTCAGGATATGATCCCAATAGGGACCAAACAAACAAACCCCGCTACAAAAGGACTCGAACATAGACTCAAGAATGCTTCTGTCCTCTTCTTTATTCAGACACCTGCATATGATATGCCAACGTGACACCAGAGAATCCTTAGCATCCCTGCAAATGTACACTACCTTGCAAGGAGAGTCTTTGAGAGCTTCTTGCAGCGTGTGGTACGGCATGTGAGTAGAGAACAGCCTTGGAGATGACGATAAGAGCTTGGTCAAGTCCGGTTTTGGGGTGTCGCGGTACAGATTCATCTCAAGAACCGGTACGAGGTTATGAGGATTGTTGGATAAAAGAGGATGTTGATCCTCAGAAGAACGGTTCTTTGATCTCTCAAGGAGGGCCACGGTGAGTGCCTTGAGCCATAAGGTACCGCATTTGGGGAAGGATGCGACGATGACATCGGTGTCTTGAGGCTGAAAACCTCTCTGGACATTGAGGACACCTTGGAGAAAGTTGTAGTAATACCAAGAACCTTGGTACTTGCAGAGGTTTCCACCAAGGTACTCTTTCTCTGAAGGAAGTGAAGAGATTAGAGTCTTGGTTTCGTCAGTTAAGTCTTCTTCTCTCAAGTTCATCCAAAACTCTTTCTTCTCCATTTCGACTTTTGTTGGTTACAGTTTGTGCGTTATCTTCAAATCCCCTAGCATCGCTATTTATATTGAAAATCTTGTATACTACCTAAAGAGGCAGTTATTAAGTATAAAGGAAAAAAAGAAAAAAAAAATAGATACCTATGCTAAATAATGAATTATTATGATAGTTTCTATATTTCTTGATTATTTTCTTACTATGAACTTAATAACATAGCAATAAATCAACAATTTAAGAAAATCATGACTTGATTAGCTGTATTAACAAGTATTTAAACTAAATAAATGTAAGTTCTATATTCCCTCTCTATTTTTCAACAAGTGTCAATTTAACATTTTTTTTCTTGTTACACAAAAAATATCGTTTTAGAATTTCAATGCATTTATACTTATTTTTAACTGAATATTAATTATAAAAAATAATTAAATTTATTTATCTAAAATAGTATTGGTTAATTAGATGTAATTAATGAAAATATAAATGTATTTTAATCTTGGAGATATCAGAGTAAAAATATAAATCCAACCTTCTTATATGTGAAAAGTGTCTAAGTGACGATCTATATAAAACGGAAATAAGGAGTTTTTTTAACCTTGGAAATATCAGAGGCCCATGAAGAAGTCCAAACTAATCCACAAAAAAATGGTGTGGCACACAGATGGATTTCCACTCAACTATTCAAATCACTATATCTGAGTGGCCACAAGGTGAAGTGTAGTGGGATGGCTTCGATCTTGGGTTTCTTAGCAATCCTAAAGTCCTCCTACCACTAGACTACCACCTCGTGGTTAAGTATTTGTTAATATGATTTTCATTTTTGTAAAAAAACTAATAAAAGCATGCATGCATTAGTTATTAATTTTGACATATGTAATAAGTGATATAAAGCAGAAGGTAGGAATAAATCTTATTCCAACTTAAATTTCGAATCATTATAAGACCTACAAGAAAACTGATCTTTTGGCTATGCCTCCTCAAAACCATGTTGTCACGGACCATCTTTCTATTTAAAACAAAATATAGAGTTAGTACATTGGACATTAAAACCTGATAATTAAAGAAGGATAATAATCTTCTTTGTCCGATAGAAATCTAAAAAGATTTCAAAGTATTTTTGTTTTATTCTGGTTCCAAGGATTCTTTTCACGTGCTACTCAATCCGTACCCCCAAGTAGCTCAGTCTTTGGCTCAGCTTGTGCGCGTCTAGCCAAGATCTAGTTGATGGTTAAATTGAATATCATAGCGTCTAGGAGGACTAGGACACAAATCACTTTAATCCAGACGTGGTATTGTTTAAGAAGGTGCAGCTTTCTTCTAGATTTCTTCTATATGGTGCAGAACTTCTTATAATAGTATAACTTTCCTGTCGCAAGTTCCATTTTAGCTAGGTTCTGCAACTTGTACTTTTTTTAAGGTAGTTAGTTTAGCATAACCAAGAAGTAAATTGTTTCTTATATTTAATCTTGTAACTAATCGTTTGGTTTCCCTGGGTAAACAGTTGGCGGGAAGGGTAATTTTACTAGTCATGTAATACTATTATATTAAAAAACTGCACATTGTTCAATCATAAAATGATTAGATTTGTATACTAACTCCCAACAATACATGTTAGTTGTTAGGTTAGTTTATAGCAAAAGCAATTTAAATTTAATCATTTTGCAAGTTGCTATAACTAACCTAACAAAAATTGTTTTCGGCAAAGCAAAAATTATTTTCCAATTTCTTCATCGCTTGGCATTGCATTCATTTGTGCTGATAAATCCTCAGTGCACCTAAATGAGTGAATGTCCTGTATCTGCTCCACAGAGAAAGGCGAAACATCCTGATTGGGTTCATCACTCTACACCGCCTGGTAAGTTAAGGACAATTTGCAAGTTGATTGCCCAAGCGGTTTTATATGCTATCGGGAATGAGAGAAACAAAAGGTTACATACTTCTGTGGCTAGGCACACTTATTTAATTACCAAGGAGATTTAAATCATTCTGAAGGCCAAGCTGTATGGAATGGATCAGGATGTAAGAAACACCAACAGGCAACAGGATCACATCAACTCAAACAACCACCGGAGACACGTACCTGCATTCATGGTTTCAAAACTTTGCGACATAAATTCCCAAGTTCAAGCCAAATTCTGAAATTGTTGTTGCACATGTGTTTTATTTTCTGCTTTTTACCTTGCCTGTGCCAGCCTATTTCTTTCTGTATTTTCTGAAACAATGTCTCTCTCGGGAATAAAGATAAAAAGGAAGTTAGTAAAAAAAGAAAAATTATTTCTCGTATCGACAAGAGACAACATCATTGACTGACTTTGTATACATATATAAGTTTACATCGATTATAAAATTAACTTTCCATTTTAAAAAGTATTATAATTTATTTTATGATTTATAAACGCAACCAGCAAAACTAACATCGATTTTTGTTTAAGATCACCTATAATTATTTTATATAAATTTTTTCTAGTTCATTGCATTGTTGTCTACTACTGGTCTCTAATGTAAGATACATAGTAATTACTGAAACAAATCTAACAGATTGCAGGTGTAAATAAAAATGACAAGGAACAAATATGACTTATAGATATTCTCAGTTCTATTTATTCGTTTATAATATATCATTTTCCTTTACTAATCTATATTAATACATTGAAACAGAAGAGGTATTGTAGCTTTAACGGTAGGAGTTTAACGCACAAAGCCGACCGAGGATTCCTCCGCTAATCGCAATTGGCAATTTCTAATATGGTTAACTAAGAGAAATGAGTAACGGTTTAAATGATCTAATAAAAACATGAGGCGAGAGAAAAATCAGGTATAAACAATTTGGGATAAGAGCCAACGTTGTCCACAGCTTGCACGTACGTAATACATACACATTATCGTTATTCTTTATCCATTTTCTATTACTGAAACCGTATCTCTTCGCTTATCTACATGCATGCGTAACTATATATACACAAACTTATCTTAATTTTGTTGTTTACTACAACGAAACACAAACATCTTGACAAGAACTCAACTCTTTGTTCTCAAGCATTGTTCAATAAACCTTTTTTATTTTTTTCATTTTGGTGTAAGACTTGAAAAAGGAAAATCAGATAACTATCATTGACGAAAAGAAAAAAGATGAGCATTCACGATGGTAGTCTCATTTGGACAACGAACGAAGATGTTGTTGAAGGAGTTTCAAGATCCTCTGCAAAAGATCCATCTGATTCAACAGAGGACGCCTCCTCTTCTTTTTCTTCAAATGGGGCTTTTGACGATTTATCAGACCTCATCTCTCAGCTACCGACCATGTAAATGACTCTATTCACTTGGCGAAACCTTTTTACTTTCCAGGTTATATAAAGAACATAAGTAATAAACCATAGGGATTGTTGCTTCTTGGATTGATCAGTATAGGGGTTAATATACAGGCAGCAACCTTGAAATATTCATCTCAACATCTCAGAATCATTTCTTCACGCTTTGATTGATCACATAAATTGTGTTGACAGTATTTTGTTTTTTGGTTGTTTTGTTTCACATAAATCATTTAGATGAATATTTTCTTATTATGTTTTCACAGCCACGAGAAGAAAGGACTTTCAAAGTATTACAAAGGCAAATCTCAGTCATTCACATCTCTAGCAAAGGTAACATGCCTTACCGATCTTGTCAAGAGAAGACCAAGAATGAAGATATGCAGGAGCTCTGGAGGGCATTTGGATCAAACCTGCAAAAGGCTATATCGAACCAACGCTACAATCTCCATGAAAGCCACAAGAACAGCATCTTCAACTCGTTCCAATTCAAGATTAATTAACCTTGAACCATTTCATGATTCAACTACATTAAGTTCAATGACATGACAATAAACTTTCCGGTTCAGTGTAACAGTGTAATCATTTGTATACAAGGTCGCCCAAGATAAATGAAAATAAAAGATAATTTAGAGTTAAAGAACGTCTTTCTCGCTACTTGAACATAATAAAAAATGCCAGAACAGATAGTACTCTGGTCTTTGGAGTCGTTTAATTGTGATAGTGATTAGCATCATCAAATCTTGTAAACAGGGGTGATACCAAGAAGGTGGAAGCATTTCCGCATCACTACAGCCGTCGCTTCACAAAGTAGGAGACGGCTTGCCTCCTCTGGCGAACCAATGACCTGTAACAAAGTAGATATTTTTAAGTGAGATTCAAATAATGGGCTATGAAGTTTGATATCACAATGTTAAATAGAAACGTAGAATGTCTTGAATCCACACCTGATGAATGGAGTAGAAGGAGGTGTAGCGTTCAGATAAGTCGTAGAGGTAGTGACACAACACGTTCGGCAACAAGTTGCTGCAAGCTTCCTCAACCGTCTGCAAATCGTTCACACATGGGTTCAGCAATTTGTTCATCTTGTTACCCAGAAAATGAAGTCAAATTTGAACGTAGTATCTAATGATCCGCATGTTTTACCTCAGCAAATCGAAGCAAGTGAAGCCCCAGTGCTCGTTCTTCAGGATGATCCAATGCTAGCTTTTCTGTCTGCAATAGAGCGGATGTTGAAACGTAAGAATAATTCTTTATCGTACGGTGTATGGTATGAGTTTATAACACAGTTTCTTAAGGTGTTTGAGGATCCCTCAGATATGAAACCACAAATGAAGAATACAAGATAACTCCATAAGGGGCTCAGGATGTGCACGAAATCAATCTTAACACTTCCCAGATTTAAACCATCACTATAGACACTGGCATGTAGTTAACAGTTAAAAACTTCAAAAAATTGTTTAAGCTTTCAAACCAAATAGATTGAGACAATGGGAAAGTTCAGTTGTAGTCAATCGGAAGAACAGAGGAACAATGAATAAAATTAACTTATGATCATGCGGCTAACATACCTTTTTCAGCTTATCTATGTCTTTGCCAGATTTTCTGATGATTGAACAGATCCGAGCATGAGCGTAAAGAAGGTAAACGGCTGTATTTCCCTGTCATGACATGTGACCAATAAGCATTGGCTAGGATGACTGCATAATGCAATTATGTAAACTAGGCGGCAAATTCCAGTACCTTGTCACTAAGCATTTGATCAAAGTTGAAAGTATAATTTGTCAATCTGTTGTTCTTCAGATCAGCATACCTTGAAAGAATATTAAACAAAACCGCATGTTAGCAGTAGCGTGAAAATATTAAAATGCCAACTATCAAAACTTCTGGTTGAAAATTCATCATACTTGTTCAGTTTGATTGAAAAAAAAAACTAAAACGAGAATAGACAAAATACTCACTTCACCGCACCGTATCCAACTGCCTCAGCTGTTTGGTCAAGCTCCTCGGGAGTCCATTCTTTGTCCTTACCTAAACGCAGAGAAACAACATATATAGGATGAACACAATAACTAGACAACGGTAATGGTTCAACAAGCTGACACAAATATAGATACCACGCTCAATAAGGGCAGTTTTACTGCGAGTCTTGGCCTCATCTAGCAAATCTACTAGGCGGACTACATCTGAAGATCGAGTTCTAAATCGCTTGCCATCATCCCCAAGGACGAGACCAAAACCAACATGATCAACTCTAGGGTAAGTTTTATCACTGTCTGGAAGCCACCCTGCTTTTCTGGCAGCCTGATTCATAGTAACAGGGTAACCACAGTTACGACTGACAGTTTTAAGCAAGACACGTCAGAAACATAAAATAAAAATATTCATCAACCCCACTTTGAAGAACATATTAAAGTGTTGCTGCTGGCCAACATCGGTAACATATACAATCCACTCAGCTTTCTCTTCATTAAGCCGATACCTGAGACAGGCAGATTTGAGTATCAGCAGAGAATTCATTATTAAACGATAGGCAAAATACAAACACAATACGTCATAATATATGAGATGTATTTTCCATTAAAAAAATGTAACTAAGATACAAATTTTATAGAAGAAAAGATAACCCACCAAAGAGCAGTCAGATCAGTTGAGGCATAGTTAAAACCACCGTCACTCTTTACAACCATGAGTGGGATGTTAAAGCCTTCAAGGAAAATCACACGAGCACCCTCACTTTCTTCAATCAACCCCTTGCTATCCAATTCCCCGATTACGTTAGCGATATAGGGGTTGTAAAAGCTTTCACCCTGGCATGAACCAATGAATTTTTCATTAACCATCCATACACCTCTTATCTTTCTAGTCTGTCTCAAAATAATATAGTATCGATATTTCTTCTTTTACCTTTTCTTCAAGCTCAACTTTAAGGCGCTGATAAACCTTAGCAAACTCAGTTCGGCTGATTTCACAAATCTTAGCCCAAGCCTTGCGGTAAATAGGATCTCCACCCTACACCGAAGAAACAGAAAAAGAAGAGAGACAATTGAGTAATTTAGATCTTGCAACCAAGGCAGTTGCATATTGAGACACTGCCAAACAGAAGAAAGCACAAATTTGGAGAAATGTTATTTACCTGTAGACGGACCACAGCCTTTTGTGCTTTTTCCTTGAAGTCCGGATCTTCATCAAATTTAGTCTTTGATTTTTTGTAAAACGTCTGTTAGATGACATATGAAAATAGAATTAAATTGATATAGTTCTTCACATATAGATTGTATTATGCAATAATAGGTACAAAGAAAAGCCATATGATGTAAAGCAACTGAACTGACCTGAAGATCTCCAATGGCTGTCTCAGTCACACTCTCGGTATCAGGAAATTTCTCAAAGAGATACTCAATGAGCATGCCAAACTGCAGAACGAAAACGGCTTTTATTTCTTTGATAAACATTGGAATAAAACAACAAAGCACTTGGTTCCAAGGGTAAGAAATTATTTGAAGAGCAGAAAAACAGCTACCTGTGTTCCCCAGTCACCAACATGGTTTCTGCGAAAAACTTCAACCTTTGAGTACTCGAGCATGCGAGCTAGAGTGTCACCGATGATGGTTGATCTCAGATGACCAACATGCATTTCTTTTGCAATGTTGGGAGAGGAAAAATCAACCACGGCTCTCTTAACTGGAAGAGTAGGCGCCCATGTGTCAATCCCATCAATAAGCATTTTTTCAATACTCTGCATATTAGAAAACATAGATTATTTATACGACTGATTAAAAAACAATTATACAAGTGAGAAAAACAGCAAGAGCACCTTAGACATCCACTTGCTTGATAGTACAAGATTAACAAAACCAGGGCCAGCTACAGAACAAGTTTCCACCATCTCAGAAGCAGGTAGATTCTTCGAAATGGCCTATATACATAAGATCCAATAATAATCTGCTACAGGACACAGAGAGCATACAAAATACCCGGAATTCTAAAGACCAAACAAACCACCAACCTGTCCAACAGCTGGAGGACCCCTGAACTGAGTTCCCTTTCCTTTAATTATGGACCATAGACCCATTGCATTGTTACTGCAGACAAGAATATGATGTTAAAAAAAAAAAATCTAATTTGACAAAACTAAAAAGGAATTTAATTTAAACTTTTCAGTTCCATTTGAAATAAGTGAAAGAGAGAGAGAGCACCATTGGTAATCTCCAGGCTTTCCAGGAAGAGAGGCAGCAACCTCTGTCTCAACACTAGTACCATCAGGAACCGTTATTCTCAGAGACGCATCAAAAAGCTTCTCGACCTCGCGTTTTAGATTCCCCGTGAACTCTTGACTCTGTCACATCACTCAAAAATATCAGTTAATGAAACGGTGAAAGAAGATTACTATATCACACAGTCTCCTGGATTAAAAAGAAAACACTTTCTCATGGATTAAAACAAAGAACTTACAGCTGCCATGGTTGCCACTGACTTTGATCTGGTTGCAAAAGCAAGTCTCCTACTCGTCCCTCTCAATACACCTGTCTAGGTTACAAAACCACACAAGCCGAATCAGTACAAGCAAAATAGCAAACTCCATTAAAAAAAAAAAAGAAGAAGCAAGTTTCATCAAAGCATTGCCACACATCATGGTCAAATAAAAACTAAACCAAACTAAACGTTTCTCTTCGACAAAACACTAAAGCTTGCTAAGAAAGCTAATCAAACGCATTCTCAAAATTTCAATCAAAATCCGGCAACACTGAGAAAAAAACAGAACATGCTCACAGTACGATGATTAGAAGCAAAAATCGACTCTCTCAACACTCTTTATCTTAACAAATATTGCAATTGAAATGTCACTATATGAAACTGAAGCTCGAGAAGCAATTGCGAGAGCATAAGCCAACAGAGATAACGACCGAGAAACGGGAAGATTAGAGCTTGGAGAGAGGATTTTACCAGAGAGAGAAGAAGAAGAAGAGGACAAATAAGCTGAGTGAGGAGAACGAGAAAGAGGATTGAAGGAGCAGAGAGATGACGGCGGTGTAGCTGTAACCGGGAAAAGGGTTAGCCTTACTGCCATAGCTCTAATAATCTCATTTTCCTACTTTTTTTTTTCCTTTTTTATTTTTCTTAAAAGAAAAAAATAATTTTTTAAAGCGAATCAGGTGTTGGGCCAGGCCCAGTATGTAAATTAGGTCATTTCAAACGCGAACGTGATTTGGCGTTTCAAAAAAAAAGCGGCTGCGATCGCCAGATCAGGGAAGCGCACAAAACAACGGGGAATTCACAGAGTCGAGGAGGGACAAGAAGGGAGGAGAGATCGTACCACGGTGAATGATATCAAAGGATCGGCGGAAGACGGCGGCAGGAGGAAGGAGTAGAGCCAGTGGCGAGAGATGTATCGTTACGGTTTTAGATACTGGAAGGGCTAAAATGAGTTAGAAGTTAGAGCATCATTAACGCAGGTCCTTAGCTGGAGTTTTTAAGAAAATTAGGCAATTAATTAAATGAAAACAAAAAGAAAATTGTATAACCGATCTTTAATTCATAGTTTTTGCAACCGATCACAAAGCAGGTCCTTAGAACACGTGTCAGGCAACCAAGCCTTTTTGATTTTTTGTTTTGATTTTTCTTTTTTTCTTTCTTTTCTTTTATTTTCTCTCATATTTTCTTGTGTTCTCCTTCAAGACGACGACGACTGCGTTCATGAAAGAGGCCTCTCCACCGTTCAATCGGCGTCTCCACCGTTCAATCGACGTCTCTTCCGTTTAATCGGCGTCTCCTCTGTGCAATTGACGTCTCCTCCGTGCAATCGACGTCTTCTCTGACTTTCCCTTGTCTCGTCTGCTCCGCCGCTAAAAGGCGTCTCCTTCACTGGTCTTCTCCGTCGCGAAGGAAAGTGATTGATTAGGTGGTGATTAGATGATGCCACCCCATCTCCTCTATCTTCTGATCGGTGAGATCCTTTTGATATTCACACTTAATACGATTGATTAGGTGGTGATTAGATGATGAGATTGAACCTTGATTTGAATTTTTTTAGGGAGGAGGCAGATGGAGTTCGATCCTTGTTGGCTAATTACGTGGTGATAGATGATGAGATTGAACCTTGTTGGCTAATTAGTGAGGCTTGTTCTTGTTCTTGTTAAAAACAAGTGTTCTGTTTTCATTTAAGTTAAAATGTTGGCTAATTAGTGTCGCTTGTTCTTGTTGTGGTTTCCGTTTAAGTGGCTTGTTCTTGTTCTCTTTTAATTGTGTTGTTGCTTTAAGTGTATTGTTCTTGTAAGGAAGAATCTCTGTTGGTGTTGTGTAATGAAGAGTCTCTGTTGTTGCTTTAAGTGTATTGATCTTGTTATATTTTTTTGTGCTCTTTTCTTGTGTGTAAATGCAGGTAACATGCACAAGACGAGTTATGAGCTTGGAAGAGATGAGTTGGAGGAGATGAGTTGGAGGAGATGAGTCATGAACCCCTAATTTTATTTTTTTAAAAACCCCTAATTAAGAAACTTCCAATAAAGCATAAAATCTATGGGATTCTTAACTACATTTCTTAAATAACTTTTATTCTTAAATTAATCACTAAGAAACCCAAATGGGGTTATAGCAATAATAGTGCTCTTAGAACTTGGAAGCTCACGTTTTGATATTTATTTCCACATTTTCTTAAAATTATACCTTGTCAACCAAATCCATTTGACTCTTTGAACCGATTGTGGGACCCGAACCGACCAATAGTCAGATATATGAACCAATGTTTTGAAAATTCATATATTCAAATTCAACCGGTTGGACCGAGAAATCAGTCAATAATTTTAAATCATGTTTTGACCAAAAAAATAAAAAAAAATTAAATCATGTCATAAATTGTATTTTCAGTTTAGTTATCGATGTACAATAAAAAATTTGTTAGAAAATAAATGTCATTTTAATTTCAACAAAAATTTATAAATAATAGTTTTTAATTAGTTGAAATATTTTTATGTGTATAGTTTATGATTTTGAAAATATACTGTTTTGTAATTTGTTTGCACAAATCTAAAACAACAATGACCATGTAACATAATGAATATTTAATTATTATCAAAGCAAATGTTATGATGAAGATAAGATGAAAGAACAATACTTGAAGTTAAACGTCATGTTAGTACAATCTAACAATACTAAAAGCAGTATATAGAGAGCATACAGAGTGCCACGTCAGATTTTTTATTCAAACCAATCAGAAGCGTTTTATGTGACACATCATCCCGGGCTCGCGGTGTGGGTTTCTGAGAAGTGTTGTGGGCTTCATCGAAGTGTTGTGGGCTAAACCGTAGCGTTCTGGGCTTCACAGAGTTTTGTGTTGTTTGTGTCGTTTTGATGAAACCTCGAAGAATCCATCGGTGAAACGAGATTCTCAGCGCCTCTCCCTCTTCGTCTTCTCGGATCGAAGAGCAGAGAAACCGCGATTTAATCGAGCCACTCCTACACAATCAATACCTCCATAATGATTTCGTTTCACCTCCCCCTTTTCATCCTCATCCTCCTTCTTTATATACTGATCTTCTTTATTTCGTATCATCCAAAACCCTAGAATCACTCAAATCTCGATCCATGGCGATGAAACGAAATGGGAAGTCTCTTGCCTCCTCCGGCTCCGATGAAGAAGTCATGTTCTTCAAGGATGTCTCTCTGGGTCCACACGAGACTCAGCTACGCTTCCGGCTAATCCATTTCTGGGAGGCTCGGAACCCGGTGAAGAAAACACTGATTGGCCTCGAAATGCTCCTCATCGACGAACAGGTGCGTCGATTATTCTAAAAAAAGTTTCCAGTTTGTCAGATCTATGTTTCTGGGAATTTTAAGCTAGCGTTTATTTTAGACGTTTTCTTCTAGGCTTGGTTAATAGTTAAAGTAGTGTTTGTTTTGTATCTGTTTTACTTCGGGTTTTATTCTTTCTGAGGTTTCATTCTGATTCTCATTTCACGGTTTGTAATTTTTTTGTTCCGACATCAGGGAACTGTTAGCTTTGTATCTGTTTTACTACTTCGGGTTTTATTCTTTCTGAGGTTTCATTCTGATTCTCATTTCACGGTTTGTAATTTTTTCCCCGACATCATGAAACTGTTAGCTTTGTATCTGTTTTACTACTTCGGGTTTCATTCTTTTTGAGGTTTTATTCTGATTATCATTTTTTGGTTTGTAATTTTTCCGACATCAGGGAACTGTTAGTTTTGTATAGGTTTTACTTCCGGTTTCATTATTTTCTGAGGTTTCATTCTGATTCTCATTTCATGGTTTGTATTTTTTTTTTCCGACATCAGGGAACTGTTATTCAAGGATTCATCCCACCGGGACGAATTAAGAAGTACTTGCCTGATATGAAACGTGGATCAGTTTACAAACTCATCAACTTTTACGGGTCGAAAAACAAACCGGTTTATCGCGTTGCTGATCATGTCGCAACCGTGTCTTTCACATGGAACTCTGAAATGTCGGTTCTTCACGAGATTCCCATCTCTTTTGGTGAAGACCGTTTCAGGTTTCATTCATACGAAGATTTTGAAGCCAACTGTGATCTCAAAGGTGACCTCTACGGTAAGCATATTGGTTTTACAAATCATCTCTCAGTTTCATTGCTTTGTATGTAGTTTGTTAGTCTATCCTCCTGTTTAGGTAAAGAAATCTAGAATTTTAGGGTTAAATAAGTAGTTGAAATATTTGGTTTATAGAGTTTTATTAGTCTTCTAACTTACTCTTTTCATGAAAATGTTATAGATGTTGTTGGTCACATGAAGCTGGTCGATGGACAGACACTTCTTGCACGTCCCAGCCTTGACGATGTGAAGATTGCTACCGCTCGGCACATTATGATTCATGTGCAGTCACATGAGTAAGTGTGTTCTTTATTCCAAGTAATCATCTCTCAGTAGTTCTTAAATCCCTATGAGTTTATTTTTGCAGTGGACCTGTGATGAAGCTCTACCTTTGGGACCAGGCTGCAGCAGACTTCTGCAAGAAATTCAACTCCAGTAAAAGCATTCCCACAGTGCTTTTGGTCACAACTGTTAACACTAAGCGTCTCGGAGGTAATTATTTAGCTTTTTAGACTCATTTTTTGAGTGATAATTGTGACATGTCTCTTAAGTGGTCAGCAACTTATTAACCATTCTAGCTTATTTACCATTCGTAAAATGTTTTTCTTCTTTATCATTAGCTTCTAAGTTTCACACAATCCTTTTTAATGGCGATGAACAGGTACCCTTGCCCTGGCTTCTATGTCCTCCACACGGGTTTTCATGGACTATGATGTCCAACCAACCAGGGATTATTTCTCTTGGTATGTATCCCCGTCTTCAGCATCTTTTCTATACAGTTTATCTGAAGCGTACACTTACACTTATAGGAGTGCATGACTAAACACTGCTTTACGTTTTGTTTCAGGCTGAGCTCCAACCCCGAGATTGCTAATCAGGTTATCGCAGACGTCATCACTAAGCGTGAGACACTGACTATAGCAGATATATTCTCATACATGACTCAAGAATCTGCAAAGGTAAAAGTAAAGCTATATTACTTTCTCATTTTGAAACGCTACTATATTTTAATCACATGATTATAAACTGATGCAGGATGCCTTTTTTGAGTGCACGGCTACAATTGATGATGTTGTGCATGGCTCTTCTTGGTACTATATTGCATGCAGTGAGTGCCATTCTAAGGCTACCAAGGGCCCATCTTCGTTGATTTGTACAAACACAAAATGTGAGAAGGTTAACACAGTTGGCATTCCACAGTATGTTTTCTCTCCCTAATATTGAATTATTCTTTCACTGGTATTAGTTTTCGGTTATTACATTCGTGACGTTATTTTCTAATTCTAACACAACAGGTACCGTGCAAAGATTTCGGTTTATGACAAGACCGAACAAGCTTTTTTTGTCCTCCTTGGAGATGCTGGGCGTGAGTTGACTGGGAGGCACGCATCCGAGTTGGTTAACAGCTACTTTGAGGTAACTGAGCATCAGTTTGTAGTCTCACATGATTTTTTCCTTTTTTTTGTTGATATTCACTCAAGTCATTTGAACTGACATTATTATACTTGAACGTAAGGTTAATAAAAGCGAAGGAGCTGACCATGTGGTGCCTGTCCCGGAAGCTCTAATCAGCACCATCGGACAGACACATAAGTTCTGTGTGAAAGTTACAGACCACAACTTCTCAGGCAATACCCGAGCCATAACTGTCACCAAGATCCTCCCTCTAGACACACCACCACCCACGGAAACCTCAGTTGGAAATGACATTGCAACAACCTCCGAGGAAGCAATGCAGTCTGGAAACGATGTCTGCGAACATCCCAAAAGCCGTGGAGATTCTCTAGATGAGGAGAGCAAGAGGACGTGTACCAGGGCTGATCCAGAGACAGCTAAACGCCCAAGATGTGAGAATTAGAGCTTGAGTTCATTGGTTTTTGAGTGTTTGCTTTCCAGTTCAAGGATTGGTTTTTTTCTTTAAATTTGCTGCAGTTTAAGTACTTTTGGGTTTTTTTAAAGACAATGCATTGTCTGTTTTCTATTTAAGACTTTGTTTCCAAAGCAATGAAAGCTTACAGGTCTTTGACGCAAAACTTTGCTTTGTAGCAAGTTCATGGTTTAGAGCAGTAGTGCTGTTGGATAGACTTCGGTAAACAATCTGTGTAACAGCCGTATTGTTGAAGTCATTTGTGTCCTCAAACTGCCATAACCAACATAACAAAAACAAACCAAAAAACTTTAGGAAACTTGATTCACCCACGGGTGACTTTAGGAAATTTGCCAGATTTATGTGTATAAAATATTCTTTTGCTTATAAACAAGAAACCCACTCACCCTTGCTAATCTTCAACGCCTCTCACATTCCAACGATTCTGTTTCACACCCACTTTGAAAAGGTATTCTTTGGCCACGCTCATTTTAGTTAGTATTGTGTAGATTGGTTTGGCCATAGTGTATTGATTTTGATTGAATTTTATTATATTCTGCTCTGTTTATATATGCCTTTGGCCCCATTTTTCATTCAAGTTTGCTTTGTTTTTATAATATAAAAGCCTTAAGCTTTCTCTGTTTTGGTCAGCCATTACTCATTATATGTTTCACTAGAGTGTAGAGATTTTGATGAAAGCTTATCATATTTTGCTCTGTTTTAGTGGGCAAAATTATGATACTTCATTCCACTGTTCAGTTTTAAATAAACTTAAAGATTTTATTTTTGTCAGTGTTTGGTCCATTTACGTACAATTCAAGTGAAAAAAATAAGGGAAAAAAATATCAAGGATCGAGTAATTTTTTTTTGATTTCTTTGTGGAGTTTAAGTTTCTCTTTGGTCAAGGAATTGGAATATCCAATCCAATCAAACCATGATTTAGTTTCTGTTAGCGGATTCTGCAAAAAAAATATAAAAATATAAATATGATAAAATAGAATATCACAAAACCTAAAAGCTGAATCCTACTATATAAAAGGAACTAAATTCAAGGTTTTTGAGACTATCCACCTCAGCCAAAATATTCTCATCCAAAAAGAATTAGAAATAAATGTCATTTAAAAGATAATTAACTAACATACAACTTTTGATATTTCTAGAAATTTCAAATTTGTAACTACTAATTTATTAATAGAATCATATATCTATTGAATTATGTTCTATTTTTAATCGTTAGACTTCAAGGGTAAATAAATTATTAATTTATAATATATATAGTTTATAACTTTATATTGTAGTTATAAATTAAGAGAAAATAACCGGGGAGGGTGAAGAAGCTCATGTAAAATTATATAATTAAAATGGTAAAATGGTGAGTATGATGACGTGAATCTAAGAAAAATTTGTTGTACAAATTATGGTGCTTTCTTCGTCCACTATAATGATTTAAAATAAAATACATATTCACATAAATAAGTCAATATTTGTTGTTTTTTTTGGTAAGATGTTAAGATTATCATTTTTTGAAAGGTTATACTGTTGTTTTTAAACAACTTATTACAGCAAGGAAACAAAAACAACCAACAACAACTCAAGGTAAAAAAAGTCTTAAGGAAGTCTTATACAAGAAAGATAAAAAGAAGTAAAGAAGAGGAGAAGGAAGAACTTGCCGGGTAAGAGAGGAGACGGTCACGCATCATACGGTCGAGAGAGACAAGGATGACTGATGAAGGTGAGGAGACAGCTGTGAACACACGAGCATTACGCTCTTTCCACAACAGGTAGATGGCTGATTGAAAGTAGAGCTTGATGACTGGAGTAGCATGCGTATCTGCGTTGACGCGAGGTTGATTGATCCAGGCTGCAATAGAGTGTAGATCAGCCGGAGGAGAAATCCAAACTTCAGCAGCAAAAGGCTCCCATATCAAGCGAGAGAAAGATCACTCAAAGAAGAGATGATAGTGAGTCTCTATTTCCAGATTACAAAGGACACACGTTCCTGAGACATTTAACCTCCAACGCCTCAAGCGATCCTTGGTTGGCAGTCTTCTCCGCAAAGCCAGCCATGATATAAACGCATTATGTAGAATATGTTCCTTGAACCAAATAGTCTTGTGCCAATATTTGTTGTTGATAGTGTTTATATTCTTTTCTGACATTAGTATCTATATTTTTTAGTAAACTGATCCAAAGAGATTAATTTGTGGAGCTAACCAAACAAGGATTATAGTGTTTACTTTGGAAAAAGTAATAGGTTGAATGATAGATGGCGTGCGTGCTTTTTCACATGGAAATCTGCACATATATTAAAATCGTAAGATTTGAATCATAAAGAAAATATAGTGTATATGACTGAAGTTGGTCCATTCTGAAACTAAAGATGGCTAAAATTCTTCTTTGTCAAAATGCATAGATGTGAATCTTATATGAATAGAGTTCTCCATTGCTTATAACAGTGTAATAAACTCTGTGTGTAAAGGAGAAAAAATGTTATATAAATGAAAACAAAAGTTATGATTTTTTTTCTTGTGCCTATAGCTCTTTGCAATTTGAAGAAGAAAGAACATATTGTGTGAAAATCTTTGGCTCAGTCAAATTTTATCCAGTTCTTTATAAAACTGTTGTTATCTGATTCATGTAATTTTTCAGTGTTGATTTAAAAGCCCAAAAAACTCATCTATACTGACTTTTCGATATTTTTTTCTGTGATTTGAATTTAAAAAAAGATAAAACTTTCGATAAGTTATGTAAACTCAGAACAAGTATTTAGCTTTAGAAAGCATTTACATGTTTCAAACTTATAATATATACATATATAATGTTTAAAATTATGCATATAAAACATGCGTAAAATGTGCCTGAATATGTTTCTCTTCCTTAATGTGTTAATCGTACTATATATAACATTATTTTAAAATTTCAAAAAGTTTATGTCACATACAAAAAACCATCTATAAAAAATATAGTTCTCTATTTTTAACAAGAAAAATGAAAAATTATAAACATATAAATTTAAATTAAGAAAAAATAACATTGAAAAAATAAGAAGTTAATGTAAAAGAAAAAACTGACAAATAATATTACAAATAAAATAAATTTATAAGATACAATCCGCGCGAAGCGCGGAAAAAATTTCTAGTATTGAGTTAAAATGCTTTGAGATTAAGATTTCAACTAGTTTAGTCTTCATTCAATTACCATCAACTTACATTTTTTTGGTAAAGAGTTTCGTCAAAACTACATTGATCATAGTACAAAGAAACTGATAGGGATGTGTTTATTGATATTCGGATGTGGCAAATCTTTAAACAATACACAAGAGTGAAAATAATTATGAAATCAAGAATATGATTTCTATATAAACTAAAAAAATCAAAAGGAATCTGCTCAGAATAGAAACCCAAACGCCAGAGTGGCTACGGTAGCGACAAAAGCAGGGATAGACAAGGAAGCGTCAGAGGTAGGGCTCGGAGCTGGAGCCTCCACGGCGGCTGCATGTTGCAGAGCAGAGAAAGCCATCATAGCCACCAAGACAGCCTCAAAGAGTCTCATCTTCATTGCATCCATTGTTAATTACTGAGAAAGCAAAAGAAGAGATCGTTTATGTATTTGTGTGTTTTGTGGTGTGTTGCTATGTGCTGCGACTTGTGTGTTATATATACACATGGATGCGTGTTAATTAGGCGAACTGTGTGTGGATCACTTTACAGTTTAATTAGCACCAGCCCAATTAATCAATTTTGAATTAATCAACACAAAAATCATTAACGTGTTTGAGCTCATCAACTAAATATTTGAAAATAATTTAGAAATAAACAGCTGGAAAGAACAATGCAGCCGATTTTAGTTGTTAGAGAGATGGATATGATTCAAAGAATATACAGTTATTGAGGTGTTGTGTGTTTCAATTGATACAGTTCATAATAGGAACGTTTTTGTTAATAAAAAGTAAAGTATATATGAAACTGTTGTTTTCCCCCTGTGCCAGTCGTGAAATGAATAGAAAATGAGAAAATGAGAGAACCAATGAGCTGTGTGGCTGTTTATTTATAGGTAAAGAATGACTATGATTGATGGCAGTATGGCACCATGTGCTCTTAGGTATATAATTGGCTCAGTCCATATCCATTTCTACCCCAATTATTTCTCAAATATTCGTAAAAAGAAGAATTTATAAATGGAAATTTTCATTTTCTTATACAACAATACACATATTATTCATAAGGCCGACAAAAAAAAAGAGTAAATTGTACATAAACATGTTTTCTTTCTTGGAAACCAAGAAATCAAAAACACACGCACAAAACCGAGAGATCCAAAACGTTGGTTTAGAACAAACACCAATCCTTTATCTTAGAAAGTTAGAAAGTGTAAATTATATCATATACAGAGACAGAAAGATTGGGACTTGCGATCAAATGAAAAAATGAAGATAATTTTAAATATTAATGCTCATCCACTTTGTTCTCTAATCTAAAATCAAACGCCAAACAAGCCTACTTGACCTGGACATATACGGATGATGACAAGCTGTAACGATCTGCAAGCGACCAAAAGAAATATTTTCCCAGAAGATATGAACAACCTTCAGTTACAAAAAAAAAAAAAGATATGAACAAACTTAAAGCAAATCGACAACAGCCCCATTAGCCTTAAAACATTCCGATGTACTTTAGAAACGATTGAACGGTCAACGGTGTTTCAAGTGCATTACTAAACTCGAATTGATTGTCTAGCTATCACCAAGGACCATACTTAAATGACCCTGAATCTTTAAATACACTTCAGAGATACAAACTCTAATCAGGATTATGATTTTTTTTAAACCGAGATCAGGAAGCAAGAACTACAAAGTGACTATGAATGATATATATAAAAAAAAAAACAATATGAGAACTTTACAAAGAAGAGAACATGATAGGGTTTGATAAAATATTGATCACTCAAAATGCAGATGGAAGTGATTCTGATATGTAGCGATGCTAGCTGAAGATGATCTATAAGCGAAAGCGTGATCATCACGATCGTCTTCTTCTTCTTCGTCAACTTCAGGATAAAGCAAACCTGGCGGAGGAAGACAGAGAACGGTCAAAAACCACACAGCGAATCGACCCAGTTCCTGTAGCGGGAATAAGCAGACAAGGTCAAGCATTTCCCGGCTGCTTATGCGGTCCGACGGTGGTATCATCCTTGCTCGCTGCCAAATATCAGCCGATAAAAGGGCTACCGACACAACACTCCCGCCGTTGAACACCATATGTCCGTACAGAGTTTATTCACAAAACGTTTCTGGTTTCTTTTGAAAGAGATGATGATTCCGTGATTTCTGTATGATTTGTTTGTGTGTTGAGTATATTAGAGAGAGGTCAGGATTTACTTTTTCAAGAACTTGATCCCTTTTGTGATTTTGCCACGTTGACTTGAATGTTTCATTATCATCATTACACATCATTTAGTGCCTAATCCGGTTTTTACTTTTCTCTTCATATAATATTCAGAAATTAAAATTTGTTTAATGGTCCACTAGACATTTTGTATTGCGGAGTTGTAAACACATATCATGAGATCAAAACACAGGATTGTCAGACT
Source organism: Brassica napus (assembly GCF_020379485.1). Lineage (NCBI taxonomy): Eukaryota > Viridiplantae > Streptophyta > Magnoliopsida > Brassicales > Brassicaceae > Brassica > Brassica napus. The sequence goes on from NC_063434.1 coordinate 9,058,318, forward strand.
ATTGAATCCTAATACGTTTTTTTTTAATACATTTTTTGGTGCGTCTATGTTCTGTTCTGTGTGTAAATTAATGAAATCTTAGTTCTTTGGAACAGAACTCTGTAGAAATGATAACTTTAGAAGTGAGAATGATGATACAGTCTTTAGCATCACATAGTCTATAGCATATTCTCTATAGTCTATACACGCCTAACATATGCTTGAATAACCGCACTCGTTTCCACTCGGTCAAGATAAAAGTTATACCCTGATGAGTCTAGATTGAATAAATAAGAGTGAAAATCGATGAATAGAAGATTAAGAGAGGAAAAAAGAAAGGGGATAACACCCAGTTTTTGTTAACCGTAATCGATAATGTTTTCACGACCTAAAACAATGATATATAATCGATTATTTTGATAATCAGTGAATAACAATACTTTCGATGAAAAAAAATATATACAAGGCAAACATATCGTCTAACACGTGAAAACGTAAAAGACTTCGATATGATGGGCTGTATGTCAAGCCCAAAGGCCGAACAATGACACCTTGGTTCAAGTGTGGTAAATAAATTTGAGACCATTAATTACAGTCCTGCTTTAGTTCTTTTGGGGGCACTGTGTGATAATTTAGGGTTTCTTGGCTCCTCTGTTATTCGGACTCTCCCGTGAGAAAAACGAATCAACTCTGGGCTCAGGGTTGTCTGCGGAACGCTAGAGAGTTTGTGCAACTGGTTCTACTGGAGAATAGGACCATCTCCGACTTGGTCAAACTGTAAGTTTATAAACTATCCTTTAGCCAAATAATCAAACTGTAAGTTTTTCTATGTTTTTTTTTTTTTTTTTTTACTTTTCTCTATTCGGATTAGTTAACCTTTCGGTTTCTCTAATCTGCAGGATCCAACCGTCTTTCCTCAGATGGACATTCTCAGTGCATTGTCGGATGATTTGCTCTTGCGGATTCTGTCATTTGTTCCTACAAAAGATGTCGTGGCCACAAGTCTTTTGTCCAAAAGATGGGAAGGTCTTTGGACGTCAGTGTCCAAACTTAGTTACGACGATAGCGACCACACCGGTGACTACAAGAACTTCTCGCAGTTCGTTTACAGGTCTTTGCTCTCAAATAACGCACCAGTACTAGACAAGTTACATCTCAAACTCGGCCCTGACTGTCCCTTCATCGACGTTGATCTATGGACTAACATCGCACTTACTCGCCGTGTCCGTGAGCTAGAAATTGATCTTTTTTCCAAGGAAGAATCTTTTAATTTGCCTAATAGCCTATACACCTCTGAAACACTAGAGATCTTGACACTCATCAGCTGCGTCCTCGTGAACGTCCCTTCTTCCGTTTGTCTCCCGTCTCTCAAAACTCTGAAGCTTGACCGTGTCGATTACACAGACAACGCTACTCTACCGCGTCTTTTATCCGGTTGCCCAAATCTTGAAGTCTTGTTTTTGGAACGACACGTTGGAGACGAGACAACTGATTCTATCGTCGTCGCGCCTTCGTTACAAAGACTAACTATGCTGGACACACATGCCGGTACATGCGGTCGGTTTATGGTTGATGTCCCTTCTTTGAAGCACCTTGAAATTACAGATTCTGTAGCTTACTACGACCTACGTCGAATGAAGAATATGCCTGTGTTGGAGAAGGCATGCGTTTGGATTACTAATACTAGTAGTGGAGTGACCCAAGAGTTTTTAAAGGCTCTTACTTCTGTCCACCGCCTTTCACTATCTTTATCACTTTCAAAGGTAAAATCACAAATCTTAAAATATGTATTTTGAATCCGGTAAAGTAGTTATTCATCTCTTTTCTATAATGAAAAAAAAAAAAACAGGTTATGCATCCTTCTGGTATGACATTCAATCAGCTTGTTCATCTGGACTTGTACACTTTAACTGAAGGTTGGTGGGGTCTTCTTATTTGTATGCTTCTAGACTCACCTAAACTGCGATTTCTCAGACTCAGCAATGTATGTGGTCTCTAGAATCTGCTTTTATCAGGTTTGGTTTTCCGATACATTGACTGACTGATAATTATATATCTTTGGTCTTAGAACAAATTAACAAGTGAAAGCAAAGAGATCCCAATTGGTTGGAGCCCGCCGAGTTCTGTTCCTGAGTGTTTGGTGTATAGTCTAGAGGCTTTCGTGTGGATTGGGTACAATGGGAGACAGGACAGCAAGATGGCAATATATCTCCTGAAAAATACTGCTTGTTTGAAGACAGCTACATTCTCTCCAGATTCTACTGATCTGGGGGAGAAGTATCAGATGCTCAAGGTGTTGGCATCTGTAGCTACAATGTCTACTTCGTCTCAGCTTCTATTCGACTGAACAATGATAAAAAAATGTCAGTTTTAGGATTTTTTAGTTAAGGTCACATGTCTCGTATTTGAAGCTCTTTTAGTTTTTGGTTAAGTTCCGGCTAGTGTGACTGAGGCAACCTTCAACTTCGTCTTGTTTTAGTATTTTTGTTGATAGTCTTTCTGATTAAAGTTTAACGAGTCCCTCCTTAATCTTTTGTGCTCATCTTGTCCCGGACACACCAAGGAACAAAAATTAAGTTCGATTTACATCTACTTTTGGTAAATCAAACGTACAACATTTTTGTTCGGTTTACTCCTAAAGTTGAATCAACATTGAACTGATTACATGATTGAGTTTACTTATTATGATTTTCCGGTTTACTTTTCTAGATTGGAAATTTAAACTTAAAACATTTTTGTTCGGTTTACTTCTATGAGTGAATCCAACATTTAACTGATTCTACGATTGGATTCATAAACAGCTTTGTACCTGCTGATTTTATTCCGGTTTAGATCAGTACGGTTAGGATTCCCTTATATTTAAGTGAAATAAATGTAGTGTAACAGCATTAGGCCTCAGAGATCTTGGTGGTTAACCAATCATTCTTCATCAAGAGTAGCAAATATTTTACTTGCATCACTGGCCTCATGATATATATCGACACACAAATTTAAAAAGAAAGACAATTAGTTTCAATGATGATGAATCAGAAGTAGCTGGTTAATGATCACATCTTTCCCGAAGGAAATCAATGGGAATCCGAATGATTTCTTTCGTCATCTCTCACCATCAACGAATTTAAAACGAAAAGATACAGAAAATTTAAGAAAAAAAGGTAGGAGTGATGATGATGATAAGTCAAAAGTAGCTGGTTTATGATCACATCTTTCCCGTAGGGAAATCAATGGGAATCCGAATGATTTCTTTCATCATCCTTACCAACATTTAGCTCCCCTCAATACTTCAAAAACGTTCATTCTAATAAACGACTAAGAGAGTAAAATCACTAACGATATGTGCCTTCTAATGTATCAAAATAAGAATTCCTGGAGAGAGAAAATTCAGACAAGAAAATCAATGAAAGACGCGAGACAAGAGCATTGATGCAAGAAAACGTTGTTTCATTCTTTGTTGAAGGTGGAGACAAGTAAGAGATGTAACGACGACATAGTTGACTACAAGGAGGAACCCTAATGAGGGCTCATGGGCTATCTATGTGGTCACTAGTTTATAGCCTGGACCTTTTCTTCATGGGCCATCAGTTTAGTCTACTTCCGGAACGGTTTATATCCCTGGCTCATCCTAACCTTTTGCACTATATTGATTTAAAAAAAAAAACAGATTAAAGCTTTGATTATACAACGGAGCACAGGGTGAGGAGGATACAAAGACATAAACATGAAAACGACTACATAAAAATATATATATTTCTTAGGACAAAATACATTATACAGACATTGGGGCAATGTTGTGTTCTTAGCAATAATCATGTTGAGCTGCAATGTATAGATAGATTCAGTCTCAGGTACCAAATGCTTCGGACCAGAAGCTGCCTGTGAGGACAGTGTCTCTCCTGATAGTGACACGGTCTATATATAGGACCACTGGATCAATACTTTGCTTGCGAGCTATTCCCGACGACCAAAACCTGAGATTGCTTGCCTCCAAACGTAGATACGGGTTTGATCTAACTTAAACCGACACCTCTTGCTTCAGTTTTAAAGCTTGAGGTGTTGGTGTGGCTGCTGCTGCTCTATCCTTGACAAATGTCCTTAGGCATCCATTGATAATGCGTGGCGCTGATCCATCACAGAACCGTTTTGCAAGATCAACAGCCTTTGTTTTTGCATCATGTTTTGTAACAGTGTTAGTTCACAAAATGATCAAGGTTATCGCATTGCAAAGCTAACTGAAGAGGGGAGATACACAGAGAAAGTTGAGCGATACCTCGTTGATGACAATCGGGTGTCGGGTTTCAAGGACTGCCATTTCAGACATTGCTAAGTGAAGAATCGAAAACTCTAGTATTCTTCCAGCTGGTGCACTCTGCCAATAGGTGCATCAACATCCATAAGATAGTTATCAGTACTACGAGATGAAAAGATATATATGGTCAAGCTAACTCAAAAGCACATGCTAACAGCTAGTGATAATGAAAGCTATCACAACAAAGGGAAAATGATCAGAAACGAAGCTCTGAGTTTGGTGGTTCCTTAGTTTTCAACAATCCAATACTTGACCGGAGTAAAAGTTCAAATGTCAATTTATACCTTCCAATCTGGAGGGGAAATTTTCTCAATGATGACGACATGACTATCCCATTTATCAGCCACAGCAGCCAAGAGTTTCTTTGCAAACCTTTGGGAAAAACACATAGTGGTAATAAAATATCCATGATTTATTTCACGGCCAGTAGCAATATCTATCCACTGATACATTTAATAGATTACCGTAAAACAAGTTTGCTGTACACCAGCTTCGGAGGTGCTGAGAGCACTTCTGCTTCTGCAGAAACGGGAAGATAAACAACAGGTAAAATAGTAGTATGTCATTTACAAGTAAAAAAGATGGGAAATTTCCACGAGCCAATCCAAACAAGAGTCTGTTTTGCAATATAAGTAAAGCAGAATAGGGAAACTTATTTTCAGAGAATAAAACCAACCAATCTTCGATTCGTTTTCATCGTGGCGCACAAGCTCATCTTCCTCTTCACTAGTCTCTGTTTTAACCGGGGGACCTCCAAAGCTCATGTGGTTGTATTCCAACAAAGAAGTCTTGTCAAACTCGTATCCAGGCTCTGTACAAACCAATCATCACACACACGCTGAAGTCATGTCACAAGCCATTTAATTATCAAAAAGAATAATGACGCTCTCAAGAAGTAGTATTTGACAAAAACCAACATAAAGTTTCAATGAAATTCCTCTGACTTTATTGCAGCAAGAAGCAAAACAAAGATCGAAACATGTTTACCTCTTCTTGCATTGATCCTCTTTTCAAAGAGACGAATTGGGTCCGAGCCTTCTAAGCAAGCGGCATAAAGTGTAACACTGTCCAGATCATATATCAACAAAGGATCAGAGAGAGCAGACTCATCATTGATAATAATAATAGCAAAGAATCATATCACTTTTAGCTGAAATAAAGTAAGAACAGAGAACAAATGGCTTAGAATTTCAGTTCTTTTTTAGTACGAGACATATAGTGAAGCTAGGTTCTGGATTTAAGGCTATAGGTCAAAACCTTTAAACTAAGCTCATGGTCATGGAACTCTAATTTGAACCTTGTTTTCGTCACACCAAGTCACAAAGATGAATGAACCGTTCCAATTCTAGTACAGTCCAATTTTCATTCCCAGCTAAAATCTCCAATTCCATTCAAATCAACCAAGCGAGTAAAATTTTCATAGACAGAGAGAGAAAGATAAAACATACAGAGCGAGCTCGCGGGCGGCGCGGGGACTGCTTAATCGGCCGCTCTTATCTATCTTCGGCATCGGGACATCTTTCACTTCCTCCGCGGTAAGCGTCGGCGTACGGAGAGCGCCCCTCGTCGGAGAAAGAAACAACCGTCTGTTTCTTGTTCGCAGAGATACCAAGTTCGTTGGCCGGAGAGAGTCAACAAATGTAAATCCTAGTGAACGGTGAGAGTCTAGTGAAACGTTACTGGAGAAGTAACACAGACTCGATGAAGAACGTAGGCAAAGCGGCGAGATGCTTCCCTCCATTTTCGTGTTTGAGCTCTCTCTCTTTGCTTCTTCGTGTTTAGTGAGAAGCAGATAACGATTATCCGTAAAGAAAAAAATATCTCGGGAGAAAACGCAAGCAGCAGAGTGGACGACGACGTTTTAACACCAAAAAGGTGTTTTAAGAAAGTGGCCTATACAGGGATCGAACCTGTGACCTTCGCGTTATTAGCACGACGCTCTAACCAACTGAGCTAATAGGCCATTACGTTATTCAGTGGTGTGTCAACGTATAGATAGAATAGCTTTAAAGGCACTTCAAATTGCTTATGATCATCATCATCATCATTTTATCTGTACAAAATGCGAAGAGCTTTAAAGACTTGAGAGTGATAACTTTTTCCTAGCAATGATATAACACAAAGAGAGAAAATATTCCATTCTTCAAAAGTGTTTATACATCTTCAACAATCTGAGTGATCACAATATTTTTATGTACTTCAAAGCTCTGATGAATTGTGACCAAAAGAAAGGGAACCAGAGATTGTTTTGTTTCTAATTTTTCCTCCTTTATCCTGAATTAGAGTTCTCATTGAGCTGAGACGACCCTGAGGCCGCTGAACCGGATGAAGAAGAAGCCGAGGAAGAGAACAATCCGCTGAACCGCCACCCAAATGAGAACCTTCTCTCGTTCCCACTAGTGTTCCTCGCATCCTCTTCCACATCACTTCTGTTGGTCTCTACACTTATTGTTCTCGGTCTTAACAGATCAGTTTTCACCTCATCATCAGGAGGTAGTTCATATCTGCACACGGGACACGAACTGTGAAGCTCAAGCCACGGTACTATACACCCGACGTGGAACTTGTGCTTACACGGCATCTCTTTAGCTTCACTTCCTTTCTCAAACTCATCCAAACAAACTGAGCATTGCAGTGGCTCGCATATCTTAACCGTTGGAAGACTCTCCACTGCTTCCTTACGTGCTGGAAGAGATCCGTGCCTGGTTGGATCGTTATCAGCTAGATGTTCAAGCAAGTGAGCTAACCCAGTTCCGACAAAGTTATCTCCAGTTCCAGAAGGAGAAGTATTGCTCCGGATTATGTTAAAAGCCGTATTAAACTGGTCCCTCTCCGAACTCTCATCCTCGGTGTTAATCCCTTCACGAATGCCCTGAAGCAACTGCAATATCGCAGCTGAGCTTCTCCGTCTCCTTCTGATGATAGAATCAAACTCCCTGTCTAGATCAACCTCTCCATCATGTTGCATGTGGCGATGACGACGACGGTTATGATGATGATGATGGCTATCGACAACGCTGTCATTTCCATCAACATCAGCAGCAGTAATATTGACGGCATCATTATCTAAGCCAAGCTCTGTCCTCCTAAACCTTCTACGTCTACGAGGATTGCTCATCATCCCAAGCAAGATTGGACCCCATTGAGATAATGCACGGTCTGTACCGAAATCGATCTCTGAGTCTTGAACCTCTCTAATGCTGCTGCCATCGTTAAGCTCACCGCTCATTTCCTCCACGAACCCGCTCTGGCAAAAGGGGCATTTGATCTCGGCTTCAATGACAGGAGGATTCACCATTTGTGAACACATATGACACCAATACCTAGCCGCCATTGCCTCTTCCTTCTCCACCAAACTCTGTCTCTCGTTTCTGAAACAAACCATAAGAAGAACTTAAGAAACATGAGGAAAACCTAGAAAGTTCCCATCTTTCTTAGTTTTAGCAGATTTAAATAAAGGCAATAACATTCAAAACAAGTCAGTAAAACGAGGAGAATCATCGTCTTCACAATCCCAAGATTCAGACAGGAATTTTACCCCCAAAAAAAAAAGATTCAGACAAGAATTTTACCCCAAAAAAAAACAAGATTCAGACAAGAATTTTAGCAAAAAAAAAAAAACGTTTCAGACAGGAACTACCTTAGGAGATTTGTAAGAAAATCAAGCTCCCTATGCAAGCACACAAATAAACTACAGAACATGTTCCGCTAAGCAATGAAAATAAGAGCACATCGCATGAACATATAACCTATATAAAACCATACCTTGCAAAGGTTCCTGCTTTCTGAAGATCTAGAGTAAAAAGATAAGATCTTGCTTCTTCTTTAGATCTCCTCCACCAAGAAGAAAGAACTCTGGGAGCTCTTTTATTTACCTCTGCAGAAATGGTGGGAGGAGAAGAAGAAAAGAGGAAAGAAAGGGAAGACGGAAAAAGGAACAATAATTAAGTTGCAGACCCAATTCTAAAGCCCATTAACCGTAATCAAAGGAACCTAAACCAAATTTTAGTTTCGAATCTATCTGAACCTAACCAAACCGAGTTAAACCGAACCGGAGAAGTTGGAATTGAAAAAGAGCAGAAACAAGGCTCGTCCCGGTTGCTAGAAAGGTCGTACTCTCTCCGACGATGAGCGACACCGAAGCAAACGGCGTTACCGATGATTCCGCCCCCGCGAATGCAGTCTCTGCCGACGCGACGGAGCATAAAGCGATCGGAGTGATTGAATCGGTGGAGGAAGCAGTCGGAGGAGCAGAGAAATGGGTGGATGATTTGCAGCGGACGGTGAAGGAATCGACGGACTCCGCCATGCGCTCCGCTCGTTCCCTCCGCGAAAACTCTACCTCCCAGTTCCGATCTATACAGGTTAGCTAGCATCTCTCTTTCTCTTTCACCACGAATCATTTTCGAATCGAGACTATTTGGCAGCAGTTTTCAGGATACGCTAAGATTTCTAGAAACTGAGTTCGATTCAGAGCTAGTTATTGTTCATATGGTGGAATCGTAGCGTTAGAACTTATGTGAGAGTGATCTTAGTCTCTCATGGCCTTTGATTCTGCTTCCTCTTGTTGAAATTGTATCGCTGAGGCGTGCCTGAGATCACAGTTGTGTTACTTTTGTTTTTGAAATTGCAGGACTTCATTCCACGTGCTTTGAATCAGTATAAGACCTATGAGAATGTTTTCTTCAGTAAAGTTACAGGTATGGCTTGTAGACCAATTTGTTGCTTAAAAAATGATTTATTTACATCAAGCCATTGAGATTATAACAGATTGTTTCTCAAAATCTTCATTTTTGTTGTTGTAATGCGTCTATTAGTGTGCTTTAACTTTCAGTCTCCTGATGATCAATGCTTATATGGTTTACCAGATTTATAATGGTGAGTTTATCATAAATCTTACTCACTATCCCCTGCTTTTTTTTTTAATTTCTTTGCAGAGGAATTGAGAAACGCAAAGGAGAATCCGGCTGCTGCTGCTGGAGTTGGTCTCGCTGCTGGTCTCGTTCTTATGCGAGGTATAACCTATGCTCTTATCTCCTTTCCAATTCACAATGTTCCTTTGCTTAGGAGCATCTGAAAAGTACCACATCTCTGTTTCTTAGAATTTGTCTTGTACTAATTGCAGGGCCTAGAAGATTCTTGTTTCGTCATACTCTGGGCCGGTTCCAGAGCGAAGAGGTATCTACTACCATGCCACTGACTTTAAATTTAGTTCTTAAGACTGTTATACAGTACTTGGTTTCCCTGGTTTATGTTCCCTTTCTTGTTTTTTCATCCACTTCAATTCATCTCTTCAGGCACAGTTCCTGAGAGCTGAGAAGCATGTCCAGGAGTTAAACATGTCTGTAGACTTGATGAAAAAGGAGAGCATGAAATTGCTTGAGAGGTCGGCTTTAGCAGAGAAGGATATGAAACGCGGTCTCTCTGAACTCATGTATGCTTCAACATCTGCGGAACTCACTTCTTTAATTTAATTAACTTCATTTCGGTTATTAAGGCTACTACTTTCATTATCTGTAGGGACTCTGGAAACAATATACATCGTCTTGCTAAGTCTGTCCACAAGGTTGAATGCGAAGCTGCAGGTAAGAACAACACACAAAATCTTTTTACCCTTATTATCTACCTTCCATTGGTAATATTCATTTATTCAATGCGTCACTGTGTATATGTTAATGAGATTAGATCCATGCTCTATATTTACACATAGACTTGTATTCTCTGCAGATTTAATGGATGGACTACGGCAAATTCCTGGGAGGGAAGCTATCAAGCTTAGAGCCGAAGTGAGTCAATTTCTTTTCATTTCCCTCATGTTTAAGCTTTATTGCGGTGAACGGTCATTCAAAGTCTCTTTTCTTCAATCATTAGGTGGCTTCCATGACTTCGCTCCTGAAACAGAAGAGGATTGCATTGAACAAAAGGATCATGAGAATGTCTGAGCTAGGAGTTCCCGTCTGATATACAACACAAACCCACCAAGTCTTGTGTTTTTTTTTTCCCTTTAAGGTATTTGAAGCATGTTTCTCGTCAATAAACATTTACTCTGTCTTAAAAAAGAAAACAAAACCTTAGCTTGAGACAAATATATATCTCATGCTACTTTTCCTGATATTTGAGTTTTGAGACCATTAGCTTATTTGCTCGAGTTGTGAGACAAAAGATTTATGATAAACGATAAAAAAAGTTACTGATGTTTTGACATGAAGGTTTTTTAAAAGGGCTAAGCTCAGTCCCATAACTAATCCTGAAACCTAACTCTTATGGGAAACGGAAGGTGGGCTCCGCTCTTCTCGGTCTCATTGCGTTAAAATCTCCAGACGAGCAAGAAGCTTCAGTGGTCTGAATATTTCGTCTGTTGACTTCCAGCGTCCGATCTCTCCTCCTTAGACGCTCTTTCTTGAGAAGTCACTAGTTTGTCTTTTCCCGGTTTACCGTTGACCTGAACCTGTATCATCTCCAAACCCATCAGCTTCGCAACGACTCCGGTCTCACACCACAATACACTCTCCCCAGCTACAGTCCGAGGCAGGTGTTTTGCCTCCAAGCTCATCTGGCTTGATCTCCTCCACCATGTCTTTGTAAAAATTCATACCGGTTTATAACGATATTAATCCATATGCCTAGAATCTCATGTCAATATTGAAATAAATCTATATCTATTTTTGATATATCTTGTTATATTGCAGTGGAAAAATAAACAAAACAAACCAAAGTCATTCACGGTTATTATTGTCCCAAATTAACAACCTTGGGCCTGTTTGTTTCTCCATTTGAATGAGTCATTTGGATGAAGATGAGAGTTTTGTTTGTTTAGACACTAAAAGTGCAACTCATTCAGATGGATCATCTGGATGACTTTTGGAAATTTAGGCTTAATTTTAAAGTCCATTCAGCTGAACCAATTTGGATCATTTGAATGGAGATGGTTCATTCAAAATGGTATAATGTCTATTATGCCCCTAATGTAATTCACATATTACAAACCTAAACATAATATCATTTTTGTCACATACGAAAACTGACAAAACTACAAAAACCCCAAAAACGCAATTTCCCGCCAAAATTGCAAAAACACGTTTTCCCGTCAAAACTGCAAAAAACGTATTTTTCCACCAAAACAAAAAACGAGTTTTCCCGTTAAAACCGAAAAATCTCGTTTTCCCACCAAAACCGAAAAATCTCGTTTTCCGACCAAAACTGCAAAAACGCGTTTTTCCGCCAAAAACGTGTTTTCCCGCCAAAACCGCAAAAACCGCAATAACTTATAGCATCTTTCACTTATAGAGTTTCATGATCAAGTCACGTACTTGATGACATATAAAAATGATATAAATTATTTTGAAACTTTTATTTAATTATCTAATAATTAAATAATTCTGAACAGTTTCATTAATTTGAATGCATAATCAAATGTATGTCAATATAAACATCATATCATAAACGTAAAACCTCCCACTAAATCAAGATCACATCTTAAAATACTTAATACTCTTGGCTTCAGTATAACTCTCATACTTAGGCCATAGAAGAGCCTTGGTCAATGGATCAACAACATTTGCATCCATTGAGACTATGCTATGGTGCTTTGTTTGGAACTTTTCTTACCCACCACTCTCCATTAAGATAAAAAATGAAACCAACTTGTGATAAAAAATCATCTTTGTCAGTCTCAAAAACTGGCATCTGGCATCGCTGTAACCACTTACAACAAGTTCATCAATTCTTAAATATATTGTGTTTTTATTTGTTTATACTCTTAATGAATCAATTATATAAATTAGTCAAAAATAAAAACGGATTTCAAATCTATCTGATTAAATAAATGATTAAAATTAATAATAATCAGAATTATCTAAAATATAAATAATTAAAAACAAATTTCTATAAAACATAAGATAATTCTTAAATATATTGTGTTTTTATCTGAAAATAATATTCTTTTTTGGAATTCAGCTCTCACGTTAAAAATTAGAGCGGTTAATATAGTTTATACCTTTAATGAATCAATTATATAAATTAGTCAAATTTTTTTTTTTTTAAATCTATCTGATTAAATAAATGATTAAAATTAATAATAATCAGAATTATCTAAAATATAAATAATTAAAAACGAATTTCTATAAAACATAAGATAATTCTTAAATATATTGTGTTTTATCTAAAAATAATATTATTTTATTATCAAGTATAAATTTTAATGTTTGATTTATTTTTTTAAAACATAATTAATAATTTATTATGTTTGTTTTTGATTTAATAATTATAAACTAATAAATATCTATAAAAACATTATGTCCGCATGTGCGGGCAGAATACCTATTATAAAATAATCTTTTGGCAAGCTATACTATACTACGTGCATAGATAACGTATTAACATCAAACCCTAATCGCTGAGACAGCGATCATGTAATAGAAATAATTCTTCTCGAGACATTCTTTGTTAGCAGCAGCTCGAATTGCGTACTGCTTGAAGAGCTTGCAGGTCAGGTCAGGACCAAGATAAGCCTCAACCATTGGCTTTAGACCGGCTTGAACCGAGTTAGCCATGGCTAAACCGTAAGATTCGGGATCTTTCAACTCTTGCTGTTTAGCATTCATGGGGTCAGCTATTTTCAGTACCTCCATCTTCTCTATCCTGAAACCACCACAACGATCAACCGCAGACGCTATCTCCTCTGTGCTTCTCAGGTACACCGGAATGTTGAATCCATCTCTTTTCTCCTCTTCTATTAGACCCTTTTACAAACTCACCCAAAAAAAGAAACATTTTGTCAATTCCATAGAACATAAAAAACGGTCCATGAAATAAAAACATGGAGGTCAAGATGACCTCATCTACTAGATCTTGCCAAGCTTGATCCATTAAAATAGTGAAAAGGTGCCTGAGACGGGAGTCATGATCACTGACTTGGCTCACTAAGCCAGAAGGTCGACCACCCATCAACATAAATAACACTCCTCCTTCCACAATTTCTTCTTTCCGACATTTCAAGAACTGGACTAAGTCCTTGTCCGACTGCTCCGCGTATGCCTCCACAACGTCTCCCTCTGCTCCTTGAATCCACGCCCTTCCCTTGTTCCATGTCTTTGATCCTTTCTCCATCACTTTTTCTGGTACCTATATATCCAAAAAATCAAATAATGCTACTTTTAGATTCATGGAGACAATTTTATTAGAGGATACCATAATCAGACTTTACTGATTGTTGTTTTTGAGATATTGTTCATTAACATTTGATGAGATATTAGAGGAGTTTTATTTTCTATTTATATAGTTTTACTAAATGTATATATTATCTCTATTTATAGTAATCAATCTGAATCTTCTGTTTTCACAGCCAATGTAAATTACTTTTTTTTTTGATAAGTTACATAGAGAATTAAATACCCAAATTTGTTTACAATAAGTGAACAAAAAAAAACCTATACCTAAAAATAATATAGGCTATACCTGAGAGAGCCATTGTAAGGCGCTCGTGGTCACGACAACATGTAGCTCTCCTTTCGGAAACAGCCTCCCATAGAACGAGCCGGGAACTCCAGCGGCGAAGTACTTGTGGCTCGAGCTGTTAACTTTGTCTTCCAACGATCGAAACAGCGTGTTGAAGTCGTTCGAAGGCAAGTCAGAGAAGAATACCTCTAACTCCGGCTCCGGCTGATCAGATTTTCCGTCAGACACAGTTACCTTCCGACTTAACGCCTCAATCACCGTGTCCACCGTGGAAAACGTATTGTCTCCGACCGCGCAGCCTAAATCTGCTATCTTTATGAGAGATGAGCCTCCTTTGGTGAGCTTTATGGAATCGATGGCTGACGTCAGCATTGTTTTGCTCGAGGCTAACGCTGCCGCCGGACCGTAGCTGTTTTTGGCGTAACTGACGTCATCATCGCCGCCTTGCATGGAGAGCACGTATTCGAGGCTCCGAGAAGAATCCATATTTTAGTGGTAAAATGTGTGTAAGAAAATTAGGTGAATTACGTTGTAACTACTAGATAAGTTGATCAAAGGAGGGTCTCTATTTTTGGTCTTAATGAAGTTGCATGAGGACCAAATATCTCTATATATACTCGGCTACATTATGGATTCAAAGGGTTCTACTCGTTTTTACTTAATTTGATTCAAGACACGTCCTTAAAGTGTACAGTTTCTATGTGATTCAATGAATTGTACCAAACTTTTACTAACCATTTTTAAACCTTAATTGTTTTAGTATAATTTTTTCAACTTATAATGTTGTTTGTGGTCTTTTATGATCTTTTCTTAAACATTTTCTTTCACTTATATACTACAAGAAGCAATAGACTAGTATAATGAAAATGTATTAGTATGTAACCAATGAAATTTTGCACAAGTGTGGAACAAGTTTAGAGGATAAATTAACTGAATAAAACTAGCTGGGATTTTCCATCTCGTGGGGTCCATTCGTTTGATAATGTTTAACGACTTCAGTCTCCATGGAAGAAGTATATGAGCTATATATAGGTTATAGCGTGTAATATATATATATAGACTTACCTTAATCATAAAAGCAGAACGCATAAAAACTTTCCGAGAGGGACCAAAAGAGAACGTTTCAAAATTCACAAAATTTTCTGTTAGTAGACGTTTTCAATGTTTTACACGTAAATTAAATTAAAGTATTCGTCGTTGTCTCCAAAGTCTAAAGAGATTAGTAGTTGGTTGACAAAAGAAAATGGAAAGAGATTAGCAGTTGCGTCTTAACTTTTGGTATCGATAAATTAAGATTAGTAGATATGGTTATTTATAAAACAAGTCGTTGTCTGTCCTCTATGATTTTTTCTTCTTTCGATATACATATAAATAAAATATCACAACAGGTATAGCACAATATTCCCAACTAAGTTTATATATATGGCATCTAATCTATTAAAAGAGGAGTACAAAATTAGATTATCCCTTAGTTTTCCACTATATTTACAATGGTATGCCACTGAAGTTATTAATTAACCTATCTTTTAGGATTTTTGTCTTTTCTCTTCAATTAATGTATTTTCAAAATCAAATTCTAACTAAAAAATCATGGCAACAATAATTAATAAACCTAACTCTTAATATTTTTTGTCTTTTCCTTTTTTTTATTATACATATGTGTGTTTGAAAATAATTAATTCCATATATACATTTTGTAATTACATACATTATACGGTAATTATTTTACTAATTTCACATATACATAATAAATAGTATACAACAATTTTATTATACATAATCATAAAATTTTGATCCATAAAACCAGTTTATACAACAATTTTATTATATATAATCATAAAATTTTGATCCATAAAAAATAAAAATATATTTGTGTGACTTTACATGTCATATTCTAAATAAATGCATGATATAACTAAGGGTTTACATGATAAAATAAAACTACTCAATATAAACTATAAAATTATTGTGTTTAGAAATGTCAAATTAAAAAAATAAATTTTAAAATATATATTATCACTTATACAAATAAATATTCATTTATAAACAAAACTAACACCTGCGCGGGTGCGCGGGTCAAGTTCTAGTGTTTATTAAAATAATAACATGCAAACACAGACAAATAATGAAAACAAATGATGTTTATTCACATTTTTATTATTATGATTTTTTTAATTCAACTTCAACTTTGTTTATCCAGATCATAATATTAACTAGGTTTATATGACATATTTATAAAAAACTTTTATTATCCTCGTCGCTGTATACTTTATCTTTTTCATTCTTAGTAAAAAAGAAAAATTCCTTAGTGCTTTACAAAACATCAAGCTTCTGTAATACAGGGTTCGATGGAGAAATCGTTCAGTATACTGTCACTTCATAGATTCTTTATTAGTAACCTCTTGGTTTCGAAATTATTTAATAATTTCTAAAAAAAATATTTCAAAAACATATCATCATTTTTTTAGATAATAGTGATATATTGTAAACTCTAAAAAAAAATTAACTGTATTTATTAAATTTTGATTGGTTAAAAATTATAAAAATAAAAATAGATAATATTAAAAATAATAATTTATAAACAAAATTTAAGATAGTTTTAATATGTATGAAAACTTCAAATTATACATTTTTAAAACATGGAAGTAATATTATTTATCCAATATTATCAAAGTTTCGGTTCATGTTCTTCCCGACCAAAAACAAGAAGGTGAGGTAAAAGAAGACTGAATATTGAAAATGCCCTATGTATAAATGTTATATAACGCACAATTAGTTTTTTATTATTCGGTTGTTGCAACTTTTGGGAAGTTGAATTCTGGAGCATGGATCTATTGATGTGATCTATTGACCAAATCCATCTGGTGGATGGTCATAAACACTGGTGCATATTGTTAGTGAAACATTTTTCTTAATTACTAAATAATTCGCTTGCAAATCCCTCACTAAAAATTAGTCAAAAAAAAATCCATCACTAAAACACTGCTATTTAGGCTCCGAACGGTGAATGCGGGTTGAGCGGTGCTCGACAAGTGGTTTAATTGCGATGGGATTCTAACAGTTAGAAAAATGTATAAATATAGAGTATTTATAGAGATTTTTGTTACTGTTAACTGCATGACGAGGCGAGAAACTAGTTACCATTCAAAGCCTTAGTGACGAATCATCACTCAGAAATAAAGCTATTTTCTTTGTGTGCAGTGACATGATATGTACTAATTTAGCAAAAAAAAAAAAAGACATGATGTGTACTAATTAACTAACTATAAATATATATAGGGAAAATCGCATAAAAAACCTTGAAAATGTCACTTATTAGCACTTTAAACCTTTAAGTTTTTTCACTAACACTTTTACCTTCAAAGTGAAATTTTTATCATAAAAAACCTCCAAAGAAGAAAAATGACCGGCTAAACAGGTTAAAAACAGTTTTTTTTTTCAAAATATAATTATTTAATTAATAAAATAAACAAAAAATTAATAAAAATCGAAAAATTTAACAAAACACTCATAAATTTAAAAAATGAGAAAATAAATAAAGATTTGAAAAATTAAATAAAAAATAACAAAAAATTCAAAAAATAAATAAGATCAAATTCATTTGAAAATGAATTTTTTTATCAACATTCATTTCAAATATAATGTCAAAAATTATCATTGGAGATATGCCAAAAACCGTATCATTGGAGATATGCCAAAAACCGTCATTTCCGACATATCTCCAATGACTGTTTTTGGCATATCTCCAATGATAATTTTCGACATTATATTTGAAAATGGAAATTTTTTTTTTTCTGAATTTTTCAATTTTTTGAAATTTATTATTATTTTTTCTATATTTTAATTTGATCTTATTCATTTTTGAATTTTTAGTTATTTTTTTATTTAATTTACTAAATCATTATTTATTTTTCTCACTTTTTTTAATTTATGAGTTTTTTTTGTTAACTTTTTTGATTTTTATTAATTTTTTTGTTTATTTATTAATTAAATTATTATTTTTTTAAAAAAAATTGTTTTTAACTTGTTCAGCTGGTCATTTTTCTTCTTTGAAGGTTTTTTATGATAAAAATGTCACTTTGAAGGTTAAAAGTGTTAGTGGAAAAACTTCAAAATTTAAAGTGTTAGTAAGTGACACTTTCAAAGTTTTTAATGCGATTTTCCCAATATATATATGGTAAACCTCGTAATTCTTTGTCCATTTTTCTTAAAAGTTTTTTTTGCTAAAGGTGTTGATTTTTCCATGAAGTACTTTTACTGTCAGAATGATCGAGAGGTGTTATATTTTGTAAATTATATTTGTTATATAAATATTTAAAAAAATAATTAGCATTGTCAATTTATCAGATAAAGGTTGTAAGCTTCGAGTAATCTTGTGGGTGAATATATGCAAGAATTTATATCGCAACTTCACGGCATGTTAAATGGCCAAGAAAAAGCGATCCCCCTAGATTTAGATCATAATCTAGCTGGTTAACTACCAGTAAACGACCGCTCAGACATATTAAAAGTTGGTCCATGTCAAGCCGTGTATGGTATTGTGTAATTCAAATTGAACAAATCTTTGTAAGATTGTTTAAGTCATTCTTAACAAAGAAATAGTTGGTCTCGAATCCTCAGTGTTCTTATAATTGATTTTTAATAAAGAGATAATGCATAAAACCAATAAAACTGAATAATAGTACTAATTAGGGGTATTCCGGTGCTACGCGCCGGATTCGGACCTTTTGTTCTTTGTATATTTTGTTTTCTAATAAGTTAAAATTGGTCCGTTTAATCCATTTGATAGTGGTTATTGTCAGTATTGTGTTACTTTGTTTTTTATCTGATTAGGCGAAAGAGGAGTATCGTAAGTGATTTCATAGATTAGTATAATAAGAATATAATATATAGTTGATAGTTGGACAAAAGTAAATGTAGTATAATGTAAAAGATTAACTAAAGTCAATGTTCCAAGCTGCACAAAAGTAAATATAGTATAATGTAAAAGATTAAGTAAAGTTAATGTTCCAAAAGAAACATGTAAATTCATGTGTTTGTTTACTGTTTTTTTTGCGCGAATGTAGTCAACAAATTCGTTCATCCTCTTAGAGTAATAACAATCTTCGCATGCACTGTCCATGTCATGATTGTGGCAATCAGTTGGGGGTTCCATTGTGGCTGTATTTGTTAAATATTTTGTTTTCAAAATGGCTCTGATTTTTTTTAGTGAATTCTTAACCATGGTCAAACATTGCGCAGTTCTGACTTGATTAGTTTTCCAGGATAACTTATCGAGGTACTTTTTTCCTTCACCGAAATTGCCTCTGCACAACATTAATGTACCATAAATATATGTACCGTTGTCATAGTTTCCATCTGCAGATTGACGAAGATGGTTGAGTCCTTTGATAGATTTGCGGTGCTGGAAGTATTGAAGTAACCCCTAGATGTAGTGATCCCTTGGATGGCCAGTAGCCAAAAATTCATTCTTTAAAATTTTGAAACTATTTAGCATAGTGAGTGGCTCTTCTACAAAATATTTGAGGTCGAGGTTCTTGAAATAGATGGTTGGGTTTGTGTGTGAGGAGTTTCCTTCACAGCTACCAATACTTTCGTCTGAGTTATAATTGTTTTCTGAATTCACTGATCCCATTTTGTTTTTGTTTTTTCCTTTACTGGTTTTTGAATATGGTGGATGAATTGTATTATTATGTTTGTTATGGGTTGGAGGCTAATATACTGTGTGCATAGTTGATTTATTAATTTTGTGGAAGCAGTTTTGTCTAATTGATGTTACATTTGACTTTTTTATTTAATTTTATGATACAATTTTAATAAGCTATTAGGTTACTAAAAATGATTGTTTTCAATAAGTTATGGTGAATTATTCAGTAACGACTAAATAATTTTGTTGGGTTGTTTTTGTTTGTTTGGATGTGAAATTTTCGTTGTCTCGTATAATTGTAGTGTTAGATTTTAACAATAAATAGAAGAAGGCTTATTTGTTTGGACAAATCTCCAAAATAGCACCTTTCTAAGTTTATATCACAAAAATAGCACATAAAAACTAAAATGACCAAAATAGCATTTTATCTTTTGAAAAATTTAACTTTTTTTATTTTTCAAAATTTGAAATCTTATTCCCAAAACCTCACTTCTCAACTCTAAACCCTAAAACCTAAACTCTAAACCCTAAACCCTAAATTCTAAACCTAAACTCCACCCCTTGAATGCTATTTTTGTGACTTTTAGCCTTGAGTGCTAGTTTGGGAACAAAAACTTGATTTAGTGCTATTTTGGTGTTTTTCTCTATTTGTTTTGCATTTTTGTATTTTTAAATGAATTTACAATTCATTTTATGGTATTAGTAAATTAAAGATGCTTATAAATTTGAAAATGAAAATTTCTTGAAAGAAAGTGATATTATTTTTGTGATCATTCTATCTGTTATATTTTATGTGTGATTTTGCCTTCATTTGGTTGTAATCTATTTATTGATAAGGAATAAGTTAAACAAATGTATTATCTAAAAAATAAAAGGCTGAGGAACAGCTCGAAAACAGAGGTATAGAATAATCATAACTTTTCGTTTTAATAAAAGGCGAGTGCTTCTACAATGTCTGGGCCAACTTTATCTATTGTAATAAAAGCCTATATCACATTCTTTAAATTAGGCTAGCATCGGATACTAAAGGAATTATTTGAGCCATCTCTATAGTTTTAAAAAAGTCCAAATCATGTTAGATAAATAAGAGAAGCGTCGGCCGAAAATCACAAGGATGCTTGGTGTGGCGACACGTGTCGTGAAATGCCCATCTATCTTTGATGATGTGGCTTCATAAGGGGAAGACTAAAGTCTCCTTTATTGTATAAGAATAAAATAACCTGGTAAACATAAAAATTCACTAAAGATTCCAAAACTATTTATTAAAAATTACGGAATGGGCTAGAAAGACCAGCCCACCAAGCCCATATGAAGATCCGAATCGAGGCGATTTATTTAAAGATCCCGACTTTAGGAGAGGAGGAACCAAAAAGAATTAACAATCGCCGGGGGAAAAAAAAAAAAAAAATCTCTCGAGAGAGACACACTGACACATCAATGGCGCCTTCTTCCTCGAGCGGCCTGACCTTCAAGCTCCACCCTCTGGTGATGCTCAACATCTCCGATCACTTCACTAGAGTCAAAACTCAGCTCAATCCCCCAGCCTCTTCCTGCGCGACGGGCAATAATAACCCCAGCACCGGCGACGCGACGCTCCCGCAGGATTTTAGGGTTTATGGGTGCGTCATCGGTGCCCAGAAAGGACGGACGGTTGAGATCTTCAACAGCTTCGAGCTTTTGTTGGATCCTACTACCGATACTCTCGATAGATCCTTCTTAGAGAAGAAGCAAGAGCTCTGTAAGGGTTTTTATAAAAACTCGATCTTTCTCGTCTCTGCTTTGTTTAATCGATTTGAATTTGTTTGGGTGTTTAGATCAGAAGGTGTTCCCTAACTTCTATATATTGGGATGGTACTCTACTGGAAGCGAAGCTAATGAATCTGACATGAGTATCCACAAAGCTGTGAGTTCAAGTCCATTGTTGTTTTGAAAGTTTGAGTCTTTAGGTCTCTGTGTACTGATTGTGTATGTCTTGTGCAGCTGATGGACATTAATGAATCTCCTGTTTATGTCCTTTTGAATCCGGCTATCAATCACGCACAGAAGGATCTCCCTGTGACTATCTATGAAAGTGGTAAGCTTTTATATTGTGGAGGATTCACATAACTTTTTGCGTTTTGTTTGCTTTAAAGATTCTAACTTTTTTTTAATCCTATTATGTGATGTGCTTGTATTTGAAAACTTTCAAGAGTTCCATGTCATTGACGGGATTCCTCAGCCAATTTTCGTGAATGCAAGCTATGCAATCGAGGTTTGTTCTTAACCCACTTGGTCTGTGATTATGTAATATAATATGAGAGTGGACGTTTGATGACATAGCGATTATTGTAACGTGTGCAGACAGTCGAAGCTGAGAGAATATCGGTTGATCATGTTGCACATCTTAAGCCATCTGATGGAGGCTCAGCAGCGACTCAATGTAAGCCTTATTGTACAATTTGTATTTGTCATAATCTTGTTACACGTTCCTGTGGAACTGTAGGCTGATTATAAAGATGTTGTGCAGTGGCTGCTCATCTTACTGGCATACACAGTGCCATCAAAATGCTTAATAGCAGAATCAGAGTGCTTCATCAATATCTTGGCGCAATGCAGAAAGGTATATTGTATTCTTTCCTCAAGTCCCCCCCCCCCCCCCCCCCCCCCCCCCCCCTCTTCACTTTTGTTTCAACTGATCGTAGCTGAAAAAAAATTGTATTTGTGTTTACTATGTTGGAAACGGAATTAACAAAGTGGTTTAGACGACACTGCTGAATGAAAGATTCCAGGGGTCCCTGTGGTTTTCTAATGGCTTGTGTGATTCTGTATCTAGGTGATATTCCTTGCGACAACTCATTACTGAGGCAAGTAGCTAGTTTGCTCAGAAGTCTGCCTGCCGCACAATCCGAAAAATTTAAAGAGGATTTCTTAATGGTAAGTAGTGCCTTACTCTGTTCCTTAGCTATATTAGTTAAAAAATGACATTTGACTGTCTTAAATTCTTAATATTTTAATCTCTGCATAAATATTTTTAATTAATTTGCAGGAGTACAACGACAAATTGCTGATGTCTTACCTAGCAATGATCACAAATTGTACCAGGTATGCGCTCTACATAGATATTCAATTTAGTTAATCAATGATGGACAGGGATGTACATGGCTATCTTTTGATTGATACAAAGATTAGAGGAAATCACCAGTACTTGCTTTAGACTAGGTGGAGAACTAAATCCTAAACCTTGCTGCACCATCCTAGTTATAATTTAAGATAGCGAGCCTGTAGTAGCTAGGGGATCATAAACTTTCTAATTGTTTTCTCACTATTTGTTCCAAACTGCAGCAACATGAACGAGGTGGTGGACAAATTCAACACTGCGTACGAGAGGAACAGTCGAAGAGGCGGTAGGACTCCATTCATGTAGAGATTAGTTTCAACGTAAAACCCTTTTTGCGGTTCCTAAAAGAGAAATCTAGAACTCTTTTAAGGTATTTCACTTTTCGGCATCTAAGAGCTAATGACGTTCTTTAAGACTACAAGCTATGTTTATTAGATTACTTCTATTTTTTAGCACTTAAAATCACGCGACAAGACTTTGAAAACAAAGCAGCTTTTTTACCTTTAACTTTAACTACTGTTTATTCAAATACGAAGAAAACAATCCCTGCACAAATAAACTGGTTTTATATTTCCGGTAAACTACTCGTATCTCTGTATATCAATGATCTCCTCGAGAATCCAAGTTCCTGTTGTGAGACTTGTTCTAACTTCGGCTCTGCTGGTAACTGCAACATCAGCCCAGCTGGATCACCAGTTGCAGGCATGCTAAACCTCTCTTGTCCGATAGCTAAGCCAGATATTGAAAGACCCAGAAGCTCAGTTTCGCCTCCGTAAACCGAGAAACCAGCCCAAGGAGGCCTCATGGGTGTCTGAAAGTCAAATAGAGATGAACTGGCTGTGACCAGACCCTCTGATCTACTGTGTGGCACTGGATAGTGCTCATGGTGGTTGTGGGTCTGAGTCGGTAAACCGCCTTGAATGGTCCCTGAGCTGCCTGAACTCATGTGGCTACTGCTGCTGCGAGCTGCCGGTACTTCATGAGTGTGCTTCCCTATGTAAGTGGTTAGTACGGACGTGAGGTCATCAGAAGCTCTCTCCACATGCTTCGTTACTATACATCCAGTAGCTGTGCATTTGTAATAGCTCCTGAAGCATTACACAATAAACACAGATTGTGATGAAATCTTAGCTGCAACAGAAAGAGAGCAGTTTCGAAAAAGAACCTTGGATTGGGGTTTCCTTTAACGACTTTTTGTCCATACTTGCGCCAGCGATAGCCATCTTCGAGGATGTCGATGTCGCTTGTGGTCTTCACCACGACCTTTGGCGCACGGTTGGCTCTGGTTGATCCACTCATTTCCGTTGCATAAGCTTCTAGTTTCCTGATACGTGTGAATAGCACAAGAAGTCAGAACGTTTCGGCTTCTGATCATTTTAATGTTTACTTTTAATTTCTAACCTTCTCTTTGGCTCGGATTCATCTGCTTCTCCGTAGTAACCCATGGAATCACTCATGTGGGACGTACGATCTTCTTCATCTTCATCTTTGAAGAAGGCTGCATCACCATACCCGAACTGAGTTCTGTTTTGAACCTGCATTGATCCATAGTTTCTCACAGGTGATGTCCATTCTATGTTTTCATTAGTTCCCGCCAAACCTTGTTGTTCGGTTCCATCTATTTGCATGTCATTGCATGTACCGGAGGATCCAATCCCTGAACGGCGGTTAAGTGGAGGTTTCGGGTGGTTATGAGTTTTTGCGTATATGATCTCTGTAATATGACCTTCCCGGGACCGTTCAACCTTCTTCTTGACCTCACAGTTTGGGTGTGTGCACTTGTAATAGCTACGTGGATACTCGCTTCCTTTAACTAGTTTTTGTCCGTATTTCCTCCAGTTGTATCCATCATCTGCAGGTGCACCTCCTAAACCAATGTTATGTGTTTGCTCATAGACTTGGGAAGCATCGGATTCTACACCGATGATTGTAGGATCAAAGAACTCATCCTTAGCTTTATGATCTGAAGGTGGTGATGAGAGTTTTCCGGTTGTCGGAGATAGCTGCGCTTACAAGTGATAAGATAGATTAAAAATGTATCTGTAGGGAAGACAATAATGAAATGTTTGAGAAGTTACCAAAGGGTTTGAGAGGAAGACAGGGGACTCTAGCAGAGTTGCAGGGGTAGCACCAGGAGAAGAGATGTTTAAAGACCAAAGATTACTCTCAGTGTTTATACTCGGTACTTTAAACCCGGCTCTAGCAGCAACCCTTTCACTAAGACCACCTCCTGAGTAACTAGATCTCTCTTGAAAGTTGGTTTGAAGAAAATCTTTGTTCTTAACGTCTACTTCTAAAGAAGTCTCTCTATCGAGTTCTGCTTTGGATCTCTTCTTGTGGTTAGTGCTACAGTCTACCCATTCTCCCATTACAGCAAAGGTATCACTAAAACCAGTCATTACAAACACAAGATTCAGCTTCAACTTTGGGCTTAACCTGAAATGTGATAACGATATACCTCAAAATCAGCAGAGAGCTCACATAGTAATAAGACAACATGATAAATCATGAGAAAAATATACAACATTAGAATGGTCACCATTACCTGATTTGTTAACGGATTAAAAGTAATCTCAGAAAATGAACAAGATGAAACCTTATGTGAGAACTGAACTCTCTTTCTTTCTTGATCATCAGTGCCCCTCAACACAATGAAGGTGTATGTGGGCAAAAGGTTTTCAAGAGATAAAACAGCTTGGATAGATAAATTTTCTCCTTAACTTTCTCACAATCCCAACAAAAGTTCAAAAATTTGTACAACGTATTCCTTTAAAATTCACTAACAGTTTAACTATTTTTAGAAATGTAAAATTTTTGTGGTTTAGAAAAAAAGCAAAAAATATACACAACATTTAGTTCACTTAAATAGTTAAATGGCCAAACTCGCCATAGTGCTTGTGTTTTACACTACCGGCATAACCGAGCTTGATTCGCGAGCCAGCGTGGATATTGGTTATTTTATTTTTATAAATTAATATTTATTTTTCATGATTAGTATTATATATTTTAGATGTTTTGCAATATAATTAATTGTATTCAACAGATCAAAATTGAATCAGGTAATATAGTTATTTTTAGTATAAATATTTCGAATTTGTTTCAGATACATTGGTTATTTTGATATTTTTTCTATGTTCCTATATATCAGAACCGAACCATCTAAACCCGAAAAGACCCAACTCGAAACTCACATATAAATTTATAATATCCAAGCCGGGCCTACCTGAAGTGGTACCCGAGTGTCCATGCCTGACTGATTCTATAAACAAATTAAAAAAACTATTTTTATGTGTTTGTCTAAATTAAGTGAAATAGAAAAAAGTTTTTTATTTAGTAAAATAGTTATATTGTGTGGAAAATTAAGTGACAATATATATATGTAATACATTTTATTATTTTGAGTTAAGTTATTATTTTGTTCACATAAACTATGTCTTTGAATATGTGTTTGGCTACATAATTTGTCACAGATTGAAATTAAGATAAAAATAGTAAAATAGACTAGACTGAAATAATTTGTCATAATTTGTACCCATTTGCAAAACCAGATTATTTTACATTTGTATTTTATAATTGGTACGAATTAATGTAGATAAGTAAAGAAACAAACTTTTACTGTTATAATAATGTTCTAATAATGTATTATATTAGAGTCTTTTAAATTTTAAAGGAAAATTTACAGCTCAGAATCTGTTAACATCATGATCCGTCCATTGCTGTTTTTTTCTTACAGTGAAAACTATTGTTTTATCTTCAGTTGCTTTCTTTGGCTGGAAAAATTTAACCTCTAACCATAAACACTTATAATCTGCCAGCAATCAGAAACTAAATCAACTTCTTTCATATATAAATTGCGAATGAAATTCAAAATAATCATAATCAAAAACAAAAGAAACATACATAAAACAAAATGGCAAGATCTATATGTTTGTGTATCTTCTTATTATTCATTACTTGGATTCCAATTCTATCCACAAGCTTTCCGCTCTCCACAAAAACTCGATGGATCGTGGACGAGAAAGGCCAAAGGGTAAAGCTAGCCTGTGTGAACTGGCCAGCTCATCTCCAGCCCGCTGTGGCTGAAGGGCTAAGCAAACAACCATTAGACTCCATCTCCAAGAAAATTGTTTCAATGGGATTTAACTGTGTTAGACTCACTTGGCCTCTTGATTTGATGACTAATGACACATTGGCTCGTAAAATCACGGTCAAGCAGTCTTTTGAAAGCTTGAACTTGTTTGATGATGCTCTTGGGATTCAAATTCACAATCCCAAAATCCTTAATCTTCCCATATTCAATGCATTCCAGGTAACATATTTAATGCTATAGCATTGGTCTAGCTAGTCAATCCAATAACAAAAACTAACCAAAATTGACCAAACGAAAGAAATGTACTAATTTTAATGGAATCTCTCTCTCTCTCTCTCAATATAAATATGTTTGTGTTAATTTTATTCTGTAACCAGGAAGTGGTATCGAACCTTGGACAAAACGGATTGATGGTGATACTAGACAACCACTTGACATATCCAGGCTGGTGTTGCAGCGACAACGACCTCGACGCTTTCTTCGGCTACCCTAACTTTGATCCCGTCATTTGGGCCAAGGGCTTGGGCAAAATGGCTACTCTTTTCCGCAATGTCACTAATGTCATTGGCATGAGCCTTAGGAACGAGCCACGTGGTACTAGAGATTACCCTGACCTATGGTTTAGGTACGCATTTCAAATCATCACCAATTAATGTGTATTTCATTTCGAATATAACCAAGAAATTTCAACATGGAAATTATTAGAAATTACCATTTTTGTGAATATATTCATGATTATTACTAAAAATCTATACATATATATATAAGATTAACATATGTCCACGCGCATTTACGTAAAATGTTTGGATTCACCTTTTGGTATCAACTTTTTTCTTTCATTTGTATTATTGTTTTAAAGTTTTATTTTATTTTTGGCTATACATTCACTATTTGGTTTGAAAACTCATAAAATTATGTACGTATAAACAAGGGTTCACCTTCATTGTCAAAAATTTCAGGTATATAAGAAAATAAGTACATGCATGCATATTAAACTGTTAATGGTTTACGTGAAGGTTCATGCCAAAAGGAGCAGAAGCAGTGCACGCCGCAAACCCTGAAGTACTAGTTATCCTCTCCGGCATAGACTTCGACACAAACCTCTCTTTCCTCCGTGACCGCTTCTTCAACGTCAGCTTCACCGATAAACTCGTCTTCGAGCAGCATTGGTACAGCTTCTCCCACGAGGGAGGCGCGTGGGTAAAACACAACTCCAACGATATTTGCGCCAAAATCATCGGGGAAGTCAATCATAATGGAGGATTCTTGCTCGACAGAGGCTTTCCTTTGATTTTGAGTGAGTTTGGGACCGACGAGAGAGGCGTTGACGTCAGCGGAAACCGGTATATGAATTGTTTGGTGGCTTGGGCCGCTGAGAAGGATTTGGATTGGGCGGTTTGGGCATTAACCGGAGATTATTATTTGAGAACCGGTACAAAACATATGGTTGAGACTTATGGTGTTTTGGATGCTACTTGGAAAAACGTCAGAAACTCTACTTACTTGCAGAAACTCTCCGGAATTCAACATCCATTTAGAGGTCAGATTCTTTTTTTTTAATAAGATATAAAACTATACAAAAATATTTAGGATTCAATCTTCTAACATATATATGTGTGTGTGCAGGACCCGGTTTACAAGAGAAAAAACTTATTTTGCACCCACATACTGGCCTATGTGTCACCAATAACCACTCAGGCAATGTACCCACACTTCGACTTGAACTATGCACTAAATCCGAGCCATCGACCTTTAATCCCAAGGAAGGCATTCTCTGGATCAATAAAATGTGCGTTGAAACTCCAGATGTTGCTGGACAAAAGGTGAAGCTTGGAGTTGGCACTAAGTGCTCTAAGTTGGGACAAATCTCAGCTACTAAGATGCATTTGTCGTTTAAGACAAGTAATGGCTTGTTACTATGTCTTGATGTGGATGAACGTGACAACAGCATTGTCGCTAACCCTTGCAAGTGTTTGACTAAGGATGCTTCGTGTGATCCAGCGAGCCAGTGGTTCAAAGTTCTTTAAATTCTATATATTTTATTCTGATAAAATGTATTTGTAATAATTTTACGGTCAAACATGTTAATCATTAAAATTTAATAAAAAAATTCGCGATTGGACAGAAATCATAAGGAAACCAAAGAAATCAAGTTAGCGTATATTATTACTATTTATGATGATGGAAAAAAATGTCATCTCCATCTGTACTACTGCTATAAAACCAATATTAAAGCCGGATCCGTACGACTGCGCATATATTTTTTATTTGTTTTCGTAATGTAAATAAATGTTTTTACACCATTATATAATTTATATAATTTACTATACAAATGCTGAAATAAATAAATTATAATACAAATATTTTTGTAACAAAATTTCCATAATAGTCATGAATTTATAAATAAAAAAGCAAACGCGCATTTGATTACACAAAATTGAAAAAAGAAAAAAAAAGAATATGGTTTGTTTATCGTATGTTTTAATTTGAACCAAAGAAATAGGAAATACTAAGATTTGCTAGCTTTTTTATGCTTGACTATGGGATCCAATTAACAGTTTGTATGTACTTCTGTTTGAAATCGATAAAGGCTAAGATTTTGTGATTATTCCAGAATTTGTGATTGTTCCCAAAATTGTAGGTGTAATTGAGTTGTGATCTTCCAAATTCCCACACAAATAACTTAAAAGTATAATATTTTGGGAGGGAATTTATATAAAAAAGCAATGAATCGTACATATGAATTAGCACATAATAATTTTTTCACTTTGACATATAGAAGTAAGACCTTATTAAAATCTATCCAAGCATGAGCTCATATTTTCCAACGTGTTGAATTATTTATAAAATTTACATAACTTTTCTGTTGATTCAGGTTAAATAAAGTAAAAGAAATTATTATCGACATATAAACTATCTTTTATTGTTGATATTGGAAGAGAACGGTAAATGAAATAATTTTCTACGTGGAGGAGTTATCGTCGTTTTAGGTAGGAATGATCATTTTAGGAAAACAGTTAATAGCTGAAAAAGACAAGAATTTTTAACGATAACTTAATTAAATTTTCAGTGGCATTATATAACTCTAAGGGCTATTCTTTGTGTGTACTTTTGTTTTAATAAAGTAGATTCACATATAATCCGAAATGGAATTTTAAAAACCAATGTTTTTAAAACCGGACCTGCAAGTGAACCGGAAATTCTTTGGGTCATGGACCAATATGGTTCGACCGGTTCAATTCGGTTCAACCAAATTAAATTTATTGATATGTTGTAAATAATATAGGTATTATTTTAATGATATGTTGTAAGTAATATACTTATTCTTTACAAAACATCATATCAAATAAAATATTTCAGTAACCAGAATGTTTTAAAAACTTCAAAAAAAAACAAACTTAAAATGTAACAAGAATTTTTAAAATAATTTAATAGTTCAAATCTAAAATTAATATGAAACACACATTTAAACTTCATTCTCCAGATCATAATTCTTCTTCACCTTTAAAACAAATCATGTAAACTAAGTTTTTATTTACTCGTGCATTAAGAAGCAAGAATAAGTATAATGCTTTGGTTTTACAAAATTTGGAATTTCATGAATGTTGATGTTTGAATTATTAAAGTCTTTAACACATCTGATCATGTAATAATATTATATAAACTTGAATAGAGATGAACTGGCTCATTTATAAATTTTACCCATTTTATTTAGTAAAATAGTTATATTGTGTGGAAAATTAAGTGACAATATATATATGTAATACATTTTATTATTTTGAGTTAAGTTATTATTTTGTTCACATAAACTATGTCTTTGAATATGTGTTTGGCTACATAATTTGTCACCGATTGAAATTAAGATAAAAATAGTAAAATAGACTAGACTGAACTTTTATCCATTTGCAAAACCCGATTATTTTACATTTCTATTTTATAATTGGTACAAATTAATGTAGATAAGTAAAGAAACAAAATTTTACTGTTATAATAATGTTCTAATAATGTATTATATTAAAGTCTTTTAAATTTTAAAGGAAAATTTACAGCTCAGAATCTGTTAACATCATGATCCGTCCATTGCTGTTTTTTTCTTACAGTTAAAACTATTGTTTTATCTTCAGTTGCTTTCTTTGGCTGGAAAAATTTAACCTCTAACCATAAACACTTATAATCTGCCAGCAATCAGAAACTAAATCAACTTCTTTCATATATAAATTGCGAATGAAATTCAAAATAATCATAATCAAAAACAAAAGAAACATACATAAAACAAAATGGCAAGATCTATATGTTTGTGTATCTTCTTATTATTCATTACTTGGATTCCAATTCTATCCACAAGCTTTCCGCTCTCCACAAAAACTCGATGGATCGTGGACGAGAAAGGCCAAAGGGTAAAGCTAGCCTGTGTGAACTGGCCAGCTCATCTCCAGCCCGCTGTGGCTGAAGGGCTAAGCAAACAACCATTAGACTCCATCTCCAAGAAAATTGTTTCAATGGGATTTAACTGTGTTAGACTCACTTGGCCTCTTGATTTGATGACTAATGACACATTGGCTCGTAAAATCACGGTCAAGCAGTCTTTTGAAAGCTTGAACTTGTTTGATGATGCTCTTGGGATTCAAATTCACAATCCCAAAATCCTTAATCTTCCCATATTCAATGCATTCCAGGTAACATATTTAATGCTATAGCATTGGTCTAGCTAGTCAATCCAATAACAAAAACTAACCAAAATTGACCAAACGAAAGAAATGTACTAATTTTAATGGAATCTCTCTCTCTCTCTCTCAATATAAATATGTTTGTGTTAATTTTATTCTGTAACCAGGAAGTGGTATCGAACCTTGGACAAAACGGATTGATGGTGATACTAGACAACCACTTGACATATCCAGGCTGGTGTTGCAGCGACAACGACCTCGACGCTTTCTTCGGCTACCCTAACTTTGATCCCGTCATTTGGGCCAAGGGCTTGGGCAAAATGGCTACTCTTTTCCGCAATGTCACTAATGTCATTGGCATGAGCCTTAGGAACGAGCCACGTGGTACTAGAGATTACCCTGACCTATGGTTTAGGTACGCATTTCAAATCATCACCAATTAATGTGTATTTCATTTCGAATATAACCAAGAAATTTCAACATGGAAATTATTAGAAATTACCATTTTTGTGAATATATTCATGATTATTACTAAAAATCTATACATATATATATAAGATTAACATATGTCCACGCGCATTTACGTAAAATGTTTGGATTCACCTTTTGGTATCAACTTTTTTCTTTCATTTGTATTATTGTTTTAAAGTTTTATTTTATTTTTGGCTATACATTCACTATTTGGTTTGAAAACTCATAAAATTATGTACGTATAAACAAGGGTTCACCTTCATTGTCAAAAATTTCAGGTATATAAGAAAATAAGTACATGCATGCATATTAAACTGTTAATGGTTTACGTGAAGGTTCATGCCAAAAGGAGCAGAAGCAGTGCACGCCGCAAACCCTGAAGTACTAGTTATCCTCTCCGGCATAGACTTCGACACAAACCTCTCTTTCCTCCGTGACCGCTTCTTCAACGTCAGCTTCACCGATAAACTCGTCTTCGAGCAGCATTGGTACAGCTTCTCCCACGAGGGAGGCGCGTGGGTAAAACACAACTCCAACGATATTTGCGCCAAAATCATCGGGGAAGTCAATCATAATGGAGGATTCTTGCTCGACAGAGGCTTTCCTTTGATTTTGAGTGAGTTTGGGACCGACGAGAGAGGCGTTGACGTCAGCGGAAACCGGTATATGAATTGTTTGGTGGCTTGGGCCGCTGAGAAGGATTTGGATTGGGCGGTTTGGGCATTAACCGGAGATTATTATTTGAGAACCGGTACAAAACATATGGTTGAGACTTATGGTGTTTTGGATGCTACTTGGAAAAACGTCAGAAACTCTACTTACTTGCAGAAACTCTCCGGAATTCAACATCCATTTAGAGGTCAGATTCTTTTTTTTAATAAGATATAAAACTATACAAAAATATTTAGGATTCAATCTTCTAACATATATATGTGTGTGTGCAGGACCCGGTTTACAAGAGAAAAAACTTATTTTGCACCCACATACTGGCCTATGTGTCACCAATAACCACTCAGGCAATGTACCCACACTTCGACTTGAACTATGCACTAAATCCGAGCCATCGACCTTTAATCCCAAGGAAGGCATTCTCTGGATCAATAAAATGTGCGTTGAAACTCCAGATGTTGCTGGACAAAAGGTGAAGCTTGGAGTTGGCACTAAGTGCTCTAAGTTGGGACAAATCTCAGCTACTAAGATGCATTTGTCGTTTAAGACAAGTAATGGCTTGTTACTATGTCTTGATGTGGATGAACGTGACAACAGCATTGTCGCTAACCCTTGCAAGTGTTTGACTAAGGATGCTTCGTGTGATCCAGCGAGCCAGTGGTTCAAAGTTCTTTAAATTCTATATATTTTATTCTGATAAAATGTATTTGTAATAATTTTACGGTCAAACATGTTAATCATTAAAATTTAATAAAAAAATTCGCGATTGGACAGAAATCATAAGGAAACCAAAGAAATCAAGTTAGCGTATATTATTACTATTTATGATGATGGAAAAAAATGTCATCTCCATCTGTACTACTGCTATAAAACCAATATTAAAGCCGGATCCGTACGACCGCGCATATATTTTTTATTTGTTTTCGTAATGTAAATAAATGTTTTTACACCATTATATAATTTATATAATTTACTATACAAATGCTGAAATAAATAAATTATAATACAAATATTTTTGTAACAAAATTTCCATAATAGTCATGAATTTATAAATAAAAAAGCAAACGCACATTTGATTACACAAAATTGAAAAAAGAAAAAAAAAGAATATGGTTTGTTTATCGTATGTTTTAATTTGAACCAAAGAAATAGGAAATACTAAGATTTGCTAGCTTTTTTATGCTTGACAATGGGATCCAATTAACAGTTTGTATGTACTTCTGTTTGAAATCGATAAAGGCTAAGATTTTGTGATTATTCCAGAATTTGTGATTGTTCCCAAAATTGTAGGTGTAATTGAGTTGTGATCTTCCAAATTCCCACACAAATAACTTAAAAGTATAATATTTTGGGAGGGAATTTATATAAAAAAGCAATGAATCGTACATATGAATTAGCACATAATAATTTTTTCACGTTGAGATATAGAAGTAAGACCTTATTAAAATCTATCCAAGCATGAGCTCATATTTTCCAACGTGTTGAATTATTTATACACTACAAGAAAACGTATCTTTACCGAGGAAGTTTAACGAGGAAAAATAATCCTCGTAAAAAAACGTTGATATTGCGAGGAAAGTACGTTGAGAAAGAAAAGCATCGTTATTTCGTCGTAAGGTGACGACAAAAAATATTCGTCGTAAAGACGATGTAAATTGACGTGGCTTTTACGAGGAAAAACTATTTCCTCGTAAAAGCCACGTAAATTTCGCGAGTGCTTTACGACGAAATATTTTACGTGTACTTAACGAGGAAATTTTGAATCCACCAACTTGGTAGGTGGCTCACGTTTTTTTTTTGGCCATACAATTAATTTTCGTCGTAATTTCATAGTAAAATTACAACTACCAGATTCGAAATTTTCTATAAATATGGATGTTGGAACATCATTTTAAACACACCAACAACAAAAAACGTGAAAGAAAAAAAAATGGCTGGCTCTGGGACTATTTACGAGTTGCGGAATTGGATGTATATGCATAGAGATGCTAACGGGAGAGTGACGAAAGAATACCTTGCGGGGCTGGAGACATTTATGCACCAAGCAGATTCAACACCGCTCGCCCAAGAAAGTGGTAAGATGTTCTGTCCTTGTCGGAAATGCAACAATTCGAAATTGGCAAACCGTGAAAATGTTTGGAAGCATTTAATAAATAGAGGTTTCACGCCAAATTACTATATCTGGTTTCAACATGGGGAAGGTTATAATTATGATCAGAATGAAGCTAGTAGTAGTAATAGCAATTTTCAGGAAGAACCGGTTAATCATCATTTGCATAATGAACATAGTTACCATCAGGAGGAGATGGTAGATTATGATAGGGTTCATGATATGGTAGCTGATGCATTCGTAGCTCATGATGAAGATGAAGAACCTAATATAGATGCAAAAAAGTTTTACGGAATGTTAAACGCGGCGAATCAACCACTTTACAGTGGTTGTAGAGAAGGTCTCTCTAAATTGTCGTTGGCTGCTAGAATGATGAATATTAAAACTGATCACAATCTACCTGAAAGTTGCATGAACGAATGGGCGGACTTGTTTAAAGAGTATTTGCCGGAAGACAATGTGTCTGCTGATTCTTATTATGAGATTCAGAAATTAGTTTATAGTCTTGGGTTGCCTTCGGAGATGATAGATGTCTGCATCGACAACTGCATGATCTATTGGGGAGATGATGAGAAGCTAGAAGTATGTCGATTCTGCAAGAAGCCACGATTCAAGCCGCAAGGACGGGGACGTAATAGGGTACCGTACCAAAGGATGTGGTACCTACCAATTACAGACAGATTGAAAAGATTGTATCAATCAGAGCAGACTGCTGCAAAGATGAGATGGCATGCCGAGCATACTCAGACGGATGGTGAGATGACTCATCCATCAGATGCAAGAGCCTGGAAACATTTCAACAAAGTACATCCGGATTTTGCTAGCAATAGCCGGAATGTGTATCTCGGATTATGCACAGATGGATTTAGTCCGTTCGGAATGTCAGGGAGACAATATTCATTGTGGCCAGTCTTTCTTACGCCATACAACCTGCCACCGGAGATGTGCATGCAACGGGAGTTGCTATTCTTGACGATATTGATACCTGGTCCGAACCATCCAAAAAGGTCCCTGGATGTTTTCCTACAACCACTGATAAAAGAGTTGAAGGATTTGTGGTCAACAGGGGTGAGGACGTATGACTGTTCAACGAAGACGAATTTTACGATGCGAGCTATGCTTTTGTGGACCATAAGTGACTTTCCTGCATATGGGATGTTGTCTGGATGGACTACACATGGGAGATTAGCTTGTCCATATTGTAATGGAACGACAGATGCGTTTCAACTGAAGAATGGTAGGAAGACAAGTTGGTTTGATTGTCATCGTCGATTTCTTCCCATTGGCCATCCTTACCGAAGAAACAAGAATTTGTTTAGGCACAAAAGGGTTGTGAGAGACACTTCTCCACCATATCTAACTGGAGAACAAATTGAAGCACAAATCGACTACTACGGAGCTAACGAAACAGTTCGTTGGGGTGGTAATTGGCATGTCCCTCGTAATATGCCTGATTCTTACGGTGTTCATCACAACTGGCACAAGAAGAGTATATTTTGGGAGTTGCCATATTGGAAGGATCTTCTTCTGCGCCACAACCTCGATGTGATGCATATAGAGAAGAATTTCTTTGAGAACATCATGAATACAATATTGAATGTCCCAGGGAAGACAAAAGACAACATAAAATCGAGGTTGGACTTGCCGGATATTTGCTCAAGAAGCGAGTTACATATTAAAAGCAATGGACAAGTTCCCGTTCCGATATTCAGACTGTCTTCAGAAAAAAAGTCGGTGTTGTTCAACTGGGTGGCATCAGAAGTGAAGTTCCCCGATGGGTATGTTTCAAATCTCTCTAGATGTGTTGAAAAGGGTCAAAAGTTCTCTGGGATGAAGAGTCATGATTGTCATGTCTTTATGCAACGACTACTGCCCTTTGCATTTGCGGAGCTACTTCCAACAAACGTACATGAAGCACTTGCAGGTTCGTAGTGTTTTATATCACAATAATTTTATAACGGTCTAGTTTGCAAAATAATATACGACTAACAATGTGTTTAATTGTTTTTGGAATATAAAAGGCATTGGAGCATTTTTCAGGGATCTGAGCACACGCACTCTTAAAGAAGAAGTTGTAGAACAGCTTCAGGAGAACATTCCCATCTTATTGTGCAACTTGGAGAAGATATTTCCTCCTGGATTTTTTGACGTCATGGAGCATCTAGCTGTCCACCTCCCATATGAAGCATTGCTTCGTGGACCTGTACATTACGGATGGATGTATCAGTATGAGCGAGCCATGAAATATTTGAAGGGAAAAGCAAAGAACCTCGCCAAAGTTGAAGGTTCTATAATTGCTGGAAGTTTGACGGAAGAAGTTTCTCACTTCACATCGTACTACTTTGCGTCAAAAGTACGTACCCGTAGAAGAGCTCCAAGAAGATATGATGATGGTGGAGTTGCGCCAACATATGCAGTTGCTGGTGTTCCAGACATCTTTAGCCAGATTGGACGACTCGGTGGGAAGTCTAAAGAGGTTTGGTGGTCGAGTGAACAAGACGCTCATAGTGCACACACCTATATTCTACTCAATTGCGAGGATCCATTGATGCGTTATTTTGAAAGGTAACATATATGGACACTTCAAAACACATATAATTAATTATATAATTGCAAGAGATTCATTCCTATGAAATGTGATTAATTTTACAGCCTATTTGTTTCTCAAGTCGAAGAAACATTTCCTGGTATATCCACAAGTGACGTAGACAAAAGGAAAGATCAGCACTTCATTAAGTGGTTGCGGAATCAGGTATTATAACTCAAACTATTTTTTCATACATGATTTGTATTTTAATGTTCTCTTTATTTTTGCAGGTTGATTATGACGACGATGCAGATTATCCTAAGTGGTTACACGAAGTAATTCAATCTCCACTTGTAAAGGTCACCACATCACAGATGTATTTCACACGAGGCTACACTTTTCACACATATGAGTATGGTAGACAGCGGGCGACCAGTAACTATGGAATATGTGTGAAAGGGGAAACAGATTTCTACGGGATCTTGACGGAGATTATTGAAGTCGAATTTCCAGGGATACTGAAGCTGAAATGCGTCATCTTCAAATGTGAATGGTTCGACCCCGTCGTCAACAGAGGTGTTCGGTCTAACAAATTTGGTGTAGTTGATGTCAACGGTGGACGTCGGTACAACAAATTCGAGCCTTTCATCTTAGCTTCACAAGCAGACCAAGTTAGCTTCCTTCCATACCCTCGGATGAGAGATTCGGGTATAAATTGGTTAGCAGTGATCAAAGTTACACCTCGAGGACGAATCATCAGTGGAGAAGAACCACCATTGCAAGAAGAACAGATAAATGAAGTCGAGGAACCTGAACAAGAAGTTGATGACATCCTTCTCATTGATCCGCATAATCACGAATACGAAGATCTTACCGATGATGCCACAGACGAAGCTGTAGAAGACGAGTTTAATGAAAATGATGATATTTCTAGTGATGACGAGAATGTCGATGTATCCGATTGATGTATTTGATTTTGTGTAGTTTGTTTTATGAATAAGGTAATGTGAGAGTTTGTTTTATGAATAAGGTAATGTGGGAGTTTGTTTTATGAATAAGAAATTGTGGGAGTTTGTTTTATAAATAAGTAAATGTGGGAATTGTGGTTTGGAATGAAAATAAAGATGGGGTTTGGAATATATGAAGTAGAAGATAAGGAATATGGGGTTTTGGGGTTTGGGGTTTCGGATTTTAGGGATTTAAACGTACTGCTCGTTAATTCCTCGTAATCTGACGTCGAATGTACGACGTAATCCTCGTTTATTCCACGTAGGACAGAATCGTCGTAAAGACCTCGTAAGGTAAATTGACGTAAATACCACGTAAAGTAAATGACGAAGGAGGCACTCGTTTATTCCACGTAGGACAGAATCGTCGTAAAGACCTCGTAAGGTAAATTGACGTAAATACCACGTAAAGTAAATGACGAAGGAGGCACTCTTTAATTCCACGTAGGATGATTTCGTCGTAAACACCTCGTAAGGCCACGAGGACTTTACGACGAAATTAAAAAAGCGGGGCACGCTAATTCCACGTAAGCCAAAATCGTCGTAAAAGAGTCGTAAACTAACGACGATATTACGACGAAAATATTAAAAATACTAAAAAAAAGAAGAGAAGAAAGATGCTTGAATCACATTTGGCGAGACTTACGTAAGTCTCGACCACATGAGTTCCAAATATCTTCTTCTCTTCTTTTTTTTTCCAAATTTTCTAAATTGGTGAAAAGCGGGACTTGCTACTTCCTCGTAGTATAAAAACTAGAAAAAAAGAAAGATACTGGAATTATATGTGGCGAGACTTAAGTCTCACCCACATAAATTCTAATATCTTCTTTTCTTCTTTTTTTTTCAAATATTTCTAATTTGAAAAGTATTTTGGTGCGGAGTGTGATTTGAGATAGGGTGTGTTTTGTGAGTTTGTGTGTGTGGTTTGAGAAGGAAAGTTGTGGGTATTTATAGAAAATAAAGGCTCGCTAATTCCTCGTAACTGGTTAACTCGTTAATTCCACGTAACCCTTTTCGTCGTAAAAACGTCGTTAACGAAAACGCGAGCCTTTGTATTTCGTCGCTATTTCGTCGTAACTGAAAACGCGGGCCTCTGTAATTCCTCGTAAGTTTACGAGGAAATTACGAGGACAAGTAATCTTATATATATCCCGAGCGAGCTCGCTCCGTCTTTCCTCTCTACTTCCTCTCCACTTCCTCCCTAATTCGTAGCAATGGTAAGTCTCTCTAATTCCTCTCTAGTTTGATTAGTTTAGGATAGATTAGGTGGTTAGTATAGGGAATTTAGATAGGTTTACGGATCTTATGTTATTTAGTGTTGATTAGGTGGATAATGTTGGGAAGTATATGTTCACGAAAATTTAAAAAATTAAATTTTTTTCTCAGGTTCGAAAAGGTAGACTTACTGCCCATTACAGAGAGATGTTCGGTGAGCCGGGTAGTCGTTTAGACCCGTCGTCTTCTTCAGCTCCCGGTTCTTCGGGTCAGGAGACTGTCCCCGAGACTCAGTACACTCAGAGAGTCATTGGATCTCCTTCTTCTAGTGCACCATCGGTTCTTCACGTGCCTCCCCAGATGCCTCCTCCTCCTGTGCCTCCTACGATGCCGGCACCTCCGATGCCCGCGGGCGAGATTCATCCCGATTTGATGGTGCCTCCGAGTGCTCCTTACTCGCAGTACACCGTAGAGGACATTCTCCGTCTGCCAGGCAGAGAAGGTTTACCAGTCATCGACCCCGACCGACCGGACGGAACTTTATGGTATGTTTCATTATTTTTTTATTCTTTTTAAATTCTTTTATAACTTTAAAAAATAATTTATATTTTAAATTTGTATTTTTCAGGTGGGGGATTGACGGATGTCTTGCATCGGACGTAACCGATACGATAAAAGGTTACTTCTCCATGGCACATCCGAACTGGAAAACGACGCCCCACTACGTCAGAAAGACGTGGTTCAAAATTTACGCTGTAAGTTCTATTAATTAAATATATATCTTTAAATTTTTTATTATTTATATATATATTTTTTTCTGAAAAACTAATTATAAATTATTTTTTCCAACAGCAAAAATATAATTGGGCCTTGGGGATCACTGAGAGGGTGAGAAAGAAGTTTGAAGCGAAGGCGAAAGTTCGCTTGTTGGACACGGTCTCCAACTGGAAGGGTGACTGGATCGTGAAGGGGTATGAGCGTGGCAAACCCGCTGAGCTCACCACGGATGTCTGGGATGGCCTCATCCGATATTGGCGTCTTCCTGATTCCATTAGAATCGCCCAGTCTTGCTCTAACTCCCGTAACACAGTCGATGAGCACGGGAACGGGCCGATGCTTCACACTACGGGCCAAAAACCCCACGCCGGTGTCCGTTTGGAAATGGTAATTAAAAATTTAATTATATTAAATTTTTAGTATATTTTTATATATATTCTAATTAACAACTTTCTTAAATGTTTTTTTAGGCCAAAGAGACGGGAGAATTCCCGTCTCTTATGCAACTTTACGAGAGGACCCACAAGAACAAGGCGGGCCGATTTATAGATGGCAAGTCCGAGCAAATCTACAACGATTTGGCTGCTCGGGTTGAAGAACGCCAGACCCAGCTGACCCAACAGTCCACCGATGGATTACCCGTCACCTTATCCACACCTGAAGTGGATAAGCTTTACGAGGAGGTAAATTTTCTAAAATTTTAATTTTTTTAAATATTCATTTAATTTAACTTTAAATTTTTACTAACAAAATTTATTTTTTGTTTTTAAGGTTGTCCCTAAAAAAAAGGGACGGACGTTGGGGATTGGTTCCGTCAACGATGTTCCGAGAGCGACATCGTCTTATGTTCAGCGACGGGATGAGGAAGTCTCTCAGCTGCGTAGGGAGTCCGAAGAG
The DNA here is from genome assembly GCF_020379485.1 of Brassica napus. Classification (NCBI taxonomy): domain Eukaryota; kingdom Viridiplantae; phylum Streptophyta; class Magnoliopsida; order Brassicales; family Brassicaceae; genus Brassica; species Brassica napus. The sequence continues at coordinate 9,099,233 of NC_063434.1, forward strand.
CTGCGTAGAGAGTCTACTCAGCTGCGTATAGAGTCTACTCAGCTGCGATCTCGTATGGGTGGACTCGAGGGCTTCTTGGACGTTGTAGCGGCCACAAATCCGGAATGGGCGACTTTGTTGAGGACCATGCGACAACAAAATCCTATCCCAGGCCAGTCACCGACCGACGACTCACATGCCGAGGCGGATGTTCAGGCGAGGAGTGATGAATTCTACGAGGCGATTAATTAACGACCACCCTTAGTTCTTTTTAATTTCGGTTCTTGTATTATGAATTCAAAACTTATTTATATATAAAATATTTTGGTTTTGATTTTTTTAGAATTTTAATTTTATTAATAATTTAAATAATTTAAATTATATTTATAATTATAATTTTTTATATTTCTATAAAATAATGAAACGAAGTAAATTCGTAGCTAATTTTGCGGCTTCTTTACGTGGAAGCTTAACGTGGTTTTTACGAGGAAACATTTACATGGAAATAACGTGGAAATCTATCAAGGTTTTTACGTTTTCTTTACGTGGAAAGCTGTCAAGGTATTTACGTTAATTTTACGAGTATTTATTTACGTGGGTTTTACGAGGAAAGCTTTTCGTGGTATTTACGAGGAAACTTAGCGACGTCCTTACGTGGAATCTTTACGTGGTCTTTACGACGAAATATCCTCCTTCGCTTTTACGACGAAATTATTTCCTCGCTAACTTATGACGAATTAGCGAGGATATATGCGTTACGACAAACGTATAACGACGAAACGGGTTTCCTCGCTAATTCGTCGTAACACTGCTTTTACGACGAAGTAACGAGGAAAACTGCCCTCGTAAAACTTGTGTTTTCTTGTAGTGATAAAATTTACATAACTTTTCTGTTGATTCAGGTTAAATAAAGTAAAAGAAATTATTATCGACATATAAACTATCTTTTATTGTTGATATTGGAAGAGAACGGTAAATGAAATAATTTTCTACGTGGAGGAGTTATCGTCGTTTTAGGTAAGAATGATCATTTTAGGAAAACAGTTAATAGCTGAAAAAGACAAGAATTTTTAACGATAACTTAATTAAATTTTCAGTGGCATTATATAACTCTAAGGGCTATTCTTTGTGTGTACTTTTGTTTTAATAAAGTAGATTCACATATAATCCGAAATGGAATTTTAAAAACCAATGTTTTTAAAACCGGACCTGCAAGTGAACCGGAAATTTTTTGGGTCATGGACCAATATGGTTCGACCGGTTCAATTCGGTTCAACCAAATTAAATTTATAGATATGTTGTAAATAATATAGGTATTATTTTTAATGATATGTTGTAAGTAATATACTTATTCTTTACAAAACATCATATCAAATAAAATATTTCAGTAACCAAAATGTTTTAAAAACTTCAAAAAAAACAAACTTAAAATGTAACAAGAATTTTTAAAATAATTTAATAGTTCAAATCTAAAATTAATATGAAACACACATTTAAACTTCATTCTCCAGATCATAATTCTTCTTCACCTTTAAAACAAATCATGTAAACTAAGTTTTTATTTACTCGTGCATTAAGAAGCAAGAATAAGTATAATGCTTTGGTTTTACAAAATTTGGAATTTCATGAATGTTGATGTTTGAATTATTAAAGTCTTTAACACATCTGATCATGTAATAATATTATATAAACTTGAATAGAGATGAACTGGCTCATTTATAAATTTTACCCATTTTATTTAGTAAAATAGTTATATTGTGTGGAAAATTAAGTGACAATATATATATGTAATACATTTTATTATTTTGAGTTAAGTAATTATTTTGTTCACATAAACTATGTCTTTGAATATGTGTTTGGCTACATAATTTGTCACCGATTGAAATTAAGATAAAAATAGTAAAATAGACTAGACTGAACTTTTATCCATTCGCAAAACCCGATTATTTTACATTTCTATTTTATAATTGGTACAAATTAATGTAGATAAGTAAAGAAACAAAATTTTACTGTTATAATAATGTTCTAATAATGTATTATATTAAAGTCTTTTAAATTTTAAAGGAAAATTTACAGCTCAGAATCTGTTAACATCATGATCCGTCCATTGCTGTTTTTTTCTTACAGTTAAAACTATTGTTTTATCTTCAGTTGCTTTCTTTGGCTGGAAAAATTTAACCTCTAACCATAAACACTTATAATCTGCCAGCAATCAGAAACTAAATCAACTTCTTTCATATATAAATTGCGAATGAAATTCAAAATAATCATAATCAAAAACAAAAGAAACATACATAAAACAAAATGGCAAGATCTATATGTTTGTGTATCTTCTTATTGTTCATTACTTGGATTCCAATTCTATCCACAAGCTTTCCGCTCTCCACAAAAACTCGATGGATCGTGGACGAGAAAGGCCAAAGGGTAAAGCTAGCCTGTGTGAACTGGCCAGCTCATCTCCAGCCCGCTGTGGCTGAAGGGCTAAGCAAACAACCATTAGACTCCATCTCCAAGAAGATTGTTTCAATGGGATTTAACTGTGTTAGACTCACTTGGCCTCTTGATTTGATGACTAATGACACATTGGCTCGTAAAATCACGGTCAAGCAGTCTTTTGAAAGCTTGAACTTGTTTGATGATGCTCTTGGGATTCAAATTCACAATCCCAAAATCCTTAATCTTCCCATATTCAATGCATTCCAGGTAACATATTTAATGCTATAGCATTGGTCTAGCTAGTCAATCCAATAACAAAAACTAACCAAAATTGACCAAACGAAAGAAATGTACTAATTTTAATGGAATCTCTCTCTCTCTCTCTCTCAATATAAATATGTTTGTGTTAATTTTATTCTGTAACCAGGAAGTGGTATCGAACCTTGGACAAAACGGATTGATGGTGATACTAGACAACCACTTGACATATCCAGGCTGGTGTTGCAGCGACAACGACCTCGACGCTTTCTTCGGCTACCCTAACTTTGATCCCGTCATTTGGGCCAAGGGCTTGGGCAAAATGGCTACTCTTTTCCGCAATGTCACTAATGTCATTGGCATGAGCCTTAGGAACGAGCCACGTGGTACTAGAGATTACCCTGACCTATGGTTTAGGTACGCATTTCAAATCATCACCAATTAATGTGTATTTCATTTCGAATATAACCAAGAAATTTCAACATGGAAATTATTAGAAATTACCATTTTTGTGAATATATTCATGATTATTACTAAAAATCTATACATATATATATATAAGATTAACATATGTCCACGCGCATTTACGTAAAATGTTTGGATTCACCTTTTGTATCAACTTTTTTCTTTCATTTGTATTATTGTTTTAAAGTTTTATTTTATTTTTGGCTATACATTCACTATTTGGTTTGAAAACTCATAAAATTATGTACGTATAAACAAGGGTTCACCTTCATTGTCAAAAATTTCAGGTATATAAGAAAATAAGTACATGCATGCAAATTAAACTGTTAATGGTTTACGTGAAGGTTCATGCCAAAAGGAGCAGAAGCAGTGCACGCCGCAAACCCTGAAGTACTAGTTATCCTCTCCGGCATAGACTTCGACACAAACCTCTCTTTCCTCCGTGACCGCTTCTTCAACGTCAGCTTCACCGATAAACTCGTCTTCGAGCAGCATTGGTACAGCTTCTCCCACGAGGGAGGCGCGTGGGTAAAACACAACTCCAACGATATTTGCGCCAAAATCATCGGGGAAGTCAATCATAATGGAGGATTCTTGCTCGACAGAGGCTTTCCTTTGATTTTGAGTGAGTTTGGGACCGACGAGAGAGGCGTTGACGTCAGCGGAAACCGGTATATGAATTGTTTGGTGGCTTGGGCCGCTGAGAAGGATTTGGATTGGGCGGTTTGGGCATTAACCGGAGATTATTATTTGAGAACCGGTACAAAACATATGGTTGAGACTTATGGTGTTTTGGATGCTACTTGGAAAAACGTCAGAAACTCTACTTACTTGCAGAAACTCTCCGGAATTCAACATCCATTTAGAGGTCAGATTCTTTTTTTTTAATAAGATATAAAACTATACAAAAATATTTAGGATTCAATCTTCTAACATATATATGTGTGTGTGCAGGACCCGGTTTACAAGAGAAAAAACTTATTTTGCACCCACATACTGGCCTATGTGTCACCAATAACCACTCAGGCAATGTACCCACACTTCGACTTGAACTATGCACTAAATCCGAGTCATCGACCTTTAATCCCAAGGAAGGCATTCTCTGGATCAATAAAATGTGCGTTGAAACTCCAGATGTTGCTGGACAAAAGGTGAAGCTTGGAGTTGGCACTAAGTGCTCTAAGTTGGGACAAATCTCAGCTACTAAGATGCATTTGTCGTTTAAGACAAGTAATGGCTTGTTACTATGTCTTGATGTGGATGAACGTGACAACAGCATTGTCGCTAACCCTTGCAAGTGTTTGACTAAGGATGCTTCGTGTGATCCAGCGAGCCAGTGGTTCAAAGTTCTTTAAATTCTATATATTTTATTCTGATAAAATGTATTTGTAATAATTTTACGGTCAAACATGTTAATCATTAAAATTTTTAATAAAAAAATCGTGATTGGACAGAAATCATAAGGAAACCAAAGAAATCAAGTTAGCGTATACTATTACTATTTATGACGATGGGAAAAAATGTCATCTCCATCTGTACTACTGCTATAAAACCTAAACTAGAGGTGGATCCGCACATATATTTTTTTATTTGTTTTCGTAATGTAATTAAATGTTTTTACACCATTATATATTTTATATAATTTACTATACAAATGCTGAAATTTTTTAATACAAATATTGCTGTAACATAATTTTTCTAATAGTCATGAATTTATAAATAAAAAAGCAAACGTCCATTTGATAACACAAAATTGAAAAAAAAAGATAAAAAGAAATATGGTTTGTTTATGGTATGTTTTGATTTGAACCAAAGAAATAGGAAAGACTAAGATTTGCTAGTTTTTTTATGCTTGACTTTGGGATCCAATTAACATTTTGTACGTACTTCTGTTTGAAATCGATAAAGGCTAAGATTTTGTGATTATTCGAGAATTTGTGATTGTTCCCAAAATTGTAGGTGTAATTGAGTTGTGATCTTCCAAATTCCCACACAAATAAATTAAAAATATAATATTTTGGGAGGGGAATTTATATAAAAAAGCAATGATAGTACATATGAATTAGCATATAATAAGTTTCTCACTTTGAGATATAGAAGTAAGACCTTATTGAAATCAATCCAAGCATGAGCTCATATCTTCTAAGGTGTTGAATCATTTATAAAATTTACATAACTTTTCTGTTGATTCAGGTTAAATAAAGTAAAAGAAAATATTATTGACATATAAACTATGCTTTATTGTTGATATTGGAAGAGAAATTATGTGATGGTAAAGGAAATAATTTTCTACGTGGAGGAGCTATCGTCGTTTTAGATAGGATTGATCATTTTAGGAAAACAGTTAATAGCTGGAAAATACAAGAATTTTTTAACGATAAGTTAATTAAATTTTCAGTGGCATTGGGTTGTAAATATTGTGCAACTCTAAAGGTATTTTTAATGTGCACTTTTGTTTTAATAAAGTAGATTATATAATCCGAAATGGAATTCTAACAACCAATGTTTTTTAAACCGGACCTGCAAGTGAACATGAAAAGTTTTAGGTCATGGATCAATATGGTTCAACCGGTTCAATTTGGTTCAACCAAATTCAGTTTATTGATATGTTGTAAATAATACTAGATTTCCACCCGCACAACCGTGCGGGTATATATTTTCACATTTATATATATAGATATTTGTTTTACATAATTATTATATATTTTTAATGTTACTCACATATTTAAATATTTGTATAATTATACCAAATATAATAATTTTATAGTTTTCATGCTGTAAACTAAAATCATCACATATATATGTTGCTTATTATATATTTATCTTATTGAATTTGCGTTTGATTACTAAACCAAAATTTCTAATGCATGAAACAACATATATGAAAACAATTTTGTATTTAATTTATTATAATCATGATCAGTAATTCAAATCGCTAGATTTTTTTGGTAATTTTTTAATGTTTATTAATTTTATATAATAAATTACTGTATATTAAAAAGTTTAAAATAAGTTAAATTTTTATACATGTATTATATAGTTTACTAATATTAACCCGTTCTACCAACATATTATATTTTTAGCATAAATATTTTATATTTATGAAAATAAAATATGTTAACTTATCAATTTAAAATAATTTTACCATATTTTGTTCAATATAACATTTTTATTTTAAAATGATTGATATTATTATAAAATTGATAAAATAGGATATAATTTTATTCTTTTAGTAACATTTCATTACTAATTACAAAATTAGTTGAAAATATTTATATTCAATTTATATTCAACTTATGACAATTAAGATCTTATTATAATCTTTTTCAAGAGATTTGTTAGAATTTTAATTTTTTTAAAAAAAAAATTAAAAGATATAAAAGATATCTTATATATTAAAACATAAGTCATGACTTCTTTTCATGTGTGATTTTTTTAGTTTGGACCATTCCTAAAAAATATCATATTTTACATAAGTTCATTATTATATCTTTTAATATCTTTATCTTTTTATTTGAAATACAAATGAATATATTTAAAATGTTCTAACAAAATCTTTTTAAAATCTTCTTAGAATCTTTTTAAATATACTTTAAAAAATTAGTTAGTTTTAATTTAAATTATCATAAAATATAATTAGAAATTAAAATTGAATATAGTTTTGGTTTATAAACGAAAATTTAAATAAAATGAAATTAATTAATTAATTTCACAAATACATTTACTAATAATTTTTAAAGATTTTGTTAGAAATAAATATTTATTTTTATTTTAATTTTTTCAAATTTGTTTTCTAATAAAATAAAAATCATGATTTTTTTATGAGTGATATTTTTATTTGGACCATCATTTAAATTTTATATTAAATGTATATCACTAATGCTAATATACATAATATTTTATCTACTTTAATCATAATATCTTTTATATCTTTTAATTTAAAAAAATCTAACAAATCTCTTGAAAAAGATTATAATAAGATCTTAATTGTCATAAATTGAATATAAATATTTTCAACTAATTTTGTAATTAGTAATGAAATGTTACTAAAAGAATAAAATTATATCATATTTTATCAATTTTATAATAATATCTATCATTTTAAAATAAAAGTGTTATATTGAACAAAATATGATAAAAATTATTTTAAATTGATAAGTTAACATATTTTATTTTTATAAATATAAAATATCTATGCTAAAAATATAATATGTTGGTAGAACGGGTTATATTAGTAAACTATATAATACATGTATAAAAATTTAACTTATCTTAAACTTTTTAATATACAGTAATTTATTATATAAAATTAATAAACATTAAAAAATACTAAAAAAATCTAGCGATTTGAATTATGGATCATGATTATAATAAATTAAATACAAAATTGTTTTCATATATGTTGTTTCATGCATTAAAAATTTTAGTTTAGTAATCAAACGCAAATTCAATAAGACAAATATATAATAAGCAACATATATATGTGATGATTTTAATTTACAATATGAAAACTATAAAATTATTATATTTGTCATAATTATACAAACATTTAAATATGTGAGTAACATTAAAAATATATAATAATTATGTAAAACAAATATCTATATATATAAATGTGAAAATATATACCCGCACGGTTGTGCGGGTGGAAATCTAGTTATGATTAAAGACAAAGTAGTTAAAAATATTATGTATATTAGCATTAGTGATATACATTTAATATAAAATTTAAATGATGGTCCAAATAAAAATATCACTCATCAAAAAATCATGATTTTTATTTTATTAGAAAACAAATTTGAAAAAAAATTAAAATTAAAATAAATATTTATTTCTAACAAACTCTTTTAAAATAATTAGTAAATGTATTTGTGAAATTAATTAATTTCATTTTATTTAAATTTTCGTTTATAAACCAAAACTATATTCAATATTAATTTATAATTATATTTTATGATAATTTAAATTAAAACTAACTAATTTTTGAAAGTAAATTTAAAAAGATTCTAAGAAGATTTTCAAAAGATTTTGTTAGAAAATTTTAAATATTTTCATTTGTATTTCAAATAAAAATATAAAGATATTAAAAGATATAATAATGAATTTATGTTAAATATGATATTTTCTAGAAATGGTCCAAACTAAAAAAATCACACATGAAAAGAAGTCATGACTTCTGTTTTAATATATAAGATAGGTATTCTTTTTAATGATATGTTGTAAGTAATATACTTATTCTTTTTAAAAAATAATATCAAATAAAATGTTTCAGTAACCAAAATGTTTTATAAAAACATCAAAAAACAAAAAAGTTAAAATGTAACAAGAATTTATAAGATAATTTAATAGTTCAAATCTAAAATCAATATGAAATTTAAACTTCATTCTCCAGATCATAAATCTTCTTCACCTTTAAAAAAATCATGCAAACTAAGTTTTTCTTTACTCGTGCACACTCGTAAAAAACTACCGCATAGCCACTACAACTCTGTGGCTATAGAGGAGAAATTCGTGGCTTGGGAGAAAAGAGCCACGGTTTTGGAAAGGAGAATTACTGTGGCTATAGCCTCGTGGCTGGAACTAAAATGTGGCTTTTCGTGGCTATTAGCCACGCTTTTCCCACGCTTCTTTTCGTGGCTTAAATAGCCACGCTAATAACTCCTTTAGCGTTGCTACTTTTAGTGGATATAATAGCCACGGTTTTACAACTTATTTAAAGTGGCTGTGTTACCACGGTTTTGCCACTATGTATTCGTGGCTTTAAAAAGCCACGATTTTTTTTTTTATCAACGTGGTATTGGTTAGCCACGTTAATAACCATTTTTGTAAATGAATTTCCTCTTTGATTTGTTTTAATTTGCCAAATTCAAAAATTTATATTTTCATTCAAATATTAAAACATTGCACATATAATTAAAACAGAAATTGCATATATATATAAAAGAGTAGGTTCAATATTACACAAACGTAGATAATTATACAAGGAAGAAGAGTTTTAAAGAGTCTAAGAAGACTCTACAAAAGATGAGCTAGAGTTTGATGAGCTTTGTTACAAAAGAGAAGACATGAACCTACTTAGGGCTGAGGAGTTGGGACTTGGGGCTGAGCATAAGTCTGTTCAGTAGGTGCTTGTGGGGGACGAAGCATTTGGAGGAGCTGATTGATTGCATCTCTTGTTGATGCAAACTCCTGCTTCATCTCGGACACATCCTGCTTCACCTCAGACACGTCCTCCCTCACACTTTGGAGGCTTGTCTCAAGACCTCCCACCCGCATCTCCAGCTCCAGGTTGCGCGCAAGACCATTAGGGACGCGTGAAGAAGGTGCGTGCTCCCTGTATTGGGCACTGCCGAGTCCATAAACATGCCCCCTCTTACCCTTAGCATTCTGTTGAACATAACAGAAAAAAATTTTAATAAAAGCTTTCTTCACTGTAAATAAACAGAACATGCTAAGCTCTAAGTCATATCTAATTCTACCCGCAAATAACCAACCACATTCTTAAGCAGCTCTAAGTCATCCAAATCCACATACAAATCAGAACATAAAACAACTGAAACCTAGTGTATGAAAGATACCTTTAGATAAGCTTTGTTTATCTTGAGGCGAGAAGGAGTAGATGATGCACTTGGACTCCCGGGTGATCCGTCAGTGTTAGAGAGTTGTGTGGCTTCCATCTCGGCTTGAGTAACCAACTCTTCAGCACGGTAGTCCACAAAAGTTCCATCTGGTCTGGTGTGTGTCGCCCTAACTAGGTCGGTGAATGATGGCCTCTCATTAGTACCAGAAGCCACCATCTGCAAAAAAGGAAAATAATTACAGTAGATTAGAAGAAAAAAAAGAACATTATTAAGAGTATAGACATGGAAAGATACCATGTTATACTCAATCCTTGCAAAAGACCGAGGTCCTGCATTATGCTTGTGGCAGCCTTTACCCACAGGATCAGACTTGCGAGATTTTGCAGCCTTCTTGCTCTTCTTTTTAGCTGCCTCGGTCGCCCAATACTCTAACAGGAGAGTCCAGTCAGCTTCATTGATGTACTTTGGCTTCTTACGTTGCCTCTTCTTCTTGCTTATCCTTTCACCAATGGTTGTCCACGTTTCTTTCTTCCAAAGACCGTAGACTAAGTCATTAAACTCAGGGTCCCGATAGAAATTTTGCTACAAAAGAAAGAAAAACAGTTAGCGATTTTAAAACATGTTAACAGCATATACAATGTATACTAGTCACTTACCACAAAGGTTTTCCACCATGATTCCCTCCTTTCATCAGGAACCGTCCTCCAACTCTTCCAAGGCCCCATGTAGTATGCTTGCCAAGTTGCCCGAATGAAAGAGTTGACACATGGGTCAATACCAAACCTAAATCGATAACCAACATCAGTAACAGAAACAATACATCACAAAAAATCCTAAAAAAATAAACAATCATCGCTAACAATCCTAAACAGAAACTATCCTAAGCAATCACAGCCATAAAACAATTAACAGAAACTATTTTAGTCTAAGAAAGAGATGGAGACCAAATGTAATCTTACCATAAAGCTCCATTGATTTTATCTGGATGGAGATGAGGCTGTGCTAGCCTAGCAGGTGAATTGAGCATGGCATTGAGAGTCATCTGCGGGTAGCTATTGGAACGAGAAGAGGAAGCAGCACGGTTCGAAGCCGGTCCAGTAGCACCAGGAGGCATAGAAGCAGGTCCAGTAGCACCAGGAGGCATAGAAGCCGGTCCAGTAGCACCAGGAGGCATAGGAGGAGGTACTCTTGGTGAGTTCATCTGTTAACAACCAATGACAAAGAAACATTAGTATACAAACAAATATAAACAGAGACAAAGCGAAATAAAAGAGACAGAGAGAAGAACATGAGAAATTTAAACAATTTTTTGGTCACAAGAACACTAACTAGACAGAGACAAAACCCCTAATCGAAACCCTAGTTTGGAACGAAATCGAAACCCTAGATTGGAACGAAATCGAAACCTTAAATTGCATGTGAAATCGAAACACACACACAAGCGAAGAAATCGAAACCCTAGATCATCTAATCGATTCGGGATCCTAAGATTTCTGATTTAGCGGAGGAGAGAAAGGGGTTACCTTGAGAAATGAGAGACGGGAGACAGTGACACTTGGAATGGGAGACGGTGACGCTTGGAATGGGAGACTTGAAACCGGAGAAGACGACGCGTTTCGTCAGTCGCGAGTCGAGAGAGAGTTTCAGTTTCTCTTCTGTGCTAAGTGTTGGAAGCAAGAGGAAAACCGATATAAACTCTTTCAGCAGAGCCACGAAAACAGCGTGGCAAATCGTGGCTTGGTTTTAGCAATAACCACAAAATGTCAAATAATTGGAGCCACAACCGAATAAATTGGAGGCAAACCAATTGGCAAACCAAAATTTCAACTTAGCCACGACAATGCCACAAAAATGTAGTGGCTATTGTTTAATATGAACCGCAAAACTAAAAATAATTGGAGCCAGAACCAAATACATTGGAGGCAAACCAATTGGTTTTTTCCAATTTTCACATAGCCACTAAAAAGCCACGAAATAAGCGTGGCTTATTTCAAAACCCGAAACCACGAACACCTAACACCTAAACTATAATCCCTAAACCCTTTCCCTCAGCCTTATACTCACACAACAACTTACATACATATTCCAAAAATCTTATAATCTATTTTAAAACCTTACAATATTTTTTTAAACCATATATTTTACAACCTTACCATTTATTTTACATCTCACAATATATTTCACAACCTTCCAACTTATTTTACAACCTTGCAACTTATTTTTCAACCTTAAAACATATCTTACTACCTTAAACACATATTTTACATAGCCACGCCACAGCCACTTAAAATTCGTGACTTTAAAAAAAATATCACTTCCAAACGAATCTTTCTCTGTTTCGGTCTGCAAAAGTTAATTTAGCCACGACATAGCCATGAAAAAGCGTGGCCATGTACACTGTTGCATAAAACACATGCGTTTTGATGTCGGCACAAAAAAACAAGACATAGCCACGACGCTTTAAAGTGGCTAGTTCGTGGCTATTTTAACTTCCACGTTATATTCGTTGCTGTACCGTGGCTTTTTTAGCCACGTTTTATTTTCGTGACAAGTTCGTGGCTTTTTTTTTGCGTTTACCGTGGCTATATCTTTTCGTGGCCCTTGCGTAGCAATTTCGTGGCTTATTTTATTAAAGCCACGGTTCTGTAGTGGCACTTCCGTGGCTATGCGGTAGATTTCTACTAGTGGCATTAAGAAGCAAGAGTAAGTATAATGCTTTGTTTTAATACAAAATTTGAAATTTCATGAATGTTGATGTTTGAATTTTTAAAGTATTTAACACATGTGATCATGTAATAATATTTAAACAGATTGAAAAGTAGACATCGTGAAGATATGGTTGGGAATCTTGTGATTTGTGAGTTACATAGACATAAAAAAAAGAATTACTGCTTTGTTTTATTAATTTTTACGAACTTTATTTTTACTTTAAAAAATGAAAAATTAATTATTAATTTATTTTATTAACAAAACTTTGTTTTACATACGAACCCGAATTAGGTCGGTTTATTGGATAGTCGGGCTTCAGAGTTTTAACGGTTTAATACAATTTTTTAACCAGTTTAACTTTAACTGGATTTTGCTATTAGCCCAACTCAGACTGGTTTCCAGTTAGGTCCGGGTTTGAAAACACTGCAAAACAACAAAAACAAAGTACAAAGACAAAATATTGTTTGTTTGCTAACATATGTATATAGACTAGTTTGTGACCCAAAAAATGTATATAGTAATAGAATAGTTAACGTGGTGTTCAAAACCGGTCTTCTAAATTAAGAGCCGGAATCAACAACAAAACTTGGGCCTATTAATTAATAGTAGTAGCTTTAAAAGAAAAAAAAAACAAAGAAAATATTCAGACATGGTGAAAGAAGTTCAAACCTTAAACGTTAAACCTGTCATAGATAAACCAACAAAACTTGTAAAGGCCTGGAAACAGCTGCTTCTGAATCGTGTACCAAATGCTAGTACTGGACTCGTCTAAACTCTATTATTGTTAGTCTAGCCGATGGTGTAAAACTCGTTGTTGAGCTTCAGTATCTAACTCTATTAATGATAGTTTGTATCAAGATCGAACTAATTCAAAACTTTGCCATGAACTACTTTCTTGGTATAAGAAGACAAACATTTCTGACATGGTAAAATAACACATGATTTAGACAAACACAAAACTTTCTATTTATGACTGCTCAAATTATTTATGTATGAAGAGATGGAAAAGTTTTATAAAATGAAACCACCAGATATCATTGGTCAAAGATTCAACCCCAAATTCAAAGCCACTCATCACCACGCCACAAACTCTGATTGGACCAAACAAAAAGTATAGTGTGCAAGAGACTGTCACACACACACGATGAAGAGCGCGTGAGAAAAAAAGACGAATTTTCATGAGTTTAGTGCCAGTCTTTGTATAAAAGCTGACGTGTCAAGCTCATGCTGCCCCGTCGTTTGCTGCTAATTAATACTAGATCTTTTATCCGCGCTACGCGCAGATTGTTTGGTGTAATTAAATTTTTATTTAAAAAATTTATTTATATTTATTTAAATAATCTATATTATAATTTGTAAAGTGATAATTTTGCCTCTGAATTATCATACTTAAAGTTAAAGCAACTAAAAATTTACTATCCTTAGTAAATAAATAGATTTGTTAGTATATAATTAACAATATATTAAAACAAAATTTTATTGATTTGATAATTATCATTGTCTAAAATAATTTATATTGTGTTATAAAGTCTTCATATCTTAAATAAATAATTAGATTTGTTAATATATTATCGTAAATAAAATGATTTTTTATTTGGTAATTATCATTATATAAAAATAATTTATATTGTGTTATCCAAAAATAATATTTTACATCATTATTATTTTTAAATAAAAGAGATATATCTCTCTATATATATTGTATATACTTTTATGTATTCACAAGTGTTTTTAATATTCTTACACAATAAAGGATAATTTTATTATAATAAATAACTTTGTGATATGTAAAAAATGATATTTAATTTTTTACTAAATATTTCAAATGCATGAGTATTTTTTAAATTGTATTTTACGTGATAAAAATAATTTTGCTTGCTTTTGTCATTTGTATATTCATTGTTATATTATTCATTTTTTTTTGTTAAGATTTTGTATGGAATTGATATGTACATGAGTGTTTTTTTTCTAAAGTATGGGTGATTGGATTAGATTAGATTGGTTTAAGAAGGTTATAGGGGGACTTATTTATTTATTTTGGTTATGAAGCTTATGTTATTAAAGCCCACACCAAAATCCATATGTTATGAAGTGTTTGGTAACCATGTGTTTAGAGTTTCTTAGAACTATATATATATTAAATGTAGAATGCATGCAACTTTGGCTGCGGTTCTAGCAGCCCCTCTATCAATCTCATTTTATGAATCAATCACAAGCTTCTCCATCTTGGTGACAAACATTTAAAGTCTTTTCCTTTCTTTACATTTTTGCATAATAAAGTTTCTCAAGCTATTTCCATTTCATATCAATAAGCTCTTTTGTGAACCAAATATATCTTAGTTTCAACTTATTCACAATGTTTTATATTATAGAGTTTGAATGGAGTCTCTATCTGTTTGTTTTTTATTTTTTTTTTATTATTATTGGATGTTTAACTCAAACTTGAAATGTTAATTGTTATCTATTATGTTTTGGGTTTGAAAGGATTGCTACGTGGATTTACTTTTTGTTATATTTTATAGATAAATGTTATCTTTATTTTTAGTATACTTTTAAAATAATTTATAGAAAGTAATATTAACTTTCGCTATTTTTGGTCCACGGAAAGAGATATTTTAAAGAGTATTGGTTAAATAAATTAGGTTTGTTTCTTAAAATTATTTTTTAAAAAAACTATAAATATTTAAATATATGTTAATGGTTTGATTTTTTTGTAAATTTCAATTCAAGTATGATATTTGTTCTAAAATTTTAAAATTAATAAATATTTATATATATATACACACATTTTCAATCTGTAAGGACATTTTCAAAGAAAATACATTGTGATGATGACCAAAAAAATAAAGAAAATACAGTGTACAGTGAAGAGATATTACTTATATGCTCTACTATATCGAGTAGAACATTTTTTATTATTTATTTGTTCAATTTGAAATTTAATTATGGACTATGTGAGGAGTTGTCATCCGGAACCGCAGTTATTTAGTGAGAGGTGAAATTGTTGCAAAAGCCCAAAAAGACATTTTAATAATAGGTTTAACAAAACACAGCAAACTCTAGAATAAGATGACAAAACATAAAACCAACAACGATGCCGAAGCATTATCCCCTTATTAAAAAGTGACTTGAATATTCAAAATAGATAAGTATATCAACTCCTTTTTTTTTAAGTATATCAACTCCACTTATTTCTTCCGTGCCTTCTTGACCACCTTCGAAGCAGATGATGAATCCTCACGATTAGTACCACCAGCTTTAACCTAGAAGACTCCATTACCATCGTCACCCTCCTGTTAATCCGAAAAATCACTATTTCTTTCTACAAAGGAATGTTAATGGAATATATGTTTCAACTTACGTCGGCAACAAAGTCGGGGGTGGCAGACAGTCAAGTTCGTTGATGATAGCTGTATGTATTACCACCGCAATAAAAAGGCGGTAGCTGGGTATCCTCTGGATTAACTCCCTCTCCAGCCAAGGTGTTGAACGTATCTGGTGCAGGTTCATAATACATAATTTATGGAATATGTTACACGATGCTATGTATGCGTATCATAAGATGACCAGCTTCATAGCGCGCACGTTATGTAGTTTAGTCAAACCAACAAACAGACCCTCATTAGTGTCATCAGCATTGCTCATCTCCACACGATACCTGTGAAAGTAGATATAATGTGTGAAAACCGTGTTGGTTGTGGGTTGGTAATGATGTGTTAGGTTTTTATGAGATTAAATTTAAAAGGAATAAAAGAGGCAAGTGGTTCATAATACTGGAGCAAACAGCATTGGTATTATTGCAGCTTACGCAAGTAAAGGACGACACAGTTCTTTGGAGTTTCTTTGTGCACCTAGAACAGGATACGTAGCACCACCAGTACAGACGAATTTGATTTCCTATGTTGCATAATTATTAGAATCACATACGGAGTATAAACTTGCAGAGTTTTAAAATATAAAAATTTATGCTACAACCTGAGGTTGGGCGGTGATGATGAACTCATTCAGCTCAGATATGCTCAACAGCTCAACCTCGGCGTATCCCCTGAGCAATGTAGGTACTGGAAGTGTTTCCAGTGTCTTTAGAGACCAGTCTACATGAATATGAAGTTTCACCATTAGATACTTACTCGTAGAACAAAAATACCATTGCATCAGTCTCTTTATCGAAATATGTGTTGCTAATGTGGCCTTCGAAACAGACGTCCGACAAAAAACAGATTGAGTGTGTGTTCCAAGAACTATTAGGTAATTTTTTCTCACAGACAGCAGTTGCGACTCTGTGAACCCGATCAGGTCCATATCATTCAGATAGCTTGAAGATGCTTGCACAAGACTGCTCTCTATCCCTCTGTTCATCCCTTTTTTCGTTCTCTCGCTTCGTCCTCCTCCCCAGATACCTCTCTGCCTCAGCATTCGAACGACACCCTGCCATTTGAGCTTCCTGCTCCAACACAATGAGTCAATCTAAGCAACCAAAACGCACATTTTTGAGAGAGTAGCAATGTCCTTTACCTTGAGATCTTTGAGCCGTTTCACCAGGCGGTACTCGCTCACAACACTGTTAAGTAGCTCTTGATGCTCTTCTTTTGAATGAAAGCGCATGAAAACGTCTAAACGCCGTTCTCATAGGGATTTGGGTACAACAGGTTTCTTTCTAGTATGAATTCCTTTCTACGTTTCCTCTCATCAAGCCTGCATATATATCAGACTCACCTCATATTAGCATGGAAGGCAAAAAAAGAGAATGTTTCTCCTCGGAATCTTAAAACTCGTACCTTTTCCAAAATATACTCAAGACACGCAGCTTCAGCTTTTTTTCTTCTTGAGTATCGTTCGGTTTGAACTCCATCTCAGCCAAGAGCCGCTCAGCATCATTGTCATATTCAGGGTCGAACTCTTCTCTTTTGTGGTTGTAACTACTTAATTCAACCAAAGAGATAGTTCACCTCAGAGATTAATAAAAATAGGAATTTCGCTTCCAAAACGTAGATTGACAAAATGACCAAGAATATCACCTTATCACAATAGACGTTTATAGCTCTTCTCTAGTTATCATCTGAATCAATATATCTGGAAGGATCGTAGGAGAAGCAATCACATAGAGTTAAAACCAAATTAATGATTGATGAAACACAAATTAGTTAGATAAGGAAACATTACGAAAACAGGGTATCTGTGTAAGAACGTGTTTCAAATTGCGCCAGGAGCCCATGGAGGAGATGAAGCAGAAACGACAAAAAGAACAATCAACAAATCAGCCACGACGATTGCATATCAACATATTTTAAACACTTAAATTTGGGATTAAAACGGTGAGAGGTTTTAGCGATTAACCATCAGCTGGAGCTGTCGCCATTAATTTTCCCTGTTGTTGTTAGCCATGGATGTGTTGAGTTTTGATTGACGGCTTTGTGGATTGAATGAGCAAAGAGCCGACAAATATATATAAGGTGAGGGGTGGAAAAATGAAGAGATTGATTTATGTGGGAGAGTTACAGTAATGGAAGAGGTTTGATGATTGAGGATGACGTTACCCGAAGATCCGAGCTGAGATTAGATACTCGGTTGCGAAGGACTGGAGAAGGAGGAAGGAGAATCGACATGTGGACCAAGAACTGGGTCTATGTGGAAGATCGAATGGGCTTTTTCTACGCAAAGATTATATTTGTTACAGAAAACTTAGGTGACGTGGAGAAACGAAAGTTTCTAATTGGCTGATTTAATTGTCCTACGTGGACAGCTTCACTGATGCTCATATAACCCTTTTAGTATAGGTTAGATTCGTAGACAGACGCAAAAAATAGAAACGCGAAAACCCCCCCAAATCGGTGGAATCAGCGTTTGAAGATATTTTTCGCCGCTGTAATCTGGATAACTGAAACCACCACCACACTACTGGCTCTTCTTCGTGTGTTCATGGTCATTCATCGCAAACCCTAGATCGGAAATACTCGCCGTAAAAACTTTTGACTGCTGAAACTCAGTTTGGGTGAATCCTAGGGTTCTTCTTATTGATGAAGAACTCAAGTGTATTGACACCGTTAAACCTCACCGTGATGTTTCCATTTCACTCAACGGAATCGAACAAGCTGATCCAATAATCTCCCGATTCGGTAGCAGGGGAGGTTAGATCTTTGCCGAATCGTGAACTCGAGATCCATCGTGATTACTTGAACCAGAGCTATTATTTTTAAGATGCATGGTAGTAGACAACGCAGTTTCGGGAATGGCTATAGATCTGGCTCTCGAATTTCACCTGAACGTCCTATGAGAGGACGTGGCTTCTATGCCTCGGACCACCACCAGCAGCACCGTGGGTTTAACCGTGGATACGGACGAGGGAGAGGACGTTCTAAATCGTATCAGAATCAGCTTCCTCCTCCTCCTCTCCCTCCTCCACCTGTTCAACGCCGAAGTGGTGGTGGTGGCGGCGGGGACGTTTTCATGGAGGCAGGTCGTTTAGCAGCAGAGTACTTGGTTACTCAGGGTGTTTTACCAGAAACTGCTCTTTCCAGCAAGGGGCAGAATGGTAATTTCAGGAAGTTTCAGAGTTCTAAAGAAGCAGCAGCTCCTGGTGGAGATAGAAGGAGGTTTGTTGATGGTTATAACTCAGCTGGATCCAGAAGGAGGTCTAACCGTTACGACTCGGATTTTGACAGGAGCGGGTCTTGGTCTGAGAGGAGTAAAGCTTATGAAGACTCTGTGTCTGAGCATCGAGAGGAGCAGCCACTTGCGGAAGATATTGCTAGCTCCGTTCAGAGGTCAACAACCTCTGGTGAGTTTATGAGGAAGCGTGAAGGAGCTGGTGATTCCGAGTCTGTGTTGGACAAGTACAGTCTCCAGGATGAGGCGCAGAGTAAGACAGGTTCCTCCAGTGCTGGGAAAGAAGTTGTGCATGATTGTGAAATCTCGAAAGTGTCGGAAGGTTCTTCTAGCTTGAGTGCTGGTTCCGGGGAGATTAAGGGTAGGACTGGTGGAGAAAATGAGAGGCAGACTGATATGGAAGATGCGCCGGTTCTTCAACATTGTGAGGATGCATCTATTAATGACCATTGTGGTGGTGATGAATCATTCACGGAGAGTGGTATTGATTTGGCAACACTGTGTAAGTTTGAGAAGGTGCCTACGAGGACACGCTCTTCCCTGACTGCTAAAGGCCCCAAGCTTTCTTTGAGTCAAAATAACAAAGAAACCTCTCATGTTCTTGGACTTCTAGAAGAACACCAAACCGAAAAGCAATCTGAGACTCAAGGCCAGTCATCTGGATTTGTTAACGACCATGTTGAAGATTTGCCTCTTGTTCAATTTGTTGAGAACAGTAAATGCAACAGGTCTAACTCTTTCCCCAATAGCATTCTCAGGGAAAGTAGTGAGAAAGAAGCAGGACTAGACTTGCCTAGCATCCACAGATCACATTCGTTGGGGAAAGGAGGCGAGAAACGGGCTGCTGAAGACAGTGGCATGGAGGAAGGAGCAAAACGACAGAGAAACTGGGTCCCTGTGCCAGCTTCTGAAACCAATGAACACTTCAACGTATTGAAAACAAGCGAACTCCAATGTGGTCCTGAAGGAAATGAGAAGACAAGCTCGTTCAGCAGGAGACTGATTGACTTGGGTCCCGGGTATGCAGAAGAGCATCAGCTATTTCCTGCTTCGTTTAAGATCTGTGACCTAAACCTAGGGGGAGGATCGGATGGTGCGAATGATGGCAAAAGGGAATCTAGCCAACCTGTTGGTTTTGATCTCTCAATGAGCAGTTCTAGCAAGTCTCTTGACTTCAGTACTAGTACTCGGGTGAGCAATGGTAAAGAGATAGAAGTGATTGATCTGGACAATGATGATACTCCTGATGTGGTCAAGTCCAGCAACAATCCCGGGAGAAAGTACTGGCTAAGTCCCATTCTACACCTGTATACACATCTTTGAAATTTTTGGCTAATGAGTTTGATTAAAACATGTAACAGACAAGAAGCTGGGGCATATATGGGCATCAATGACGTTCCAGACTACAATGAAGGGCTCATGATGGTAGAGTATCTTGATTCATTCGGAAACATTCCTGCAATAAACCCAGGAATCAGTACTAGTGTGCCACAGAATAACGATGTTGTCGTTCAAGACAGAGAGGTACTTACGTTACTTGTCAAGTGTTTTAAGGCGCATAGAATGGGTTTTGGTTGCTAATGCTAACTATCACCTGAAAACGTCACAGGGAGCTCTTGGAAATGACCAAGCACCAAATAATACAGACGACGATTCCATATTCATGTCGCTCGGAGAAATACCTTTGAGTAAGGCCACATCAGTTAGCTGTTTTACGTTCACCTTTAAAAGACCTTGCTTTATTCATCTGTCATGTATGTGTGTTGCAGCATTTTTGCAAACTTGGGACCAACCTCCAGCTCGAGGCTACGAGAAGCCTTTCTGATACGCCCTTCTTTCTTCTACTAGTATTACTATTAAGCCGCTGTCTGTGTAGCCATCTCGTTTGGTGCTAATCCCTCTGAGATGTAAAAGATTCAAAAGACTTTTGTGTTTGTGTGTGTGTTTATGATTGTACCCTTGTAATTCTCTGTTTATTATTATTATCCATGCGTCTCCCATGTTTTAGGTATACTTCAGTCTCCAACCTCTTACAAGTAATAACCCAAGCGCATGATGTTTATATACATGCATGTATTTGAGATTCAACATGATAAGTATGGGAGGAATCTTTTCTCAGTATTTGAAAATCAAATAAAAAACATTCTTCCCTTTTGTGCAAACAATTTCCATCAAAACAGGTAAGAAATCTGAGTGGGATCTAAACAATTTGATTTTTGATTCTAATATAATAAAGACGGAGATGCTTTTTTTTTTCTCTGAAATTCTAATATAATAAACAATTCTGATATAATATAGAATCGGACGGTCAAAAATGACTAATTGTTGCTGAGGGGGCAAAGGATCTCACCACGTGTCAGAATCAGCAACCCACACGTCCATTTAAGAATAAAATAAAATGGAAACGAATAACCGCAAAGGGAAAAATAAAATAAAAAGGTGAAAAAAGTTTCCGGCGACGAAAGTTTCTACATTTGAACGAGCACGTATGATGATGATAGATTAGAGATCTGCGAATCCCATCGTCGTCGTGGGATTAGGGTTTCGCATCCTCCTTCGATCTCATCGAATCACCTTACCTCCGATTCAGTTCGCGCGCGCGCGCGTGTGTGTGTGTGTGTGTTCGATCGAGCTGGATCCTCTCTAATCTATGTTGGATTTGATTATTTCATTTCGTGATCGTTGCTTCTCTCTCTCGCGCACCCTTGATTCAGTGGATGGTTCTCACTTTCCTTGAATTGTAACTTTGTTTGAGTTGACTTTTGATTTGATTGCGTATCGTTGAATTTGGGGTTTTGATGGATTTGGAGAGTGAAAGCTCTGCGCTTGAGTCTATTGGTGATAATGGTTTGATCCAACAAGCTTCCATCAACACTGCTGCTGCTGCTGCTGATGATGATGATAATGGTAGGAGTTTGGATCAGGGGTCCTTCTCTGACGACAGTGTGAAGCTTGTTTCGACGAGAAGTGGTGAAAACGAATCATCTGGTAAAGCGTTGAACTTTGATTCGGTAGGTGGTGGTTCTCACTCTCCGGTTCTTTCAAAAGGGCGTGGTTTGAGGAAATGGAGGCGGATCAGGAGAGACCTTGTGAAAGACACGTCTGGTGATATGGAGAATAGTAAAGTTCTGAAGAGAGGCTTGTCTGGTTCTGCTGCTCATTCGCACGGTAATAAGCAGATGCTGTTTCAGTCACCGGAGTTTGAGCAAGAGAGTCAGGGATCTGTTGGGTCTGTGAATATGTTGAAAAGTGGCGGTTTTGATGATGCTAGGTTTATGGCAGGGATTGGTTTTTCAGCTGGTGTTGTTGGTTTAGGAAAGGATGATGATCGGAGTAGTAAGTCTTCTACACCAATGATTATTAGTTCAGGTGGTCAGAGAGGGAAAGATCGGGTAGAGAATAGTAAGAAGCATAGAGGAGAAAGTGTCGAGAAGGAGAACTCTCATTCCAGCTTGGAATCTGATTCAAGAAAGCCGAGTGGAAGCATGATGATGAACCACAAGGGAATGATTGGTGATGAAGCTGATATGAATGGAGAAACTTCAAAGAGAAATGACGATGCTGAAGGAGAAGGAGAAGGAGAAGAGTCAATAAACAATAACAATGGTTTTTCGGAGGAACAAGATCCGTTAACAGAGGCTATTGATGGTTTCCTCACCTTGCAAGAAGCTCTTGAAAAAGGTATCCACTGTAATTTTTGCTGTTGCTATCTGTCACTGAAACTTGGACTATGTTTTACTGCTGTTTCCATACAAGTTTCTTGTTATTAGTCCTTATGCAATTTCATGTGCAGAGGTTCAGCAATACCGGGAGATCGGGAAGGAAACGATGGCACAGCATCATGAGGGAGCTAGTGAGATAAGCTCACCTGGCTCAGAGATTGTAGCCTTGGTGAACACTGTTGGACAGCTGGAGATCAAGCTAGAAGAAACAAGGTCCATGCTTGAGGTGAAAGAATCACACATTCGTGAGCTTGAATCCACCACGAACCAAAACAAACGCTCGTGTGGAGAATCAGGAAACGTTTCAGAGACGGTGGTCGAAGATATCTTCCGGCAAAAGATTGAAGCCGAGATTGAATATCTGATATATTCAAGATCTGTTGATAACTTGAATCATCAGATGAAGCTGGTTGAAACACAAGAGTCATTGGCAGAGGAGCAAGCTTATGAGACACTGAACAGCTTGGACAAAGTTCAAACGAAGGCTGCGAGTTTAAGAAACAGAGCTCAAGACCTGCAAAACGAGTGCGTAGAAACCACAGGAAGCATCAAGAAGAGAGCATGTAAGATTACTTCATGCTTTCTTATACAATTAGTATTACTGCTAATGGTAGTTATGGTGTTCATGTCTCAATTGGTGCCGGAGTCTTCTGATATCGTTGTTGTACCCACCTGACCTTTTTTGGGTTTTTTTGGTAGGAAACTGAGTTCTTTATTTTCTTGGCTTTTTGCATGTCGTGTTAGCGTTTCAGCTATAGAGTTTTGGCGTCTGGTTATAGAATTAAAAGACATGCTACTTTATATTTTGTTGGAATAAAATTCTACAGTTGGATAATGGTCATGTGGCTGAACATTAATGTCTTTGCACAGTCACTGTTCATGTTGTTGATTTGATTCGTCAGTCATCACGTAAGGACATGCAAACTCTTTAAAACGCCGATCAATATTCTTTCGCTGGAAACGCCAGACCTTTGCACGGTCTTAGTCATAGCGGTGTAGAGTGTAGTTTATATATTCGAAAGTTGTTCAGTTCACTTTCTGTTACCAACCAAACATAGAAAAGGGAATAAAAAAAGAGTGATGTGTCACACCACTTCTATACACAGCCGAGTAAATAACCGATCCGTAAACCAAACCGAAATGTATTATTGTTGAAGTTAATTCAATTTTGAAAAGCCAAATCTAACCCGGGATTAATATAAGAGAAACAATAGTACAATTTGATTTTAAGGGCATCATTCATTAGTGGTAGAACAGATACCAATCTCTCAAGTATTAAAATATTAATCTTTTGTTTATTTAATTATTTTTAAACTTTTAAAAGCTATTGAATCAAGTTTGATTGACAAGTGTAGAGTGTATCTCTCAAATGAGAGCTTTTCATGCTCTCTCCTGATTTTTATTTATTTTATACATGAGAACACATAATTGACAGCTTCATTGTTCTGGATGCTCTAACTGAACCAAAGCTTTAAAGAAACGAAAATGATATGATGATATGATGCAATGGTATGTATATATCTCAAAAAGGAATAATTTACATACAATGTGGTTTGATATATGGTAGAAGACTTACAGTAATCATTTTACTTTATCTCGTTGTGTTGTTTTTGCTGTTTACTGATTTATGGAAATATATGTTTATCTTTTTTTTTTTGATCAAATGAAATACTCCATCCGTTTCAAAATAGATGATGTTTTAGTGAGTTTTTGATGTTTCAAAATAGATGATGTTTTCATATATCAATGCACTTTTTCACTTTATCAAAAACTGTGTAACCAATGATATTTTGTAGTATGTTTTGTGATTGGTTGAATAACTTTTAATTTATATTTTAATGATATTTTTAAGATAAAAAATAATTTTCTTAATAGTTGTGCACAATCTTAAAACTTCATGTATTTTAAAACAGAGGGAATATATGTTTATCAAAATCAACATTTCGGAAAGAAGCTACACGTAACAGACGAGATAAGAGTAGACCTCGGGACCACTGATTACAATCCCTAAACTTTAAGAAACCTTACCTAACCGCATTCACCACTAAGTGAAAACTTCTCTCAATAATCAAGAAATCAACCCCCCTCCCCCCTCCCCTTTCCAAGAAAAACAATGAAGGATAAATTATATGTTTACCACTTTCATGGTATAACTTTTTATTTTTACCACCAATAAAGAGATATTTTCGAGAAAAGAATTTTATGCCCTTGTTATTATATATATAATAAATTATTATTTAAATAAAATAAAAAAATAAAAAAAAAAATAAATTTTTTTTTTTATGTTTTCAAATTATACTTTTTCAAATTCGAACTTTTTTATATTTTTCTTTTGAATTTTTTTTTCAATTTTTGTTTTTATTTTTTGTTCAAATTTTTTTTAAAAAACGAAAATTATGTTTGATATTATTTTTTAAATTTTTTTATATATTTTTTAATATTTATTTATATATTTATTAGAATCCTAAATTTCACATTCCAAAAACCATACTTCACCCCTTAGTTCTAAATTCTAAGTCTATATTAGTTAACCTTTAAGATATAATTATCTTTTACCTTTCATTAAAAGTAAAGATAAAAATGATTAGTGTAAATATGAAAAGTGGTAATATGAATGTGCTATTTGTAACAATTTCCCAACAATGAAAAGCACGATGATATTGGTATAAATATGTTGCTATGAATTTCCCCTAATTATTTACAAAAAGTTTGTAAGTTAAACACACTAGGATATTGATATTATACCAAATCTTCACTCTAGACGTTTCTTTGAGAGGACAGTATATTATCATGATCACCTTATCTGAGTTCAAATCCAACCTTATGCATTATGCAATAATATATATATTGTTGTGCTTTCAGTTAAGTTTAACAAAACGGAACCAAGATCACCACATATTTTAGACAGACGTCAGGGCTAACTTGTTATATTTTATACTTTTGCTAAATTGGTTGCATTAGAAGGAAAAAAGATTGAAAACAAAGTTAGCAAGAGTTACCATTACCTTTTACAAATAGCATCTGGAAGAAGCCTAAAAGAGCCCAACATTGTTATATTGTACAATTAATTGTTTTAGATTCCAAAATATCTATTATCTATTCTATTAAAATACAAGTCACAACTTATTTTCATGTGTTTTTTTTAAATGGACATTCTCCAGAAAATCAAATTTCATTTATTTCTACTTAACATTTTGGCATCATTAAGATATAAGATAACATATCTTATATAATCAACACATATAACAATTTCACCTATAAAAATGTTTTAATTTTATTTTTAATTAAAAATTCTGTTGATAAAAATTTATTTTGTAGGGAACTAGGACTAATGATTCTATTGATAAATGTTCTTTTATCAACTTGTCTTTTGGTAATTTACGATCTAATTTATCCCAATGAGATTATTTTATTCTGTATAATTTTACCTTCAATGGTTATACCATAAAATATAAAATGACTCCTCTACTTTTTAAGATAAATTCCTATATAATAACCAAAATCATATCTTGTGGTGATTATTCAAAAGAGTCAACAAATAATTATTTCAAGAAATTTTAAAAAATATTGGGACGTCAATATGAAAAAGAATTTTTAGTCTGTGAATTTTCTATATCATATTTTTTTTATTGATGTGCCCTATTTATGATATGTTTGTTCACGAGTTTTCTTTATAATTCTTTGTGTTTTAAATATTAGTTATGAATGTTGAACCTTTAAAATATCTCATTGCATAAGAATTTTTTTAACTAAGTTAGATTTAACTATTCAAGACACAATATAAATTTTATTCAGAATTTAATTTAACTTAATGTTATTTTATTTTTATGACACGACGCTAATTTAAATTTTTAATATTAGTGATACATTTTTAACATACACTTTGGGTCTTGGTATGCAGACCAAGTATCAGATTTCTGTACACCTATCCTGAAAATCACAGTGATATGTATTATTGAGTTTTATTTAAGTTAGTTGCATATTTCTACGTAGCCAAGAACATATACTACTAAATACATATTTTTCCTTCATATTGAGTGTGGTTGCACTTAAGCCAAAATTTTAAAATTAGAATTTTTAATATCAAAAGAAACTCTGTCAAATTGGGATTCAATGTCCAAATAGAAAAACCATGTATAAACAATAAGAAAAAAATTGCCACGTAATAAGCAATTGAGATTTGGTTAAAAAGACTGAAAACACACACAAAATTAATATTTATATCTAATTAAATACATTAGCATAAATATAAAAATAATATTAAAATAAAATTATTAAGAATATATATTAGCTCCCGCAAGGTACCAGCCAACACCTAGTTTGGATTAAAGTGCAGCTATATATACGAGTTAGTAGGTATATATAATTTTTGTATTAATAAATAACAGTAGATTAGTGTGGCGAAAGCTTTTAAAATGTAGAGAGGTTGCGAAGAAGCTATACAGAGTGGAAATAAAGAATGGGAGGAACACATCCTTTTGGTATGAGTCGTGGTCTCCTTTGAGGTGTTTGAAAGATCTTCTTTGTGATAGAGGCTATATTGATATGGGAATCTCTATTAACGCAATGGTGTGTGAATGCAGTAGACATCGCAGGAGATTCCATAAAAATCCTATCTTCAATAGAGTTGAAGAGGTAATTGATAGATATAAAGCCAATATTACAGAGGAAGAAGATGTATCTTTATGGAGAAATGGAAAGGGAGATTACAAGAATCGTTTCTCATTGAAGGAGACTTGGCAAGTGACTAGAGTGCAGTATCAGAGCTGCTACTGGAAAAAGATGGTCTGGTTTAAGCATGCTATTCCAAAATTATCTTTTGTTATGTGGATGGCGATGAAGGAAAGGTTATCTACGGGTGAAAGAATGAGTAATTGGGGAGGCAGTGTTGATACTACTTGTGTGTTTTGCCAAGATCCTATGGAGACTTTGGCTCACCTTTTCTTTGTCTGTCCATATTCTTCTCAGATTTGGGAGGGTTTGACAAGGAGAGTTATGGATACTCAATACACAACGAGTTGGAGGGGTATTATGCGAGTGGCTTTGGATAATACTCAAGGGAAGATCAAGCTTTTCACTTTGCGGTATGCTTTTCAAGCTGCAGTGCACACAATTTGGATAGAAAGGAACAGGAGAAGACATGGGGAAACTCCTAAACCAGCAGAGCTGTTGATTAAATGGATTGATAAGATGGTGAGAAACAAGTTCTCAATTATAAAGAAGAGAGGGGATAAGGATTTTGATGGAGGGATGGTATATTGGTTTAGCACAAGATAGAAAAAAGAGATAGAATTTTGAATTTTTTCATTTCAAAATAGTTACACTTGATGTAAAGCAAAGAACTTTTCTTTTTGGATTAAATTTAACATTCAATTCAAAAAAAAAAACAGTAGATTAGTTATTTATGTTCCTTAATTTTAGGCTACAGTATTTATCTATACTATTATTTATGAAGTGATTTGGCTTATTTGTCACTTTCTCAATGATTTTAGTTAATTTGCTTACTTGTCATATTTTTCATGATTTTGTAGGATAAATCATTAGCTTAATTAATATTATTATTAAATTATTATTATTTTGATATCTATATATTTATCGTGATATCTATACAATTATTTGCGAAGTAAATTTTCAGAATCGAGCTCTCACGTTAAAAGTTACACTGGTTAATGTCGTTGTTACCCTTAATAAATTTTTATATATAATAATTTAATTAAAAACAAATTTTATATTAATAATATTAAATTTGTAAAAAGATAATTCTCATATATTTTGTTGTTCTCTTGAAATAATATTTTATATTTCTAATAATAAATTTTTAGAATCGAGCTCTCACGTTTAAAGTTACACTGCTTAATGTCGTTGTTACCCTTAATAAATTTTTATATATAATAATTTAATTAAAAAAAATTTTATATTAATAATATTAAATTTGTAAAAAGATAATTCTCATATATTTTGTTGTTCTCTTGAAATAATATTTTATATTTCTAAAAAATAAGATAATACTTATATACTAGGTTTTTTTGCTCCACATGCGGGCATAATCATCTTATGAATACTTATTATTTTATGTTTTATTAATCCAAAAATTGGCATTATATAACTCTTATTGGTGAACATGTTGAAGGAAAAAATTATGGTGAATTTTTTGTTCCTCAAAATTTATACTAATTATGTTGAAATTTTAGTCAAACTATTGAGAGGTAAATCCCACTTTTTTCTTCTAAATTTCCCATAGAGGAATGAATTTATAAGAAAAAATTTCTCTATGCAATTTTGATAAGGAACAAGTTGGACAAAAATTAATATTTATTTATATTTTTCCAATTCTTCAAATGAAATTTTAATTTTAATTTTGTTCATTTTTTTCATTCTTCTAGTGGTGACCAACTAACGCTATAGTGTTTCACGGATTAAACTTAAACTGGTTTAAATTAAAATCAAGAAAATTTGTTTTGAACTTAGTCACAAGTTAAATTATTATTTATGATTTTAAATAGTTAAATCAAACATCAAATTATTTATATATGTCAAAAAAATTCATCAAATTATGTACTTATTATTGTGTTAAAAGTTTTAAAACACTCATATATTAGAAATAGTTTAGAAAATATCTTTATGTAAATATTTTTTTGACTAATATTTAATTATTAACTGTTTTATATCTTAGTTTTTTAACTTTATAATAAAAAATATTGTTTTCAGATAGCAACACAATATATTAGAATTCTCTTAATTTTTAAATATATTTTAACAATTTTATTATATTAGTTTATAATTAATTATTTAATATAAAATATAAATTTAATATTATTAAAATAAAATGTGTGTTTTATTATATATAAAATTCAGTACGTGTTTTGTGAAAATTAATAAATACTCAGTTAAAAACTAATAATAAGTCAATGATTTATATAAAAGCTTCAAACCTAATAAAATATGACAAATAAGAAAATAATAATTTTAATATAACATATATATTTAAATATTATTAAATCAAAATTCGCTTTCAATTATATATAAAATTCATTACAAATATTTTCTAAAATTAATAAATTAGTGATTCAGCTAAAAATTATTAATAAATCAATGACTAAGCTAAAACCTAATAAAAACATGATAAATAAGCAAATTTTACTAAAATCATGGAAAATATGACGAATAAGCAAAATTAAAAGAATTATATATCTAATTACATATTTATAGTTATATTATTTAAATTAATAAATTATGAACTCAACTAAAAACTATTAATAAATTAATATTTTTTTTTTTGACAACAAGACATTCACAGACTCAACTTGACTCTGTAAACCAAACCGGCAACTCTGCATCCATGTGAACGCCGACTATTAATAAATTAATAATTCAGCTTAAACCTAATCAAAACATGACAAATAAGCAAAACTACCAAAAATCATAGAAATCATGACAAATAAGCTAAATCACTTCATAAATAATAGTATAGAAGATTGTGTTGTTATCTTTAAATAATATTCTTATTATAAAAATTAAGATATGCAACAATACATAGTTAAATATTAATGAAGAAAAAATATTCTTATAAAAATATAGTCTAAAACATTTCTAATATATGAGTCTTTGAAAAATTCAACACAATAATTAGTATATATATTTTAATGAAATTTTCTGTCATATATAAATTATTTTACGTTTGGTATAAACTTGTTATGAATATAAATAATAACTTAACATATTGTTTGTTTGGTGTAAACTTGTTAAGAATATAAATAATAACTTAACATATTGTTTTTGAATTAACAAAATATAAAATAATAAATATCTATAAGAAGATTATGCCTCTTGTGCGGGCAAGACACCTAGTTTAAAGTTAATTTATGAAGTGATTTGGTTTATTTGTCACTTTCTCCATGGTTTTAGTTAATTTGCTTACTTGTCATATTTTCCATGATTTTAGGATAAATCACTAGCTTAATTAATATTATTATTAAATTACTATTATTTTGATATCTATATATTTATCATGATATTTAAAATTATTAATAAACATGAACCTATTTACAGATATATATACTAATATTTTATAAAAATATATTTTAATATATAATTATAATGATATTTAGGACATTTGATTTATAAAAAAAATATTAATAATATCTATTGATAATATCATCATTACTGCTCTCTCATTTTATAATTTTAATGACTAATATTATAGCTAATTTATCTGATTTTTACTGAAAATATTCATCAAATACAGATTATTACAAAATATATATATAAGTATACTAATATATATGAATTAATCATTTTCTTTAGTTAATTTGCTTATTTTTCATCTTTTCCATAATTTTAGGATAAATTATTAGTGTAATTAATATTATTGTTTAATTTATTTATTATATATATCATGATATTTAAAATAATTAATAAACATTAACCTATTTTACCGATATATATACTGATATATTAATATATATATATATATATATTAATATATAATTATAATGCTATTTAGGAATAAATGGATAGATATTAACAATATTTACCGATAATATCATTATTACTTATCTCTCATTTATAGTTTTAATGACTAATATTATAGTCAATTTTCTGATTTTTACTGAAAATATTGATTAAATACAAATTATTATAAAATTTATATATAAGTATATTAATCTATACTATTATTTGCAAAGTAAATTTTTGGAATCGAGCTCTCACGTTAAAAGTTAGAGTGGTTAATCTCGTTTATACCTTTAATGAATAAAATGTATAACTAAACTAACAAATAAAAATGAAATTTTAATTTATTTGATTAGATAATTGATTAAAATTAATAGTAGTAAGAATTATCCAAAATCTGAAAATATAATTTTAAAAAGAGATAATTTCTGTAAATGTTGTATTGTTATCTAAAAAAAAAAGTTTTAAAAGATATAATTTATGTAAATATTGTATTATTATCTGAAAAAGTCTTTTAGTAAAAAGTAAAAAATATGAATTATATAACTAAATATTAATCAAATAAAATTCTTAATTATATAATTAAAAATAGAATACTGAATCTATACTATTTTTTGCGAAGTAAATTTTTGGAATCGAGTTCTCACGTTAAAAGTCAGAGTGGTTAATATTGTTTATACCTTAATGAATAAAATGTATAACTAAATTTAAAAATAAAAACGAAATTTTAATTTATTTGATTAGATAATTGATTAAAATTAATAATAGTAAGAATTATTCAAAATCTGAAAATATAACTTTAAAAAGAGATAATTTCTGTAAATATTGTATTGTTATCTGAAAAAAAAATAATTTAAAAAGAAATAATTTATGTAAATATTGTATTATTGTCTGAAAAAGTCTTTTAGTAAAAAGTTAAAAACATGAATTATATAACTAAATATTAATCAAATAAAATTCTTAATTATATAATTAAAAATATAATATTGAATTATTCAAAATCTAAAAATATAATTACAGAAAAAAAGATAATTTCTAAATATATATTGTATTGTTATCTAAAAAAGTATTTTAGTAAAAAGTTTAAACATAAATTATATAATTAAATATTAATGAAATAATATTTTTTAATTATATAATTAAAAATATAATATTAAGTTATTTTAAGATTTATTTTAGTATAGTAAATATAGTGTACAAAGAACTTTTCAAAAATTATGAAAATGTTTAAGTCCGCATCGCGGGCAAAATACCTAGTATATCTAAATTAATCGGTTTCTTTTGTTTATTTGATTTGATCCTTTAATATACTGAACCATATTCATATACTGCTGTTTTTTAAAAAATAAAATCCTCGGGACTTCCAAATCCATACTATTTTCTCTATTTCGGTTTGGTTCGATTGTGAATGGTTCAGTTTTACCCGATTAAACATTCCTAAACTATTGTTATTTTGTTAATGTTTTATATCTGTGATTTTTTTATAATTTATTTTAGTACCACATGATTTCTTTTAAGTCCAAATCAATATATGAAAAATAAATAAAACATTTCAATAATACTTATTATAAACTATATTTAGTCAACTATATCAGTTTATGTTACTTAATTATTTTATGTAATCATCTAAGAAAAAAATAATATATATATATATATATATATCTATTTCTATTACTTTAAATTATTTTGTATTGTTTAAAATTATGTTCTAAAAGAAATAAAATTATTTTTCTAATATCAGGATTATCTGTGTAAATTGTTTTTAACAAAATCACATTATATAAAAATTTATATTTTTCATCTAAGAAAATATAGATATAAAGATAGTATTTTATTACTTCAAAAGTATATTTTTGTTATTTAAAATATTTTTTAAATGTAATATTACTGTTTTGTGAACTTTTTTTTTATGAAATCATATTATATATACATATATTTTTGTTTTTCAATTCATTTTTTAACTTTATAAAAAATTTCCTATTTTATTATATGTATATGTTTTTGGAAAATTTTTAACAAGGAAACTAAATAAAAAATAAATAATAGTATTTTAAATATAATATTTTTAGTTCATTAAGAGTATTAGTGTAATCAAATCATCGTGAGAGTTAACGTGAGAATGATACATAAGAAAATGACTTCTCAAATAATATTATAGTGTGTATTCAGCAGCATTCGTACTTAATTAAATCAAAATGATTTTATTTTATTTTTCATTGTAGACACTTATATTGAACCAAACAATTTTTTGTAAACCAATTCTTAATTAAATCAAACCGATTTGTACCTTTTATTCTTAAAATGTCAACGATATATCTAATTAACTTTATATAATAACTAAACATTACGTTTAAATCTTCATTTATACTAGCATGGATTATTTATGTTACATATTTGATGTAATTAAATTATTTGGTAAAGATTGGTTTTACTTTTTTTTCTTTTTCAAAAGAAAAGATTGGTTTTAACAGGACATACCGTTTGATTAATTGAACCGAGTAATTGGTCTAGCTGAGTTTGACCAGTTAAACATGATATAATACATTTTAACTATAGTTAAATTACTAAAATTAAAATCATATAATATAAGTTGGAGAAAAGTCAGAGAAGATGGGGAGACACATCATGTTAAAAAATAAAAATAATTAACAGCTGAGAAAGCGTTACTTAAGATGCGCATTACGTGGAATCTTCAGCGCTAAACTCGCTGTAAACAAATAACCATAAAGAGATCAGTCCTTGTGTGTCTGCATCTCGTGACAAACAAGTAATCGATACAGGTTATCTTCTCTTTCCTCCTGATTCTTGTGACATCTTTTGTCTGAATGTGAAACTTGTCCCTTTACATGTTGTCTTTTGATTATTGAATCTCTGAGTAGATCTGGTTAAGCCGCCTTGTCTTACAAGAAACTGGAGTTGTCTGTGGTGTGTGAATCAACGATCTGATCTCAAAGCAGGACCAAATCAACAGAGACATGGGAGCTGCGGTGACGAAATCTGATGGTCAAGAGACGAAGCTAGAGGCTAAGATCATAGAAGCCGTGCAACGCAGGGCATCGAGAGGAACCACGATGAAATCATTCAACAGCATTGTTCTCAAGTTCCCAAAGATCGACGAGGGTCTTCGAAACTGCAAAGCTATCTTCCAAGAGTTTGGTGAGTAGTGCATACTACAGATTCTTAATCATTGGTCTCCTTGATGGTTTGTTTACGTTTTTTGGACAGACGAGGATTCGAATGGGTCGATTGATCACACAGAGCTAAAGAATTGTTTCAGGAAGCTAGAGATCTCGTTCGAGGAAGACGAGATCAATGACTTGTTTGAAGCTTGTGATATCAACGAGGATATGGGGATTACATTTACTGAGTTCATTGTTCTTCTCTGTCTCGTCTATCTTCTTAAGGACGATTCATCCACCCTCCAAAAGGTAACTACGGTTATGAGCGTTTTTACCGAACCAAAACCGAAGACCCAACCTTAACTCGAACCGAAAAACTAAAACTCCATTTGAAATTTGAATTGTTATACAAAATATCCAAACGGATCA
Organism: Brassica napus; assembly: GCF_020379485.1. Classification (NCBI taxonomy): domain Eukaryota; kingdom Viridiplantae; phylum Streptophyta; class Magnoliopsida; order Brassicales; family Brassicaceae; genus Brassica; species Brassica napus. The sequence goes on from NC_063434.1 coordinate 9,133,988, forward strand.
TAAAAGCTTGATAATTTTGAGTTTGGCTACATTAGTTATATATGTTAATGTTTAATATATATTAAAGCAATTTAAATATTTTAGAGTACTTTAAAACAACTTTTAGTTTACTTTATTTATTATTTTATATATTTTTTAGTTAATTTAGATAGTTTAACTAGGTTTTAGTTAGATTTTTGATTTTTGACCAAAAAAAAAGAAGTTAAATTTTTGATTAATTTATATATTTTGACTTTTTTTGTTAATTTAAAAAAAAATATTTTTGACAATTTCAGATATTTATTATAATTTTTTTTTTTGAAACTAGCTTTCAGATATTTATTATAATTTGATCTGAACCAGATCCGGAATGAACCGAATTAAACTTACCCCAAAAATTAGTAAAATCTAAATGGAACATATAAGCATGCTACCAAAAATCCTAATCAATCAAACAATTCGAAACAAATCCAACGGCCCCGAACCCCATGCCTAGTTGGCTAGTTCTATGTTTCTATGCACGTTCTGAGCTATGGTTTAAGCTTATCTAATAGAAATGGAGACTGGGAATGCCGAAGCTGGAACCAACGTTTGAGACGCTAGTGGACACATTCGTGTTCCTGGATGAGAACAAGGATGGACTAGTTAGCCGCGAGGAGATGGTCCGAGCTATTGATGAATCTGGAGAACGTTCCTCCGGGAGGATAGCAATGAAAAGATTTGGTCTAGTCTCACACTTTCTTTCTCCTTTGACCGAACAAAGAATATTGATTTTGATTCAACTTTTTGTTTGCAGAGGAGATGGACTGGGACAAGAATGGAATGGTGAACTTCAAAGAGTTCTTGTTCGCATTTACGCAGTGGGTTGGAATAGATGAGAGCGAAGAAGAAGACGATGATGATAACAATGACAAGGCTTGATGTTTGTGTTTTTGCAAGAGTGTAATAGTAACAAACTATATTTTATGTTATAATGCAAACAGAATAATTCATTACCAAAACACACAAACCATTATGTTTTTTACCCCAAAAAAAACTTGCTTTGAAGCAACAAAGCTTATTAGTAGTCTCCACTAAACCGTATAAAGAGAAGGGCAAACAAAAGCAAGCCAACATTAACATACAAAGACAGAGACACAAACACAAACAGAGACTGATGATCCCTTTCTGTCGTCTATACTCTTCACTGAGATACAATAAATAAGTAGAGACACAGACTCAGGACTGGTGTTTTTTTATTATTCCATGGATAAGAGACAGTACCGGTAGCCAGAGGAGTATGGAGTAGTAGGAAGGGATGGAGACAGAACCTTCAAAAGCCTCTTCTCGTTCAAAAGAAGGAAGCGGTTACGGTGTGCATATATTACCTTCTTGAAAAAGGTGATAGAGGCAAAGCTTTGAAAAGGATGAAAACGACGTAGCTTCATTAGTCCCTTGTCTTGGCTCTCTTCATGCCGAGGCTATTGTAAGGAGAGACGGAACCAGACATTGGAGACCCTTCTTCTCTAAGACTACCGTTGAGAAGCGCCAGTTCCCTGAGCTGTTGTTTCTTGTAGAAGTCATGAGTTTCCTCCTAAAAAAAATACAATTTTTTTTTTAAGTTTTTATTTAGACAAAAATAGTAAGCAAATATCTTTGAAGAGTTATGAACATACCACAGGAGTGAGTAGATCGTCTAGTATTTCACGAGCTTGCATGAGACGTGCATCGACTAACTCAATGGGTAACTCGGCCTCGATTAAGATGTGGAGTTGTTCATTCAGGTGCTCATAACCAGGCTTCCCCCTCATCATTTCCTCCTGCAACAACGTTACACAAATGAATATACGTATAATGCAACACCCTTAACCGGATCTTTAATGTAACTACCTTAACCGGATCTTTAATGCTGCCTCTCCCCCTTATAAGAACACGGCAATCAGTACTAGCTTCAACTCTTTTGAGGGAGTTTCCTCTAGGACCCAAGAGGCGACCGACAAAATTGTACTGCAGGATATTGAATTAAAGTTTATAACATTGGCTAAGATATAGTTTAGGATCTTAGCAAGGGGGTTGAGAATCATACGTTTGGGTATTGGTCAACTGGAATATCCACCCTGATTGTTCGTTTTACGATGAGACCAGAGGAGCTACCAGGAGAGTTTAGCCAATTTGGTGCTGGAGATGATGAAACAGATCGCTGCAAATGAAATGACGAAACCAACAACTTGTTAGAAGCCATGTCATCCTACAATGCATAAGACATATGATTGCTATATCAAAACAAGAAGAACATTAAATAGATCTTATCAAACGGTTCTTCCACGGAAAAAGGGAGCAATAGTATTGCGTTGATGCATAGCAACCTGTAATTGCTATCCTAATTCATAATATTCACAAAATAATCATATACAATCAGAGTTTGTTATAACTATATGGCTCCTGCAGGTAATGGAGCATCTAGTTAGTGCATTGAGCTAAGATTAGTGATTATCAGTGTTAGCCCAGAGGCTGCAGACTACCTGTCATGATGAACTACAATTAGAAAGTAAGTCAAAGCAGGTTATGTCAGTGCAATTCAAGTTAACAAAAGATTCTTCAGCAATTGTATGAATTAGATGAAAAAAGAGTTATGTTAATGGGGTTAGTAGAGTCATACTTCTGATGGAAACTGGGAGGGCCATCCGTTCATGTCAGCTCTTGAGTTCTGGAATATCCCTCCAGAAGAAAGAGGGCTAGGGTGGTCAAACCTACTCTGACTTATGGCATTCTCCAACAGCGTGGTTACACGCAATATTTCTGTTTCAAAAAAATGTCAAATTTTGCAAGAGTAAGACGCACCAAGTTAGTAATTAGTCCACAAATCCTTCACCAATGATAGTGGAATAGAGAGACAGCTTAGTCTCAAGACTCTCAACTAAGTTAGTGAATATTAATTTTCACACTACAGTTAAATAAATAGATTTACACACAGAAAACAAGAAAACTACTCTAACTTTGGTATGATCTCTACGAAGGGTCACACATTTGAGTGGTCTGCTCAACGTCACAACGGTTGATTATGAGGAAGGATCATTACTAAACTAGTTAGAGTGATAAGAAATCTAAGATACTAAGTTTCAACTAATTTTTTTTAGTTACTGAATTGAAAATCAAATAAACATCAGTTAAAAAAAATCCTTTCTAAACTCTATTAGACCACAATTCAACTGAAACACTCTGTATTGTTTTAAGGGAGAAGGACAAAGACTAATTGTCTCTATGGATCGTACAAATCATCCAGTCATGTATTTTTTACTAACAGCTACCTAAATGATCTCTCTCTTAGAAGCACCAATGAGATGAGATGTTGATCAAATGTACAAAATTTGTAGCTCTAAAAATAATTGTAGTAGAAGATATTATGAAGAAAGTAAGGAAACCACAACATTTTTCGTACTATAACAAGTATGGCTGCTCACCTTGGTTCATGAGACGGCAGACATGTGGAAGCACAGTCAAGAAGGGAGTAAGCTTGTGACGTTCTGCAAGTAATTCAGTAAGATACCTGCCAAAAGGGAAATCAAAGATTAACCAAATCAGTAAGACCTTGAGCACACAAGATACCAAGCAGATCCACTCTCAACAATCACATATGTCAAATCTTTTTATTTAGCAAATCCTCACTCTAAGCATTAGCATCAAATGTAGGGTGAACTAGTTTAATAATCTCCCATGAGTAAAGACACAAGTCAACAATCGCAAAACGAACACAACCAATGATTCTATAAGATCCTAATGGCACAGAGAAAATAGGTTCATAGATTCAAAAAATGTTGTTATCAAGTTAGAAAGTATAACACTTAACTAAAACCCAGTGAAAATTAGTATTGAGCTAAAAAAGAGCTTAATTTTTCATCGGTAGGTAGGAGCTCAACTCAAACATATACAAGGGAGCAACAGATATAGAAAGCATAGATCTTCATACAAATGAAAAAAAATCAGATTTGCGATGAGAACTTAGAAGCTCAGGATCCAATAAGTTGGAAGTGTATACAGAAGCAAGATCGAGACACAAGTCAACTACAAGACGAAGAGACAAAAAGATTTGAATTACTTCTCCTGCTCAACGAGGAAAGAAGGCTGTGATCGGAGACCACCAGAGAAGTTAGGTGACTGAGGAGCCGACGGAGGCACAGAGAGAGGCGGTGGATACGGCATATATCTCCCTCCTCCTCCTCCACCACCAACCGGTCCAACACCACCACCACCTCCTCCACCACCACCACCACCGAGTGAAGTCATCATCATCATCAGCAGCTACTACTTCACCGAGTTATCTATGCCTAAAGATACAACTGAGAGGATCTCTAAGAGTATAGACGGAGACCGAGGATGACTTGAGGCGGCGGAGAAGAGGAAGAGGGAGAGAAGAGTGAGTGAATCTGGCACACACAAAGAGTCTCAAATCTACTACACACGTCGGTGGTTTTGGGCCTATATACCTCTACTAGCTGTGTGGGACTCTCTCTCGAGAGAGAGAAATGATGATTTAAAGCTACTTTTTACCCTTAAACGCAACGACACAAGTTTTTTTTTTTTTGATTCTCCTTTTTATTACCGCCCTCCCTTGTCTCTCTTATTACAAGAAGCTTCTTACTGACTCAGAAGGTCTGGATCCAGCTGGATTCCTCTTTAATCATTTCTGTCTCTGAGGCTACCAACCTTTACTTGACTTGGGGCCCCCCTTCCTATTTCCGGTTTGTTTATTCTTTAATCGGTTTGTTTACAAGAACTCATCAAACGCTGCGTATTAACAATTTCTTAATCTCTTCATTTACCGATAACTCCTCGTACAATATGGAATCATCAGAATCTTCATCATCTTTTTGTTTTTAATTATCAGAATGTTCGTTGGAATATTCATTATCATGGACTCCTATGGTTTACATAATGCTTTTCATGCTTCATTGCCATAGTATATGCTCCATTGTTGCTGTTTTAAAGTTATTTTGGATTCCTGATCTTTTTTTTTTGTTTTGTGGCCTGTAATTGTATTGGCACCAAATTGTTTATAGTCGAACATTGTGGATTTTATATGGGGTAGGTAGTATGTTCTTTCTCTCTCTATTCTATTGAATATGGATATTGTTTTATGTTTTAACATAACTTACTAAAAAAAATATATGGAAACAGTCAAGCAGAATATAAGACAAAGAGACATTATATAATCAGCTAGAAACAAGGTTTAGTCAAAATTGAAAAAGACAGCTAAGGAGAGAAAGATAAATAGATGATTAGAAAATTTCACAATTCTGAACTATGGAAGAGTGAGTCGCATGAGGTAGATCAGCATCTGTTTTGTTAAACAATAAACTTCTACAATCTTGACCTAATTTTTTAAAACCTAACAGCCAACTCTACTATTGTCTCACCCAACACTTGAGTGAAATGAGTTACAAATGGTGTAGAAATGTATGTGGATTGAATTTATCAGTTGAATATTTTCATTTCTAATAACAAATATTTATGATTTTGTATAGTTTTTTAAAGCTACATATATACAACTGTTCCTTTTTTTTTTTATCAAATTTTTGATCAAACATATACAACTGTTCCTATATAAAAAAAATATAGATGATATTATGTTAGTTAGCTGAGTTGATTCCATATACTCGTAACCGTAACTAATTGATAGTACATTATTATTTTAAAATAATTAGAACCTTACCATATAATTTTGCATTTTGCAATATCGCACCGCAAACGTGGAATGCCTTTAGTTTCTTATTTAGCTAAAGTGTATACAGACAAATTTTGAAAAATCGGAGTATTCATAATCATGCACCAACTTGGATTCTGTTGTTGGTTGGGTCGAGCCAGCAAGAAGATTCCGTTTCCTGGTGTTTTTTTGTCAACATGTTGCCATACTTGTACTATCCCTTATATATTAAAAGAGAAACATTGTAATAAATACATTCACATTATAATAGACACGTCGCAGCTTCACAATGATTTGATAATAAATATACTAACGCGCTCACACTATATTCATAAATGTGTTCACACTACGTATTTTGCGTTTTTTAATATAAAACTCACATAATAGTTCCAATAAAACTTTGAATTTTTCGGTTCAAATAAAAATAGATAACGAATCAAAAGCCAAACTATATATATATTATTTTTATTGTATACGGATAAACTTGAGCAAAATATTCATAAATTTTGATTTGATTTGTTATCCGTTTTGATTTGAACCAAAAAATCTGGATATCCACAATTCTACGAAACAAATCAAATACTAAAATACAATATCCAAAAAAAAGCAAATCACAAATACCAATATTTTTAGGAACATATATCTAATTCGATCTGTTATATGCATATATATACATATATGTAAAGAATTATATATATATATATACATTATATATATTATACTTTATATCAGTTTTACAATATTTTTTATGAATTAAGTTTATTATATTAGGTACTAGAATTTAAAATTTAAAATAATGTTTTATTTTTGTAATAAATTGTTATTATTAAAATTTTCAATTATTTTTAAAATTTTATTTTATTTACGGTTCAAATCGGATATTCTTTAAAATTCTAAAACATTTCGGATATCCGAGTCCCCGAATATCTAGGTGGCTAAAGATCGAATCGACATGAATGCTTCCAAATACCCAGATATTCGATCTGTGTCCACCCCTACTTAAAGATACAATTTTATTTTATTTATATGAAAAAGTTGACTAATGTCAAGGCTTTTTTCATTTTAAATTAATTTTAATTTTATCTTTCATGTATTATTTTGGACAAAAATGTTATTTAATATTAATTAACTATATCTTTATATATATATGTCAACTATTTTTATATACTTTTTACATACACATACATGTGCACCTTTATGTGAGCACATTGTAACTAAGTATTCACCGCAACTGAAGTATCTAATTTTTTTGAAAGTTGAATTTTTTTTTTAATGCTTCTTTCACTACCGACTAAATTGTAGTGAAATGATTTGTCTTAATAATTTTTTTTAAACTATTTATCTGTTTAGAAACTATAATATGAAACTATTGGTTCGACATGACAACTGTTTAAAATTCATAACATGAAAATAAACAAATAATATTAATTTTTGGTTTTACCGGAAAAAACCAAAAAATCAAACATTTTAACCGAATAAACTAAAATAAATATTAATTTAAAATAATAATTATATTTTAGAACATTAAACATCAAAAAAAACTTAAAACCGAACCAATATCCAAATTAAACAGATTTAATGTCTTTTTATTAAAAATAACAAAACTAATAATCACATTCCGCGCAAGGCGCAGATTATTACCTAGTTATGATTATTTGATTTAAATATGGTATACACATTTAACTTGATCCTCAAATTCATGGGGCTTTGCAAAATATCACAAAATTGAGTATGCATAGTTTGTAGAAACACTACTACGTATCCTCTCAATATATTTCAAACATATCAAAAAAATTAAGATATACAAACCACTCTAACAAACATATAAAAAAATTAAGATACAAACCACTCTAACAAACATTCACACTAAAGGTGTTTAGAAAAAGATACGTGGTTACGTATACTTTATTAACAAACATTTATAATAAATAAAAAAGTTTAGCACCGATCATGTTCCAATATACACCGTTCGTAATAAATCAATCACTGAGTTTGCGTGCGACCATCACCGAGTTCACAAACCCATCTGACAACGACGGGTGATAAGTCTCTAAGACCTCGAAACTTCTTAGATCACAAGGATCAACGTCTATATACAGGAACGCTCTAAGGCCTTTAGCACTCCTAAGCATGAGAAGAGCACCAGGAGCCATGTGTTTCTCCAAGTGTTCAATGACTTTGACTTTCGCTTCTTTATCAACCCCAACAAGAGACGCCAAGAAAACAACCTCGTAGTCACGTAGAATCTCTGTGGCGTTGATTATATCCATTGTGTGGAAGATTATGCGACAAGAAAGATCAGGATCGCGTGAGACAAGCTGGGAGGCGAGGGAATTGGCTTGAGGGTCGATGTCAAAGTTGTGGAACGTCGTGTTTGGGAGGTGGAACTTAGCTAAGATGATGGATGTGAAAGGCAACGAACCAGAGCCCACGAAGGCGATCTTGGTTGGGACATGGCTCGTGTGTAGCATGAGGAGATCGAACTCGACCTTGCTCAGTTTGAGGTAGTTAGTGTAGTAAGGGTAGAGATCTAAATGGGTAAGTGGGTTGTCTTTGAGAGATCCCAAGACCGTGGAGAAGTGTTGCTCCGAATACCCTATAGCTTCACTACGTAGCTTGATGAGATTGGTTCTGATGTCTTGGACTTTTGGACACAACTTTTTGACGTCGATATTTGTTTCCGTGGGTAAGCACGTGGTCATGAGCTGTTGGAACAAAGTGTCGACGTTTTTGGAAGGTTTAAGGCTCTTGAGATTGGAGATTTTGTTATACAATTCGAGAATTTGATTCTCAAAATGAGCCTTTTGGCAAGCCATGTCGAGACTAAAAGGAGATTTTGGTTTGGTCTCTCAAGACTCTGAATGGTTTCACAATTATATACATTCATCTAACGTGTCTGTCGTGTGTCCATGTCGATCGGATGACAAAAAATAACAGTTCTATGTTCCATTCTTTCATGTACACATGTATGTTTGGAATTACGTTTTCTTTTATGATATTTAATTCAAGTATTACTTTTTTGTCTTTTCCATTTATTAATTTATAGATTTCTAACAAATTGGAGGCATTACTTAGGACATTTTTAACTACTGTATAATTTGGATCTCAACCCCTGATGAAAATAGTTATTAAAAAAAATCTTTGGACCAACAAATAAACTAAACACTTTGTCAAGTTTATTCCATTTTCGAAGATGTTTCCTTTAGTTGAATTTCTTTTATTTATTAAAGTTTTATGTAAAATGTATTTGATATTTTGTGACTCATGGTTAATCTTTATAATTAGACTAGAGCCGGTGTCCGCGCTCCGCGCGGATTACATATTTAATTAAAGTATGTTAATATTTGTGTTAATAAATTTCTACACGTTTTCCTGAGATTAAAACAATGGTAAAGAGGTGCCACATGTTTGTATAGAAAACAATCATCATCTAAGAATCTTCATCACAAAAATGTTTTTTTTTTTGCCAAAGTATTTAATTATTCTTATATATGTCTTCTAGGGGTGAATGACGAATCTGTTGATACAGTTGGGAGCAGATTTTTTTATTAAGAACTAATTGTGGTTTTTTTCATAATTTGTATTTTTAAATAAAAAACATATTTTACTAATAATGTTTATATTTGTTTTATTAGAGTTTTGTAACTATAAAATGAATACTAACATCTTTATTTAGTACTTATATAAAATTATATAGAGATAGATTATTAATTTATGATTATGATGAGAGTATATATTAATTTGGAACAAATATTAAGCAACTCAATTAGATTCTTGCAACCCGGAGGAAAAGGAGTGGCCGGTCATGTCGTCTGTATTTTTACCTTTTCCCAAGTTTTTAAAACGTTTCGTAGCAATAAACAAAAATCAAAACGTAGCATTTCATTTACATATTTGGAATCTTATCAAATAAGATGTAACTTTTCTTTTTTTTGTGCGCTTCAAATTTAATAAGATGTAAATAGTCAAAAATATAAAAAAATTAAATATATATAAAACATAATTTGTATTTTATATTTGTTTTATTAGAGTTTTGGATTAAAGTATTAAATTAATATATCAATACTAATAAAGTTTTTGATTCAAAAATGTACTTGTAAATTCAAAATACCTCCCATTAGCGGAGGATCTTTGGCGGTTGGTTTGACCATGGTATTGAGGAACAATCGATCCTTAAACAAAGGAAAGAATATTTAAATGTTAGGCAAAGTGAAATGGTTTGATAATAAAACATAGTGAAAAAGGTCCCAATGGATAAAATCGAACCATAAGATTAATTACAAACTAAAATCTTATAAAGCCAAAAAAAAACTAAATATTTTATATGACCGATAGATGTGAACTACAATTGTAGTAGCTTAGCAGGCAGAAACTATTATATTATTAAATCAATTTTTTTTTGGCGGAGACCAATAGCTAAAGACGGAAGATTGTCGGTCTATGTTTAATCTTAACCAACTAAAATCTTATAAGTTTGTTCGCACAGATTATCAATATGAATCTATTATTAAAACAATTGAAAATAAACAGTGAAAAGTGAACCAAACCTCACGTCCCCAACCGCATACGGACTTAACTATCCAACTCTTAAACATATCACTTACGCCAAGAAATTGACAAAATTGTGACTTTCAAATATTGACTTACACAAAATCTTGAACGGTTGGCGGTGGTGGTTTTTTCAGAGTGAGAGGGAATGAATATATGGTCTTCAGATTAGAGTTCTTGATCCTAATGGTAAAATATATGTTATTTAATTTTCAATGAATACAGTAGGCATTTTTGGCATGAAATATAACGATTTTCTAAATTAAATTATTCACCAGCTATAAGAATATTAAGTATGAGGCAAGTTAAAGTTGTAGAAATCGATTTTGATTTAGGATGGCAAAGATGTGGTAGCTAGAAGCCTAATAATCAACAATCAATGCATGCATTGTTTTATTATGATGTAACTGGAGTTGAACTTGGTTAAACCGTAACTTTTCACACATTTTAATGATTGTTTTTTTTTTTAAAGCCCAGTCCAGAATGACATGGCATAATGGTTGGTTCTGATTATTTTGCCCATGTGGCAGGGCTTAGGAAGCTAGGATTTAGCTCCTTTTATATAGTAGGATAGATGATATTTTAACACTTAATGTAGTAAATGAATAGACGTATAACTTTAATAATTTTTCATCTCAATGTTTTTAATCATAATATCTAGTAGTATTAGACTGAAATCGAGAGATTTCTACTAATTAACCATTAGCATTGCATCACCAGATGAAGAAACACTACCAGAAATTATAACAGTTTTATAAATTACGATGATAAAATAGATTGAAATCTAGAGAAGATGACGTTGGATTTGGATCAATGTTTTCATTTTTGGATAAACATGAGAGTAGAACATTCTCCAACGGGAAAATATTTATCACTTTCACGTCCACCACTACCTCTCTTATTGTTATAACCAGGATAATGACTCCGCTCGAACTTCGACTCCTTAGCCAGCTTCAAACCTTCTGCTTTAGCTAGCCTCTCTATCTCCCAGTCACTAAACGGATACGTTGTCTTGTGTGTAATATGAATCTCCCCGTTCTCTTCTAACATCTCCTTAGCGTTCTCAAGAAACCCCTGCACTAGAACTCGATGACCCCTGATCCAAAGACCAGACTTTCATCGTTACGTTGACAAAAATCACTATCATCAAAACTATATAATAAAAATGAAAAGAATATATATATTTACTCGATGGCTTTAGAGGAAAATTCACGTCCGAAGAAACGCGACCCTGCGTGAGGGAAGTTGAACACAATGCGGTCATAGCGTCGCAGACTTAGACTGTTATCAAAGCTCATTGTGTGGACGTCAACCTCATGCTGGACATCGCACCCGAATCTTGCCAACATGCTTACATTGACCATCGCATCCATATATTTTTTGCTCAATTCATCTACATGTAAAACTTCTATGATTAACGTTGATCTAATAATAATAACGTTAGTGAGATGGTATATGTTCATATTTAAATTTTTGATAAGTACCTTCTGAATCGAGTGAGGTCGCTGTGATGTTAGTGGCCGAGCCAAAAGCTGAAGCTAGACATAGTGAGAAAGAGAAGTCTCCTTCTCCGACGAGAAGGATTTTGTGTTTGCTACTGTAGTGTCTTATTCTTATTTCTGAATCCTCCATTACTATCATCTGAAGACTATAATTTCATAAACCATGCATATATATACACACACATAGTCATAGAGTCACAACACAAAGGTTGCTTCAGTGTCATTTAATTTTCGGTTCGTTGTTTCTATTCTAAATGTTGCCTCTTAGACTTCTGGTGCGGGTTTGTATTTCCAAAGTTGACCTTTCACAAACCTTTTTTTCGTATTAATATTACCGTTTCACATTTATTAATTCTTGTAATTAGGATGCTCAATATGATTTGAATAATCTAACTCGAAATATATAAAACTAGTTACAGGGCCGTGCCTTAAAAAAATTGGCCCTGAAGCAAAAGAAATATTTTTGGCCCTTTATTTTCAGAAAATAGAAAAAAGTTTGAAAATTGCTTCAACATGGTTCGAACACACTACCTTGAGATCACATCATAAGGTTCGAACCAATAGAGCTGTGGTCACTTTACATAATAATTGGCCCTATAAAATATCATACTTGTCCGGGCCCTGAAACACATGCTTTATTAGTTTGTATTCAGGCCCGGCCCTGACTAGTTATCGCCCAAAAAAAGAAGTTATTGCCTATCTACAAAACCATTAATTTTAAAGTTTTGTAATTAAGCAAACTAACTCATTTTTTACTACAACTCTATAAATACCTTATAGCTATTGTATGTTTGAGAGAAAAAAGAAAAAAAAACGTCAAGTATTAATCCTGCGAGACGGATCGGCTTTTGGAACCTTTTTGTTTTGCCAGTCCATACTCTCATATGATTATCAATGGAAAACACGTCAAGATGATATTTTTCTCACGTTTTTTTTAAATTACTTTTTACTGAACTTTTTTGTTTTTTTGGAATGAATACAATTCCTTAGCATCGAACCCGGGTTTGAAGCATTAGTACATGCAGTCATGCATGCATCTAAACTTTTTTATACCATAGCATTTAACTTTTATCTTTTTATTGTAACTTTGATTTCAAAAATGTATAACAATACATCAATCAAAAAAATATTTTATGGTATGCTAATGTGGTCACTGCAGCTTTTTATAAGTAAACTACTTTTAGACCTTGTTCAATTAACAAGTATATGTCCCCTGTAATCAATCAAAACTCTTCTAATCTTCTTAGATTTAATTAGGAAAAGCCACTTGTTAAGAATAAACTCTTATTTTCTATAAAAAACGCATGTCGTTCTCAAACTTTAAAGCCACCGAGATCTGCTTTACCAGTTTTTCGAAACGACACGCATGGTCCCACTTATTACAAAACCAAACCCCATTATGCAAAAGCTCCCTTCTTTTGCCTAAACTCTCAGCTTTCACTTTATACACACAACAAAACTTTAGTTCTTTTCTTATTTAACTCAAAACCATTACACATTTCCAAATTTCCTTTCCATGATCACATAATTCATGTCTCCTTTACCTCCTCCACCGCCGTCTCAACCACCGCCTGAAACGCCGCCATGGGACACACCGTCTTCTGTATGGTATACTCCAAGAACCACGCCGTGGAGAACACCACATAGCACACAGTCCACACCACTTAACCAAAAAACGCCGGCAGTTAAATTCAACGGTCTTGATACAGAGCCGAGGGAAGATAGGGTGATTCTCCGGCAGCCACGGAGCAGCAGGACCAATCCGTTGATATGGTGTGTAGCTGGTTTATGTTTTGTGTTCAGCCTTGTGCTTATCTTCTTCGGGATAGCTACTTTGATCGTGTTTCTTTCGGTTAAACCAAGAACCCCTGAATTTGACATCCCAACCGCGAGTCTACACACTATCTACTTCGACTCGCCGGTGAGTTTCGACGGCGATTTATCGATGATGATGAACTTCACCAACCCCAATAAAAAGATAGAAGTGAGGTTTGAGAAGATTAAAATAGAGCTCTTCTTCTTCAATAAACTGATTGCGGTGCAAGGGGTCCAGCCGTTTTCGCAGAGAAAGCGGGAGATAAGGTTGGAACCAATCCGTTTGATCTCAAGCTTGGTCTACTTGCCTGTAAACCATGCGGTGGAGCTCAGTAGGCAGGTGCAGAACAACAAGATAGAATATCGGATTAGAGGTACCTTTAAAGTCAGAGCTCATTTTGGGTTGATTCATTACTCTTACTGGCTGCACGGATGGTGCCGACTTCAGATGACCGGTCCACCAACCGGAATCCTAATTTCTCGTAACTGCACTACAAAGAGACGATGAAGAAGATGAATAGGTTGTCCCAGTCAACTTCAAAGTCTATAGCTTTGGTATGTTATTCAAGTATAGATCTATTTTTTGCTTACTCACAAAATGTATAAAAGAACAAGACCTTGTGAACTCTAGCCAAGAACAGAGATCGGAGTTTGTAGTACAATTTTCAAAATAAAAAAATGAAAAGATATTATGTTTCTTGGTAACAGATTCATAATTGATCACCATTGGATACAGTTCCAAGAACAGGGTTTAAAAAATTGTACTGTTGAACACACCTGAACCACCGGAGAAAATATTTAAGACCAAAAAGCAAAAGAGGTATCAAACATAAGATTCTTATGTTGGTACCCTTCAGGGCTTTAAAGTAATCAAAAACACAAACAAAGAAAAAGGAAGCTTACCCATTTTCTAGCATATGCCAACATAGAGGATTTTAAAATTCAAAATCTCAATTATCATTTTAATACTTTGTACAGGAAACTTCAAATATTAGATACAATGGTCTCACATAACAAAAAGTCTAAAACCGCAATTGGTTTCAGTAGACAGGCATGTAAAGTTGATTGTATATAAAACCACACAAGTCTCACCTAGTGTAGGCTTTTAGAACACCACATGTCAAATGGTAGACTAAAACAGGGATCAATTGAAACTCCTTTCACATTTTTAATTCATTTATCAAAAGGAAAGAAATAAAAGCAACCAAATCTCTTTCTCTCTCTGCAATCGCTCAAACCAACTTGCACCATTAGATTAAAACAGTCCCAACTTTGACTATCTAGACGAAAGAGAAATGAAGAAGAAAAACTTTACCTTTTACTTTCGTAAGATGCTGTGATCCTAGCAATTCAAACTTAGCCATATGCAGACCAATCTTGAATATTCTCTGCTCCTATTCATCTCTGGAGCACCCTCAAAGTGTAGACATGAAAACTTAATATCAAGAAACCATAACAAAAGATGAAAGACGTTGATGCTAAGAAATAAAAAGGGATTGCAGATTGAAAATGAGGAAACATGAAGTGAAAACATTATATATATGATCCAATCCTTTAGGCACAAAGGATATCTCTCTCATTTAGAATCTATATAGAACACAATCCTGATCAAGCTCTTAAAAGCGTCAACATTATTAAAAGGACCAGAGTACAAAACGCAAAGCAAACGAATCTGGAACTGTCTCTTTCCATTGCAACGGCCCTCAAACCTCAGCAGGAGTCTTAGCCACAATAGATAGAGCATGTAACCCGCTCTGCAACTCCTCTTGCAGCAAGTCATATACCATCCTATGTCTCTTCACCAAGCTTTTACCTTGGAAAGCATCGGAAACAACTCGCAGATTGAAATGCGTTTCCCCATCAGCACCAGCACTACCTCTAACAGCAGCATGTCCTGCATGCTGGTAAGACACATCTTCAACTTCCAACTCAACAGGATTCAGCTCCTTCTCCAACTTCTCTCTTATCCTCATCCCTCTACTCCCTAAAGCAACAACATTCGACACACTCTCGGACTCTTCAACCTCAACAACACTAGGAGGCTTTGACTCCAAATCCACCTCAACAACACTTGCTTCATCCGTTGTTGATTCTGAAGTCCCCTCCTCTGCTTTCACTTCAAGACTCAGAGCCTTCTTCTGCATCAACTTGAGCATATTAAGAAACCCATTGTTCCTCGAAGGAGTCAGACTCTGCTGCAACCCAAGAAGAACCGCGAAATCAGGCGTTACCCTCAGAATCTCCGTCACAGGTCTTCCAGATAAGCCGTTAACTAGCAAAGCAGCTAGGCCTTTGGTGAGAACCGAATCGGAATCAGCTTCGTAGACGACGTTACGCTCCTCGTCGAAGAAAGCCCTAACCCAGACCTGAGAAACGCATCCTTCCACTTTATTCTCCCTCGTCTTGAACCTCGAATCTAACGGTTTCAGATTCTTCCCGTAGAAGAGGAGCTGCTCGTACTTGGCCTTTGGCTCCTGCACCGATTGGAATAGCTTCACGATCTCTTGTAGCTTCGGAGGAAGCTCCTCGATCGGTTGAAGATCCACAGAGCTCGACGGAGACGATGAAGCTGATAACGGAGAGACGATAACGGTTGGTATTTTCAGGAAGGTGACGATCGTTCGGAGGAAAGAGGGGATTGGCCGGAGAATTAGGTTTTTGGACGGAGGATTAACGGAGGAGAAGAAGGTTCGGTTAAATGGGATTAGACGGAGCGATGAAAGGTAGCAAGAAGAAGACATGGATGCTGCCATAGAAGTCGACTTTGAAGCTTCGAGAGAGACGGAGATGGATGAATGTATATACCAAATCAAACCACAATCCCCAATTGAGTAATAAAGCTATGAAAATTCCGGTTTTAGATAATTAAACCGGAGTTGCTTTGGTTCAACCAAAATCCAAATCAGTTATGGGGTTGATTCTGAACGATTATAAAGTATGAGACTGTTTTCAAACAAACAAATAAATACAGGGAGAAAGAAAGAGAAAATATCTAGATTCCATCGTCTTCTTCCTTGTTCTTCGTCTCGCGTTCGTCATCTCACCACACTCCGCCATTATAATATTACCAAAACCAATCATCTCCGAATCCAGCTTGTTTTCCTCCCTTTATAAACAAATTAAAACTTTATATAGTAGCTGTATAATTAAATAATCAAATTTAAATTTTGTTCCTTTCTTCTTTGAGATTCTGTTGTAGAGAAACGGCATCTCCATTTTTAACTGAGATTTGCTAGGATCCTTCAGATCGTAGCTGAATCTGGGTAATTTCGAATCTCATTTTTGTGCATTCTCTGACATTCCCTTTGCTTTTTTCTTTCACGATCTGTTTCTGTTACATAACACGATGTAACCTTGACAACGTTCGATCATGGAGATTACGGTCCAGGCTTTCGATTTCTTCCATATAGATTGAGTGTTATCATTAAAGGTTTTAGCTTTCGCATTTTTTTTATCTATGAAAACAAATATGTCTTCGTTTCAGCTAAAGTTTCACTCTTTTGTTCGATTCGCATTGTAATAGTTACTCTCAAGTTCACTATGATTGTATTGAGAGCTATACACACCATGGGAATCTAGTTTAAGGGGTTCTGAAAAATCAAAGTTAGTCCTGATTGGGTGGTGGTGTAAGATTCTCTTTTGTTTTTTGTTTTTGGCATATGCATGATTATGACAGAGATTTAAGATATTTTAAAATCGCTTACCTCTATTTTATATGGCTTTACCTGTTTTCATTTGTTCAGAATCCTCGTTGCGATGGGTTCTAACTCCGTTGTTGACATGATACAAGCCTCCTCCAAGGTTCATTTTTCTGGTTTCCATGTGAACGGGCACGTGAATGGATTGGAGCAAAAGGCAGTTTCCAAGGAAACCATTTCTGCATCAGGAGAGATCCAAAGACAGCCTTTTGTAATAGGTCAGTTCAGCTTTTTTTACTTGGCTGAATAGACTGGTGGACTTGTCTTGATCTGAGATGTTGTGGCTTGATTTTTGATTGGTTAGGTGTTGCTGGAGGCGCAGCATCGGGAAAGACTACTGTCTGTGATATGATCATCCAGCAACTGCATGATCAGCGTGTTGTACTTATTAATCAGGTAACCTTGTTTAGTTTGTTTCATGATAACCACCGGCCTGATCTGTGTTTCTAGTTTGTATATTGGCTGAAGTTCAACATGATTCACTATTGTTTAGATATTTGTGTGTCAGTTTATGTATCTAATTTGACTTTCGTCCTCATGATAAACCACAAATTGCTTAATCCAATGATAAATAATTTGGCAGGACTCATTCTATCATAGTTTGACTGAAGAAGAACTTGCTAGAGTTCATGAATACAACTTTGACCATCCGGGTGAGAATATATTTGGAATGGGGATGGTTTTTGTAACCTACTCTTGTCTATTCATAATGTCTCAGGAAGAGAATAATGTAATTTCAAATCTTCTCTAGGATTGTTAAGGCATAACCAACACCCATATTCTCTAGTGCCATCCATGAAATGTCTATTCCCTTTTATATAGCTTGTGTTTTCATAGGAATTTCATCTCTGACAGTACTTTACTAGTTTGTGGGAGTTATGAATAAATTTTTTTATGTAGTACTCTTTGTCATCCTTGATCGTAATGATCTGTTATGGTTTATGTAGACGCATTTGATACGGACCATTTGCTATCTTGTATGGAGAAATTGAGGCAGGGTGAAGCGGTAGATATTCCCAAATATGATTGCAAAACTTACAAGAGCAGTGTCTTCAGAAGGGTACCATCTCCCTTCTCAGTATCGCTCATAATCATATTATTAATTGATATTTGTGGTCTTCGGATACTGATGGATACTTGTGATGACTTTCTTACTGCCCCTTCCTGTAAAAATACCAATGTATTAGGTGTCGTCACTGGATTTCATCTGGTTAGGGACCTAGCCGGACATATATTTTTATCTTACTGATGCCCTGATTTTGAAAGAAATAACAAAATTTGCAGGTAAACCCTACGGATGTAATAATTCTTGAAGGGATACTTTTGTTCCATGATCCTCGTGTCCGAAGATTGATGAACATGAAGATTTTTGTTTGTACAGGTCATTTTTTTGCCTCCTCCCATGATATTTACTGTGAACTCTAGTTTCTACATCATTTATTTCCCTTTTTATAGCTTCCCTTCGCTTTCTCTGCTAGTAAGATTCCACATGAAGGAGCATCTTCTTACGCTTTAAACTTGCTCTTAAAGTTTTTCAATAGCAGTTCAGCTATTACACATTTCAAAAAAATAATAATAATAATTCCTGCGCAGATTCTGACGTTCGTCTGGAAAGAAGGATAAGAAGAGATACTGTCGAGAATGGAAGAGATATCGGCACAGTACTTGACCAGGTTAGGCTGTGTTAGTTTTGTTACTGCCATGCATCATCCTCAAGAACAATGAGAATGCTCTGACAGCCATATTAGTTTGGAGTTTGCAAGTCCATATGCTTTCTGCCGATATCTTATATTGTGTCTCCCTTTTGATGCAGTACTCAAAGTTTGTAAAGCCTGCTTTTGATGACTTCATTCTTCCCACGAAGAAATATGCAGATATTATAATCCCTCGTGGTGGAGATAATCATGTAGCTGTCGACTTAATTGTGCAACATATTTGCACCAAGCTGGGTCAACATGATCTCTGTAAAATATATCCTAATCTCTATGTTATACACTCAACATTTCAGGTAACTCATATCTCTCTCTCATGGAACTACAAGTTATATCATTTGGCATTCTCATTACCATCAAACAAAGATTTCACTGCAAATTGCTTTCTCTTGCAGATACGAGGGATGCACACCCTTATACGAGACGCTCAGACAACCAAACATGATTTTGTCTTTTATTCTGATCGTTTGATTCGGCTGGTAGGATTATCAAACGTCTTAAAATGGTTGAACAGAGTTCCCTCTCACATGTCTCTTTACATTGTGTGATTGTTTTCTTACATTTATCAGGTCGTAGAACATGGTCTTGGACATCTTCCTTTTACTGAAAAGCAAGTGATTACTCCAACCGGTATGCTTATTTTGGAATGAGCTTTCTGCTTTTAGTAAATTCACAAGATTGTTTTGTTTATGGATGTAGTGGAAAAGATCATAATTTATAAATATCCCCGTCACCTGTTTCAGGATGTGTATATTCTGGTGTGGATTTCTGTAAACGGTTATGTGGTGTCTCCGTGATTAGGAGGTACTTTCCGATATACTAGTGCTATTCAAGAGGAACTGTGGTATCCTTACATAGCTTATTCTCTCACCAACCTGATGGTATTTTGAAATAATGCTAGCGGTGAGAGCATGGAGAATGCGCTGCGAGCATGTTGCAAAGGTATCAAGATCGGGAAGATCCTAATTCACAGAGAAGGCGACAATGGTCAACAGGTAAATGAGTCACTCCAATTTCAGCCGGGGTGTTCTGTTTCACGGGTGCTTGATGTCTAAATCCTTCTACAGCTTATCTATGAGAAGCTGCCAAACGATATCTCGGAGAGGCATGTCTTATTGTTGGATCCTATCCTCGGCACAGGTAAATGACCAGTCATTCTTCATCACTTAAAACACTTTAGCTCTTATTTTTTCTTGCTCTAGTGTAACACGGTTTGTCAATTTAACAACACCTATTAAGTGCCTTGTGACATCAAAACAAACATGGTTTCAGGAAACTCAGCAGTTGAAGCTATCAATCTCCTTATTAGCAAGGGTGTACCCGAGGGGAACATTGTATTTCTAAACCTTATCTCAGTAAGCTAACTTAACACACACCCTGCCCATATCATCTTTATCCACTCCTTATCCATGTTTATCCACAAGAATGCAGCTGGATTTAGATATTTTTTTTCTCTTTGTTTTAACCAGGCACCTCAAGGTGTTCATGTGGTCTGCAAAAAATTCCCAAGAATAAAGATAGTGACATCTGAGATTGATGATGGGTTAAACGAAGAGTTTCGTGTTATTCCTGGAATGGGCGAGTTTGGGGACCGATATTTTGGCACAGACGACGACTAGTGTGGTCCTCCTGCAGCATTATTTGTCTCTTCCAGGGACTGCAGTGCAGATTATGGATTCATCCACCGTCCTATCCGCTGCAACTGCTACCCAAACTATCAAACGAATCATCTTTAACTCTGTTGGTTTTCCAATTTAAACGTCCTCAAGTTCTTGGGAACAGTTTTGAGTTACTTTGTTCTCTGCAAGTCCTGTGCAATATAGAATTATCCTTGGAAAATTTAATGTTCCTTCAGAAACTCATGTGTGTCATATATTAATATCCTTGGAACTCTTGATACTCCATAACCATACTACATCATTTGGATTCAGTGTCCAAAATATCTTTTGTTTGTGTTTGGATGGTGCGCTCACAAACAAGAGATATTTTGAAGTGTGTGAGAGAGAGGTAGGATACAAAAGACTGCTTTTGTTTGGTACCTATCTCTTTTCTCATCTCCACATATCCAAGACTTTGGGGATAAAGTTTGGGATCCATTGGCTGCCGTTTGGTAGTAGAAGCTATCACCCATTTGTTTATCCGAGGTTGATAATCTTCCTCAGGCTCTCTTTCTGACACGTATGTCAGAATTATTAACAGTATATTCCTTTGTAGATATTACACCTATATAGTCAAAAGTTGCAGGGTACTTAAGGCTTTGTCTTGGCCTCCTCGTCTTCTTCAGCAAAGTCTCTCTTGCAACTCCAAAAAGCAACCATGTCTGCTTTTGTCGGCAAATACGCAGGTACGTAGTAGCACTTAAACATGTACTCTTCTGTTTGTGTTGCAGTCTCTTTAGGTTCTGTCTTATGTGTCTTCTGAGTTCAGATGAGCTGATCAAGACTGCCAAGTACATTGCAACGCCGGGAAAGGGGATTCTGGCGGCAGATGAGAGCACTGGAACCATTGGGAAACGATTCTCCGGCATCAATGTTGAGAACATTGAGTCCAACCGCCAAGCTCTCCGTGAGCTCCTCTTCACTTCCCCAGGCGCTCTCCCTTGCCTCTCCGGTGTTATCCTCTTCGAGGAAACCCTTTACCAGAAAACTTCTGATGGCAAGCCTTTTGTCGAGTTCCTCCAGGTCCGTTTCTCGAACTCCAGCTCTAGTCTTAATCACTGAGTTCAAGAGTTGCAGAGTTGAAGCTCTTAATCTGATTCTTATTCTGTATCAGGAGAACGGAGTTATCCCCGGAATCAAAGTGGACAAGGGTGTGGTTGATCTAGCAGGAACCAATGGTGAGACCACTACTCAGGGTCTAGACTCGCTTGGTGCACGTTGCCAGGAGTATTACAAGGCAGGAGCCAGGTTTGCCAAATGGCGTGCAGTCCTCAAGATTGGTGCCACCGAGCCGAGCGAGCTCTCGATCCAAGAGAACGCCAAGGGGCTAGCACGTTATGCCATCATCTGCCAGGAGAACGGACTGGTCCCAATCGTCGAGCCAGAGGTTTTGACTGACGGGAGCCACGACATTAAGAAATGTGCGGCTGTGACTGAGACGGTTCTTTCTGCCGTGTACAAGGCCTTGAACGACCACCACGTCCTCCTCGAAGGCACTCTGCTTAAACCTAACATGGTCACTCCAGGCTCCGACAGCGCCAAGGTAGCCAAACTAGGCTTGGTTTGTTGAGGTTTTACAAAAACTTATAATTGTTTTTCTACCAGGTTGCACCGGAAGTGATAGCGGAATACACAGTGACTGCTCTCCGCCGCACGGTCCCACCCGCAGTTCCAGGAATCGTGTTTCTCTCAGGAGGGCAGAGCGAAGAGGAAGCAACGCTAAATCTGAACGCAATGAACAAGCTCGATCTGTTGAAGCCATGGACGCTCACATTCTCCTTTGGCCGAGCCCTCCAGCAAAGCACACTCAAGGCTTGGGGAGGTAAGAAAGAGAACGTAGCCAAAGCTCAGGCCACTTTCTTGGTCAGATGCAAGGCTAACTCGGACGCTACACTTGGGAAATACATTGCTGGGGCTTCTGGTGACTCTGCTGCCTCCGAGAGCTTGTTTGTGAAAGGATACAGTTACTAGGGCGGCGTCTGCGTTTGATACGGTTTGGGTATATCTTATATATGAATGTTTTGTTGGCGTTCGATTTGGTTTAAATGTCTGTTGGATTTGGTTTATCGTTTGACCAAATTGTGTAATGTCTTAAGTTATGTCTATTCTGTATTTCTCTCCCTCTTTGTCAAAAGGCTCTTGTGATGGTTTCTTTAACGTTATTTTTGGCGCCAACACATAACTGTTTGGTTCAAAAGTTCGGTAATATCCTAACAGTGGGTCCCACAGAGGAGTCTATCTTTCCCTCTTTCTTATGTATAAACTTATAGTCACTTCCAAGTTGTGATAGTTACTTGATATTTATATTTTATGAGTTCCAACAAAGATATCTTGACTAAAAGTTCTTTAAACCAAATATTAAACTTTATATAGCATATTTTACAAAATGAAAATTTAAGCCAATGTACTTAGAGCATATACAAAGATGGTCATGGGTTTCGGCTTACGAAGAATTACCTTTTAGTTTATCAATTTTTACTAGTAAAAGTTATTTTAGTCCAGTGGTTTAACATAAAATTTATTATTATTTATACATCATAAGATCTGGACTTTAAATTTTGGAAAAGATAATTTATTAAACAATTATATAGATTAATATATAAAATTTACATGAAATATTCAATATAATACAAGTAAAACCGTTCAAACATGGATCTTCATAAGACGGTGATGTGATACATTTAGACGTTAATTCTAAAAAGTTACTTATAATTGTCATTTGAAGAGTTTTCTATATAATATTTTTCATAATTATAATATCATAATAAATTTGTGTTAAAAATAATATTTGTTGAAGAAGCAATATATACAATATAGAACATAGACATGACTAAACAAATATTAGTTCTGACAGAAAAAGTATGTGTTGGCAATGATTATGATAATACAATACAAAGCTTTGATCTAAAACTTTCATATGACCACCAAAAAGTTTTCCCACACTACTTCTTGAACAAACGAAAGAAGAGTTTCAATCACTTATAGCGATAATTTGAGAATTGAAGATACAATATTGCTTCAACGATTATATACCGCATATATGAGTGACAATCACAATACTAATCGTACAAAAAATGGTGTTATATTGGCTGGAAAGTCATTGTTATATATTGAGACAGCTAGCACATGCTCATGTGGATGAGGGTGGCGTAAGGGTCCACGTGATCCACTCGCTTCTGTCTTAAGCCTCTCTTCTTATTCTTCAAAATTTCACAAATCACTACAATTAACAAACAAACAACAGCAAAAACAAAACGAGATACGAATCTTTCTCGCGTATAACTCCAAATACTCCATTCCCAATCATTCTTTTTGTATTACCAAACTTAATTATTAGTCATTATTTCCCTCTTCCCTTTAGATTTCTCTATAACTTAATAAATCTCATAACATAGATTTCATTGAGTTGTATGTTCATACTAATAGTATGATACTATGATAGTAATGATACTACAGTCATAACATTACGTTGATGTTATCATGTTGTTCTGAGAACATTACGTGCATGGATGTTATCATGTTGTTATTGTTGCCTATATATTAATTTGAATGAGACCGATTTCCTAATAATATTACGGGTAGACTAGAGAATTGTTATGCGTCTACATACACATGAACACCTTCGACTCACATGTTTCATTTCATATTCGAAATTTAAAGACACGTACGACGTATTTAATTTGAAAGATAGACAACTTAATTCTCAAACTACTTCTAATCTAACTAATTTATTATTGATATATAGGAAAAAATGACACTTTAAGAATTTTTGGAATCTTCACATGTTATTTGTCTATGATGGTTCAGATATTAAAAAAGTTGTGGACCAAAAAACTGAAAATATCATTTATGTTAATTACGACATTTCTTTAAATTAGCACGGTATAGTTATCCAAATATTAGATGATTTTATCCAAAAATGTATCTTTTATATGATCTGTACACAGATGTATTTCTTGATATTTATGAAAAATATAAAACGGGTTAAGAGAGAAAATAGAAAATCAAAAGGCAATTAGTTAGAACAAGAACATTTCAATGACACTCACATCAAGTATGTGATGTATCCTCTTCATGTAACTTGTTTTGTGCTGATTACATTACTTGAAAATTAAGATTACAGAAACAAATCTATTGCAAATCATAAGACTTTTTGTTGTGACCCCAAATTGAGTATACAAAAGCTTTTCAAAATGCTTAAAGATCCAACAAAAAGATATTCACACAAACATTTTAAATACACACACAATTCACACTTTTCACCGTTAGTATGTTTCAAACAGAGTCATCCGAGAAAGCAAATGAACAATTAGACGAACCGTGAGCGATGATGATTTTCTCATGCGATATCACCTGCGGCTCTTTGCTTCCGCAACTCCCATCTTTGATCTTATCGATCTCCGAACGTCCAACATCAATATCCCTTATCTCCGTGAGCATTGCCACAACATCTTTCATCATAGGCCTTTCACTTGCCTTGTTGGTCACACATAGGAACGCGACGGCAAGAGTTTGAAGCATCTCATGCATAATCGTGTCGGTACGTCCATCAAGTCTCGGGTCAAGAAGCTTGCTCGGATCTTTCTTCTCAGCTAAATGATCTCTCACCCACTTAACCAAATGTGCACCTCCTGGTAGATCCGGGTCTAAAGGATGCTTCCCGGTTAAAACCTCTAGTAACACCACTCCATAACTATAAACATCGCTCTTCTCGGTTATACGTTGCATGGAACCATGTTCTATAAAAACAAAAATAAATTAGAGTCAATAATCAAACAAATTTAGATAAGAGTATTTTTCAAGCTTACCGGGAGCCATGTAGCCATAAGAACCAGCCAAAGGAGGTCGACTGCTCGGTTTTGATGAATCAATTCCGGTATTAGCATTACCGGTTACGGTTCTTGCTAAACCGAAATCGGCTAAATAAGGCTCGAATTGGGGGCCCAATAAGACATTCATAGCTTTAACGTCACCGTGTATAATCGCGGGGAGACAATCATGGTGGAGGTAAGCAAGCGCGTGGGCCACACCAAGAACGACGTCGTATCGAGCCTCCCAACTAACTCCTCCTCCTTTCCCGGCGCCGTGAAGCCGAGAGCTCAGGCTTCCGTTGGGGAGATAATCGTAGAACAAGAGCTTCAGATTCCGATTCGAGCACCAACCAAGAAGACGCACGATGTTCCTGTGACGAATCGATCCGAGAGTGTTGATCTCTGAGTTAAACGCATCGCTCTGCTCCCTCGCCCACATCTTCTTCACCGCGAGAGTCTCGCCGGAGGGAATCGTGATACGGTAAACCACCCCGGAGCTTCCCGTTCCGATCACGTTCGCCGACGTTAGATTCTTAACGATGTCGTCGATCGAAAAGTCGAGTTTTTGGTAAAGCGTCACGTCCCAGGAATCGATTTCCTCATCGAGGAGTTGCTTCCCGGCGGCTCGCGCCCTGACGAGAGTGTAAACGGCGAGGAGAACGAGGACGGCTGTGACGGCGATGAGGACCGAGATGCCTAGCTTAACAGCGGAGCTCCTCCGGGTCGAGGATGTTAACCCGTCGGGTCGGGTGGAGATTCCGTCGGAGATGTAAAGTCCTTTGTTTGAGGCGAGGTCGGAGAGAGGGAGTTTCTTGAAGAACGGCGTGTCCGGTAATTCGCCGGAGAAGTCGTTGAATGAGACGTTGAGTGATACGAGGTTCTGCATATCTGATAAGACGGTTAGCTTCCCCGTGAGACGGTTGTGAGAGATGTCGAGCACACCGAGGTTTTTCAAATCGGAGAATCTCGCTGGAATCTCTCCGACGAAGGCGTTGCAGCTGAGGTTTAGTGAGATCGCTAGAGACGGGATTTGACTTAACTCGTCAGGGATTTTGCCTGTGAAGGCGTTGTCACCGAGGTTGAGTAGCTGTAGAGACAGACACGTGGAGATTTCTCTAGGGATGGCCCCGGAGAGTCGATTCTTTGCGAGGTTGAGCTTTGTTAGCTCCGTTAACAACCCGATTCCCGGAGGGAGAGGACCCGTGAGAGAGTTATCAGAGAAGTCGATGAACTTCAAGCTCTTCGGGAGTGTACCGAGGAAAGAACCGGAGAGACTGTTGGAGTGAAGATCAAGAAACTCGAGGCTTTCGCAACCGGAGATCGCCGGAGGGATTACTCCGACGAGACGGTTCTCGCTTAAATCAATAAAGTTTAGATTTTTCAGATTGCCCATCTCCGCAGGGATGCTCCCGGCAAGTCTGTTTCCGTTGAGTCTTAACCTATAGAGATTTGTACAGTTTCCGATCTCCGGGGGGATGACTCCGGACAAGTCGTTTGAGAGAAGAAGCAGCTTCGTGAGGTTTCGTAGCTCAAAGATCTCTTTTGGTATCGAACCAGAGAGAGTGTTGTACGAGAGATCAATAGCTTGAAGCTCTCCACACTCCGAGAGACTTCCCGGGATGTTACCGGTTAACTTGTTCTGCCACGCGAAGAACATCGTCAAGCTCTTGAGATTACCCATCAGCGCCGGTATCTCTCCGGTAATGAGGTTATTATCGATCTCTAAATGCGTAAGCTTGGTACAATTCGCCAGCTCTTCAGGGATCGTTCCCGAGATTTGATTCACGCTCAGCTGAACCTCTTGAAGATTCGTAAGGCTCCCGAAGCTCCTCGGGATGTTTCCGGTGAGGTGATTTTCAGACAAATCGATAAGCCAGAGGTCAGGGCAGTTCCCAAGCTCTGTCGGGATTTTTCCGACGAGGTTATTCTCCCATAAGAGTAAGCTCTGCAGCTTCTTTAAGCTTCCAACGGTCGTAGGGATCGATCCAGAGATCGAGTTCTGGTACAAGTACAGATTCTGCAGCTCCGTACAGTCTCCAATCTCATCTGGAATCGGACCAGACAACAGTGACGTGTAAATCGCTATTGTCTGAACGCGTTTCAAGTTACCAATCGACGCCGGAAGCCTCCCGGAGAGACTAGTCTCTGCGAGACCAAGCATTTTGAGATGCTCGCAGTTGCCTATCTCCCAAGGAACCTCACCTCTTATATTCTTGTTCCCACCAGCACGGAAGGATTCTAGACTCTTGAGCTCTCCGATACTCCTCGGAATCTCTCCGGACAGCTTGTTGTCGAAGAGCATGAGCTCAACGAGGGATGAGAGGTTCCCAATCTCTTTCGGAATCTCACCTTCGAGATTGTTCGTGTTTAAAGACAGAGTCTCGAGTTTCTTGAGCCGGAAGATTCCCACGGGGATTTCGCCGGAGAGTGAATTATCCGACAAGTCGAGTACTTTGAGCTCCGGGAAGTCTCCGATCTCCTTGGGGATTACTCCGGTGAGATTGAGTGAAGATAAAGTGAGGGAAGTAAGGGACTTGAGGCTCCGGAGAATCGTCACCGGCGGGAAGCCTTGCAAGTCGAAGCCTTTGAGTTGTATCTCGGAGACTTCTCCTTCATGGTTACATTTTACGCCGACCCAGTTGCAGGGAGATGCGTCGGCGACGTTCCATGAGGAGAGAGTGTCGCCGGAGATGTTTAGTTGGGACTTCCATGAGAAGAGAGTTTGACCCTGTTCGTCGAGGGAGAGACAGGGGATGAACAAGAAACAGAGTAGGCATGTGAAGAAAGGGAGTTTGTAGATATGTGGTGGCATTGGAGAAGATGAGGAAGAAGAAGAAGGAGAGAAGTGCGTTGGGATTGTAAAGCGAAGAACCCCATGGATTTGGGGTTTTCTTTGTTAGTGGGAAATATAAATAAAACAGAGAGCAGAGAAGTAGCAGCAAAAGACGATTTGGATCCCATCCCAAAAAGTACTTCTGCCTCTACCTTACTATTATTTTAATCTTTTTGTCGGCTTTAATCTCTCTTTTTTTTAATAAAACTGAAAAAGAACACATATAGAGGCAGAAAAAACTCAAAAAGATTTTTGTAATAATTTCAACTCAAATATCTTTACAAATATTGAAGTTAAAAATCTCATAATATATTGAAACAATGGAATCGCAAATGGTAATCAAATTCAAACACATAACGTAGTATCATTTATTTAAGCAATGCTATTTTAAAATTTTAGACCTAAAAAGGCTCAAAAATGTATCATAGAGCATCAAAACATGTTCTTATCTCCAATGTGTAGAACTTTCACTCAAATCCATTAATTAGAGAGCATCATGTGATGGTCTTACCATGTGAAGAGAAGTGTTCTCCACTTTGATAAAGAAAAGTCTAACTTTGCTCATAAAATAATGTTATAATATGATCATGGACGTTCTGATTAATTTCCAAAGTTATTTAACAACACTATATGAAATGCATATATTGACGACAATAAGAAAATCCAACTAGTCATTTTGTGTCTATGGTGAGATCGATGAGATAAATTAACTTTAGAGAAATGATGTAAATACCTAGATGAATTATGGCTGCAAGCGAAAACAGAAAAAGCAAGAAAAATATAATATACGTATTGTTCAATGATGCAAGGTAAAAGAAAAACTAGGCTAAGCAGTACGGTCTACATTTTTTTTCTTTTAACTCGAGACCCAGCTAATCATTTAAGTAGATAATACCGACGATTAATCTGACTCCAGATTTTCTAATGAGACCTAAATATATGGTTTCAATTACATGCATCGTCTTGCTAAGCAGTAATTACTTAATTCCTAACAAGATTCGAATTTATGATCAATAGATTTACATATTGTCACAAGTCTTCTCTCTTACCACCATACTACACTGTTTGGCTATTCTTTGAAATATAAAATGGCAAATTAAAGTGATAAAAATTAATCACATTCAAACCGGTCACTTTTCTAAGAGTTGAGCGAAACAGTTTATTTAAAATAAAATTACCATGGTTAATCATATTACATACTGTTTTCAAATACGATTAGATACTAGAGTATTAGCAGTATCAAATACGGCTGCACCGTTCACCGCGAACAAAAGATAAAAAAACTCGTGGATCTTAGAAGCGGGCACGATGAACTTTACCTTTCTATGTGATAAAGTGTTCAGCGTATTGTAAAGACACTAAACGCACCCAAAATTTTCAGCATTTAAATATACGATCTGAGTTTTATTTAAGTGTTAGTTCTAAATGGCGACATTGTGGTGTGTGAATTAGAAAAATCACTATGTATAATGTGGTCCATGTGGGTTATGTTTCTATTTTGATAGAGATGATCGATGAGAAGTGGGTAAATAGTGGTTACATTGAAATTATGATAATGTTATTAACGTAAAAGATATAGAATATTTAGATCATCTACGTTGTGTCTCTGATATATAAACTAAATAAGTTGACGTAAACATGGAATCTTGAATAGTGAAAATTGCACATGCAAGCTAGGAATTTTTGTGAAAGATTTGATTAAAGAAAGAGAAACAATTTATTTATAACCCTGTCCCTTGCTCTCCTTGTCGGTCTTTTATTTTTCTTAAAGTGGATCGACCTGCTCCAATAGATCCCTCTTACATTGGTATGCCTTATGCATCGGATATTTAATAATTGTTTTCTTTTCAAAACTGCAATGTAATTAAATTTAAGACCTACATATTTGCAACGGGCTTAAGAAACACTCACACTAGAATTTGATTAAGAAGAGGGAAATGGTTTTAATTTTAGGGTCACGGGTTAAGCAATTTATTTATATATAAGAGCTAAGGCACATGACAGAGAAAGGTCATGTGCATGTATATATTAAATAAATATGTATATACTAAAAGTCGTTTATATATGTATTTACAAAGATATAAAGTGGGAGAGCTGGAACTTCAATTCGAGTAGATGCCAATTTGTTTTGGTTACATACTACTCCTCTTTCTGTTTTATAATACATAATGTTTTGTCTCAATATACATATATTAAACAATTACTTTCTTAAAAAAAAAATATAAAATATAATCTAAAATGGTTTCATTTTATTATAAACAAAGACAGTGAAAATATAATTAGTAGACATGACTGAGCTAGGATGCATATGAGAGATCTAACTTACATTACATAATAAGAAAAATAACATATTTTGTATGGAGAAATAATAAGTTAAACATGTTTGTTATATAACAACAACTTAAATTGTTTGTCCATAAAAAATCATGGGTGAAGCATCCTATATCCTTTCATTTGTGTAGGGTTTAACTCATGATATAACCATAGTTATGGACTGAGTAAAATCATTAGAAGTTGTTAGCATATGTATGAGAGATGTCAATCCAAGTCCCACATTGGATAATTAGACAAGGAGTGTCTAATATATAAAAGAGATGTCCAACTCTAATAGTACGAGGTCTTTTGGGAAGGAAACCAAAAGTAAATCCATGCGGGCCTGCCTCCTAAGGTCCAAAGTGGACAATATCGTACTAATAAGATAAGATAGAGTTGGACACGGGATTTCGCAATCCCAACAATTGGTATCAGAGCGGTTTGACGAATATCTGCAAGAAGACCAAAATACCCTTCGAGTAGGAATGGGACCCTTCAAGGTGGAAAGGGAGGTTCGGCAGATATTAGTCAGAAGATCTTGGAATTGTGGGAAGAGCATCCTCAAAGCAACTCAAAGTAACCTTGCGACTAAGGGTGTCGAATGTCGAAGATGCGACAAGGTACCGAGATGATTCGCTAGAGGAAAGGGCACAAGGTGTGTGGTCCTTAGCTTGAGGGGGAGAATGAGAGATGTCAATCCAAATCCCACATTGGATGATTAGACAAGGAGTGTCTAATATATAAAAGAGATGTCCAATTCTAATAGTACGAGGCCTTTTGGGAAGGAAACCAAAAGTAAATCCATGCGGGCCTGCCTCCTAAGGCCCAAAGTGACAATATCGTACTAATAAGATAAGATAGAGTTGGACACGGGATTTCGCAATCCCAACAATGTACACACACAACTTTAAAACTAATTAAGTATACAATTTGACGAAACAAAGAAAGAAATGGTCCTTGACAGAAATTAAAAGATGGGGAAAAGAATAAAAGAACAAAAAAGAACAAACAAGAAGGAAGTAAAGAGAACAAAATGAGAAAAGACAAGGCACTCCAACTGTACTTCAGCCAAATGAGTGAAACATTTCTTTCACAAATCTTATGATTATCGTTATTGATGGTCCCTGTTTGTTGGGTGACAAGACCCTTTCATCCAAACATTATTCCTAAATTCTCTACATTAATATATATATCCAGCAAGGCTATTATTAATGATGTGATTACATTTATTTGTGTTATAGGTACCATGTCACCATATATCGGGTTTGTTTTCGGATCGAAACTGGCCAGCACGAATTTATATCAGTTTCAACCGTAATTCTAAGAAAAATCGGTTTGGGTTAGAATAATTCTAAGAAAACAATTTTAATAGATGTATAAATAAAGTAGGGGTGTTCAATCCGGATATCGGTTCGGTTTCGGTTCGGTTTTTTTTGATTTTCGGTATTTCGGTTAGTAAAATATAACTACCATTCTAAATCCATATTTACTTCGGTTCGGTTTATATACCGTCGGTTTTCGGTTTAATCGGTTTTATACCAAAAAAACATAATTATTTTGTTTGAGATCATATTATATGAATTTTAGAGTCATATTGTCAGCTCAGTAATTTATTAAAAATATATTACATGTTCAAATAAATGAACAAAAAAGTAAAAATGCTTCTACCATAAAATAAAAATAATCAAATTTATAACTAAAATCAAAGCTTAAAATTTTGAAAATAAAATTATGAAACAAAATAGAAACATGAAATAAAAGTTTTTATACTCTTTCATATTTAGTGTTCATTAAAGTCATGTTTTTTCAATTGAAAATTTTTCATTAATTATTGTCCATCAAATTTATAATCTTCATATTAATTTAGTGAAGACTAAAATAAATCAAAAAGATCAAAAAAAGACTTAGAAAATAAGATGTCTGAATTGCGATGTATTGTTATTTAATTATAGTTCAAGTGTTTCACAAATTATGGTTTTTTATTACTATAAAATTATGGTAATAGTTATTAACACAAATTTACCTTATGTAACAAATAGATTTTTATGTATTGTTATAAAATAAATATATATTTACATGTTTCTACTTTTAATCGGTTTTGTTCGGTTTATTCGGTTTAATCGGTTATATACCAAACCGTATCCAAATCCTACGGTTTTTATAAAATTATATCCATTCGGTTTATATGGTATATACCAAAACCAAACCATATTGTCTATTTCGGTTCGGTTCGGTTCGGTACGGTTCGGTTTTACCATATTGAACAGCCCTAAAATAAAGGTTGAAAACTTTAAATTTGAATTCTATTTTTAAATTTAGACCATATATTTTTTCAAAAAATATTAGGCATAAATAGATGAAACTATTAACTTTTAAAACTATATGGTTGTTTCTTTAAATATACTGTTAATACTATTTTTGTAAACAGTGTCTAGAAATAGTTGAAGACAATACCGAATGTAAGTATATTTGTATGTATATATATAACTTATGGTGGTCAAAGAAAAGATTTGGATCAAGCTGCTTTGGTATTTTCAGTGATCATCACCAATACGTACCTCGATCGTAGGTCGGAATTGATCATTGTATCTTCTTATATTTAACATGTCTCTGGTCCTATTGTAATTGCAATGAAATTTCATAGACGAAAAAAAATAACTTATAGGTGGTAGGTGACAAAATGGATCTAACATGTGAACCACAATACACAACAATGTTTTTTTTAATAGATACACACAACAATGTTGGAGATAAAACGTACGTTACATGCACACCAAGGAATGATACGACGATAGTGGCGCAAATATACAAACATGTGGTCAGTTGCAACCGATTCTAGCGCTATATTTATCGTCTAGGTGACACATGGTCAAAATTACCAAGACGATAACGATCTCATTTACCATTAATATACGCATAGAAAGGTTACTGTTTGCTAAACTAGATATTAAGGACAATCACACTTCACCTCCAAATTAAGGACTCGAACATGCAAAGAGGGCTGAATAATCTACGAGAGATACCGACACAAGAGCTCAAGTTTCGTTTTAAATGTGATAAATGGTCATTAAATGTGTAGTAAAGCATGTCAGAATTAAGACATTGTACTATTGATATTTAGAGATAGCATTCAATGCAGCTGAATGAATCCCACCCGATGGAACTGATACACGTTGCATGCGTCCACAATACCATCTAAATGAAAGATGACCAAAGGTCATTTGTGCCGCAAAGAACCAAAGATCCGATCGATATTCGAGCACCGCTCTTGAATCAACATATTTTGTTATATTAAATCACACTGTATTTACTTACATGCATAACTTTTTCATAATTATATGTGATCATCCACTAAATCCCACGAACTAAAAAAACACACTTCGAAAGAGAAATTGTAGAAAGAATCCAGTACGAAGCCACTAGTAAGAGCATCTCCAAAAGAAACTCTATAACTCCAAATATAGAGTTTTTTGCTCTCCAAAAAGGAACTTCAAAACTTCAAATTTGAAGTTTTGAAGAGTAAAACTCCAAATATAGAGTTTCACTTTTCAAAACTTCAAATTTGAAGTTTCATCTTTTTATTTTCATTTTGGTCCTTACAATTATACATCATATTTATAATTCTTAAATATTTTTTTTTGTTTATTGTTTTAATCCTTAAAACTTTTATATCTCATAAATATTTCAAATTTGTTATATAAACTTAAGTTTTACACATGAAATTAAATAAAAAAAATTAAAACAAGATTTATAATATTTTAAAACTAGAATTAAACAACAAGAATATTACAAAAAACCATAATACAAACTTATTAAAAAGACACATGAAGACATAATTATTACTCAAATTTAAATATTATAACAACACTAATAGTCTGGTAAATTTGCTCCGGAACCTCCAAAATCTCCAAAATATTGTTCAACAAATTTTGTGTAACCGAAGATGATTGTTGTTGTTGCTCTTGACGCATTTTTCGTATGATTCTTTCTTGTTCAGATCGAATGTATTCACGAATATTAACATCATCGATAGAAACTAAGTTTTTTAGCAATATTTTATTTTCCTCTTTTATTTATTTAAAAGCTAACTTTTTTGCTTCATTTTGCAGTCGTAATTCAATCATCTCATGACCTTTTTCCCTGCTTGTTGTACTTTCGTTTAAAAGATCAAGGATTTTTTCGTTTGATATCATCAGACATATTATGAGGATATCCGGTTTCAACAATTTTTGGCTCGTAATCTACAAATAAAAAATAAAAAGAATCATTTCTTACTTCGAAATGCACTAGTTGATCATATATGGGAGCATTATGGAAATAATTTTATGCAATAATGTAATATTTGCTTGCAGTTTAATATTTAATTATGTACTTTTATTTATAATTTTATATTTTAGTGTAAGATTTTTTTAATTAATATTTCTGTAATATTTATATATATATGTATTAGTTATTTATAGAAGTTTTATGAATTTACATCAACTATGACAAATATAAGGATCATAGTGTAAAATATAAATAATTTTGAAGTTAGGTTTGAAGTGTTACTTTTGGAGAAGAACACATTGAAACTTCAAATATAAAGTTTTGGAAACTTCAAAATAGAGTTCTTTTTTGGAGATGCTCTAATCTAAAATCTGTTGTTCAACTTATGTTTCTCCAACCCATCATATTACTACCTTATTACTCAAACAATAGAGAATCCTCATAAAACCTACTCAAATGATGTTCCTAAGATGCATTGCCGATTCTGTGCCCAGTAAAATATTATTTTTGATTCCCAAAATTTTTAAAATTAATATATATAGATACATACCCCTAATTTATATATAAATATAAATCTTGATGTGTTCTTTGTCAAAAAAAATATATAAACATTTTACTAAATAATTTGATCTCGAAAATTTTAGATTTAATCCTGGATCAACAATTTATTTTTGTACATTGTCATTTTTCAGGTTCACCACTTCGAAAAGCTGGGTTTCGGAGCTTATATAGTGTGGGAAACAAGTAAATACAATATCTTATCTAGTTTGCTTCCCCCATATGACTTACAAAACACTTAATATATTTTGATTCAATATGAAATTTCACGTTAGAAACTAGTCTATGTGGGTACTTTTTGTTGGCACAACAGGTGAAATATCCGTAATGAAATATGTAAATCGGATGATGAGACTAGCTAGTAGCTACCACTGATAATAATAAATAACAAAAGCTTCAATGCTGATAGTAGATGAAGACAAATGTAACAAGATCTAGATCTAACCACGATTCAATTAGGTCAGAGATCTCACCACATGCAATAGAGGAAATATATACATAAAAAGATAGCTAACCTCTGTTAAGTGGCTCGATCAGATCTAAGTGAGTGAGAAGTAAAAGCTGTTGGATCTAACCAAGAATATGATGGGTTAATTATTTATATTATAATAGAAGGTTTTGTCAGTATACTTTCAGTTTTTATTTAACTTATTTTTCTTGATAAAGAATGGTCCATTGTGAGGGTATTCAGCGGCAGAAACAGTCCAAGAATGTAGGGGCAGTATTGCACATCAGAAGTGTGAAATGAAGTGGGCACTTCGTCCAAATAATATATGGATCTCGTGATCCAATGAATATAAATTTAGTACGTTATATAATTATAAATTTTTTAATTATAATATCTTTTTAATTGGTTTCAGCTTGAATCATCAAATATATTTTGGTTCACAAATGCATTTAGGTTATATACAGTGGGCTTTTTAAAAATATATGTGGATATTTAGTTTATTGTTACCTGAATTTTCTTCTATTTTTTTGCTGGCTTATCTTTGAAAACTGTTTACAATAGATCGAAACTGATATTAACTTTAAGCACAACATACAAGCCTTCTCGATTAATCAAATGCAAATATATTTGCAAGCCTTTTTCGTGTTCTTGTCAAATTTTTTAGCTTTTCCCAACTTTCCGCTTGAAATTTCTCCTTTATTTCCTGCTTTTAAATCTTTGCCTAACCATGAAAAATTTATTAAGATGTTTCAGCCTTTTAAAAGGCCTTTTTCATTTTAAAATTGTTATACAACCACGGGTTTCTTAGATTAGAGAAAGCAAAAGCAATATGTTTAAGTTCCAAGAATTGTACTGATTAAAACAATAATCTTATGCCTTAATTATGTGTTTAATTAACATTGCTTAGTGGAGAAGATGAGCTTTTGCTTTCTACTAATCTTCCTCTCTCAAAAGCTTTAGTTTAATGAAACTAAGCTTTAGTTTAATGAAACTAAAGGGTCACTGATGTTTACATAATAAATATCAAACAATACGTCATGCAAACAATACATGTAGTGTAAGGTGTAGATTAGAGGTCAAATGTTCTTGCTCCATTGTTTCCGTATTATCAGGAATTGGGTTTCCCGCTCACTGAACAATTATACCCCAATAAGCAAATAGACCAAGAATTATACTATTTTCTTATCATATGATTTTGATTGATGGAATAGAACTTCTGGCCTAACTACTTCAAATATAGGTATTGTTTTTGTGCTTAAATTTATCTGCTAAAGCCTTCTTCATATTTCGAAATTTTTAATATTTTAATATTTTGGAGAACGTATTTAAAATTTATCAATTAGAGCTGGCAACAAATGGAAACATAAATTTTAGTCATTTGAAAATAAGTAAATTAACGTAAATGTTAACACAAACGTTACAAATAATCAAATACCAAGAGGTGCTATGCATCATTGCCAAGTTATTTTGTACTCAATATGGTTCTATACCCACTGCTTTCGACTATGGTCCCATTGGAAAGGGCCGAATAATATTTTTTGGGCTTTACTGGGCCTAACCAATTTTGTATTGGATGTATTTGCT
The DNA here is from genome assembly GCF_020379485.1 of Brassica napus. Lineage (NCBI taxonomy): Eukaryota > Viridiplantae > Streptophyta > Magnoliopsida > Brassicales > Brassicaceae > Brassica > Brassica napus. Next base: position 9,171,393 of record NC_063434.1, read on the forward strand.
CCAGCATTTAAACACCAACAAAATACACAAAAGCCTTATTGAATATGCGATCACAGAGCGTCAGAGGTACAACTCGAAAACTCATGAAGAGGTGTTAGAGTTATCCAGAAAACTAAAGGAAGCTTACAAAGACGAAGAACTATTCTGGAAACAAAAAATAGGACCGCTTGACATGCGAAAGGATCGAAATTTTATTATGCTTTAACAAAACAGAGACGAATAAAAAATAAAATTTTGGAGTTATGTAATAGCAAAGGTAACTGGGTTCAATAGAAAGCAGAGGTAGAGAATGTTGCGGTAGATTATTTTACTGATTTTTACGACAACATAACCATTGGGTTATGAAGAATTTTTAAAGGAAGTACCAACAATGATTACAGATGATTAAAATAGGATTATTACCTTTTGGCCTTCTGGGAAAGAAGTGAGATTGGTTTATTCATGATACATCCGAAAATAAAACTCCAAGAATGGATGGAATGAGTGCTTTATTTTTTCAACAATCTTAGTCCATTATTAAGACAAATATTACGGACATGGTCAATGAGTTGATCTTTGGATGAAAGATTAAATATGACTAATATTTATCTTATTCCAAAGATGGTGCAGCAAGCCTAATGACGGGATTGAGGCCTATTAGTTTATGTAATTTGAGTTATAAAATTATTTCAAATGTGCTTTGTCAAAGGCTGAAATGACTACTTCCCAAACAACTGATTTTAGAAATACAGTCAAGTCAGCCTTTGTTTCTGAAAAATTGATCTCAGATAATATTTTTAATGTTCAGAAAATATTTCATGAGTTAAGAACCAATAACTCATGTAAGGAAAAAAATTTGTCTATTAAAACAGATATGAATAAAGCTTATGCTAGAGTAGAATGGACATTTATTGAAGTAATGTTGCTAAAAATTAGGTTTTGCGCACAGATGGGTAGCTTGGATTATGACAAGCATTTCTTCGATACAATATAAAATATTAATTAATGGTCAGCCAAAATGACATATTGTCCCAAATAGAAGATTACGACAGGGTGATCCACTATCACATTACTTATTTATTTTATGTACAGAAGCTTTAATACTGAGTATCAGGAAAAAAAAATTATTGACAGAGTTAACAATTGTGTGTGGTAGTTCGACAATTTCGCATCTATTATCTGCTAATGATAGTATTTTCTTCTGCAAAGCTAATAGGTAAGTGTTAGTGGAGTAATATTACAGATTTTGAAAGACTATGAAAGGGCATCGGGAAAACATATTAATTTTATGAAGTCTTTTCTCCAGTTTGGACATAAGGTACCCGATTCGGGAAGATTAGAGGTTCAACAAGTTTTGGGTATTACTACAATAGGTGGTATAGAAACCTATTTGGGTATTCCTAAGAATCTTGGAGGATCTAAAACCCAGATTTTTTATTTTTCTTATGAAAGAATCAATAATTGGACAATTGGATTTATTACAAAGGGTGGTAAAGAAGTCTTAATTAAATCAGTGGCATCTGCTATGCTAACTCATGTTATGTTTCGTTTCCATTTACCTAAAACGGTTACTAAGAAACTCACGAGTGTACACAAAATACAGCATTAATTCTTGAATCATTTACTTAAGGTGGATGATTTAATTAATCTAGTAGATCTTTTTGGAACTTGGATTTATTCAATGTGTATGTTCATCAAGACGATGTGAGTATTATACGGAGTTTGGCAATTAGTCGCCATCCAAAACAAGATTCATACATATGGCATTTTAGTAAGTATATGGTCAAATCAGGTTATCGGACGGAAATTTTTTATCTTGATTTAGGATTACAGCTCACTGATATGGGACCGAACACAAAAGCTTTTAACTTATTCTTGGAAATTTAAATGCTCTCTAAAATTAAAACATTTTGTTTGGCAGATAATTTCATGTAGCTTGCCGGTTACAAAGAACCTTTACCTCAGGGAATTAAATGCGACATACAATGTCAAATGTGTGGTGCCGAGGAGGAATATGTTAATCATGTTCTCTTTGAATCTTCTTTAGCACTTCAAACTTGGGCGATGCCGAATATTCTTTCATGTCCGTAGGTTTCCCAACACATCAGTTCTTACCAACATAGATTATATGTTCTGGTGATTACCAAAAGAACCAGACTTAAGCTATTTTCTTGGGTTTTGCGTTACATTTGAAAAAATCGAAACAATTAAGATTTATAAAAATAAAGCATAAAATCTTTTGGATATTCTTAGAACGATGGAGATTGGAGGTGTTTTGTGGACTGAAGGCCAAATCAAAGACTCTTTAATTCGAGACTCTAACTTTGTAGAAGAGTCAAATTTTACATGATAAAAATTGGTGTTACATTGATGGAGCATGGAAAAGACAATTTATTCACATGACAAGGCTGGTTTTACATAAAGAAAGGAACATCTGATACTATGATGGGTGTCATATCTATACGCATGAATTTATCAACTTTACATGGAAAATGTGAAAGTTTGATTTGGGCGATTGAGTGCATGAAGACCCTACATATCTCAGAAATGGTGTTTGCAACAGACTGTTCTCAACTGAAAGATGATGTCTACATCTACTGAATAACCGACGTTCACTAAACATGTGGAGAAATTTTTGTGATGTAAAGAGTAAACACAAAACACAATGGTTGATAAACTGACTCACGGTATTCTGAATCTTACCTTCTACCATGATTTATGTTGACTCAGTTCTCTCAAATTAACTCATGGATCAAAAATTTACTTAAGTTCGTTTAGCCTTTTATCGTAAAAAGAAAGAAAAATAAAAGAATATGCGATCACTTGATCTTAACGGGAATGAATATCTAAGTTTCTTTGAAACAACGAAATAAACATGATATATTTGCTACTTGAGTTCTTCCTTCAACATATTTTTCCAATACATTTTGTCTTTTCAAACCTTTTTCATCAAATCTATGTTAATTAGAACACGAAAAAAGCTCTGACATCTTTTCTTTATACACCAGAGAAGTAAAGTTCTGTCCTTTCTCCCAGATTGGCAGCGAAAAGCTCATCTCCCAAAAACTCTTAGAACAGATGAGGTAAGAGCAGAACCGAGGAACTTCATGCCTGATGATCCACCAGGGAAGTATGATATACAGTAGTAAATCAACGCAAGCACCTGTCCCATTACCACAAAGAAACAAATACCCAAAATCATGAGTTTCAGCAGAACACGAGGACACAAGTTCCCAAATCGGATATAACATGTGAAGAACCAGGTAAGCACACGCCACTTGATCTAGAGTCTAATGTTTGTTTGTTATATTCAATGGGGTTCTCATCTAAACACCATTCTGGCAACGGGGGGAGTTGCTATGTGATCTTAAATACTTCAAACTCAGACTAAAAGGGAATATCTTTAAGTGTAGGAAGATGAAAAGTATAGTACCTGTAAGACAGAGAAGAGCACCGAGAGAATGTAGCTGTGGAGAACCATGGATACATATATAGTACCAACCATGGTGGCAATGAAACCTATGGTTAACGGAAGCCTCTGGAGAAGTAGACAAAGAAGAATTAGAAAGAGTCGAAAGAAACCACTCTCTTTTTTTTTGGATCTAAGGCTTGGGACACTATATAATAATGTAGAGTATATATACCTCCATGGATGTCATGTGTGCGAGCTGATTCTGTGGGCCACGAAGTGCGAAGAACGATCCGATGATAAATCCACATCCAAGGGTGAAACAAATAGCAAATTTCTGAGGCATAAGCACCATGACTGGAAGGAACATAGTGAAGGCAATGAAGATGAAGAATACGCCACTCGCGAGAAGTAAACCGAAATACATGAGGGCTTTCCCTGAAGGCATACTGCTAGTTGCTGACGACAGGCTCCCCGGAATATCTCTCACTCCCTTTGAAACCCTGTAGCCATCGAATAAAATTACAAGTCGCAAAAATCAAACAAAAGAACAAAACTTTATGAACCTTCACTACATAATAACAGATAATAAACATACTCGCTGTAGGGATGAATATGTTCTATGCAAAACCTTCACTACATAAAAGCTTTATGTGATAATGAAGACACAGTTCCTAAAACTGCTTATCCAAAGCTAATACATCTAGCTTGAATATTGACTAAACAAGAACATTTTTTCAGCAAATCTGTATGAAAAATCCTCCATAAGAGAGCTGTTCATGTTGAGATCTCACAAGTACAACCAAATTGCTTTGATGCCAAAGAGTGATGATGAACACAAAACTACACAACTCATCAGCATCAGACCTATTCACTAACTAATAAGATCCATAGGTATGCAATGTGCATAAACGCATAGTTAAATCTCAATTGCTCAGATTCGCTAACAGACACGCTTCTAACTACCACCAAAAATCTGGGATCGATGAACTTACACGCTGAAGGTGCCGGAAACGGTGTCGTTGGCAGATCTAACGGCGGATTCGATATCGAAACCGAAGCTTCCGCCACCTTCTTCGACATCTCTCGAGGCTGCGTATGAATTCCAGTCCGCGAGAAGAGACGATCCCGATTGATTCTGCTGCTCCTTCTGCTGATCTCCGCTGCTCATCGAAAACCATCCTTGTGACATCTTCCTCTAATCCTCAGCTTAACTTTTGCTTTCGAAATCAAAATAGTTTGAGAGGATCACCAGAACGTAGCCGATCGGAGATGAGCGTGACCGTTTTTAAGGTTTGGTAGACACTGACGAGTCGACGATGGATAATTGAACCGGGTCTTTTAGTAACGTCAAACCGGTGTGAGTCGTTTGGCTAAAATGGCGTCGTTTTGTATCCAGCTTCAATGAGAGTTTTTTTTTTTAAATTTCGAGGTATCTCAAACTCATGAAAAGACCAAAACTAATTCTCAGAGAATGACGCAATCCACGGATGGACTCTCATTCCAAACATTCAAAAGTGTTGTGGGATAAGTTCATATCTGCGTGACTATAAAATGAAGTGTAGTGGGATGAAATAGCTTAACAATCCAAGGTCTGTCTACCACTAGACCACTACTTTGTGGTTAAGAGGACTATGCTTCCGATAAGAGTTGGATGCTTTTTGTTTGTTTGTTGTCAAGCACTTCTCTGTTGAGGGGACAACTTGAATTCAAGGCTGTTTTGTTTGTTCCTAAGATAGCTCTGATTCGCCTCTTTGACGCAGAAAAGAAGCCAAACAATATCAAGCTTTACGTTCGCAGTGGTGTTCATCATGGACAAATTGTGAAGAGATTATCCATGAGAGCAAAAAGGCTGTGGAGAACTCTCCCTTCCTTGAGAAGCTCAAGAAGAAGGGCTATGAATTCATGTACATGGTTGACGCTATTGATGAGTATGCTTATTGTTCAGTTCGAGGGCAAGAAGCTAGTCTCTATTAGTATAGATAGTGTTTATCTATAAGATGTATTATCATGAGATAACGACTACACTTATGTAGTTATTATCTTATACAGATTCGGTCTTATCTCGAGACTATATGATGTATATATACAGAACTCATATGATCAATACAATCATCCTTTCACAATATTTCTATATGGTATCAGAGCGGGTTTAACCTAAACCTAGCAAAAACCAATCTTCTTTCTCTTCTCTTCTCGTTAAAATTTTCTTTCTTCTTTTCTTATCATGTCGACCGAATCTTCATCTTCTTCTGAAACTACAGTAGTGTTTAACATTACTGATCCAAAAACAACCCTTATCTCCCTCAACATGTCAAACATAACAAAGTTGACAGCAACTAACTTCATCACTTGGCGTCTTCAAATCAGTGCCCTTCTTGAAGCTCATGAGCTTCACTGCTTCATCTCAGACGATGATCAATCACCTCCAGAAACACTCACCACGGCAGAAGGACAACATCAACCCAACCCCAACTTTGCGGCATGGAAACGTCAAGACAAACTTTTATATAGTGCGATATTTGGCACCCTGACTGTTGCGGTTCAGCCGATTGTTGCTAGAGCCAAAAACTCTCGTGAAATATGGGAGATCTTATTCCGTACGTATGGTAAACCATCTAGGGGGCACATCAAACAGCTAAAACAACAGCTGAAGAATAACAGCAAAGGAAACAAGTCCATCAATGAATACATACGAGGCATCATTGAAAAAGCAGATCAACTTGCTCTTCTTGGCTCTCCTCTGGAACATGAAGACTTGCTTGACTACATCACTGAAGGTCTTGGTGAGGACTACAGAGCAATTGTCGAGATGGTCAATGGAAGAGACGTTCCAATCACGACTGACGAGCTTCATGAGAAGTTAATTAACCGTGAGAACAGTCTCAAACTCACTGGATCTAACGATGTCAACACACCAGTGACTGCCAATCCCACCAATGTTCGTCCTCAACAATTAAACTCACACAACTCATCTCGTGGTGGATCAAATTCTAATCGTGGTGGTTTTCGTCAGTCACGTCCTTACCTTGGCAAATGTCAAATCTGTGGTGTTCAAGGTCATGGAGCTCGACGATGTCCTCAGTATCAGCAACAACAAACACAAATGAATCGTGGAATGCAACAATATGCTACCCCTCGTGGGCATCCACAATATACCTCACCGTGGCTTGCACCTCACCTTCCTCTACCAACGCCACATTGGCAACAACAAGCTCATCATGCAACAATGTCTTCTCCTGATCTCTCACCATGGCTTCTGGACAGTGGTGCCTCACATCACATTGCGAGTGACTTCAATAATCTATCATTGCATACACCTTACAATGGGAATGACAATGTTATGATTGGTAATGGAGCAGGCTTACCCATCACACATACTGGTTCAGTCTCTCTACCCTCTAAATCTCGCAAACTTCATTTACACAATGTACTTTGTGTACCAGATATGAAGAAAAACCTTATCTCTGTCAACAAATTGTGCAAAACTAATAATGTTATGGTTCAACTATGTCCTTCTAACTTTCAGGTGAAGGATCTACACACGGGGACAACTCTTCTCAAAGGCAAGGCCAATGAGGGAGTGTATGAGTGGCCATCATCATCTTCTCCTCTAGCTTTCGTGTCTAACAAGTCCTCTCCAGCTCAGTGGCACTCACGCCTTGGGCATCCAAACTCCCAAACACTTCGTTTTATGTTATCTCGGTTTTCTTTACCTTTGTCGTCTGCTTTATCTTCTTCTTCGGTTTTGTTTTGCAATTCTTGTTCAACTAATAAAAGTCACAAACTCCCGTTTTCTACTTCCAGTCTGAATACATTTCACCCTCTTGAAATACTCTTCTCTGATGTGTGGACATCTCCCACAATGTCAGTAGATGGGTATAAGTATTATGTTCTTTTTGTTGATCATTACACACGGTATACTTGGCTTTATCCTCTTAAAACCAAGTCTCAGGTTGCTACAATCTTCCCCATATTCAAGCAACTAGTTGAAAACCGGTTTAAAAGGAAGATCATCACACTATACTCTGACAATGGAGGCGAATTTATTGCTCTCAAACATTTTCTTGGCACACAAGGAATCACTCATCTCACAAGTCCACCACACACGCCTGAACACAATGGGATGGCTGAAAGAAAGCACAGGCACATCGTGGAAACAGGATTGTCTCTGCTCACACACGCAAACATTCCTTTCACGTACTGGACATACTCATTTGCGGCTGCAGTGTATCTAATCAATCGACTTACAACACCAAATCTGGCGAAACAGTCTCCATATCGTCTGCTCTTCAATGAAGAACCAAATTACAACAAGCTGCGAACGTTCGGATGTCTGTGCTATCCTTGGCTCAGACCGTATGGGCAAAACAAGTTCAGCCCAAAGTCAATACCGTGTGTCTTCTTGGGGTACTCTTTAACTCAAAGTGCTTACATATGTCTAGATGTAGCAGCAAATCGTGTCTATATATCCAGACATGTTGAATTTATTGAGTCAGTCTTTCCTTTCTCTTCGCTTTCTTCTAAAACATTTTCATGTTCAAATGAAGAGTCCCCTTCCTCTGTTTCCTCTGTTTTTCGTCCTGCAACTCTTGCTCTTGTTTTTCAGCGGCCACTCTCACTGACCCCGTGTACGGATCCTTTGCCACCACCACCTGCACCGACAACAACAGAGGACACTACTGCACCTGAACCACCAACGACTACAGCACTTGAGCCACAATCACCACCAGCACCAACGAACACTCACAACATGACGACAAGATCCAAGAACAATGTCAGAAAACCAAACCCCAAATACGGTCTCACTGCGATTCTTGGTGAAGTGGAACCTGATAACTACACTCAGGCTCTCAAAGACAAGAAATGGCGTAACTCAATGAGTGCAGAACATGATGCGTTTGTGCGCAATGATACGTTTGAACTTGTTGATCGATCATTGGCTACTAACATTGTTGGCTCAGGTTGGCTTTACAGGATCAAAAGAAATCCAGATGGTACTGTGAAGTCTCACAAATCACGACTTGTTGCAAGAGGGAATCATCAACGACCAGGTGTAGACTTTCATGAAACATTCAGTCCAGTTATCAAACATGCCACCGTGCGTCTGGTCATTGGAACAGCTGTAGCAAAGGGTTGGCCACTTCAACAACTGGATGTCAATAATGCCTTCCTTCAAGGCCCTCTACATGATGAAGTATACATGCTGCAAGCACCTGGATTCGTTGATAAAGACAAGCCTAACCATGTCTACCGCCTCAAGAAAGCTGTCTATGGTCTTCGTCAAGCTCCTCGAGCATGGTACAATGCTTTAAAGGAGTTTCTTCTGAGCATCGGGTTCAAGAATTCACTTGCTGATGCGTCACTTTTCATCCTCCAGAAAGGCTCTCTGTTCGTCTACATATTCATATATGTTGATGATATAATAATAACGGGTACATCTACGTCAGCAATCAAGCAAGTAACAGATCGTCTGGCTGCGAAGTTCTCACTCAAGGATCTTGGTGAACTCTCGTACTTCCTTGGTCTTGAAGCCTTTCGCACTCCTTCTGGATTGCACCTCACGCAAACAAAATATATTACAGATCTTCTCAAGAAGACGAAAATGGCAGAGGCAAAACCGGTTGCAACTCCAATGTCATCGTCTCAGATTCTCACGCTCAACTCTGGAGATCTCTTACCAAATCCATCGGAATATCGAGCTACGGTTGGAAGTCTTCAGTATTTGGGATTGACGCGTCCAGACATTGCATTCACCGTTAACAGGCTTTCTCAGTATATGCACCAGCCAAGGACACTACACTGGGAAGCAGTCAAACGTCTATTACGTTATCTTGTTGGCACAGCCAACAAAGGAATGTTTTTCTCTGCATCATCCCCTCTCTCGCTTCATGCTTACTCTGATGCTGATTGGGCAGGGAATAAGGATGACTACACCTCCACAGGTGCGTACATTGTTTACTTAGGAAGACAGCCGATCTCCTGGTCCTCTAAGAAGCAGACCGGTGTGGCTCGCTCTTCAACTGAGGCAGAGTACAGAGCTCTCACATCTGCTGCAGCAGAGCTCAAATTGTTATTGTCGTTGATGTCTGAACTTGGCTTAAAGTCATCTGAGATTCCAGTATTGTACTGTGACAATGTCGGTGCAACGTATCTCTCTGCCAATCCAGTCTTTCACTCACGCATGAAACACTTAGCCTTGGACTATCATTTCGTCAGAGAACAAGTTCAAGCAAAGCGACTAAGGGTGGCTCACATCAGTTCGACTGATCAACTAGCTGATGCTCTTACGGAGCCACTTCCAAGACAGCGGTTTCTTGACTTATCTAGCAAGATTGGACTCTGTTCTCGGCGTCCATCTTAAGGGGGCGTATTAGTATAGATAGTGTTTATCTATAAGATGTATTATCATGAGATAACGACTACACTTATGTAGTTATTATCTTATACAGATTCGGTCTTATCTCGAGACTATATGATGTATATATACAGAACTCATATGATCAATACAATCATCCTTTCACAATATTTCTATAGTCTCTACCACCATGGAAGTTTTGAAACTTGATCAAGACCCAAGATGAGAGTAGTCATGAACAACAGTACTTAAACGTCAGTGAAAAAAACAAAGTTATGATGAGAAAAAAAAATCTATATGATATACTAAGTGTTAGCAGAGGAAACTTTGAAATCATCTTCATTTATTAACTCTAAAAAAATGCCACCAGTCTTGTCATATAACCCTTGACGTGGTTAATAAATTTGTAGTAAAACCAAACCAGGAACAGAAAAATACAAACTTAGTTCTTTCAACAAACTTTTGGAAACAAATAAACATGATACACTCAGAAACACACAAACACAACTGCCTAGTTGTCTTGCTCTAGTAATGCTTTTCTCATGTATCCCTTTTTTCTGAATATCAAGAGGTTCAGGGACGAAGCCCGTAAAGCCAGAAACCACATCATCTTGTAATATTAGTTTTGTTTCAGCAGCAGTCACTCGAACCAGAGACCACTAACACAATAGTCATCATCAAACACAAAGCTCGGAAACGTAGTCGTGATATCCCTGCACACAATATGAGAGAGATTGGTTTTTAATAATATGTGCCTTGACAAAGAATTGGCTAGACCTCCCCCCGGTTAGTCACTTTAGTAACTCACTTGAGATACTCCAGAGTTATCTTCTTCAGAAGCGAAGGATGCTTAAGAACAAGGATCCTCCACTCTTCCTTATCGATCCTCCCGTCACGGTTCGTATCAACTTCCTCAAATGTCTACCACAGAAACTCAGAGATCATCACTCTTTACTACACTCTCAACTTCTTACAACAGTTGGTCGTATAAAATTAACGGAGGGAGGAAAGCCCACCTTGTCGATTATACTCTCTGTGACATCGTTTGGCAGTTTCATGCCTGCCTGCGCAAGAGTAGAAACCACCATTTGCTTCACCTGAACAATTATTAAAAACGAAAAGTTGGTCGGAATATTGTTAAGGGCACAACACATGATCTTTTAGAGTTTTGGTGAGAGGCTGTTGAGCTTGAGCAGATGTATGGAGCTTTTACCTCCTGCCTCTCAAATCTCAATGAAACCTTGCTGCTTAAGATCATACAGCTGAAACGAAACTGCATAGTAACATTCAAAGGTAACGGTAAATAGATTATATATAGCATATATGAATGGTTTTCCAGATCAAGTTTTAGTGACGTAACAGTCAATCTTGTCATCAATAGGAGCATTTGGATGAAAGACGGAGAGAGCACGAGCAAACTCCTCAAACCCAAGTATTCCATTATGCTTTGTGTCGAACAAATCAAACACCTGTGATTGGCCATGTCAGATTTGAATAGAATCTAAGCAAATGGATTAGAAACACACACTTGTTGGTAAAGACAAAAGCATACACGGTCTGAAAATAAGCTCTCTTTTTTATTTTTCATGAATAAGGCCAGCTGAAACCCTTCCTGATGCACAACAAGAAGAAGGAAACTCAGAAAGACTGTCCAAAAATAAGTAGTAATCTTACAAGCGGCGTGGGGGCCAAGAAAGACATATAAAATCCTACATACCTTATTTATTAGCCCATCATCAGTCACAGCACTGCTGATTTTTCTATACAGATCATAGAGAGCCTCTATTTCACTCACGCTAACTGCACTCACAACAACTCGTTACCAAAAACAAAAAAAAAAGATTCGCACCAACTTGGAGGAACAGCGTGCCTTTGAATCATTATAATTTATAACTGAAAAGTAAAAAAAAAAAAAAAAAATAGAGTGCATATGGAAGGAAGATGAGAGCATTACAAACTGTGTCTCTAGCAAGTATCTCTGAGAGATTGTGTTCCACTGTTCCTGATTGTTCTTCAGGTCGTATAATTGTTTCAGGCTGAGTAATGGGCTGAGTTTGAGTCGAGACAACAGTGGTAGGCGGTGGTGCTTCTTTCGCTTCCATGGAACTTCCAGGTACAGTTGACTCGGAATTGCACCTGTTGACTGCGGCTGACTTGGTTTCAGGTTGGTTTGTTGCAGAGGGAGATGATAAGATCGGTAAAGAGCTCATCTGATTTGTGACAGAAAGAGGAGGAAGATTGAAGATGAGAAGGAGAAAGAAGGTTGATCGTGATATTTCGAACAAGTCCTTTGTTAAAGATCATAAGCGGGGGACTTAAATATAAACAAATGAACAAGTCTTTGTAACACAAAGGGAGGGAGATGATCGTAATATTTCGAACCAGTCTTTGTTACAGATCATAAGCGAGCGACTTAATAATAAACAAAGGAAAGCTTAAACAGCCCACTAAGAAATACCGAGGCCCACCCAATATATATGCTTATCAGGAGACTTCACCGTGACCGGTGAACAGCGGTTAAAACGGAAGCAAAAAGAAAAAGGGTTTAGTGATATATTTCCAGAGGAAACTTTGAAATCATCTTTCATTTATTAACTCTAAAAGTGCTACCAGTCAATCATATAACCCTTGCCATGGAAAATAAATTTGTAGTAATGTATAGGGCAAATCTCCAAAATAGCACATTTTTAAGTTTTTTTTTTTTTTCCGCCAATTTATTTTATTATTAAAAGAGTTTTTAAACCCAACAAAGGCCCTAGGCCCAACCATACAACCAACCCATACCCAAGCCCGATTCTAATGGGCCACTATTACAACCTTAACCCGTCAGAGGCCCAAACCCAACTCGCTCGATTTCAGTCGGACTGCGCATCAAAGAAACCGGACGCGTGGAAGAATAAGGACCCATCAGCACGCCACGCGCCACTTCCGTCTCGACTTGACCGCCACCGTGTCGAAGCATCGCCGGAGTTTCACCACCCCCGACCTCGAACTCAGAGACACCAAAGGGCCACCCACGAGACCTCTTCTTCTTTTCCCCGCTTTGTCTAAACTTCGGAGAGCCTCATCGATCCAATCGAGAGCTCATCCGACAGATCATACCGCGGACCACTTCGAATCAAGAGCCAACCCACACACTCAAAACATCACCAGGACCAGAACCGATCCAACTAGACGAAGCAAAACAAAAGCCGGCGACGCAAGACTGTGAAAGCCTTCACCCCCCGGAGACTAGACCGACGACGGTGGATCTGAAAGAGCATCCACCTCTCGGAGATAAAACCCGCGGCGACGAAGCTGTAAGAGCCTCCCCCTCCCGAAAAACCATCAACAAAACAAAAGATAAAGAGCTTCACCGCGCCATACCTGAACGCCGACCGCGTCTTTACTCCAAAGCAGAACCGCCGCTAAGGAACTGATTCAGAGCTCAGACAAAGCGGAGGATGAAGGTGAGACGGGAGAAACACAAACCCAAACCTTACGAGTCTCTCGAGGGGGCTCCGGCGACGGCACGCACGCTCACGCGCCGGCCGTTCGCCGGACCCGAACTTTAGATCTACTCTCTCTTTCTACCTTTTCTCTCTCTTTCTCAGGTTTGATTTCTCTCTGTTTCTCACATTTCTAAGTTTATATCACAAAAATAGCACTCAAAAACTAAAATGACCAAAATAGCATTTTACGTTTTGAAAAATTTAAATTTTTTTATTTTTCAAAATTTGAAATCTTATCCCCAAAACCCCACTTCTCAACTCTAAACCCTAAAACCTAAACTCTAAACCCTAAACCCTAAATTATAAACCCTAAACCCTATCCCTTGAGTGATATTTTTGTGACTTTTGGACTTGAGTGCTAGTCTGGGAACAAAAACTTGATTTAGTGCTATTTTTGTATTTTTCTCTAATGTATATCTACAGTTGCGCATGAGAAAATATAAACAAAACCAGGAACAGAACAAAAAAAATACAACTTCGTTTTCTCTTTATGTTTTCTCACAGAAGAAACAAACAAACTCTTGGAAACTGGAGTTCAGACTGAAACAAATAAACATGATGCACTCAGAAACACAAACACACTTGCCAAATTGCCTGCTCTAATAATGTTTTTCTCAGGTATCTTCCACTTGCGAATGAAACACAAAGCTCGGAAACGTAGTTGTGATATCCCTGCAGGCATCATAAGAGATGGGTTTTAATAAGAACGAATTGGCTTAAACCCCCTCGGGTTAATGTTTTTAGGAACTCACTTGAGATACTGAAGAGTCATGTTCTTCAGAAGCGAAGGATGCCTAAGTACAAGGATCCTCCACTCTTCCTTATCGATCCTCCCGTCATGTTTGGTATCAGCTTCCTCAAATGTCTGCCACGGAAACTCAAAGATCACTCTTTTACTTTTTCAACTTTACAACACTTGTAAATGCTACCAGAAAATAGTAAAAAGGAGAGGAAGGAAAGCTCACCTTGTCGATTATACTCTCTATGACTTCGTCTGACAGGTTCATGCCTGACTCAGCAAGAGTAGCCACCACCATTTGCTTCACCTGAACATTGATAGGAATGTTAATGCCACACAAAATCTTTAGGGTTTTGGTGAGTCTATTGCGCAGAGCTTCTTTACCTCCTGCCTTTCGATGAAACCTTGCTGCTTAAGATCATACAGCTGAAACGAAACTGCAAAAATAATATTTCAGGTAACTGTAGAGAGTATGTGAATGGTTTTCCACATCAAGTTTAGAGGTCAGAGACGTACAGTCAATCTTGTCATCTATAGGAGCATTTGGATGAAAAACGGAGAGAGCACGAGCAAACTCCTCAAAACCCAGTATTCCATTATGCTTTGTGTCAAACAGATCGAACACCTGTGATTGGAAATGTCAGCATATCTTCGAACAGAATCTAAGCAAATGGATTACAAACACACACTTGTTGATGAAAACAAAAACATACCCGGTCTGCAAACAAGCTCTCTTTTTTATTAGTCTTAAACAAGGCCAGTTGAAACTCTTCCTGTTGCACAACAGGACACAAGAAGGAAGCTCAGAAAGAGTGTCCAAAAGTAGTAACATCCGTGAGGAGTACAAGCGGTGTAGGGTAAAGAAAGACATATAACTCCTACACATACCTTGTTTATTAGCCCATCATCAATCACAGCACTGCTGATCTTTTTAAACAGCTCATAGAGAGCTTCTATTTCACTCACGCTAACTGCACCCAAAACGGTTCACTATCAAAATTGGGAAGAAAGTTCCACACAAATTAGAGGAATAAATAGCGTGCCACTGAAGCATTATAACTGAAAGGAGTGCATATGGAAGAAGAGATGAGAGCATTACAAACAGTGTCTCTGGCAAGTAGTTCAGGGTCTCCAGGGCCTCCAGAAGATTTGCCTATATCAATATCAAAACAGCGCAACAAAGAGTTGCATACATGCTTAAAACCGTCTACGCACTGCGACATGATGATATCTCTCTAGTAAATCAAAACTCTCCATGCCTGTTTAAACAACAACAAAAAACGTAAGAACTTTCAAAAAAAAAAAACTAAATACATATATGAACAAGAGACACTTTACCTTTTAACCATTTCCTAGTCCGTATGAAAAGGCAAGAAAGGAAACGCTTTTATAGACCACCACAAAAATATCTGCCAGAAAAGTGAAAATGTAGTCATTATTATGAAATGGAGTTTAGTCATTAATATGAAATGGAATTTAGTCATTTAACTTTTAGCTAATCAGAAGAAAAAATATCACAAGAGCAAACAAGATTCATCATTTCAGATCTGGAGTAAAAAAACAAAGACTAACAGATACTTTCATATGTGAAACACAAAGTGGAAATGAGGCATGTCCTAAAAGATCTAAACTTTTTGTACTGTTGTCTTGTTAAAGCATCCTAGTGGTTGGAACAAGCATGATTCAGGCAAGAATCCAAACCCGAATCTAAGAAACAAGAGCTCAAAAAGAATGATAAAGCTGCGGAATTAAAACTGTAAAAAAAAAACAAATCCCTGGGTGTTCGAACCCTGAATCTGGTGGTGAAATGAAACATAGAAATTGATCAAACTAGGACGCAAATGAGATCAAGCTCTAGTTAGATTCCAAGTTGTCGGATTCAGAATAAGGATTCAATCTCAATCTCGAGTTCTCGTTGTATAACTCGGATCTAATCTGAAAATCCAGCGAATACGGATTCTCAATCTCATTTTTTTTCCCATGGCGATTTTCCCGGGAAACAGATGAGATTTACGAGCAATCGATCTGACCGAAAGCAAAATCGTAGACAAGGGAGAAGAGAGAGGAAAAAAAGCGTTACTTAGGTCACGTCACGGTCGATGAGGAGCCTTCTTTACGGCGGCTCTGGCGGTT
Source organism: Brassica napus (assembly GCF_020379485.1). Classification (NCBI taxonomy): domain Eukaryota; kingdom Viridiplantae; phylum Streptophyta; class Magnoliopsida; order Brassicales; family Brassicaceae; genus Brassica; species Brassica napus. The sequence continues at coordinate 9,187,502 of NC_063434.1, forward strand.
GAAGCTGAAGATGGATGGTTACGCCCCAAAAAAAAAAACAAACAAACAATTATTTTGTTTTAGTGAGAGAAAGGCAGACACGATTTTTCTGTTTGCAGCAAGAAAAAGTTTTAAATATACAAAATCAAAATATTCCGACAAAAGCAAAAATAATAATATTTTATTAGCATATTTTTTTAATAATTAAAAATACAAACAAACACGATTTTTCTGTTTGCAGAAAAGAAAATACAAAATCAAAATATTCTGGCAAAAGCAAAAAAAATATATATTATTGGCATATTTTAATAATTAAAATAAATTTACTGGATGTTGATGAAAAACAGCTTATTATTATTGTTTACATTCACTTTCACACGTCGTCCAGTGTGGAGCCAGAGACCATGATGCGCTGTATCAGTAAACAAACACATTGATCATTATCTTGAATCTTATTTATTCATGTATATGGCGTATGATGGTTACGGTTCCTGGTGAGCTCCTTTTGTACAACAACAAAAAAACAATAACATTCACACAAGTAACCCGGTGTGGTCCGAGTGGACGACAACATAAAAGACAAGAAACACGCAAGTAATGAACAACAAAGGCATGGAACATGGTTGGACTCAGTGATTCCAATCAATCGTCTGACTCGTTTAGTTGGGGAGATCTTGTTTGCAGAGAGGACAAGACGAGATGATACGAAGCCATTGATCTACGCATTTTACATGAAACCTATGCGAACATGGTAGCTTTCTCAATTCTTCTTTATCTTTATACTTGGCCAAACATATGCAACACTCCGGATCATTGCTTGCGTGAGAAGAATCAGAATCAGATGTTTCATCGATGAGTTTGTACTTCCAACTTGGGAGACTGGAGATTTGGTCATCTGAAGCTCCTTTCTCCGAGGATCCAATGTTCATGTTGTAGCCTAGGAAGCTACTAATGAGAGGCACAACACAACATAGCAGGAGGAAGAGAAGAAACGGGAAGGAGTAGCAGAGAGCGTTCCAAGCGAGAAGAGAGATGCAGAGGACATGAAGGGTTGGAGCATAGTGGAAAGAACCGAACCGAGAATCAAACACCCATACGTTTCCTATCACAAACCATATCGCAAAGAAGAGCTCCAGCAATGTCCTGCATCTGTTCATCAAATGCGAGCACCTGGTCTCTTCTCTGCTTCTCTGTTGCTGCTGCTCAATATCACCAAAGGTAAACCCATTGCCTTGGCTAATGTCTTGCTGACGGTACCGACCGTATAATATCATCAGACTGAGTAAACATCCAACGTTGTACCCGGTGATCCAGAGCCTCACGGGCCAAATAGGCCGCTCGCTCTTGGAAAAAGCTAGTGTGGATGTGATCACAGTGATCTGTACGAGTAAAGCGATGAGCTCTGATATCATCCAAGTGGTTGACTCAAAAGGGTTGGCGCCAAGATCGGATCTTGAACCGTTCTGGTAATGAAACACTCTTCTCAAGAAAATGAACCACCTTGCTCTAGATACCCTCATTGCAAGTCTTATCAAGAAGGATGTTGGAGAGTTAACACGAGTGTTGGAAGCTGGAGACATGCGAGTGTTATCATCATCTCGTGGAGTGGTGGTGTCTAAGGAGGAAGATGAGGAGACGGTGATGGATGTAATGGCTGATGATTGCAGTTGAGTTGAATAACGTGTACTCATTGTGGAGTGTTTAAGCCAAGAAACAGAGAGTTTGATTTGTGATCCCTCTTAGGACCTGAGAATGATATACAAAATAAAAAGATTACAACAGTACTTGATCAAGCTGGAGCTAGAAAGTAAATAAAAATCTTTAAAATGATGTTAAAATGTATATATGCAAACTAAAAAAAACACATGAATACTTGAGTGAAACCTTAAAACAGAGCAAAACAGAGCAAAACAGAGGAAATACCAAAAAGACTATCAACACATAATAAGGTATGAGAAAGACTGCTAAAACCTAGATGGATCACGTTTCTGAGATATGTTGAAGAAAAGATTAAAAGCATTAAAGAAGAAGAGGAAGGAGGGATGGTGTACTGATTATGTCAGAGAAGATGAAGTTAGGCGTTGTGATGGCGACGAGGAAGCAACCAAAGAAAATGGAGTTTTGCTTAGGATTGAAGAAACAGACGCAGGAGAGGTAGAAGATAACCGCTGGTCTATGAACCTAACAACCTAAGTTTTTGCCTTTGAAGCAATACTTCGACAGCAACCGCTGCTTTTAACCGTTTCTCGTTTATTTTCTTCTTCTTCAGAAAAAAAAAAAACTCCCTCTCTCCCTCAATGCGACGGCAAATAGTTTTTTGATTAGAACATCATAAAACATTTATTTTGTTGATAAAGTACTTATTATAATTAAATTGTAAGCGAAAATCAAGAAGGTAAATCCATCCAAAACAAGAAAAATATCCCAAGTCAAACCAAATGGTGACTCGACCTTATCATCTGTCATAATTATTCTAAAGATTGTGCTCATCCTACTAATTCTACATTATCATCTGTCATAATTGTCCTGATTTTTGAAGATTTGAACTCGAACAATGCAGTTTTATTATCTGATCGCGTTGATCTCTTTGCAGATTAATGAGGTTTACAGAGTACAACCCAAGGGTGGCAAATTTAAGATCTTAATTGCTTGGAATTAACAACCAGGGAAGCTTCAAACATAGTGGAACCGTACTTGTGTCACTGCGTGAAAATTTTGGCCTTAGACTTGAAATGACGTCAAGTAAACTTCTATTATTTTTGTTTCTTTAATGTATGGGTGTTGTTGGGTACTTATTACTTTCTTGAAAATAAACGATTTGAATAATGGGGTTTTTGCCAAAACTAACCCACAACTTGATTTTAATCCCAAACCTATACCCAAACTTGAATCAAATGCAAAACTAACCTAAAAGCCTAGTGAAATTACAGCTCAGCCCCTTGTGACCAAACAAAAAAACAGAAGCCATTTTTACGAATATAGCCCCAGTAAATCGTCTGAGTCGTCTGAATTGTTGGAAGTCGTCTAGACGACTGAAGTTTCAGTCGTCTGGTACCAGCTTATTTTAAAAATAATTTATAAATCTTGTAAAAAATATTTTGATGCGTGAAAAATAAAAATCAAGTAATTATAAACAGTTTTAAGTGATATAAATTAAGATATGATAAAATTGATTTGTTTTGAAGATAGATGAGTGGAAGTAGTGAATCATGAAATACTTTGGTTTAGGAGTTTGGCAAACATATGTTGTAGTATTGTATGGATTGTTAGGGTTAGATTTTGGAAAACTAAAATGTTTTTTTCAGAAATTAGTTTTCACTTATATGTGTTTATTTCTGTGTATAGTAAACACTTTTCAAGTTTGATTTGGTTTTATGAAGTGTTTAATTAGATAATTAAGTTTAGGGGTTATGTTTAGGGTGTGGACGACTTATATTTCAGTCGTCTGTTGAATAATTTACCCGGACGACGTATATTTCAGTCGTCCAGACGACTTACTTGTAAGTCGTCCAGACGATTTACTTGTAAGTCGTCTGGAAAGTCTTCTATTTTAGTTTCCCACTAAAAATATTTAATTTCCCGCTAAAAATATTAAACTCTTCTGGACGACTTACATGTAAGTCGTCTGTTTTAATTTCTTCACCAGACGACTGAAATGTAAGTCGTCCAGGAAGTCGTCTGAGTCAAAAATATTTAACCTAATTAGATTTTTTGCCTCCCTATATAAAGAAAAATTTACACATTCTCTCTCCTCCTCTCAAATGGCTGCAACAAAAATGTAATGTTCATCATTCTAAAACTCTCCAACCTCTCTCTAATCTCTTTGACTTGAAAACACCAAACTTTATATGAATTTTTCAGTTTTGTCTCATGTATTTCTTACTAATCTATCTCTTTTACAGGTTTTTAATCAAGTGGTACTCATCTTCCACTAATTTAGAGGTAGATCTATTAATTTTAGATATGTATTTTTGTGTGTTCTATAAATGTAGATTTATCTAATCTTCCACTCATTTTTTCTATTTTTAAGTCATTTGAACGTTTTTGGATATGCAGGTTTTTCAGATCTGGATTTGATGTGCAGGTTTTTCAGATCTGGAAGACTTCTGGGACGACTTACGTGTTAGTCGTCTGGAAGTCGTCTGGAAGTCGTCTGGAAGTCGTCTGGAAGTCGTCTGGACTTCTTGGAAGTCGTCTGGACTTCCAGGAAGTCGTCTGGACTTCCAGGAAGTCGTCTGGACTTCCAGGAAGTCGTCTAGACTTCCAGGAAGTCGTCTGGACTTCTAGGAAGTCGTCTGGATTTTTCTGAGCGTTTTGGTAAGTTCTTATGTCTGATTTTTCTTCATTTGGTAACTTCTTGTTGTATAAAGTTCTTACTTTTTTCCCAAACTAAAACTCTCCAAACCCACTTTAATCTCTTTGACTTGAAAACACCAAACTTTATATGAATTTTTCAATTTTGTCTCATGTCTTTGTTACTAATCTATTTTTTTTTGCAGGTTTTTAATTAGATGGTACTCATCTTCCACTAATTTAAAGGTAGATCTATTATTTTTAGATATGTATTTTTGTGTGTTCTATAAAGGTAGATTTATCTAATCTTCCATTCATTTTTTCTGTTTTTAAGCCATTTGAACGTTTTTGAATATGCAGGTTTTTCAGATCTGGATTTAATATGCAGGTTTTTCAGATCTGGAAGACTTTTGGGACGACTTACTTGTTAGTCGTCTGGAAGTCGTCTGGAAGTCGTCTGGACTTCCTAAAAGTCGTCTGGACTTCCTGTAAAGTCATCTGGAAGTCGTCTGGAAGTCGTCTGGACTTCCTGTAAAGTCGTCTGGACTTCCTGTAAAGTCGTCTGGAAGTCGTCTGGACTTCCTGTAAAGTCGTCTGGACTTCCTGTAAAGTCGTCTGGACTTCCTGTAAAGTCGTCTGGACTTCCTGTAAAGTCGTCTGGAAGTCGTCTGGACTTCCTAAAAGTCGTCTGAACTTCCTGGAAGTCGTCTGGACTTCTTAGAAGTCATCTGGACTTCTTAAAAGTTGTCTGGTCTTGTCTACTCATCTACTCAAGTTGTCTGGTCTTGTCTACTCATCTACTCAAGTTGTGAATTGCATGTATACTCTTTTAGTTGTGAATTTTTTGTAAAATCAGTAATAATATTTTCCAAGATGTATTAAATGTGCTAACAATGTGTTTACACATTTACAAATCAATGAAATAATAGACTTCAGTAGCCTTTTTCTTATCTTTGGATCTCTCATATGCAATAATAAACTCCAATGGCCTTTTTCTCATCATAATAAACAAGAATGTTGGTAAGAGATGGAAACAAACAATAGTAACTAGTCAAAGCATATCATATTTTTTATAAGTTTGCATTGAAAAACTTAGTCAAATTTAGTAAAACTAAGGGAGAGAACATATTTTGTAAATATGAGTTTTACATATCTTGAAGTTACTTATCATTCTTAAAAATACAAGTTATTCAAAAACTAACGTAGAAGACTTAAAAACTAGTGGAGAAGACGCGGACGACTTCAATCTAAGTTGTCTAGACGACTAAACTATATGTCGTCTGGTCAACGCAGAGGTTATTTTTGCAATTGACTTTGAAATCTGTTATTTCGGACGACTGAAAGTTAAGTCGTCTACTATTGTTTGGTTAAAAAAAAAACTCCAAAAAAGCTAGACGACTTACATTTCAGTCGTCAGAGGTTAGTTTTGCATTTGACTGGATTATTTCAGAAGTTTGACTTTTTGGACGACTTACATTTCAGTCGTCTAGTGAAAATTAAAATAATAATATTTTTTTAAAAGTAGACGACTTAAAGTTAAGTCGTCGTAGGTTAGTTTTGCAATTGAAAAAAAAACTTCAAGATTTAATTATATACAGACGACTTATAATTCAGTCGTCCACGAGACGACTGAAATGTAAGTCGTCTAGGATTTACGAGGTTTGACCAGAATCTCGGAAAAAAGTCCTGGACGACTTACAATTAAGTCGTCTGGTGGACGACTGAATTATAAGTCGTCTGTGTATAATTAAATCTTGAAGTTTTTTTTTTCAATTGCAAAACTAACCTATGACGACTTAACTTTAAGTCGTCTACTTTTAAAAAAATATTATTATTTTAATTTTCGCCAGACAACTGAAATGTAAGTCGTCTGGGGAAGTCAAACTTCTGAAATTATCCAGTCAAATGCAAAACTAACCTATGACGACTGAAATGTAAGTCGTCTAGGTTCTTTGGAATTTTTTTTGAATCCAAACAATAGTAGACGACTTAACTTTCAGTCGTCTCAGGTTACAGATTTCAAAGTCAATTGTAAAAATAACCTCTGCGTTGACCAGACGACTTCCAGGTAAGTCGTCTACAGCCAGACGACTGAAAGGTAAGTCGTCTACAGCCAGACGACTTCCCAAGTAAGTCGTCTGACGAACAGATCTGGAAAAAAACTCGATGTCATACCTTAAATTGGTGAGATAAGTTCCTTAGCATACATAAGGCTTCTCCAAGCACACAGAATCACAAACGAAAGTCACCCACCCATAATTGTTAGCTTCTATGACTCTATGAACCATAAAAAATTTAGAATCAAAATCTTGGGTTTTTTTAGCTCATTGTGGAGAGAAATTGAGAGATATGTTGTGTTTAGTTCACAAGAATGGAAAAAGAAGAAGGGTAAATCGATTTTGGGAGCATTAAGAGCTTCAAATTGGTTGTTCATGGTGGTTGTGGTATTGATGACAATGGCAATCTTGTAATTACTTGAAGATGATGAGGGTGAGAGAGTAAAAATGTCATTTTCGAAAAAAAAAAGAAAAAAAAAATTGATGGCATTTTCGTAAATTATATGAACTTGTGGGGTGAATAGGGCAAAACCAATTTTCAAAAAAAAGGGAGGTTAGTTTTGTGTTTGACTTTAAGTTGTAGGTCAATTTTGCAAAAATCCCTTGAATAATGTTGTGGCCAAGAACTCGGCCGATATCATGTCTTGCTATATCCCTCAGGCTCCACTCTACTTGGAAGTGTAATCGTTTTCCTTTTTATTCCATGTAGTCTCTGATCAGTACAATAATATTTGTAAGCCTCCAAAGCTCTTAAACTAGCCAATGCTAGCTTTTTCCAATATATCAGTTTTGTAGTAATATTATCTTGTTTTGTGACCAAATAATCTATTATGTAGTCCTTGTTCGCTTATGTGAGGAATGCTTTCAAGAACTGGAGATTGATCGGAGCAGATGGAGGCAGCAAGCTATACTCTCTTAAAGGAGTCATCAGCTAATGTAGTTTTTATATACTGCAGTTCATCAGATAAATGAAATGGCTTTCACAGATTTTGATAAACAGCTTCTTGACGCTGTAACCAGGTAAGTGAGACGGGAAAAAAAAGGGTGAGACGCATGAATTGTTAAAGCAGGACATTAAAGGTACAGAACGGTAGTATATCATTTTTAGTCACTGTCCTCTTTTTTTAATTACAGTGACTGACTGAAACTTGCACTGTTCAGTTGAAGTTAAACAGGCAATGTAGCTAATACCATACTTCTACTTCTAGTCATAATTCTCCATGGTTAGCTCATGGAGACTTGATTGGATTTATAAAATCTTGTTAAAGTGTTTTTCAGCTTTAAAAATTTATCAATAAGTGATCGCTTACTTCTTGAGAAACATATTCTAAATCAATTTTTCTTACATTGTTTGAATTCTTAAACTCACAAAAGTTACACAATAATAGTATTGCCCTCAAACCATCTGGCAGACCATCACTCACCTGTAGCTCTAAAAAACTTTAGAGCAGATACTCTTTAGAAAACCGGGCAACCCTTAATGACAATCCCTTTCTCTGTAGGACATTGCGCCAAGGGGCAATGGTCTGTGTTCTCACTCCCCCACCAATCAGGAAAATATATATTGTTGTTCTGTAAGGCAAAGTATATCAACACTCCCATGATCGCAGTACCTGCATCAAGAGCTGCAGAAAGAATATAGTTATGCCTTGCCCACCACGCCTTGTACCTCCTGAAGATATAGTAGTTAAACACGACCCCAACAAACCCCCAAGACCAGTAATGCACAGCCTTGGCCACTGGCATTGCTGTAGTAGCTGAAAAGATCAAAGGAATGTGAATCTTCTTTATCCACTTCTTCTCTGGGAACTTCCTTGCAAAGAACCAGACCGGGACAGGAGCAAGGAGGCCGATGAGGAAGAACCAGTTCATCCCAGGGTAAACACCTTTGCTAGTGAACATCCTTCCAGGTCCAATGATTCCCCATATGATCGACGCGTTGTAGAACACTTCGTCCCCGGGACAAGTCCATGGGCTACTCACTGGGAGCTTATCTTTGTTACAGATGTTCTCTATGGAAGAAAGCAGCCACCAAGTTGTCCCAAAGCAGACGGTTGAAGAAACCAAGGTCGCAACAAGCTGAACAAGGAACATAGATCTCGGAGGGATCTTCATGTAGTGACCAAGTTTGAAGTCTCCAACAAAGTACAAGGCCTGGGACATACTAATGTAACCGTAAGTCTTGAAAGCCACGTTAGCTAGTGGCTTCCCCGGGTACAAGTACCCAATGATGAGTTCGGTTATCACGTTAAGACCCATCTGCTGGTTTGTAGTGGCTAGGATAACTCCGATAGGTAAAGTGAACGTAAAGGCGATGGAACAAGCGAGGAGAAGTCCCCACCATGGAAGCTGAAGCTGTTTGTTAAAACCCTCACAGGCGTAAAGAGCTAGACAAAAGGAAACAATGAGAACTGAAACAAACCACCATTGAGGTACTTCTTTATAGTTCTTCTTCATTAGTCTTGTATGCACATCTCCAAACTTGTCCTTTGTCGTCAACGTCGCCTTCTTCCACATCCCCCATATAAACCTTAAACAGCAACAAGAGATTTTTAATGGAAACTGATGAAGACTGATCTAATAGTCATAGGGTGGGTCATGAGACTTTGGGGGTTGTAAACAATTAAAAAGAGGGGGTTTTATAAAAAAAAAATTAGTAAATTTGGGAACTTATATATGTAAATTTTTTCATACAATTTTGGGAGATTATGCCAATGTTTCACTAGTCTATACTCAGGACCTGCATAGTACTTACTTTCCGTCAAAGAGAGCAACATGAGAAATGGTTGCTGTAAGAGTACCAAAGCTGAGTCCATAGATGAGAGCAAACATAACACTAAGGTAAAGCTTGCTATAGCTTTCGTAAGCGGGAAGATTGATATCAAACGTTTTCTGGTTGAGTATACGAGTGGTGTTGAAATGCTGACCGGTGTGATCAAATGTCTGAGAGGTATAGAAAGGAAACTTCTTTGCATCATAGGCATTGCTCCAGTAGAAGATAGGAAGGATAATATAGAAGTATACGATGAAACCGCCAAAGAAATTGGCTATGGCGAAGAACGGTACTGCTAAAGGACTGCCTAAGAAGCCTGCGACCGTGGACCAGTCGAGACCGAACGAGCCAATGCCTAGACCGTGAAGCCCTGAACCTATCTGTTGAGCTGTGACAGAGCGTGTCCATATCCAGCAGACGAAGGAGAGGGATGATATGGAAGGGAAAATGTAGCCAGGGACTATGTAGTAAGCGAAGCTCACGAAGAAGACTATGAGGAAGAATCTTAGCCTTGTTTGTTTGCCTTCACACTTCTCCTCCTTCTCATGCAACGCTCTAAAAGTAAACAAAGGTTATAGACTGAGTGATTTTTGCACATTTTTAAATTTATTGATAGTTCACGTGTGCATGGTGAAAAAACGTACCTAAAGAGAGAGACTTGAACAAGATTTGAAGGCCACCACATGTACGGTGAGTCCACAAGGAACTTCCTGAACATACCAGCCCATCCGTACCCCAACAACTTATATATACAACAAACAAACAAAACGTATAAGAAATCAATTAAATTAAATAAACCGTTCATTATTAGATTATTTTTGACGTAACGCCAACTTATTATAATACTTGAATCTTATTGTATACCTGAGTTGTTTGAAGAAGTAACATGGCGGCGGTGGGATTGAGATTCCGGTGATAAAATGCTTTGACGATGGTAATGATGCTGGTCGCATAAGCTCCTCCAGCTCCGGCACTAGCGAAGATAGTGATCAATACATGTTCCTTCATGTTGAATGGTCCAGGATTCAACGAACCGGACCAGTTTGTACCGGGTAACCGGAATTTCCTCGTTGGTAGAGCCGTGGCCATAAGCTTTCCTACTGGGAGGGTGACGATTTGTGCCACGACTGAAGATACCATGAGCTGGTTCGACCGGTAACCAAAAAACTGGTTAACGAACGCGAGTACCACGCACGAGATTATGCCTAGGAACCATGTACGGAATGTCAAGACCGGTTGAGATGGATCGTCGGTTATTGGTACGGTTAAGCGGACTTCTTCTATTGGACTGTCGTTTTCCTCCTCGCCTTCTTCATCTGCACCGCCAAAAAAGTCATAGACCGGGCCAAAAATCGGTTTATTAATGGAGAACCAACCAACATTGATAGGATTGGGATGCAAATCTAATTAAACAAGAATAAACCAACCGAACCAAGATGGCCAAAACAGAACCGAGTTTTATTTACCAGCTATGACGATGTTGGACTCAAACTTCTGCTCCGGGGGATTGGATTCAGGTCCTGTGACTTCGAGAGAACTAACCATTTTTCTCTCTTCTTCTTCGAGAAGGTATGCGAATTTAATGTCGGATCCGGTGAGTATGGCCGGGTCCTTGATAAGTCGCCGGAAAGTGAAAGACTAAGATAATTTTCTTGCAAACACTTGTAGTAGAGACTATTTTTGAAATATATATATACTGCTATTAAGAGGATGTAGTAATAGAGAAAACACTCTGAGAGTATTTTGTCTTTAATTTGTAAAGTGAGAAGACGTACGCAGTTTTTATTTGTAGATGAACATAATTAAATACACTTTAAAAGTGGACAAGAATATTGATTCGTTGAAACTAAGCCTGTTTCAGTGAAATGAGACAAATGTTTCAACTTCGTGATAGAAAGTGAAATCTTTACTTGGAGTATAAAGGCGTGGCAGATTCTACAAATCGGTATCTTAACCAAACATACACCTTAGCCAACAGAATAAAGATACTAAATATAGCATTCAGTAAGTAAACAGAAACACTAGCTCAGGTTTTTGTTTTCACTCTGTAGCTTTGCTTTAAAGATCAAATAGAAACCAATTATATAAAGTTCTATTTTCTAATTATGGAAGATAACTAAGTTTTTTCTTTTAAATAATAACTTTCAGCCAACGTAAAATTTTGGGATAGTAAGTTTTTTATTTGTAAACTAAGGGATAGACATTAAGTTACAAAAATAAATTGAGCATTCCAATAATAACTTAAGGAACGGATGTTAACAAGAAAAAAATGGAAGATGACAAATGTTGTGAGGTAAGACCGTATGAGTTTGCAATTCTAATTGGCGCCCATTACCAGCAGCTGAAAACAAAAACTTAGCGATAGACTAATGAATGCACCATTACTCGGTTTTGCTAAATATTCAATGGGAATGCTTGCTGGCACCGCTTCATCCATTCCCCAAGTTGACTCAGGCTCTTTTATGTATAGGACGCGCGTCACATTGGATAGATGTGTGTTCGGTCTTATTCTTTTTGGATTACTAGCTAGCTAGTGTTCTTTCTGTTCTTACTACTAAAAAAGAATTATTTTTAGAAAAAGCCAAAACATTTACATAGATTAATTTCATTGATACCGTAGTAGTTGGTGATGACGCTTAATTATCGCGTATTAATTAAGGGCTCAACATTCCTAGCTAGTCACATCTGTATCATTGTGTTCTGTGAGATTCTAAATATTATGTATAAGTATCATAGTTTCCATAATCCATCGGTTATTCAATATTATACGCATGCTTCTGACGTTCCACGTTTATTCGAGTTTTTGTTTCTATAGCTACTGTCTTATTCAATCAGTTTCACGTCAACGTCTATGATACTAAGTTTGTGAACTGATAATTAGACCTGCAAAATCATAATTCGTAACAGAATTATACAATTTTGTTCAACCAATCATTGAACTAATTTTTTTACAGCTATAAGGATCAGAATTCACCAGAATAAAATTCGTGTTTTTTCATTTTGCGTTTTCGAAGAAGTCTTACTTTTCGACCAAAAACTTTATATTCAAATGTGATGATACGTTGTCATAATACAACTGAAACAGAAACCCAGCGAACTGGATAGTGTTATTTGGTGATCTTTCCTTAGCCTAATTAATGATCGATTTTTGCTCATTTGATCTCAAAAAGATTCTGAAAGGCATAAAACCAATTATTGACGGAAAACTAATTCAAAAGTTAAAACCTGTTTAAATAAGTAAATTTAGTTTCATTATCGATCGCAGTATTCATGCATGGGTAACGACGGAGCATGCAAAATGATTTTGTTGTGAAGTCTCTACTGCACGCATGCGGCATGTCAAACTCTAAACGAACTAATAAGCTTTGCATTAATTTTCAACACTAAATAAAATTAAGCTGGCTAATAATAACGCATTCAGGAATTATTGAAAAGTGGCCAAGAGTCACATTGACATAAACGCTATTAGAATATCACTAGGATCGTGTCCGCGCTACGCGCGGATATTGGATGAAGTTAAAATTTGTATATGATTATAGTTGTGGCTGTTTCTGGTTGTTGTTAAAATAGATTTAAAGTAATTATAAGAATGAATATATGACACTAAGTTTTTTAAGATTGATTGTTCATTTTTTTATGCGAATATAGTTGGAAGTCAATCGATAGAGATGTAAAAGTAGAGGGGAGTTGATATTTTTGGTTGTGTAAAGTGGTTTTCTGTAGTAATGGAAATTAAATTAACGTGTTGAAAATTAAAAATATGTAAAAGAACTTCGTAATTGAGATATTGTTTAGCATTATGGTGTTTTGAATTTGAACATAATCTTTTAAAAGTGTGTTTAGGTCTTTCATTAATAAACTAATTAGAAATTTTATGAATTACATGGAAAAAAAGCCCGTTGAAAAAAACTTATGAACGAAAAACTAGATAAATTGATCGAGAATTTAATACTAAGGTTTTGTTGTGTTACTTTCAAAGTATAACCTACCAGATCAAACTATCTCTACCCTTAATTTTGCACTTAATAGTTAAGATGTTCTGTCCGAATTTTAGACAAATGATTTCTTGGATTCCAAAGAGGGGTGATTGGGTTCGTATGTGTTCGAGAATTCTATAAACGCACAGTAAAGTTGTAATTTTGATTTACCTCCAGCAGGCGGAGGATCATTGTGGTTTGATTTGACCACCATGTTGAGGAAAACGACCCTTTGACGAAAGAAATAATTAGAAAATGAGTCAGCGAAAGAGAGAGATCTTGAAATGTGGAAATCCACTGATTGAGTAACTTACACGTAATAGTTGTATCCGCCTTTCTTCTCGTTGCAAATTTCTGAGTGGAAGATGATGTGAATGTTATGTGGAGCTGAGGTTGTTAACCGGTTTGTATCAAATATGCAATGTTACTGAATTTATTCGTATATTTTGTTGATTTGTATTGATGAGACAAAAGATTTTTTTGAACTTTCAGTGATTGCCGCCGGTGATTGTGGCAGGAGATGTGCTACTTGCCTTTCTGATATTATTGTCTATCGAGAAGAACATTTAGGTATTATAATCTATTGAAGATTTTTATATTTAATGTGATACGTTTAAAATATGAAAATTTTGTGTGAATTAAAATAATTAGTTACAGTCATCAAATTGAAGCGAGAGAAAAAAAAACAAACAATCTGACAATAAGAGTTCATAATTGTCTTTGTTCATTACTCTTTGTCTCTGTTTTAAGAAGAAAAGTTACAAAACAACATAATAGATTTTGAATTGCATAACCAAGATTCTGGTGCAAGAACAAACCACTATATTTTTTAAACAGACTTGATAGCTGTCTTTAATCTTTTTTTTTTTAGAAATTTAATTTTTAAATAAAAATTAGGAGCTATATTAGTCTACATTTTGATTCGTGCTTCAAAAGCACGAATTTTTCGGTTAATACAAATGTGATACGAATAGTATTTTTGATTATGATTTATATTATTAAGTTATTATATAAATTTTTTTTTAAATAATATATATAATTTGTCAATTCTTTTATTTTAAATTTTGTGTGTACATTCTTATCTCACAACATCATCTTTATATTTTTATGCATTATATAAAAGTTAAATTTGTTGGCATATGTTAGACTAATTTAAAAATATATATTTGCAGGGGTTACAAAATATATAGAATATAAATGTAGTTTCTAAATGTAATTAGATTTCTTTATGTTGGACATGTTCCTAACTTGATAGTATTGACTTGAATTAGTAAAACAAATAGAGATTTTTATATAGAAGCTTAACATGGTTCATTTGCACGTTATAAATGAGTCCAAGACATATTTATGTACACTTATGTGCATGCAGTATCATAATATTCCAAGACATATTGCCATAAGTCAGGCCTCGATAGTTTTTTTCTTCTAGCTTTACGTGTGAACACGACATATCAGCCCCTGAGTCACCTGGATGGGCTGAAGAAATGCATTGTATTGGATGATGTGAAAGTACATGCTAATTTACTGCAACACACTCAATTTCATTCACACAACATAAATTCTAACTACGATTTAAAAATGCTACTATTTTCGCACCACCTTGTTTCCGACTGTTTTGTTATGATCCATTTCTGCAAATGGATAAACTTTATTGGATTAATTAAGAATTACCGCTGCAACTGAAAATTTTGTCTTGATCTCTATCGCTGATTTGGATGTCTTCACTTGGGAGCGTTGCTGCTTTGAGCTCCTCCAACTGATCTAAGGTCAAACGTCTTTATTTTATTGAAGCTATCAATCATCTTTGGAGGCGTTAAGCAACCAAAGGTAGAACAGTTGAGTCTATGTTTTCGTACGTTTATTTTTTTTTTGGAAGAAGAGCCACCACCATCACCACCACCTGCTTCACACTCCGCTACATCTTCGTTATCAGCTTTTGATCCTTCATCAGTCGCGTTCGAAACATAGGATGCCTTTGTCTTCTTCTTCATCTAGTGCATATCAACACGTGCCTCCTCCTTTATTTTGCTGCTTCCTGCTTCTTTCATCGCCTTGTCTTCCACCCACAGAGGCTTCGTGGAAGCTTCAGCATCAGCGGTTGGTGCTTTGGAGAGGTCATTGAAGAAATTCTGTGGAGGAGGTTCAGAACTCTGCTCTGCTGCTGGTCTCTGAGAAGTTGTTGGATGAAGAAAGTTCTTAAAGTCATCAATCACTTTAGCGCTTCTATCACCTCCTCCTTCTAGATTGTGATTCTCAGAGGAGGTTCCAGCATTGTTACCTTTACCTTTCCCTCCACCACATGAGAGACCCAAGCTGAGCTCAAGCCCATTATCATCATCCATTTTTTTTGTTTCACACTATCCTAAACAGCTCAACAGATCGTTACAACATCCCCTGTCATCTGAGAAAAATCATTAGTCACAAAAAAGGAACCCAATCATCACTTTCCCTTTTTAAAAATTTATAACCAAAAAAAGGAAACATACAAAAAGGTGTAGACTTTTCGATCTGTTTACGGACAAAAAAACTCTGAAGACTCTGGTAATGATTAATAGCACTACAATAAGCAGAAGATCTGTCAGGTAATGATGTTCGGTAATATTATCATAAACCTCTTGAATCACTCCAAAGTACCAGACTTTGGAGTTTGGAATCATCATAGATTAGTACCCAGAACCCTTACTACAGAGCTGGAGAGCCAAGTCAGCTTAACTTAGAGCCATTTCAATCACAAAGAAACTCATAAATCTTAAATTGAGTCAGAGAGTGAACAAAAGTAAAACCTGAAACAATGACGATCAGAAGAAAAGAAAAAACCCTAGCAGCTTCGCGGCGTCGCTTTGTGTCTACGTTTCCATACGTCTATGTGCCATTGCTTTTTTCTCCATCTTCTAACGATTATGATGTGGAGGGTCTGTAGGGATCTTGAATGGAGGATTTATGGGAGCACATTGAAGTACCAGCACTCACATCCGAGGCGTTATGCGGGAGGAGCTGGGGGAGAGGAAGAGAATCAATGAAGGGATGAGACGGCGATTAGGGTTAGGTGGAGAAGGAGCCATATGTTTAGAACACGGGATTGTGCGACATCACTGTCAAGAGAAACTCGGGATTGGACTGCAAGATGGGTCAAATGGGCTCTGAAGGTCACTAATTTTTTTTAATTTCAAGCCCAGTCCAAAATGACCTGGCACTTTGATTGGTCATGATTATTTTGACCATGTGAATAGCCTTAGGAAGCTCTAATTTAGCTTCTTTTATATAGTGGGATTATCAATGATTTTTTAGGACGGGATTCTAAAAAGAATATAAAAAACTGTTTTTTATATTCTCGTAACCCCGCCATAAAAAACCGTGATAACGATGCTCACGCTATCGGATATGTCGAGTCTCAACGATCATATTTTTGCCTAGTAAAAAAGTCATTGACAAGTGAATCCAATAGATGGAACACAATTTAATGGGCCAGCAAGTAATATCTTTAACTATGGCCCATTAAGTGTTAAATTCATACAAATAAGCCCACTAAACAGCGTTGTTTAAACCCTGTCTTCTTACCAAAGCTCTTCTTCTTACACAACTCTGCTAAACCTTCGCCGCAATAAACCCAAAGTCATAAAACCGTCGCCATGCCTGCTCTCACGCGTAACAAGAAGAAGGGAGCTAAGTCGCAGACTCCTCCACTGATTAAGCGGACTAAATCGAATCCCACGCCTCCACCGAAGAAGGCGATGAAGTCCCATAAGCCTCCGTTGAAGAAACAGAGGAAAGGTGTTTCGGATGAGAAGCGTGAAGTTTATAATGATGAGGAGGAAGAGGAAGAAGAAGAAGTGAGTGAAGAGTCTGATGAAGGAGATGAATTGGGTTCTGACCTTTTCTCAGATGGTGACGAAGAAGAAGAAGATGGTGATGAGGAGGATGATATAGAGCCCTCGGATGACGACTTTCTTGGTGGGAGCGATGAGGAAAAGGGAACTTTGGTTTCTGATTCTGATTCTGACTCTGATGAGTCAGATATCGAGAAGGAAAGTAAAGCTATTGATGAAGAACGTGAAAGGCAGGAGCAAGATGCAAAAGATGAATTGCAGATGAACATTAAGGAGCAACCTGATGAGTTTCGCCTACCAACCAAAAAGGTACACTCTTTTTGAATGTTACAAATCAAATTCATTCCTTTTTTTTATATATTTTGCAATGGTTATTTGTTGGTTTTTGTTGAAATGATCAATGAGCATTCCAATTGTTATTATTCTACATTGTTCAGGAACTTGAAGAAGAGGCAAGTGGGCCACCAGATCTTCCTGCCTTGCAAACTAGGATAAAAGAGAGTGAGTAACATTTTCTGAATTTTAAGATTCTTCCTAGGGAATCAGCCTTTTTTCCGTTGCTTGATGTTACTTAATATGTGTTTCAGTTGTTAGAGTGCTGTCGAATTTTAAGGATTTGAGGCCAGAAGGAGTCAAGAGGAAGGAGTTTGTTGAACAGCTTAAGGCTGATCTGGGTTCTTATTACGGCTATAACGAGTTTCTTATTGGAACTCTTGTTGAGGTTTTTTCGCTTATCTCTGACTTCACTTTTATGTTCACTCTCTTTGATCTAAGCGCTAGCTAATTTTGTTACTCACATATGGTGAAATGGGGTAATTTTGGCAGATGTTTCCTCCTGTTGAACTCATGGAACTAATCCAAGCTTTTGAAAAGCAAAGGCCTACTTCTATACGTACCAACACTCTTAAGGTGAACTTGGTTGTACTGTTATACTCAGAAGTGTCTTGATTTAAGTGTTTCTCAACTGTTGGGGTATAATTATATGGTGATGTTTATTTTGGCAGACTCGGAGACGGGATCTGGCTGATGTACTTTTGAACAGAGGAGTTAATCTAGACCCATTAAGCAAGTGGTCAAAAGTAAGTTGTGTTTGAAGATTGTGTTCGTCCTATTTTGTGGACATTCTGTAACTAATCCTGTGATTAAAAATTATAGGTTGGACTTGTCGTTTATGATTCACAAGTTCCAATTGGTGCAACTCCTGAATATTTGGCTGGTTTCTATATGGTAAGTGTTTTCTTGATCTTTTTGTACTTCCAGCTCATGCTTACTTTACGGGTATCATGTACTTGTTTTCTTATGTCTTTTCTTGGTGCATTTGCAGTTGCAAAGTGCTAGTTCCTTCTTGCCAGTGATGGCTCTTGCTCCTCGAGAGAACGAGCGCGTTGTGGACATGGCGTAAGTTTATTGTACCTATGCTGAACAAAGTTGTACCTTATGTTGATTTTCAAGTGCATGTTTGTGATTTGTATCATGTCTTGTAATTCAAAGTGCTATTAGAAACGGACTAGTCAATATGAATGCTCCATTACGTAGGAGATGCAATTAGTTTAGTGTGATATATATATATATATAACAAGGTCTTTATACTCTATGCCTGCAGTGCTGCCCCTGGTGGTAAAACAACTTATGTTGCTTCCCTAATGAAGAATACTGGTATGCATTCATTGGTTTCTTTGTCCTCTTAACCTCTAATTTTTATTTTTAGTTGGTTATCCTAACGTTATGATGATAATTGTGACCAGGCATAATATATGCAAACGAGATGAAAGTACCTAGGCTTAAGTCACTCACTGCCAATCTGCATCGCATGGGGGTGACAAATACCATAGTTTGTAACTATGATGGAAGAGAGGTTAGCTTCTTGAACCTATATACATACTTGAGGATATTAAATTCTGCAAACTATTTGTAGACCATGAGCTCTACCAAATGAAAAGTTACTGACAAAACTGTATCATGGAACTAAAATTTTACGGACACCTTCTCTACTATTCGCATTGCAGTTCTTGTTTATACCATTTTGTTTTCCTCTCAGCTACCCAAGGTTTTTGGTCCGAACTCGGTAGATAGAGTATTGTTGGATGCTCCTTGCAGTGGAACCGGAGTAAGAAACTTTCTTTCGGCCCTCTTATCGTCTCTTAAGTTTTTCTCCATGTCCTTAACTTTATGTCTTATGTCTTCTTCTACATAATGCAGGTTATATCAAAAGATGAATCAGTTAAAACTTCCAAAAGTGCCAATGACATAAGGAAATTTGCTGATTTGCAAAAGGTATGTCTGGGCCTTTATTACTCTTTACATTCCCTAACGATTTTTTAATGATGAGAATTGTTTGAACACCTTAGTTCAAGAATGATGCATGAGGCTAACTATAATCTCTCCTCTTTTTTTTGCATAGCAACTTATACTTGCTGCGATTGATTTGGTGGATGCCGAATCCAAAACCGGTGGATATATTGTTTACTCAACATGCTCCATTATGATTCCTGAGGTTAGTTAACCGGAATTTCTTTTCTTTTGTTCCGCTGTTTTAATCCTGCGCATGAGTGAGTATTTTGATTTATACAACAAAATTATGCAGAACGAAGCTGTAATCGATTATGCCTTAAAAAAGAGGGATGTCAAACTCGTTCCATGTGGACTTGATTTTGGGCAAGCAGGGTAAGATACATTTTCATCTGCTTAGGAACGTTCCATGCTCTTTCGTCTAACTACAAATGTTTTGCTTCATGTCATCAGATTTACCAGATTTAGAGAACACCGGTTCCACCCTACTTTGGAGAAAACTAGACGTTTCTATCCCCACGTACACAACATGGACGGATTCTTTGTGGCAAAGGTATTATACACTTGAGGTTTAGCCTGTGATCAGCTTTTTCCCCCGAGAGATACTAGAATATATGTTCTTTGAAAAATATCATAGTGCTCAAATTGATAAGGTATTTCTCTCTTTTATTTGTCCTGCAGCTGAAGAAGATGAGCAATGAAACGAAGGCTTCAGAAGGTGATGAGCCGGTTGAAACAAAAGAGCAAGCTCAGTTGTCTAGTGATGAAGATGACGATGATGAGTCCATTAAGGAGCTGAAGAAACCTTCCGGAGCCAATGTAGTCAAGAACAAACAAAGAATTCCAATCTCAAAGGCGAACAACAAAGGCAAAAAGAACAAAAACTTCAAAACCGAAAATGCTAATGCGGAAGGACCCAGGAAGCAAAAGAAGAAGAGATCACAATGGAAGGCTGAAATTGCACAAGCTAGGTAAAAGATTTCTAGTGTTTTTCCTGCTTTATATTGTTGAATCATATGTATCTAATAGTTGAATATGTTGCAGGGAAGATAAAAGAAAAGTCATGAGAGAGAAGAATACTAAGGAGCCTGGGAGAAGATAAGTTCTTGATGCATATTGGAGAACAGTCAATTGGTGTTCTGGTCATGGCAAAGGAAACAAGAAAGGAGGCTTCGTTGGCTGAGGCTAAGGTATCTGTTGCAGTATACAATGGCTTTGTATTTTGTTTAATCAACTGAGTTGGATAACTTAAAACCATGGGAAAGAAACAGTGACACTCTTGTGGACAAGTTGCATGCATGTCCAACAAAAGTTTTGTATCAATCTCATAAGATTGTTTTGTGTGGATCTGTTCTTAGTATCTTTTTCCATTGTGGAATTATAAATTAGTTGAAAAAAAATCAAAATGAGTCCCCACTTTTGTCACAGGGTAACCACAAAAGTGTTTATCACAGACTATGGATTTTTCTGATCACATCAACTCTTCTAATAAATAGATAAAGTTTGGTCGATTGGGGTCCATTACACAACATAAAAGGATAGAATGAGGGAATCAATCTGATGAAATTGAAACAGAGGGAATTGGGAGTGAGCTGTTTATTGTTAGGGGGAGATGTGAAGGTTTTCTAAAGCGGGACTTGTGAAACATGACAATCCATTCAGTTCTTGATATATCTTTTGTCAGATTCTCTTTGGGGACCTTTAACATTAACTTCTCTTAACTAATCTTCTTGTTAGTATCTTTTAGATTTTCAGCACATATTATCCTGGCTGTACACAGTACACAAACACACATTGAGAAAAAGTATCATTGTATAATTGATGTATGCACTTTACATATGGATATTCCAAAATCGTATAAAGAACTCTGAAAACAGATTCCTATGCAACCGGAAACATACAGCTTTTAAAGGTAAAAAGTAAATATTAATTCCTAGAAAACCTTGTTGCTGCAAAATGTATGTACAACGTAATGGATTGGATACATTTTTCATATAACATTTACTTTTTACATCATTCTTGCATATAATTATTTATTGTCTTGCATAGTTTTCATAACAGTTCAGGAACATTGCAAATATAAAGCACAAACTCTATAAATTAATATTCGATAAATTAATAAACATATATTTCTTCTGTTTCATATTACGTGTCATTTTATATTTGTGCACATGAATTAAAAATATATTTAATTTTTATATTTTTTATATAAAAACATCAATACTCACACATAACCATACTTCAACCAATAGAAAAATAAACTGAAAAATAAAATTAATAAATTCTGTATTGAAATACTAAAACGACACTTATTTTGCAACGATTTTTCTATTTACAATGACACTTAATATGAAACAGAGGGAGTATGATGTAACTATAAACTAATATGAATTAATAAAATAAAAATAAATGGAATAATAGGACTGGAATAAAAACAAAAAAAAATAAAAATAAAAAAATAAAATGAAATTCATTTTATTTATTCATTAACAATTGTTATGTAATAGTTTTCTTTGTATTTTATCTAATTGTTTTTGGAATTGGTAAAATGAGTATTTCATTATATTCATGTCAAATAGTGAATTTTTGTTTGAATTAATAGAATAAGTCATTTCACATAAATTAATAAACTAGTTACATACATAAATTAATAAAAAAATTTGATCTTAAGTTAAACCGATTTAAAATATGACAAAAATCGAAATTATTTTTTTTAAAGTGTATGTAATTATATGGCTTCATCAAAATCATAAATTAATAATTAATACATACAACAAATAATATGATAAATAATATAAAAGATTAACTTTTAAAATTTAGTTAATACATATACAATAATGTAATTTTTTAAAAAATTAGAAAATAAATATATATTTTTATTTTATAAAAGTATATTTTAAATTTGATAAATCTAGAATATTTTTTTAATAAATTAATAAAATATTATAGTTTCAGCTTTATTAGTTTATAGAGTTTATTTTATTTGAAAAATGTGGTGGCCAAATTACAAGGCATATGAGGACTCTCGAAAGTTGAGGAGACATTTGTGTATGAATTCGAGTTTTGGGAAATATACAAACATGGAAAGTAAAGAAAAAAAGGAAATTGAAAAGCCCTAAAAAAAGAGTCGAAAACTTTTGCTTTGACCCACCTCCTCTGCTTTTCATGGTAGACCCAACTCTCTCTCTCTCTCTCTCTCTCTCTCTCTCTCTCTTTTTCACTCACTCTCTCATTCATATCTCTCTCTTTTCATTTCATTGCCATTGAAGGAAGGAAGGTGATGAGTTCCTCATCTTCCTCTTTAGCAATACATGATTAATAAAGCCCTCCTCTTCTTCCTTTTAATACCCTTTTTTCTTCTTCCTCTTCTCAATTCTTGAGAACAATTTTGTATCAAGATCCTCCTCTCCTAAAGCACTTTTTAAAGGTAATGATTTTTTTTTTGGTATTTCTCGTTAATTTCCCTTCTTTGTTTTCTTTTTTTGTTGTTGTTTCTCTCCAGATCCAAAAGAGCTTTGCTTAATTGTTCTTACTTTCTTGAGATCTGTTTGAAATCTAGGATCTTTGCATGAAGTGTCTGGTTATGGTTTATGTCTATTTCTCAGTTTCATTGGAGAATCAGAATGTTTGTGGAAATAGTGAATCACTTTTGGTTGAGTAAGTGTGATTTTTTTTCTGAATTGATTGTCACTGTAACTTTGAGCTCGAGATCCATAACGGTTTAGAGCTAAAGCTTCTTTCTTTTTAGACCTGTTGTTTTCTGTGTGAAGATTTATAATTTTACATTTCTCAGTGTTAATTGATGGATAACGCTTGATGTTTTTTACAATGATTGAGGCATGGTTTTCTTTATGAGTTTGTCTTCTGTTTTTTTTAAGCGTTTATGAGCTTATCTGCTCACCTGTATGTTAAAAAGTATGTTTCTTTATTACTAACTAGCCCTACTTTATGTTATCTAAATTTGAAATGTTTTAATTATTGTCCTAATAAGCTATGATACCCATTGTTGTAAACTGTTTTTCTTTTGTGCCAAAGTAACAGACGCTATGTTTTGCTTATTTCAGAGCTTAGGTCACTATCTGAGTGGATCGGTGACAACAGTGATAACTGGAGACAGGAGAAGCTCTTTGGGTGCTAAGTAGATAGTTATCAATCATGGCCTCGAAGTCTGGTACTGGAGTTCTTTCAGAACATAATAAGGATGAGAAAACCTCGGAAGCATCGGTTTCCAGTTCCAGCCAAAGTATCTCAGTCAGCACGTTGGCAGATCAAGTGTCTTCAACTTTGTCTATGGCTCAAAGCGGTGGTAGTAAATCAAGTGGAGAAGTTAAACTTAACGAACATTCTGATCTTGCCGAGACCGGAAAGCGCAACACGTACAGACCAAGCACAAGCAGTGATATCAGTGATGAGAGTACATGCAGCGGTTTAAGCACCAACAAGCCTCACAAGGCGAATGACGTGAGATGGGAAGCGATACAAGTTGTTAGAGCGAAACAGGGTTCTTTGGGTTTGAACCATTTTAGGCTCCTGAAGAGGGTAGGGGGTGGAGATATCGGAACTGTCCACCTCGCTGAGCTGCATGGAACGAGGTGCTATTTTGCGATGAAGGTGATGGACAAAGGAGCTTTGGCTAGCCGTAAAAAGCTTCTTAGAGTTCAGACCGAGAGGGAGATATTGCAGTGTCTTGACCATCCGTTTCTCCCGACTTTGTATAGTCATTTCGAGACTGAGAAGTTCTCGTGTTTGGTTATGGAGTTTTGTCCTGGAGGTGACTTGCATACCCTTCGCCAAAGACAGCCTGGGAAGCGGTTCATAGAACAAGCAGCAAAGTAAGACTTTCTTTAAAATCATATAATCAAGTTAATGTTGTGTTGAATCATATTGGTCTTATTACCTTTTTACAGGTTTTATGTAGCGGAGGTGCTACTTGCAATGGAGTATCTTCACATGCTTGGGATCATATACCGAGATTTGAAGCCAGAGAATGTTCTTGTTAGAGATGATGGACATGTGATGCTTACCGACTTTGACCTCTCCTTGAGGTGTACCGTTAGCCCCACAGTGGTCAGATCAACTACACTGGTGTCTGAAGCCTTGCAAAGGAACTCTGGTAACTGTGCGCAACCTGCTTGCATCCAACAGCCATCTTGCATGTCTGCTCCAACGACATGCTTTTCTCCACGGTTTTTCTCAAGTAAATCCAAGAAAGACAAGAAGGACAAGAAAACGAAAACCGAAACTGGAAACCAGGTGACTCCGTTGCCTGAACTCATCGCTGAGCCCACAAGCGCTCGCTCGATGTCATTTGTTGGCACGCATGAGTACTTAGCTCCTGAGATCATCAAAGGTGAAGGGCATGGGAGTGCGGTTGATTGGTGGACTTTTGGGATCTTTCTGTACGAGCTATTGTTTGGTAAAACACCTTTTAAAGGGTCTGGAAACAGAGCAACGCTCTTCAACGTTGTGGGTCAGCCTCTGCGTTTCCCTGAATCTCCAGTTGTCAGTTTTGCTGCTAGGGATTTGATTAGGAGTCTGCTTGTGAAGGAGCCTCAGCATAGGTTAGCGTATAAGCGTGGTGCCACCGAGATTAAGCAACATCCTTTCTTTGAAGGAGTGAATTGGGCATTGGTTAGATGCGCAAGCCCTCCAGAGATACCGAAGCAGGTTGAATTTGAGAGTGCTCCTGCTACTCCTGCACCAGCTACATCTTCCAGTGTGAAGTCTGATCAGAGTAGTTATCTGGACTTTGATTTCTTTTGAGATTTTTCAGTAAGCAAACTGCCATTAGATTTTTATCAAATTGATTATCAAACCGTTATCAACAATGTGCAACTCAGTTTAATACTTGAAGAGTTTTTAGTTCTTTGTCAATGCTATTTTTTGAAAATTCTGAATGATTTCATCTATCAAGAGTCTTGTCATTTAGATCAATCTTGCAAAGTAGTAGGACAGAGTTTAAACTGGATACATATTACCAAACAGTACTAACATCACCCTCCTCTTGAAACGAAGGGGACATGTAGTTTAAAAGCAGAAACAAAACACAATACACAATCAGCTTAGGCTACAAACTTCTTCATTATAACTGTTTGTAGCAAGTATATGCAACAACCACAGAAGCAGCAGCGCAGACAACAGCAAGAGCGGCATACGTATCTTCTCGCTCCCAGCTCTCTAACCATGTTGGTATTGCGCAAACCTTACGTGTTGAAGATCCTTTCACACTATTTATTCTGAAGAAAGTCTTTTCCGCAGTTTTTCTTCCCGGTGTAAGCTTCTCAGTGTTGTTCTCATTTTCAAGTTGATTATCTTCCGAGGTTTCCAGAGACAACATCAGAGTTGCGTCTTGACAACACGTGGAGGAGCTGTTCCCGTTTTGTTGGCAACAACCATTAGATTCTGCAGCTCCTGACTGGCAGCAGGAAACATCGGCGCTGTGAGCTGATGATGATTCCTGAGTGACTTTCCCGTTGTTCTTAACTGTATGGCCAGCACCGTTTACCTGCAACCGTCTTTCTTGAGTTTTCTTCTGGTCTTCTTCTGATAGACCCATTTCACCCCTAGAAATCAGAAAGTAACAATGTTTTTTTACTATTTACCAAGTGAATTGGAAACTGTGAGAGCCAGAAACTTTGAACTTACCTCCATAGCCGGTCTACAATCTCCCCTTTGATGATATGCTTCTCCAAGAGAACATGTACATCATCTGGTTGCACGTAACCATACCTTGACACAAGAGAGACCAATCATCAACTCAAAAATATGGTTTGATTAGTTCGGACATTGCAGAGAACTTCTGATATTGTAAGTCCATTTTTAGTTTTGAAGAACCAATTACTAGATCACAATATTTCATGAAACCAGCTCTTTTTCAAATGCATTCTTGATCTCAGTAAACTAGATAAAGAAAAGATGAATGTAGCTTAAATCTGTAGTTCCCTTACCAGTGTCCTGTGACTTTCCTGTGGATCTTTGACTGGTAGATGATAACATTCCCAGCGTATTTGTGACCACCAATGTGAGAACATGGGCTAACTGACACTTTCCCTTGAAGACCATAAAACTCAAGTTCTTCTCTGAATCTACTAACCAACGGCGGCCCACAAACACCACATCGCCGGTCTCGGGATCCATGGGAACAGACAAAGACATATGAGCCTTTAAGCATTTCAGGATTTCCAGGAAGCCATTCACCATCCTTCACAAGCACCTCTTCCACAAACGTGTCCACATCAAAATGAGTCAACCTTCTGCAGTTATTATAGAAACAAAACTGTCAATAAATAAGCCTCGACAGTTAAAGAATATTTGGACCCTTACCTGTATCTGATCATATCAGGAAAGATAAGTACATCACCATTGGATGTCTCTGTTCCATCATGGCCCTCGCATATTGTGAGTCGAGTCTACAAATGGCAAGGCACATAGGTTAAAAAAAAAGATATTCATGACTGATGCAAAGATCACAAGAAGCCACACCCTAAGAGTAAGCAATCTACTATCATAAATTAGAGACACCACTCCCACATAAATTCCACCACTGACATAAAGGCTCGAAAGCTGGCTTGTATGTTCTATGATCCCATATTATATAGATTCTTACCATATATAGACAGACACTTTGCCTTAACTGACCCATACCTAAACCCCAACAGTCCCATGGTAAGAATGATTTTGAAGATCCATTTAAAAGACCTTAAACAGATACCTTAACTAACCCAAAACAACAGAAAGCAAGTCTCTTTTTTTTTACCATAAAGATCTCCAAATGAGCTCAAATAACAAACCCCATGGATCTCAAAACTATTGGAATCAATCAGACCTAAATACATATATGAATCAAGCAACACTCTATTCAAGTTAACATCAAACTCACCTCCTTCTTCATGCTGCCTTTCCTGGCCGATACAGCGGCAGAGAGCAGCCTAGGCAACCGATCGAACTCCGCCGCCTCGATCCTGGCCGGCCACACGGAAGGCTTCTTGTAGCAGAGGAAAACATGCCTCTCGTAGAACTGAACGGTCCCAGCGAGTTGCTCCGATCGGAAATCGGGACGAGCGAATCCGTAATCGGCGTCGTTACTGCTATCTCCGCCGCCTCCGCCGAGCAAGCTCTCGCTTTGGAAGCTCCCGGAGCGAGAAGTGGGCTCGCCGAAGTTGTCGAGGTAATCGGATACGGTGACCGGAGAGGAGGCCGACGATGGGTTGCTGGTGAAGGATAAAGGGTCGTCTCTGTCTCTTCCACTTGCCATTTAAAGTTCGAAACTTTTGATAGATCGAAACTGAAAACTCTGGAGAGGAGAGAGAGAGAGAGAGAGAGAGAGAGAGAGAGAAGTGAATGTTTCAGTTTCAGTGGTGATTCTCTACTGAGAGGTCCCCAAAGTATTCTTTTTAACTCCGGTTATGTACTAACCGATATTCTATTTTGCAATCGAGCCGGTTAAGTCTTCGGTTTACCTCATTAACTAAAGGGGGCTCCTATGACTCCTACTTCTCTACCACTCAATAAGCTTAGTTAAGTTACTTTAAGGCAGTTTTGCATTCTTATGTTGATTTCTAAAAGAGAAAACTTTGATACATTGAAAGAAACTGATCTTAGGTTCCTGTGTTAGATGTTCTTTGTTAACCAATATGTTATGTACTGTGTAGGTCTACATCAGAACCATCGTCGCTTGAGGAGGAGGGATAAAGGCACCAACGTAGATGCATGCACTGCTGCTGGGATTAGTCACGACCATCCCGTCGCCACTGAAAAAGCAAGACTGGTCTGTGCGACCATAAATCTGGTAGTAGACGTTCATGACGACGTCGGCTCGGCTTGGAAGACCGGAGTTAGCGAAATATTGGATTTTGTAAGTTAATAATGTTGAGACTGATATTTTATTAATTTATAGAGTTAATAATTTACAAAAAAAAAAATTGGATTTTTTTATTTTAGAATATATTGTTTTTATAAAATAAACAAAATAATTGATTTTACCGTATATACACTAATTGAAATTTCTAAA
This sequence comes from Brassica napus, assembly GCF_020379485.1. NCBI lineage: Eukaryota > Viridiplantae > Streptophyta > Magnoliopsida > Brassicales > Brassicaceae > Brassica > Brassica napus. The sequence continues at coordinate 9,215,707 of NC_063434.1, forward strand.
TTCGACTTTCACATTATTTTTATTATATTATTTGGTGTATATAAAATATGATTTATAAAATTTAAATGTGGTTTAGATATAATTTTACTAAATATAAGCAAAAATATTGAAATGTTAAAAAAATATAGAGATAATTATATTGTGAAATAAAGCAAATAATGCAATTGTTTGTTGTACTTATATAAAATATATATATACAAAAATTATTAATATAATTTCAGTGGAACCATATATTTACATAAAAAAATTTAAAATATTATTATTTTATTATTTTACGTAGACGCATGCACCGCTGCTGGGATTAGTCGTCACGACCATCCCGTCGCCACCGAAAAAGCAAGACTGGTCTGTGCAACCATAGATCTGGTAGTATAGGTTCATTACTAAGCCGGCTCGGCCAAGAAGATCCCGGCTTTGGTAGACACCATTTCGGGCTTTGAATCTCACCATCGTCAGGATTAGCACCCACTGTGAGCAGAAAAAGAAGAATAAGAGTTATGATTTTCATCTTTGCTTGCTGGGTATTTGTGATTTCTGATTGGATATTTTTTTGTTCTTTGTTAGGTTGTTTAGTCAGACAGTAAAAATTCTGTAAATTAATAATGTTGAGACTATGATATGTTATTAATTTATAGATTTAATAATTTATAAAAAGTTTTGTTTTGGATTTTTATTTTAGAATGTATGTTCTTATAAAATAAACAAAATAATTAGTTTTACCGTATATACACTAATTGAAATTTTTAAATTCGACTTTCACGTTATTTTTATTGTATTATTTGGTGTATATAAAATATAATTTATAAAATTTTAAATGTGGTTTAGATATAATTTTACTAAATATAAGCAAAAATATTGAAATGTTAAGAAAATATAGAGATAAATATACTGTGAAATAAAGCAAATAATGCAAAAAAAATTGTACTTAAATATAATGTATATATACAAAAATGATTAATTTATGATTTCAATGGAACCATATATTTACGTAGAATTTTCTAAAATATTATTATTTTATTATTTTATCAATTTTTGTCATATTTTGAACCAGCCCAACTCGGGAACAGAAACATTTATTAGTTTTTAGTGTTTATTAATTTATTGAGTATTAATTTATAGAGTGTCTACTGTATGTTGTGGATTGTAATCGACAGTTAAGATCAGTGAAGGAAAAAATGTGTCAGTATCCATCAAGAATCAGGTTCCAAACCTTCAGCTTTAGCTAGGCTTAACTTGATTTGTCAGTAGACCGTCTACTAATAGAGCACAGCAGCCATAATGGTTTAAGCCTGAACAAGTGTTATTAGTTCTCCATGCTTAGCCATTGGTGTGTATTTGTAGTGTCACATTGCAAAACAATCTGGTTAAGGTCCGATTACGGATTAGGCTGTTGAAACTTTTACTGCTTATAAAGTTTTTACAGCCACAATATGTAGCCAATCAGAGTTCGTTCTAAAACCTTCAAAGTCATTTTTATTAAACTTTATCTTGTTACGTTCAGGTTTTACAATAGCCAGTATTTAGTGGCTTTAGACTTTTTTTTAAGTAACAGTCAACTTCTTAAAGCCCAAAGTTTATGAAGTAAACGTTTATGAAAGCCACAGTCACAACAATTGTAAACAGTCACAGAAGTACTCTAATTGTAACAGCAGCAACAGTTTCAATCCTTTACGTATGTCTTTATATTCACATACCAACATGAAAACAAAAAGGGAAGCAAGGTAATCATATTTATTCATTTATTACCCTTGACCTCCTCCTTTGTACCCGAAGAAGGAAACTAAAAGAAAACTGGACAATGTCTGAAAAGTAAGCCTCACAAATCAAACGACAATCCAAGGAGGCTTTTATGCTAAATGGTATATGTATAGACATACAAGCAACCCTATCCTTTGGCTATGCAAGCAGCTAAACTTCCTCTTGTCTCTACCAAAACTAAAACTGGTTTGCGCAATCCAGACTCAAACAAAACAACAACAAAATATTACATCCACAGTTTTTAACTTATACATTTGCACTATGCATCAGGCAACAGTGCCTGTGATTAAATGCTAGGCTAGAGAGAGAGAGAGAGAGAGAGAGAGAGAGAGAGAGAGAGAGAGAGAGAGAGAGAGTCTCGGTATGTGACTAAAAAGAAGTTTAGGCTTTCACCTCCTCAGCACCAGCAGACCCTCCTGCTTTCTCCTTCTCTGCACTCTCTTCTTTCTTCTCCTCTTGAGCACCAGTAGACCCTCATGCTTTCTCCTTCTCTGCACTCGCTTCTTTCTTCACCTCCTCAGTACCAGTAGACCCTCCTGCTTTCTCCTTCTCTGCATGATCTCCTTCCTTCACCTCCTCAGCAACAGCAGACCCTCCTGCTTTCTCCTTCTCCTCCTTCTCTGCATTCTCTTCTTTCTTCTCCTCCTCCTCAGCAGAAGCAGACCCTATTGCTTTCTCCTTCTCTGCATTCTCTTCTTTCTTCTCCTCCTCCTCCTCCTCCTCAGCTACTGCTTTCTCCTTCTCTGCATCATCTTCTTTCTTCTCGTCCACTTCCTCTTGTTCATCAACCTCTTCTGCTAGTTTGGTGAGCTCGCTTTGGATCATCACCTTTATAGATGACTTTCTTGGGGTGAGATCTTCTTTGAAGTCCTTACCTGAGATATGGGTGAAACAATATATATATTACATATTTTACATACATAAAACAGAATCTAACCACAAAGAAATTAATGAAACCAATCTGTTCATACCCAGTTCTTTGAGGATGTCCGTGAATGTAGCCTGAAGAATAACAACAATGATCAACCATAAGGTTATCTAGGTATAAAAGGTATATATAGTTTGTATAGATATTTTACAACAAACTCTAAATAGCTTTCAGAAAATGCAGAATGCCATTAAAAGGTTGAGAAAGTAACTCACCGTATTAAAATCCACCCTTTTCAAAATCTCAACGATCGCTTTTTTCAGCACTTTATCGCTTGGCCCTTTGGTTTTCTCTTTTCCTTTTCCAGCACTTTTCACTTCTAGCATAAGCAAAAACACAGATAAAAAAATGATGTCAGAAAACATTAGTGGCTGCAGTATAAGTTAGCTTCTGCAAATGGAGTTCATCAAGGCATAAGATTCTCTCCAATGCATCAGATAAACCCCTACACTCACACACACATGATGTATTCTACCTGACCGATTATCTTTACTGGAAGACAAAAATAAACAGGATAAAATCCAAACCTGGCTTCTCTTTTGAAGGGGCTGGGGCCTTGGTAGCTTTTTCAGACTTCTTCCTCTTAGAAGACGCCTTTGGACTTGCATCACTGTCATCATCTGTCTTCTTTCGTTTTGCTGATGATCGCTTCTGTGTAACTTTCTCAGGTGGACTTGACTTCGCAGCAACTGCAGGTTTCTTGCTTCTAGCTCTCCCTGCTGATTCTTTCTTCCCAGCTGACACTTTCGAACGACGCTTCTTCTTTGGCGTTTCTTCCTCAGAATGCTCCTCAGAATCATCTTTCTCATCGCTTTCAGAAGGTTGAGGTGCCTCATCCTCAGATTTGTCAGGAATACCGTTTTCATTCTCCTCCTCTTTGTTCTTAACTTCCTCTTCTGCATTCTTCTCCTTCTCTTCTTCCTCTTTCTCCTCTTCAGACTCATCTTCAGAATCAGCTAAAATCTTTTTGGTAGCCTTTGTTCCTTCTCCAGACTTTCGTTTTCTCTGAAAAGGCAGTGGAAATAATACAATTAGATCTATCTGGAAGAGTGATGTACATTTGCAGATAAGTAATACTGAGACTCTAAGCTACGCATTGATACCTTTGCTGATCGTTTGGAGGATGAACTCCCAGCAGCAGGCGAGCTTTGCTTGGGAGTTCTCTTGCGCTTAGCTCCAGTACTTGACTGTTTCAACGGAAAAATGTTAAGAGAATGGAACATGCACAAAGAAAACTCTATATAAACAACGTTTCTAACACCCAAATACCTTATCTTTCTCATTAGCTGCAACGTCGCTTTTCACATGAGGTTTCTCCAAAAACTCAATCAGTTTTGTAATAATATCTTCCTGTGTTTGAGAAAACATGCCATAATAAGTTAGAATTATTTGAATTAATAAGGAAATGAATAATCATAAACTTGCCTACAGTTATAACCATACTGACCTTCTTTGTTGTAGCCTTGGAAACATGTATGTCAAACACATCGCAAAACTCCCACAGTTTTTCTTTGTTACATTTATCAAGCTTTTCTTTTATTTTCTCTCTTGCCTTTTCCTGCAAACACCAAAGACAAAAATTATATACAGACCATAGCTATGCTTAAAATAACCTTCTATGTGTGATATCACACACCTCATTTCCATGCCAAACAAAGCCTGAGAATCCCAATATGTTTGTCTTGATCTGAGCAGCCTGTTTAAGAAAGAGTCATATATAAAACATGAGGCTAACATAAGAGTGCAGCAGCACTTGAGTTCAAACCCACAAGAGTAAGCCTGTGATTGACAATTTAGAAGTTTAACTATTAGAGTGGCGGAAAAAGACACTCACCTTCCCTCTCCTCGCAAATAGAATTGTGTGCAGCAACTTCAAAATTTCATCCGACTTCTTCCTAGTTACCTTGTATGCAACTACAGAGAAACATTCAAGTTATATTTTTCATCTCAACTACATATTATATGAACAAAACAGAACCAACAAAGGAATATTTAGTTTTGGTTTGCAGGAACATACCGTTGGGAATATCTTTGAGATATGCACCTTTCCCCTGTAATATTCAAAAGATAATTATGAACACGTTTAGCAATGAAGTTCAACTAATCTCAAGAAAGTATTGGCAAAACCTTTTCAATATGGAACTCTTTGGAAGAGTCTCTATCAATCACTGCGACAAGCCTCTCAACAGATTTCCGCTCACGCACAGGGCGGTCAGAGAAAGGAGTCTTCGGTTCTGCGTCCTTTTTTGTCTTCTCGCCAACCTTCTTCCCAGAACTCTTTCCCTTACCACGCTTTTTAGAACCCTTGCTCTCTTCTTTCTCATCTTCCTTGTCATCACCGCTCTCAGCTTTTTCATCTTCCTTGTCATCTTTTATCTCTTCTTTTTCATCTTCCTTGTCATCCTCATCCTTTACAGTTCCCTCTTCAACTTTCTCTATTTTATCTTCTTCCATATCTTCCACTTCTTTTTCTTCCTCAACCAAGCCCTCTTCATTCTGCTCTTTTGCACTATCCTCCTTCTCCTTTTCATCCACAGTCTCCACTTTTGGGTCTTCCTCCACAGTCTGCACCTCTTTATCTTCATCCACAGTCTCCACATTTTCAGTGTTTTCTGTCCCTTTGTCTCCATCTACCAGCTTCTCCTCCTCCTGCTTTGTTCCATTTGCTTTTTCACCTTCATCTTTCACGTCCTCCTCTGATTCTTTCCCAGCTTTCTTGTGGTCTGCTGCATCTTTAGTCTCTTGCTTTTCATCATCTTTGACATTGTCGCTGTCTTTAGATTCCACATTTTCCTTCATTACAGTATCTTTCACCTTACCACCTCCAGAAACACCATCATCAGTTTGCTTTTTCTTTCCATCAGCATTCTCATCCTCATCCATGTTGGTCGCCTCTGCATGTCCCTCATCTTTGGTGACCGTAGCATCTTCTTCCATTTTTTCAGTCTCAGCATCTATCTCCATTTTCTCAGGTTCAGCCTTCTCCTCATCCTTCTTAACTTCTTGTGTTTCCTTTCCTCCAGCATTCTCCTCCTTGTTTCCTGCCACAGCCTCTGATGGCTTTTCAAGAGAAGTAGTCTTTGTTGCTGTTGGCTCAACGGCCGCCTTTGAATCCTCTTCTCCCATTGTAAGGTCTCTTCACCGCAAACACTTCTCGTCCTCTACCAAAGGCTGCATGACAAATCATTAAAGATAATCAAAATTGCTGCGATAACATGAATTCATTCTCACTATAAACAAAATCAACAACTGCTGAACTGAAGCCACACCCAAAGATTAGCCAATACAGCAACTCAATCTCATACAGAACATGTAAAACGAATTGACTTGGCATGTATGCAAATAAAATACTAAACTTTAGGAAAATTGGTCAACAATAGAGCAAACAAGAAACCTTGAGAAGATATTCGAGTTAGATCTCATATGTGTTCCACAATAAATCTCTTACTCCTACTTTAGATCTGAACAAGAATGATCAAAATAGGAAAAAAATCTAGGAAAGCATTAAAGAAATCAAATCTGAAAATCACAAAGGTTCATCCTTTATCCTAATTTCCAATGCATTCTGGATGAAAACAAAGATCTAGATAGATAAATCAAACCACACGCTATAACTCACAGAGATCACTTCAGCTTACATCACACAAATTCAGAGAAACACGTAAAGTCATCGCTTTTTTCACTTAAATCTCTAAAAATTAATGCATTAATCAAAGGGAGATACAATAACTTCTTAAAAACATCAAAATTCACAGATCAACGAAGCACATGAGAAACCCTAACTTCTCGTCCCAGCTTTAACAACACACAAAGAGCATGTGACTTCAAACAAAGCACAAAGCATACAGATTATCGAAAGGAGAAGACTTTGGAATCTCACCTCACTGTCCCAAGACTCAGCACTGAGTTTTTTTCTCTTCCTCTCGAGACAGAACAAATAGCTTTTTCTTCGATAGCGTTTTGAGGAGAGAGAGAGAGAGAGAGAGAGAGAGAAAAGTATGTATTCGGACACAAAACCAGTTTTTAAACACAGTTAAATGCCACGTCGGATGTTAGGGATAAGCATCGCGGTCCATTCCAATGCTTGAAGAACTTTATCAATGGTCCAGATTTGATGCTTGATGCTTCTCGCGGATCGATGACGGTAGCCTGACTTCCGGTTTTGAAACACGTGTTGAACCTTATATCTTCAACGAATAAATTATCTTTTTTTTCTCTTTAACGTGTATTTAAAGGATCTTTTATGAAACTAAAGTATTAATTAAGAATTTAAACATGGAAATAATCTTTTTTTTGGGGAAAGACTAAGAAATAATCTTTTTTTTTGGCAAAACTAGGAAATAATCAAAATGAGCTATTACTAAAAGATTTATAGGCTTAATTCCCTAGTAATTTTTGGTACACTTATATTTTATTCTATAACACTTTTATATATATATATATATTAAAATTATTACATAATAATTTTAATATCCATCTTAAATGAATCGGTAACTTTTCTAGATTTTTTACTTGCTTTTAATATATAAATTAAATTAATATCTCTAACGAATTGATTAAATTAAGTTTTAATATATGTAAGTTAAGCTAGTATGATAACAATTGATTAAAAAAATATTTTTAAATTTTAATTTAATGAATCGAGTGTTAAAATCCAAAAGGATCAATTCTGTTAATGACCCAAAAGCAACTATTTTCGAATTAATCTCAAAAACCATTTGAATAAAGATAGATTCTCACTTTAAAATTGTTTTAGGTTATCACTCTATTTTACTATTGTATGTTATTTTTGCATTTACTTATCTTACTTAAATCATATATAAAATAGATAATCATTTTTCATTTTAGAATATATATGTAAAGTATAACAAAAATAAGTACTCAGAACATCCATATACGTCAAATGTTTTTTGTTACTGTCGGAAAACTAGTCAAAACTCTATTTTACGGTATAAACGCTTGTGACCTCAAAATATTAATTTTTATTTAGTATTTATCTAAATCGTACCAATTTATATTTATTATTATAAGGCTTATAGTTAATATAAATTTAAAGGGAAATTTAGTAATAATTAATAAAAATTCAATTCTAAGTAATAAACTTAACTGCATTTATATATACAGATAAAATGAAATTATTTTTAGGCTATAATCTAATACACATAATGTATTATGGAACTAAGACTTTAATATTAATGCCCATCTAATCTATACTATACTAAAAGGAAAATAAGAAGCCTTTTTAGCTATGCCACATCAGATCAGAAAATCAACCAATGAGGTTGGAGCAATGGGACATGTCATCTGTTTATGATATTGATTTGGGCTTCGTATTTGATTTTTGACTTTTTATTTTACCGTTCTTTATTTTGTTTAGGGCTTCTTCTCTTGCCTTTGTCGACTGATTCTATCTTCTATTTTGGATGATCATGCCTTTCTTCTCTTACCTTTCGACTTCCGTACCTTCCCTTGCTCTTCTCTTCAAATCCATTTTAATGCATATTTTCACCACTAACTGCTCTAATCAAACCTTGCGTGATCTCATTCAATGGATTCTTTTCATCTTCCTCTCTATTTGTCTATTTACAAATCTCATTCTCTTGACTTATGTGTGGATTAAAATTGAAAAGCTTCTCTCAGACAATCATCCCAACCTAAAGGAAACTCTTCAATCTCCAGCGACCGCAAGACCAACGAGAAGACCGTCGCCTCCTCCGAGACTGCGAGACCAAACGGGAAGTCCACCGCTTCCTCCGCCATTGTGATGAAACCAAACGCTTCTACCGCTCTGTCCAAATCCGAATCGGACCATCGATTGCATAGAGTTTTAGATATGCTGGAGCGTTGCCGTGGCTGTGTAACTTACGTTGTAGCTCTGAATCGGCCTAAAAAAAAGAAACAGAGGAAGAGTAACAGCAACAGGGGTTCTGGCGGAGTAACAGAAGCAGCCGTGGAGAGGCGGAGTGGAGACCAAGGACGAGATTAGCGGCGAGAAATTTGAAAGATGATCATTTACGCATATTTTTGGTTTAATATTTTTGGTTTATGCTCATTAAGGTGATGATTAATGATATGTCTCTTATCAGGTCCAAGTTGGAGGATCACCGTTGTATAAGGTAAAGAGAAATCGGGGGGAAGGTGGTCTTGGACAAGTGTTTGTTGGATCACCGTTGTATAAGGTTAAGATTATATTATTAGCATGATTCTGTTACCATTGTTTCACAGCTTCATTTTCCTCAATATATAGCTCTGAAGTTTGAGCAACGAATCTCTCATCTTTCTCATTATGTTTGTAAAATTGCTTTTGTCGGGTATTTAGGGATTTAGTTGAGTTAATATGTGAAATCAACATTATCTTATGTTCTGAACCTTGGGTGGCAGCCATGGAGTCCCTATAGCTGCTACAAATTAAAGTTAGCTCTTATTTTGGCAATATTCTCTGTTGTTTATGTACTCTTTACACTGTTTTCTTTGACAGGTTCGACATGATACTGTCAGTCCAGAAATATTTGAAACAGAAAGGTATTTGCAATACCTTTTAGAGAGAAGTTGATATTTACAAACGTTGCAACTCTTTCCTTATCGATAGATTCTTAGGTAAGCAAGTGCACTCAGGCAAGGGATTCAAATGTAAATCATCCTTGCTAGGAGAGACCAGAGACCATGAAAGAAAAGAGACCCATTAAAATTGTGCAGACACTCCAGGGACTGAGGTTGCTGTGGAGATTGCTGCAGCCATGGCTTCAAAAATATGCAAAGCAGCTGTTCAATTTTGCAGACACGTACATTGTACTGGAAGCTCATAAGTCTTACAATTCAACATGGTACGGGAACAAGCCACTATGGGCAGCTTCGAAATCACAGAAACTGAAGATCAGTATTATTCTCTCTGGAGGTCAAGCACCTGGTGGGCACACTGTCATATATGGACCATTTGGTAAGTGTTTAAAAGACATTTTTGTATGTCTCAAAATGATGCTTTATGTATTGTTGTATCTTATTTGGTCTACTATTGATTTGTAATTTTTTTTCGGTTTCGGATCACTTGCAGGAGCGTGATAAAGAAAGTACATTTTACGGATTTAAAGATGGTCCAGTTGGGATCAGGAAATGCAAATAGGTTGTCTTGAATGCAGAATACATTCAGCGTTAAAGGAACCATGTATTTGGACTGTGTTAATATATGAGATCTTTGCCAAAAACTTTGTGAAAGATTGAGATTCTACAATTTTTCATCATCATTTAGAACTGTTTGATGTAGACATTCCGGTACTCAAGCATGTGTATAGAGCTGCAACTTAACTTTCTTAGCTCTAGCTACAAAATGACCTGAATTTGACACGCTGGCTCTGTATGTTTCATGAATTCTCTTTTAATGACCATGAATGAACTTTATATATACATAACCTTATTTTTGCAGAAACTGAGCTGCGGTTTTCTGCTAATTTCCCCAGAACTTTATATATAAAAAGTTATATATAAAAAGTCAAAACCTGATTCCACACTAACTATTCACTCTTTACGTCTATGTCTACACTAACTGAGCTGCTGTTTTCTGCTAATTGCCCTGGAACTTTATATATAAAAAGTCAAAACCTGATTCTACACTAACTATTCACTCTATATGTCTATGTCTTAGGAGTCATGGCTCTCCTATCCTCTCATAAAACATATTAAAGAAAGCGGAGTAGGAGGAACCCCATATAGATAAATACATTTTAAAAATATAAAAAAAAACTTTTAAATAAACAAACAAACTAAAATTGTAACAAATTTAAAATATAACTTTTAAAAATCAATAATAAAATATAGTAAATTACTATACGAAATAACTTATATAATAAAGTCAATGTAAACTCATATTTTTAATCAATAACACTTACATTAAAAACTATAATTAGTTATTCAGATAATATAGTTTACTTGATATCCAAATATAATAACATATAACATATATAAAAAATATATATATATATTAATAACATATATAAAATACCAATAAATATCTGCATTTCTAAATAGTGACGATTGATATTAGGTTTTCATGCTACCTACCTAACTTAAAGTAATTTTTGTTATAATAAAGTAACTATTCCTTTTTTAATCGTCTAAAACAAGAATTCTAAGAGAATATATAAAGAGAACAATGAATTTAAAACTAAACAAATAAAAAATAAAAATAATCAGTTGTTTTGTATTAAACTCAGTCGACCAAATTTGTTTTAATAAAAATTATACTATTATAAAGTTAAAGTAGATTAAACATTTAAAACAAATTAAAACAGTTACGCTTTCATAAAATAATTGAGAAATTTTACACTATTAAAAGGAGAATATGAAACCCTCTTTAATTGTCCATGTCAGCGAAAAAAATCGCAACCAATCATTTGTTCATGTCATCATGGATGTTAAGTTGTTGGGCCACGAATCTGTGCTGCGTAATAGGCCACTTAGCTTTAATGACCTTTGTTTTGACATCTTCTTACTCCAACCTAATTTTGTTACAACGTCTACAAAAGACCTTCCAGAACTAATTGTCTTCCTATCTCCTCCGTATAACGACGGTGACGGCTATAATGACGAATTAAAGCTACTTAATTACTCCTTCAGATAAATCGGCATCTAACTTTCCACATCCCTCCTCTTACTCAATCATAACAATGTTTCCTCAAGCCAAAAATCTATTGCTCATATCCTTAAATCCATTCGTAGCTTTATGGAAAATCAAACGGCATTCACCACCACCCAAGTTCATTCTCCACTTTTCTTCAGTAAGGTTTCATCAAGACCTGGAGATTCCCAATTGCTTTTTAAGCTAATCTATTTTTGGAAAGCTCGCAATAATTCCAAAGGAGGCATTCTTTTCGGCCTTGAGATGCTGATGATTGATGGAGAGGCATGTGTCCATATTTCAATATTATGCTTCCGATTTCATACACGTCTCTGATTTTTTTCTAACAGAGAGAGAATATGTTAACAAGATTCTATCCTGAAACTCAACTTAAGAATTTTTGACGTTAAGAGATAATTTTTAAGATTAGTTAAATAAGTGACCATCTCTGAATATGTTAATGGTTCTCAATATCCTTTTGTGTAGTAACTAAATACATAATTGTTCATATTGAAATCTGCTACATATTTCACATTTTTATAACAAATAATTATTTACAAAATAATGAATACGAGAAAGTTTAATATTGAAAATAAATGATGGATTCAAAACTTAAAGAATTGCTGAATCATTTTATTGGTTATCAAAATTTACAGATTTAAGTATTCAAAATTATTACACATTTATAAAATTATATATTTATATGAAATAAAGGTTATTTACCTATAGTTCAAAAAAAAAAATTCAAAATCAATTAGACGATATATAAGAAAATATATAATATACATAAGATGATAGAATTTTATTTATTTATTAAATGTAGAGTATTTTAAATTTTAAAAAATATTTAAACATGGTTACGAAAAGATTAATAGAGACATTTAATATGTTAACATAAATTAATGACATTTCAAACAAATAAATATTTCGAAACAAATAAATGATATAATATTAAAAAAATAACTTAATTTTTGTTTTTAAATATGAAATTTAATGTTTATAGACAAACAAACCGCGCGTAGCGCGGTAAAATCTCTAGTTAGAAGTAAAAGGTTTATATAACTTTATAATAAGTACAAACATATTTTATTGTTTCCTTACTAATGGGTTTGGGTGTTTATTTGGGCTTATGTATGGGTTTTAACGGGTTCCTGACTAATTGTTGTATTAGTCTGCTTGTGGACCACTTGGAGGATTGTGTTATGACAGTAGACAAATTGCTTTTCCTGGGACCTGAGCTTTGGAGGATTATGAGTTATGACACCTATCGAATTAATAGAACTTATCGAATTAAGGAGATGAAGAAACACTTTGTAATAACATGTTGCTGTTTTTTTGTTTTTCAAGAAAGCATTCAACATACTGTACTTTTACAACACATCCTTGGAACTCAAAACAGGTGACACATACAAATATATATGGTGGTTATAATATTTTCAAATCAAGATCAGCTCTCTGCAGTAGAGAGAGAGAGAGAGACGAATCATATAGAACAAGGTCTCATTCCAATCCTAACCTAAGAAGAATCCATCACTCTCGCTTCCTTTGTCTTCTAAGGACCAGACTGTATTCTCCCTATGTTATGCGGATACGGGTAAGATGAATGGTTCAAGGACGAGATGTCACCGTTTTGAGTCTCGTTCTGAGTTTCTCTCGGTGCATACTGATTCAAACCGCCGTTTAAGCTAGCATAGTACGATGCAACGGGAGCAGCATGAACAAACCTGAAACCGACTCCATTCGGGTGAGTTTGGTTGATGAGTTGTTGTTGATTCTGATGCTGACGCTCGTTGGAAGTGTGGTCAGGTCCATCAGACGAGATTCCAACACCAAGATTGAGGCTGACGGTGTCTGTTTCACCTGGTCTGAACCGAGGCTGGTTGTCATGATGATTGCTGCTAGACTTTGAAGTGGGGACATCGTGATTGTGTTTGCCTTCGTATGTTGTTATAACAGCTTTCGGATCATGTGATGCCCTCTCCACGTGTTTTCTCACTGGGCATCCAGGAGCTGTGCACTTGTAATAGCTCCTACAAAAAAGGTTCAACACTTTATGCACAAACCAAAAACAACTAGCACTTGAAGACAAAGACATCTTGAACTGCAAGTTTTGCTTGTGTGTGTTCACTTGTGGAGAAAGAGTTTTGTGGTTGTACGAACCTGGGATTTGGGTTTCCTCTTACGACCTTCTGCCCATACTTACGCCACCTATAACCATCATCAAGTATGTCAACCTCACTCAGAGTTTGAACAACAACTCGAGGCTCCCGGATGGGTTTCACAAGTGGAGTTATCTCCATGGTCCCATCCAACCTCCTGCATAAAGTTAGAAGAATGTTAAATCACTGTTTCAAACAAATCACCTGAATCCTTATATTCTAATAATACCTCCGTTTTGTATATGGATCATCTTCTTCCTGGTCATCTTTACTCTTATTTGACACTGCAACTTCTCCACCATCCTCAGTTGTAGGAGGCACCTCAGGGTTACCAGCTTGCTCAATGGCTTGTGCCAAGTTGTACACGCTCTTCTCTATATTCATAAATAAAGAAAAGAAGGAAGAGATGAAGTTATAGATACTGTCAAGGAGAGTAAGTGCAATCTTCTCTCAAGTTTTAGATAAAGTTGCAATCTAGGCCAGTCATTGGAGGATACTTACCTACTCTTTCTTCTTGTGCAGACATACCAAGACCACCAGAGTTTCGTCGACCAGGTTGAGGCTTAGGATGGTCATGCGTACCCTTGTAAATAATATCTGTGATCTGGCCATCATAAGACCTTTCAAATAATTTTTTCACTTCACAATTAGGATGAGTACATTTATAATAGCTCCGGGGGAATTCACTCCCTTTGACATGCTTTTGACCATACTTTCTCCAGTTGTAACCATCATCTGCCAATACTGATGGTGCACTTCCCCTCGGATCATTTTGTAATGCCTGGACTGATTCATCTACCTCAGATCCTGCCGGTATATCTGAGCTCTGAGTTGGCCGCCTTAGATCACCTGAGGTAGCTGCAGCCTCACTGATCGAAGAAGGTGAGTGTGAGGATCCATAGCCTTGGCCTTGAAATTGGACTGCTGGCTCACTTTTATGCTTGTCAAGCTCTGCATAAACCTTGAAATCAATAAAAATATTTAGACAATGCCAACCACGGAACAGTATACAAGAACTGGATATAAGGTTTCTTGTGATATAACATTCTAAAAAAAAAAAAAAACACTTCTTGGGACAATAATACCATAGTGGAAGCAGGAGGTCTAAACTCAAATTCACTTGACTTTTGCTCGGTGCTGTCCTGATGGAATGGTCTTCCTGTATAAGAGCTTGAACTAACGTGAACTGGTCGTGGTTTGAACAAAGAACCAGTAGTAGGGGAAGGTTCAGGCTGAAAATTCACATACAGAAAATTTTATATAAGTGGAAACATAAACCAACTATACCGTCACTTTTAGGTTTGAGCATAACTTAACCTAAACCCCCATAAAACGAGATACCAACAGAAATCATTCAATACCTCTAATATAAGCAATGTGAAGATAAAAAGAGATGAAGAGAAAGATGATATATATAAAGAACTATGTAGCAGACACGAAAGGGTTTATTCGAGAGAACAATCTGAACGGATACAAATGCACCGATGCAGAGAGTATAAGGTAACGTGAAGAATGAGAATCTTCTGTGCTAAAGTCTCTGTTAACGTAAGCAAAAATAATCATAGTTATTTTTTATAAGCACTTTGTGAAATGATTAAGAAACAAAAAATGGAAACGATGCCATTTCCTTGTGAGCAAACAGGAAGCATCTTCCACCAAATTACAGAACCCAATTAAGAAACCCCCCACTACCACCACTACAACTAGAAGAATCCTAAAGGCTCCACTTAAAACCACAACATGAACAGTGAGCCGAATCAGAATCAGAGGCAACGACAAAAAACTGAAAAAAAAAAAGTGGAACAATAATGTCAAAAGAAAACAAAACTACCTGTTTTCTTTTTGTTTGGTTGCTACAAGAAAATCGACTAAATGCAATGTCCAATTTCGCCAAATCAAAAAATCTATACTTTAGGGTCTTAAAAAATGCAATCAGGAATCCTAATTTCTCAATCGAAACCACAAAATAAGGTGAAAGAAGTAGAGAAAGAGTAGCTATGTGCCTAACCTTGATGTTGGAGATGAAAACGGGAGATTCCAGAAAGGAAGTGGGACTCAGCCCAGGAGGAATAGTGATGTCGGTAGACCTCGAGATCGGAAGCTTAGCTGGTGACATCAGCTTGTACCTCGCACCTCCACCACCATTGCCTCCTCCTCTGGATGAATCGTGCCTTGCCGTGGGATCTACCGGAAACTCCTTCCGGTCATTATTAACTTGGGGGTTCATTATCTACAGAAATGAAGGATTTTTCAAGGGTAGAAGAAACGAAACAAGGAAGCTCGGCGGCTATGGCGGATTGATAGCTTTTTTTTTGTTGCTATTTCTCTCTAAAAGCTTGTGTTAGTGAAGATTTTGTAAGAAAGTAATCGACTTTCCGACCACTCTTTCAATTCATTGTTTTTGTCTTTTTTATATATTTTCTTAACCTCCTTTTATTTTACTTTATCAATTTCTTATTTTCATATTAATTTGGAAACAAACAAGGAAATTCACGATTCTCTTGATTTAAAAGAAGGAAATTAGCGGACCTTGTTAAGTAAAAAAACTTAAAACCAATATCATGTTTTCACAGTAACCAGTAACGATTGGTCATAATATTCAAATCATTAAATTGTGGATAGTCTCCTTATATTTTCGAGCTTTATTGGGCTAATGGCCACTATAACTAGCACAGTGCATAATATCTTAAGGACAACTAGATCATGGCCCATTGTAAAATGAGCAATTAGATCCAGTTGACACTAGCATTACGCTTTCCTCGACTAACACTATGATTAACATATAGCCCATTTGTAAGTTATGATTTATACAAACACAGTTGACCAACAAATTTTATGTGGGAACTCACATAATTATCTTGTTAGGGTAACTATATCGTATGATTTATTTATTTTTTGATAAAATATTAAATTTTAGGGCAATTTTCTTAAGTAGCCAATTTTTAAATTTTAGTCACAAAAGTAGCCTTCAGAAAAGAAAATGACCAAAATAACCTATTTTTATTTTGAAAATTTTACTTTTTATTTTTTATCTTTTTAAATTTGAAACTATATCCCTAAAATTCCACTGCTTAACTCTAAATCCTAAGTCCAGATTAGTTAACGGGCAATTATCAATAATAGCACATTTTGAAGTTTATGTCTCAAAAATAGCACTAGAAGGAGAAAGTCACAAAAATGACATTCATTAAAGGGTAAAATATCCCTAATACCCTTGGTTTAAAATTAAATAAACAAACAAAAATAAATAAAAATAATTAAAATAAAAATAAAAAATAATTTTTTTTTATAGTTTCAGATTATATGTTTTCAGATTCGAAATTTTTATAATTTTTTTTTTGAAATTTTTTTTCGAAATTTTTTTTATTTTTTTTTTCAAATTTTCTTTTTATAATTTAAAAATACTTTTTGAAACTGTTTTTAAAATTTTTATTTTTTATTTTAGTATTTATTTTTTATAAAATTTTAAACCATAATTCCAAAACCCCACCCCTTAACTCTAAACCCTAAGGTTTGGATTAATTAACCCAAGGGGTATAAGTGTATATTTACCTCTTTAATGAAACCTATTTTTGTGACTTTGAGCCTTGAGTGCTACTTTGGGAACAAACCCTTGGTTTAGTGCTATCTTAGTCTTTTTCTCTTAGTTAACACTATGGTTTACCCTTTAATAAAACTTATTTTAGTCATTTTATTTAAAGCTATTTTGTGACAAATTTTTTTAAAAAATCTATCATATGAAATTTCTCTAAATTTTATACTAATTTTTAGTTTTTGACAGAAATGTAGAGACAATACGAAGAAAACAGAAAACCAAAATCCAGAACAAAAAATAGTACACTAGGGAAAGTCAATATATTTTTGTATCGTATGCCAATTTTTATATCGTATATAGTTACTATTGTACTCTAGTAGAAATATTGGGATTGATTTAACCAGCCAATTTTATGTGGGAACCAAGTCAATATATTTTTGTTAAATTTACATTTTTAACTAATTATCTAATTAACTTGTTAAGGCAATTATTTCGTATGCTAGTCAATGTGAATCCCCTATATATTAATTGAGGAACATTTGAGAAGATGTAACCTCAATTTTTTATTAATTAAAAGAGGCCTCAATGCATAGGTGGCACTCAATTAGGTAGTCAATTACATTCAATTGAAAAATAAGTAGGTCCACATTCGATTTTTATATGTTGTTAGATACATAAGTTGGTCAAACTATATGATTTAATGATATGATATGTTATTTTCTTTCCTTAAATAAAACCTACGGAATTACCATAAATGACTAATATATATATGACAATTAATGCTTTTAATAATAAAGATTTGATAACAATTTATATCTCCTCCATCATTTTTTGTTTAATTTTATATTATTAAAATAAATTAAACAATCAAATTAGTTATAAAAATAAAATTTAGATTTTTTCGTATATGTTATATTTTGAATTTTTAAAAACGACAATAAATGACTAAAACTATTAAAATTATTATGTTAAAAATTAATGATCAATGGTTTAACATTTTTATTATAAGAAGATACACATGATTTTAAAACCATATGAGTAAAAAATATCATTTAATAATAAATATATATATATATATATAGATTAAACACTATATACCATAAGATTACATAAATATTTTAATATTAAAACTTTCAATGAATTTTCAAGAACATTTATAAATTATAAAATTATTAAAGATTTCAGATTGAAAATTTTGTTATCGGTGATTTAAATATTTTGTTATAAAACGATATGAATGATCATAGAACCGTATGATTATAAATTCTTATTTAATAAATAACTATACAAAATATACTATTCTTAGAAAAATAGGTTGGTCCATCTTAACTTATATTAGACTTTTTATAAAACTAACTATCGAATTGATAAATAACGTACCAAAAAATGTTTTGCACTTTCCTTAAATAAAAGCTACGAAATTACCTAATATGATTAACGTATATGTGAAAATTAATTATTATGAATAATAAATATTTGATAACAATTTTTATATCTTAGTTCTTTTTTTAATTTTATATTATTAAAATATATTTAAAAATCACATTAAATATATAATAAAAACATTTATATTTTTTCATATATGTTATATTTTGAATTTTTCAAAACGTCTATAAATTATTAGAAATTTGAAGATCCCCACTCTGAAAATTTTGTGATCAATAGATTATTTTTTTGTCATAATAAGTTACAAATGATCATAAAATTGTATTAATATGAACTTTTATTTAATATTATAAGAAGATACACATGATTTTAAAACCATATGAGTAAAAATATCATTTAAAAATAAAACACATATATATATATATATATAGATTATACTATATACCATAAGATTACATAAATATTTTAATATTAAAACTTTCAATGAATTTTCAAAAACATTTATAAATTATAAACTTATTAAAGATTTCACATTGAAAATTTTGTTATCGATGATTTAAATATTCAGTTATAAAATGATATGAATGATCATAGAACTGTATGATTATAAATTCTCATTTAATAAATGACTATATAAAATATACTATTCTTAGAAAAATAGGTTGAACTATCTTAACTTACATTATATTTTTTATTAAACTAACTATCGAATTGATAAATAATCTACCAAATTTGTTTTTGCACTTTCTTTAATTAGAAACTACGAAATTACCTAATATGATTAACGTATATATGAAAATTAATTATTATGAATAATAAATATTTGATAACAATTTTGGTATCTTAGTTTTTTTTTTAATTTTATATTATTGAAAGATATTAAAAAATCACATTAAATATATAATAAAAAATTTATATTTTTTCTTATATGTTATATTTTGAATTTTTCAAAACGTTTATATATTATTAAAAATTTGAATATTCCCACTCTGAAAATTTTTTGATCAATAGATTTTTTTTTTGTTATAATAAATTACAAATGATCATAAAATATAACGCATATGAATTTTTATTTAATAAATATTCAAACTAAATAATATATTTTTTTTTTCACAACTAAATAATATATATATATATATAAATACTAATGATCTAAAGCAACAAGATTGGCTGATCAATATATAAATACCAGTTGAAATCTTTCAAAAGAATGTGAAAGACTAAAGTCAAAGTAAATATGGTTTTAGAATAGTAATTATATTTTACTAACCGAAATACCGAAAAAAACCGAACTGAACCGAAACCAACCCGATATTCGGATTGAACACCCCTAATCCAAATGAAGCCAAACTATTGTTTCATTCTCCAAAATATAATAAAAAGAATAACTTAATCCCGCGCAAGGCGCGGGTCTTATGCTAGTTATATATTGAAACGTCGAAGTTTTGTATTTAAACGGAAGAAAATGAAAATACTCGACAATGATCTAGAACTAGAAGTGGTAAAGTTTGCCTGCATATTTACAAAGTTCAAGAACGTTGCTGTCCCTTCGCATGTCCACACCATCATCATGATTTTGATCAAACATTTGACCAATATAAAAGGTGGTTTCAATGTTTTAGTTTGGTGTACTTTAATTTTGAATTGTTTTAGGCAATACTATAGGCATATACTGAGGAATAGTGATCTTATTACTCAAGTGCTATGACCTTTTAAGGAGTGACATCTTTCAAGAAATAAATGATGAACATTTATAGTTTGCTGACCGTAAACATTTTTAATTATCAATATGTTCGACATATGAATGCATGGTCATGCGAAAACTGTTATGACAAAAACTCAATGTTTCAAACATGTAAACTGTTATTAACTGCACCTAATCAAAGTCGTGCCTAGTGCCTATTGGAAAAGGCACGGTTAGGCCCCGAGCAAAATAGATGATTTTTAAGGCTCCATTATGTTAATGTTTTGTATAGCTTATTGGTTTGGTAATCTCATCTTAAATAGTACTCAAAGTTCGATTGCATTTAGTGGATATTTTGCAACCTTATCAAAATCTCTCAGATGATTATGTTTTAGGGTCCGACATTCATAAATAATCACATGCAACACAACAAAGCAATAATTGAAAAACTATGTTTTCTTTTAATAGATCTACACATCCAGTCTATTTCCATTATTTGGCATATATAAAAAATATTAAAACGATTAATTTTTGGGCAAATTACCAAAACAGAACAAAAAAAATAACATAGAATATGAATGGTGATCAGGAAACGGCGAGGAATAATGCATTCTCTAACGTTTATAAAAAAAATCACCATTCACAAGGAATAATAATTTCCTCTCATTCCTTTTTTATAGAGAATTAAAGAACAAAATTATTCCTTGATAAAATTGATAAGGAACAACCATTCTTTTTCATTCCTGCTATTTTATTCCCGAACATTCCTTTTTTATTCATTCCTCTTGTTTCCCGAATGGTCACCAGTCAGACCCATAGTTCTTCCTATAGTATAAAACCATATATATTTGTCCATTTATTCTCACTTTTACCATTTCTATTTCTGAAATTTAATGAAATAAATAGTAAACACTTAATAAAACACCTATATACATATACACAATTTTTTTTTGGTTAAAAAACTTGATAAATAAAATTTTAAAATTACATTCCACTAAAAGTTGAATTAGTCTTCTACGAAAAATGGGTTTGTAGAAAACAAATTCCAGAATAAAAAAGTCCATCTATTTTTTTTAGAAAAAACAATCTAAAAATGATTAAAATTCTAAATATGGAGAATGTGAATTCTACTAATTGTAAAAATTGCTACTTTTCTTTTGAATGCAGTTTTTACTTTTATAAAGAATTCTAAAATTTTGGATATGCGAAATCTAAACTTAACAGGAACATCTACAAAAAGTAGAAATTGTATTCATAATTTTTGTCATTGTTCTATACAGTGTATAAGGTGCCTTCTACGGATAAAAAACCAGTTTTCCAAAAATTAAAGAAGTTTCAGTTAAGAAAATATTCTAAAAATATTCTAATTTCCTAAAACGTGTCATGGTCAATTTTCTTTGTCAAAATATTTATAAAAAAAATGATTTTGGCTTTTCTTCTTCATCAATCTACTATTTATCTATAGTTTATCTTGTGATTTTCAAAAACTCTTGTTCTATGATGCATATCTACACGATATGTGGTGTTTGGAAATTTAGTGTAAGCACAAAATGGTTTTTTGGCTGATGATAAAGGGGGTAGGTTACTGTTATTGGAATCAAGTTTTACCTTAGAGGATTTTAAAAGAATAGTTTTTGTGTCGGGATATTTTTGATCTGTGTTGTGTGTTCTTTTTTTTAAATTGTTTTTACATTTTTTTCCTTTCTAAAACATTATGGGATTACCTTTTTTTTATCTTTTTCCATTAAACTTTTTGACGTCAAAAGGCTATTCTATTACTCAAACTTGAGGTGGTCTGGGTAACCAAACCGGAATAGAACAACCAACAAAGTGTAACTCTCTACGAAAAGATCTAGCAGTCTTAGCTAGAAAATCTGCAGTCTGATTATGCGCCCGTGGAACGTAAGTGATGTTGAAGTCCGGAAAGCATATTTGTAGCGTCTCTATTCTCTCCAATTCCGTCGCAAAGCTTGGCCACGTCTGAGGATCCTTAACCATAGCAATCAGTTCCTTACAGTCTGTCCCAAAGCTCTGGTAGGTCGAGTGCTGCAGCATACTCTCCATCGCCCACCGCAGTGCTTCTACCTCCGAATGTAAGGCTGATTCACGTCGAGGGAAGTTTTTTGTCCCCATAAGCTGAATATTTCCAGAGCTATCCATCCATGTCCATCCACATCCACTAAAGTTAGCTGAAAGTGTCCAAGAACCATCTAGTAAACAAATATTTTCCAAGCATACAGCTTGGGGTTCCTCATTTATAGTGTCTTGTGTCACTGCTTGTACCACTTCATTAGCCTCAAACCATGCATGGCATTCACTCTCAGCATGTCTAACTAGTTCCAGAGGATCTCTATCTATGCCCCTGAAGAGTTTTTCATTCCTAGCCTTCCAAATGAACCATATTATTCAGGGATAAGGATCTCTGTCTTGCTCTGGCTTTATGATACTATTTTTCCTCCATAATAGATAATCCATGTTTGTGTAGACGCTCGATACCGGAAAAATATTTGGGCACGTCGGAGTTGAAGATAAAGACCATACTTGACGGGCTGGTGGGCATTCAAAGATTACATGTGTGACAGTCTCCTCTACTTCTCTACATCTTGGGCAGTAATTGTCACACCTCATATTGCGTCTAACTAAATTCCTCGTTACTGCCACATGACCAGTTAACAACTGCCACATAAGATGACATATCTTCGTAGGGGCCTTCAGTTTCCACGCAAAGGCCTGGAGCTTTGTAATACTTGGCTCCAAAACTTCCATCTCCTCTGTTAACTTTAATAAATTCTGCGCCACCCAATATCCAGATTTAACCGTGTATTGGCCACTCCTTGTAAAGTTCCAGTAGAAAGTATCACGACGGTGAGTTGAGCTTATGGCCAAACTCCTTATGAGTGGTATATCCTCAGGATGAACATAGTTCTCCAATAGTCCCACATCCCAATCCTTCAATCCCTGATCAATAAGATCGCTTACTCTCATGTTAGGGTTCATCACAGGAGTTATGGGGGCAGCTGGCCTGGCGGGATTCGATGGAATCCATAGATCCTCCCATACCTTAACCTCATAGCCTGAGTGTATCTTCTGTCTAATCCCCAGTAGCAGCAATTTTCTTGCAGCAGAAATGCTAGTCCACACATAGGATGGGCTACTAACAGGGCTTACTCTCAGTGGTGAGCTCAATCTATAGTACCTTCCCCGTAAGATTCGGGCGACCAGGGAATCAGGAAACTGTACTAGTCTCCATTGTTGTTTAGCCAGAAGCGCCAGATTAAACTCATGAATCAATCGGAAGCCAATTCCACCCTCCTCTCTGGGTAGACAGACTTTCTCCCATTTCGCCCAGTGTATTCTCCTTTTTGGTGGATTCGAGCTCCACTAGAACTGAGCAATGGCACTTGCCAAATTTTCACATATCTCCAATGGGAGCAGGAAAGTTGACATGACGTATGTCGGAAGAGCGAGCAGAATGGATTTAATCAGTACTTCTTTTCCACCTTTTGAGAGCCATCTACCTGTCCATCCATTCACTCTATGCATCAGCTTATCTTTCAGAAATGCAAAAAGTTTGCATTTAGATCCGCTTATGTCTTCGGGGATGCCTAAGTATGTTCCCATTCCTCCTTCATTCTGTATCCCAAGTGCGTCTTTAATCTCTTGTCTCGTATTTGCATTAATCCGCTTACCAAAGAGTAAGGAAGATTTGTCAAAGTTGATGCATTGACCAGACGCTTTACCATATTTCCTGACTACTTTCATTACCATTAAACTTTTTAAAAATGGTTTTAATTTATGTTTATTTTGATTAAGGAAAAGTTAGTTTTGGGATTCTGAAAAATATTATACTATAGGGACAATTTAGTGATAATTTTATACTTTAGGGACAACTATGTTTTTTTTGGTTCCGTTTTGGCAATTTTTTCTTAATTTTTTATAATTAAATATATAAATAATTTAAATCAACAATATTCAATTTTTGAAATTTATAATTCATCATTAGTAAAAACTAAAAATATTTTTTTTTAAAACTAAACTATTTTGATACATTTTTCTTTCGGAAATGAAAAAAATAATATTTGTCTAGGCCTCTAATAGTCTGGACACGGGCACTGCACCTAATAATACTTTTGAGGGGAAATTACTACAACAAATGTATTATTTGTCAATGAGATCATCGAATGCTTAAAATTATATAGTTCTTTTTGGCCGTCTGCATATATTTATATAAATATAATGCAACCTTTGGATACTCATAAACATCATTTTGTCCAAAAAGAACATTTGGGTAGACTTTTGCCTCCACACAGAATCAAGCTGTCTGTAGTACAGATCCTATCTTCTCTAATAATTTTATAGAATTACCACCGGCCGGAGTATGCTGGTGGTTGAACGCATACATTTGTGTTATTGTATTTCCTAATTTAAAATCTGCTGGGAGAAATGGTTTATGATCTTTTTCAGAAAAGTAAATAAATGGTTTGTGATGTGTTATTGTATCAGTAAAAACTAACTCCGGATCAAAAAGAGATTAGAGTTCAAAACTCAAATTCCTCCTAATCAAATAAAAATCATTCTAAAATTTTTATTATTGTTTTAGTGTAAACATCATATAATACACCCACATAACAGAAGATTTATCCATATTAGAAAAGATCAAATGTCAACAAAACAGAATATTAAAATAAATAACCCTGGTCTTTTCACCCACGCTGATTTCTCCTCCCTCTGGGTTGTTTAGCATGTTTTGAATTGTTGCTTTAGCCTCATGTAACCTAGGATTTCTGTTTCGTCCGGTCAACCGAAATTGTAAGCCACCGGATCTCTCTTTCTGGGGAATATAAGGTTTAGAAAAATTGTACCCTGTACACAAAACTTTCTTTTTAATTAGGTAAATACTTTAAATTTCAGAAGATGTTACCTTGATTGCTAAACACCAAAGTTTTAGTCTTTTAGATTTGCTACTATCCATGTTCTTTTTGTATTATGAGCCAATTGACTCTAAGGTTTAATATATTTTATTTAAAAAATAATAATAACATTGCAGAAAATCTATTCTATTAAAAGGAAAGCAGTCTTGAAAAATCTACTTATTTAACTAATAGTATATTGGTCTACCTATTATTTTGCCTACTATCTATGTTACCATATATTACTCTAATCATAATTTATTCCCTTTTAGTCCATATAAGGTTGCATATGTTTTAGTCTATATATATAAAATCATACGTGTTTTATAAACGGACCTATATATTAATGTTTCAAATTGGCTTATAGTTTTCAAATTCAGATTGGACCTATATTATTAATGTTTCAAACAGACCTATATAACAAACAGACCTTATACGTGTTTTATAAACAATGTCTTATATATTAATGTTCATAATGCAGAATGCTGCCATGTGAAAAAAAAAAAGAGAAAATGTATATATGAAAATGCCGTAGTTGGTATAACTTATCGTACACGAAAATAAAAAATACTTCTTCAATATATCGATCTCATTCATATTACAACCATGATAGTATTATTGAGTTAGAACACTATAACATTGACCTGATTAAACCACCTTATTTATCTCAAAATCTAATATACAAACTATCTATACCACCTTATTTGTACCACCTTATTCATCTCAAAATCGAACATACAAGCTATCTATACCAAACCAAACCATTTTAGCGCATATTTGGTATGATTCAAACAGTTTTATAACGTTGGTACAACTAAAAAATTGACAAAAATTCAAATTTTAAACTCTGCTATGTTATTGCCTAAAGTGTTACCAACTTTCTACAAAAATCAATTTAAATGTATTGTGTAAATCTTTTTGTTAACAATATATTGTAGATACGATATCTAATAACAAAATCCAGAAATATTTATTGTAGTTACAATATATTTAATACAAAATCCGGAAATATTTATATTGCTTCGTCTACAAGTTTTATTTAATATCACAATTAGTTATTATTTTTCTTATACTTACAGAATTTTCGCTAACCTACTTTAATTGGATTAGTATTATCTCCTAGAAATTAAAAAAATATATTCTAATTACAATATACTCGCATAATATTCCTTATTCCGTAAAGTAACATATTTTATCAAATCTTTAAAATATTGTGACCTACATTTGCGTAACTCATGATAACATATAAATCATAATAACTTTAAAATTAAAAAATCTACATAAACACAAAATAATAATCTATGTAAACTTTGGTTTTCGCCTGGAAAAAACCTGCGCTTTCTAAGCGCGGATCAAAATCTAGAAGTATGTTATTTTATGGTAGTTATAGGGCATATGATTCTTCTTTGCAGTATTAGATACCAATCAAGTACCTAATTATATATTCACGTTTCTTGTATAATCATAAATAAATTCATTATATGTCAACGTAGACGTGTCAAATGGGTTTCATTACATATACAATTTCTTAAACCAAAATTTGACAGGAATTTTACATAGATAAGTTTTATTCAAAATGGTAAAGCTCTTATTACAGGCAAGAATGTGATGTGATGTTTGTTAATACAAAAATATGTATAGTGTATAGTATGTATTGTGGAAAAAGTCGATACATAATATATTTTGTTTATTAATGTGCTATATATAATATTAATTGGATGTTCTCAAGCTTAGGTGTGTAGTTAGCTTTTGGTTAGAATCTAGGGGATGTTTTTTACCTGTCAGCCTGCAATCCGGCGTTTTTATCTCCAGAAGTTCTTTGAAACTCGTCGGCTTTATGCTTCATCATGTTTGTGAGCTCTTGTTTAGATTATAATAGAATCTTTCAGGGAAAAAAAATATTAATTGGGTGTAAATTTTGGTTATATGACAATTTACCCAATATGCCAATTCACCCAATTACTAATTAAAAAAATCGTCTCAATTAGTTGCAAAAGTGAGTTATATGATAGTATTATATCCATAAAACGTTTCAGCAAGGTTTGTTTCTAAAGCAAGGAATAATGTGTAGAGGTTTTGGAAAACATGTTGGTATTTTTATGTTAACATTGTTTTTTTATTTGTATTTAAAAAGCTTTTGATAGGTTAAACAAACATTTTTTTTGGTGATGTTATCATTAAAAAAAACTGTTTTACTTCGTTGACATCTTTTTTCAACTTATTTTTTAAGATTTACTAATACACTTAATGATAACATGTGCGCGGAGTAAGTTTTTATATTAGTGTTTGTTCATTAAATAATTATAACATTTTACAATACTACAATTTTTATCGATTGTAAAATGACGAATACAAATGTTGTTCTCTTAAATGTATCATCATTGTTGAAGAGTTAACGTATTACATCTCATTTTAATTATTTTTAAGACGTCAAATATACAAAAGAAAATTAAGTTTTGCGGCTCACACAAATCACCAAAACCATATAAGCAACATCGATTGTAAAATGACGAAAAGAGTAGGTTTCTGCTCTCAATTTGTTTACTATTGACTCTTCATAAGCGATTTCATTTATATAATACTTAAGAGTTTACCGATAAAAAATTATATAATACTTTACCATTTTAGTATATGTAAACTATGTACAAACTATGAATTGCTTGATTTATTAAATGATAAACCAGAAAACTTATAACAAATAGTTCAAATATCTTATTTTTATAATTATAATAGCTAGATATGATATTAGAGAGAAACAAATATTAGATAGTGATCAAATCTCTCATTCTTCGAACAAACTCAAAAGTAGGTAATTGAAGTCTTATCATGATATTTCACTAAAATAGTTTTTAGGAATATAAATCCAAACTAAATTATTTAATCTGAATGAATATATATATATACTTCCAATATTAAAATTCACTTCGATTTGAAGAAGTTTATTTATGTGATTGTCAGGATTAAATAACATATTAGAAATCACCTATTTAAAAAATAATTTATATTCATAAAAGTATATACATTAGAATAAGCACATAACTCAATATCAATACTTTTTGTTTATTTACAGTCATGTTTTTGGTAAATAAATCAAAACAATAATTTTTCAACTTTATATGGTAGATAATTAAACTTTAGTGATATTGTCATAGATATATACAATATATTTTAATATAAATATTTATTATTCAAATTTCCTACTCATATGATTTTATTAACATTTGTGTTGTAACAAAAATTTAAACCGTTAATCACAAAAGTTTTAATGTGAAATGTTTTCAATACAAATTTCAAAATTAAAATATTAAGATCTCAGTAATTTTTCAATGCAAATTTTGAAATTAACATATTTATATATTTGTATACAGTATATAATTTAGTTTAAATGAAATATATATATATATATATATGAATAATTATTAACGAGAGTTCATATTTATACATTTTATGATTATTTGTATCTTGCTTGAACAAAAAAAAAGTTAAACCAATGATCACAAAATTTTCAATGTGGGATTTTTACTATTTTTAGTAATTTATAATCATTTTAAAAAATTCAAAAATACAACATATAAGAAAAATCTAAATTTTTTATTATATGCTTAATGTGATTATTAAATTTGTTTTGATAATATAAAATTAAAAAAGAGAAATGATACAAAAAATTATTATCAAATATGTATTTTTCATAATCATTAATTTTCATATATATATATATATTAATTATATTAGATAATTCCTTAGCTTTTATTTAAAGAAATAATTGATAATATTCTTTGGTACACTACTAATCAATTTGATATTTAATTTAATAAAAAGTGTAATATATACTTAATACGGATCAACTTATTTTTATGAAGATTCTAAGGATTATCATAGTGATGACACATGTTTACGAAAACATGTTGTAATGCTCAAAGATTAATATATACTAGATATTGACCCACGCTTTGCAAACGCAGAATATTTTATGACAAAAATTTTTACTAATAATTTAACAAATATTTTGTTAATTTATAGGAATTTTGTGTATTTAAAATATTTGTATTTAAATCAATGCTTTTAAATTCGAACCCTAAAACCCTAGACTAACCGATTGAACCAATGGATGATAGATATGTAGTCAAATTTATTTAAATTGTTATATTTCTTAATTTGTCACATTTTAATCTAAATTTTATAATTATTTTGTAATTTTATGAAATTATGACGTTTCTACAAAATTTTGATACAGAAAATGATAGATATAAAATAATTAAGAACTATAAATATTTCTTGGTCATATTACTCATTTTATATAGCTTAATTAATTTTATTATAATTGTTTTGTGTAATTTATTTTGTTAATAATTTGGTTTATATTATAATCAGTTTAAATTTGTTGTTAAAAATTATTTTTAGGCATTTTTCAGATAGCATATATTTTGGAATTTTTTATAATTATTTTTGTTATTATATTTATTGTACAATGTATAACATATATATATATATATATATTTATGTAATGGCTATTTTTGAATTATTGTGTTACTTAAATAAATTATATAAACATTATTTAAGAAATATAAATAAAATAATTCATTAATTTAATTGATTTATTATTAATTGAAATGTTTTTCTAGTATTTAAACGTGTAAAAAAATAAGTGCTTTTTTATTTTTTTCTTGTCTTATAAATTATTTAAATTTTCAATTATTTAATTTATCTATTTTTTTAAAAGAAAATTGTTAGAGATTACTAAAAAATGAGATCTATATTTTATATCGCTTGGACACAAAATTAATTATAATGTTGTTTGAAAACATGGATAATAATATAATGAAATGAGTACGTAGTTTCGAAACATGGATAATAATATAATAAAATGAGTATATAGTTTGAAAATATGAATAATAGTATAAAGAAATTAATATTGGTAATTTAATGTAGATTTAACTATAAAGTAAAAATGTGTATTTAATTTAAAACCTTACAAAATAAATGCTAGGTCTAACATAATATTTTTATTTTAATAAGATAGATGAGATTACGGTATATTAGCAAATCAACAAAAACCAAATGCAACTACAACATGGTTGTTTCTTACAACTGACATGTGTATTATTAGTGGGAAAATAAATTAATGAGATCAATATCTGTGTGGGAAAAAACAAATTTAAAAACGAAAGGATATCATCTGCCTTCTCTAAAAGATGATTCTTACATTTACATACCAAAAGAGAGATGCAAATCTTAAATCTTCCCCGCTATTATAATATGTGACTGTTGTTTCCTCTATCTTTTACCATCTTTGGCCTGAAGAATTCGAAGTAAATAAAATTAAGAAAGCATTACAGAAAATTAAAGAAATCTTTTTTAATAAAATAAACTTGAGAGAGAGAGAGGGAGGCCATCTTGATAAGAGAAGGAAGCCATTAGACAGAAAGAGTGGGATGTCTTGTAGAATGAACAAAACATCCTCTGTTTCTCTTGTCCTTGTCCCCTTTTCCAGATCTTAAGGTTTTCCACATTTTTTGCTATCATCATCTGGGTCCTCTCCAAAATGGTGAATTTCAACACCCACAAGTTTGATTTTGAATATTTCTTTTCTTATCTGTCATTGTCCATTTGCCGTTTTTTTTCATCCTATTGAATGTCTGTTTCATTCCTTTGTAGTTATTTATTTTTTCTTTTGTCTCAAGATTATATAATCTTTGTTTTCATTGGATGCGTTGTTGATCCATTTGTCAGATTTGAAAAATACTCAATTCCGATTTGATCGGGGACTTGGATTCTGTTTTCAGATCAAAAAAAAGAAGTAGATTTTCATGTTTCTCTTACCGTTTGTATTTCAGTTTTCCATATGTCTCAATCTCTGTAGATGATTATCTTACGATTAAATGAAATGAAACTCATCATAAATCTTGAGCTCTTTAAAAAATAAAAAAACGTCATTAAGATTTGCACAACATCTTCTACTGATCCCTGTTTTTATATTGCAGGAGCAAAAGATGGAATCTGTATCGGATCTGGGGAAGCTCTTCATTGGCGGCATCTCATGGGACACAGACGAAGAACGGCTCCGAGAGTATTTTAGCAAGTATGGAGATTTAGTCGAATCCGTGATCATGAGAGACCGTACGACAGGACGTGCACGTGGGTTTGGTTTCATCGTATTCGCAGATCCTTCTGTCGCAGAGAGAGTCATCATGGAGAAACACATCATCGATGGCCGTACGGTTAGTCATCTCAAAAGATCCTTCATTGATGTGCCTTGACCAATGGCCCAATGGGCTTGCTCTAATATTTCTATGTTGATGCAGGTCGAGGCGAAGAAAGCTGTACCACGGGATGATCATCAGCAAGTGCTGAAACGGCACGCTAGTCCAATGCACCTTATCTCATCACCTAACCATGGTGGTAATGGTGGGAGAACAAAGAAGATCTTTGTAGGTGGTTTACCATCGAGTATCACCGAGGCCGAGTTCAAAAACTACTTTGATCAGTTTGGTAAAGTTTCTGACGTTGTGGTGATGTATGATCACAACACACAGAGGCGACGTGGATTTGGCTTCATCACTTTTGATTCAGAAGAGTCTGTGGATATAGTTCTTCACAAGACCTTCCACGAGCTTAACGGCAAAATGGTTGAGGTTAAAAGAGCAGTGCCAAAGGAGCCTTCCCAAGCGTCTATTAACCGAAGCAGCCCGGTTCTTGGGTTCGGTAATAACTATGGAGTAGTCTCTAATAATAGCTACTTCAATAGTTTTGCTCCTGGTTATATTAGTAACAACCCTGGTGGACGGTTTAGTCCCATTGGTAGCGGTAGAAATGCTTTCTCTAACTTTGGTCTTGGCTTGAATCAAGAACTGAGTTTGAATGGAAACACACTTGGCTTTAACCGGGTCCCTGGGGACCAATACTTCAACAATGCTTCACCAAACCGGTTCAACAGAGGCGACTCTGCTTACAATCCCAGCAATAGAGATTTGTGGGGAAACAGTCCAGGCTTGAACTTGGGTGTCTCTGTTGGTAACAACAGAGGAAACTGGGGCCTTTCTGATACTAATGGCTATGGGAGAAGCGTTGGGACAGGTTCTGGACTTTCTGCGTTATCATTCTCTGGTAACAACAACAACACAAACGGTTTTGATGGCTCTATAGGGGAGTTGTACAGAGGGAGCTCGGTTTATAGCGACTCAACGTGGCAGCAGATGTTGCCTCATCAGTCTTCTAATGAGTTAGAGGGTTTGTCTCGCTCTTATGGGTTTGGTATTGGCAATGTAGGCTCAGACCCATCTGCTAATGCCTCTGAAGGTTACCCTCGAAGCTACAGTGTTGGAGGATATAGACAAACAAATAGAGGTACGTATCTTAAAGGCTTTACCGTTGTTTATCTCTTATGATATTTTTGGTTCTCTAATTGAGTATAATTGAGTTTAACGTTTTTAGGTATTGAAGCATAGAGAAAAAGACAGATGAAGAAAGTGATACTTGTAGATCAAGAAAGAACAATGTCCCTTGCAGAGTTGTAATTTAATATCGTGAAAAGTAGAGAAAGAGATACCTTCTTCACAGTGAGTTTATGTGTTTTTTTTTTTTTGCTTCTGTATCTAATTCTTACATAAAGATAAGATCAGATGAGTAGCTGCAAAGATGCAAGTTTGGGATGATCAAAGATTTGGTTTCTGCGTTTGTCTCCATATCAATAACTAGAGATCGTTGATTCTCGATCACTATTCTTTAGGTTTTCACTTCTTCCTTCAAGATTCTTCATGTTGTGTGCTGTGTTTGTAACTCTAATTGTTAACTTATGTTTCTTACATATTTTTTATTTGGTTTAAACATTCGATTTGAATTGTTAGTTTGAGAGAAAACATTGGTCCAAAATCATTATATTTGTTGCATTTGATATTATCTTTTTTATTTTATTTTTGTTGATTGAATTTGTTATTTCCAGGTACCACGCATATCAATACTATTAAATGGGAAGGAGTCCCACAAAAATCTACCTATAAAAATTATTTGGACTTTTTTTATTTATTATATTTGGGTCTTCCCCTATATATTATAATAACACTAGGGGAGGTCCGCGCTACGCGCGGAATTGGATCGATTTTTTATAAGAGATATAATTTTGTGAAAATTTTCTTTTATGTTAAGTTGAGTGTGAAGATGATTATGTTGTCTACACTATATTTCAATTATATAACTAAAAATGATCAGATTCTTAGTATTTTTGTGTTTTAATCATGAATTGTAATTTTTTAGTGTTTTAAGTTTTATAACACTATAAAATACATAAATCAATCGAATTCAATCTCTACATAAATCAATCGGATTCAATCAAAAGAGAGTTATTTGGTTGATTATGTTAAGTTGGGTGTGAGTGATTGTTGATTAAGTTTCGTGTTTTAATTCAATATTTGTTCTTTGGTTCTCATCTCATATATTTTTAAATTATATTTTTGCATTTGTTTGTTTCAAGATTATTATTTTTTACATTTTATGTAATTTTATGCAAGTTATTTTAAAATTCAAGAGGTATTTTAAATACCAAAATATCTCAATGCATATTTTTTTTCCTTTTAACATGTTCTTTTTATTACTACATAATATAATTTCATAATCTATAACCACTTTAAGATTTTTTAAAATGTTAAGATATGAATTTTATCCCTTTTTTCTCTCTTAAAAAATCATCTTTGTTTTGGAATATGAAAAAATTCTATAAATATTAAATTAATTATTATATTTATATGCAATAAATCTAAACAGCCTAATTTTATTTGTTTTCAGCAAAACTTGTCCAATTTGCTTTTGAAAATATATATTTTTTGTTTCCACATTTTTATTCAGTTTTCTGATTTTTTGTAGTTTATTTATTAATTAAGTTGTATATTCAACATCTAGTCTTTCACCATTATGTTTGTGTCTAGTCGCTATTTTCTAATCATAATCAACAAACTATACCATGTGTTCATCTTCCGAGATCCACAATCTATCCTATATATCATTTAATCACAATTGGCCTTTGTATACACCAAACTGTATGTGCAACTATCTAGCCATTTATCTCTTTAACAACACAATTGTTTATCTGACTTCAATTTTATCTCGTTCCATTCGTTGCTCACTCAAATCCAAACAACTTAGACCTACTCGATCCTTTATATGTTATATTAGTCTGTGGAATACATTACAAACTATGTAGACATTAACCATCCACTCGTGTCTTTCATGTTTTCTCTTCCAAACATTTGCTTAATGTTTGGTTCTTTTTTTTGTTCCGTTTAAAAATAAGTAATTTAAACTTTAAATTTGAGATATTTCATATGACAAAACTGTTTTATTAGAATAATGGTTAGTTCTATCGACAGGAAAATATTATCAAGTTTTCTATTTTCTTTTCTTCTTGATTAAATTAATTTGGAAAATAATCAAGCTTTCCTACATCAATTTTATATTTTAAACTTATTTTATTTAAGATATTTATTTATAAGTCAAAGATGACGATAACTGACATATCATCAGTTTAGTGTCCCTTGTTTTGTGTTTGGTCTAAGCATGATTTTTTTCAAACAAATCCCCTTCATTTTGTTAAATTCTAAATGGTTTTCTTATTAATTTGTCAGAGAACAAACTACTAAACTTACAAAAACATAATCACTGATCTGATATGTACGATTAGTTTTCGTCACTATGGCCAGTGATTAATCCAAAAACTTTGTAAGATCCTACTGATCGAATTCTTCAAAAAAAAAAAGTATATGATTTCTAGTAATGTAAAAGCTTATGTAGGCTACATGTTTTTCATATACTGGAAAGTTGGAACTTGTCGAAGCTTTATTCTTCTAGTAAAGTAAACCATGGATCACCTCAAACCTAATAATAATTGTGTCTCCCGTGAACAGATTCTTTTTGTTGGTTGAGTGATATAGAAAATTTATACATGAGCAAAATTTGCAGCTGCTCATTCACATTTTACACCGTTGAACAAAATGATCCAAAATCATTGATTCTACACTTTGGTCCTCCGTGTATTGTCAAAAGCTTCTTTCATCAACTCTCCAATACCACATAAATTTGGTGACCAGAACAATTATTTGCAATGGTGTACATAGAATTGGAAAACCATAACTTCCAACCAAATCAACCACTTCCCATTATTCCTCTTCCACCTTATTCTAGTCGCCACACAATTCCACTGATGGTGTTCTTCTGTTATCTTTCACATATTATATCCTCACTGATACTCTCACTGTAATATGCAACTGGAATTATCATGATGAAACACCATGTTTGTGGACATGTGTCACGTGTATAGAGTTTGGGAAGCCCAACAGCCCCATACATGATCAGAGTCAGAAGATTGGTACTTCGCAACAAACATCTTGGTTATGTTACTTCGGACTTGTTCTTGAGTCCACATCTAAGGATTTTGGATTTGTCAAGTAAATTCTTCAACGGGGTACTCCCGCACTCTGTTTTCAACGCCACTGAGCTTCAGACAATCTCGTTTGGAATCAAGAATCTCTCTGGTCAATTGCCTCAGATTATCAACATTTTCATTAGTCCAGGTTCTGAATCTGCTAACGCTTTTACAGGAGAATCATCCATTCTCAACGGAGCCAGCTTACACAAATCATTTATTCTTGTCATTCTTTCTCTGCAGAGACTGCTAGAAAATTAGCAACCAAAAGACCATTGCTTATCAGAAAGATAATATTTGTATTATGAGCTGCCATGATGACGCTTTGTTAAAAAAGAAACGAATCAAAGATATCACCAGAACAAATAACTGCCAGAAACATTGATCTTCTTCGTAAATAATCTAAGGGTAAACACAATTGTATATCTTGAGTTGCCAGTTACAACACAAAACATAAAATATAAAATTTATATAAACAGAATCCCGCAGGCTGATCATAGGGAAGCTAACGCAAGTATGGAAAGATCATATACAGATTTTCATTCTTCACAAATAGTTACGTTCCGTATATATGCTAACATTCTAACGCAGCGAAGGTCACATTAATAAAGAAAAAGAACACATAAGAGAGACTCTTGCAGCGGTTGAAGTGAGAACATATCTGTAATTATAGCATCATTAACAGGTTGTATTTTGAAATCATGGACACCAATAGGCTTGCATATTCCAAACTTTAATGAGTTTGAATCCCTTTGATATCTGGTACGGACGACAATTTCCGGATTAGAAACTATCTCCAAAAGAGGTTAAATAAGATATTGAAACTAAAGATTGATAAATCTGAGTTTATAGGCCGTCATATGTTACAAAACTACAATGATCATGAGTTTAAAGAACAGAATAAACCCAGTGTCGAGGAGAAGCACGTCTACACACATCAACTTGCCACCGCGTAAGCTTCTTGCTTCCCAGAACCTGAGAAGACACACCTCCAGCCTTCAAATCAGAGAGCAAGACAGATGAGGCAGCCATTATACTCATAAAATAATTTTCTTTCAATATTAGGAACTGTTAAGAGGATGATCATAGGGATGAATACTAACCTTTTTATAGGTGAGAATCACCGCCTGATAGATGGGTAAGATTCATTGAATTTGAAATGGTAGTGGCCTAGTGGGCAGGGGAGTTAGGTTCTAGTTAATGCTCAATGAATGCGGCTTGTAACGTTTCAGAAGGTGACTAATCGAATCTGAAACGACTTGAACAGACTATGACGGGGAGATTACTGACGAAACGTCGAGTCACATGCCATCTCAGATCCACCATTTTTGGTATACAGAATCAGAACTTTGAAGACCCGATGAACCCTAAAAATGTTAATTAGGAAGAAGACTAAGGCGAGACAGGCTTGCTTCTTGTCGGGATTTCGGTCCAAAAATCAGTATCTATATAATAAGATTCGCCAAGCCCATTAACGATACGTAAAGCAATTAGTTTTTAAATGACCATGCCACGTGTCACCTCCATATTTCTCTATTTGATGACGTGTTTCTCTGAGAAGAGAGTCACCCTCTTCTTTATAGTATTAGATGTGACCAGCATTAAAATTTTAAAATAAAAAATAAACACATGTCCATAGAAAATATACGGAGAATATGCTAATGACTTATCTTACCAAATAAAGGAGAATTTAGATGTTTAAAATTTTAATGGTCTTTAGCATATAACCAAAGGGAATAAAAGTCCATTAAAGTTTATTTATCCATTAACTGTATTTGTAGCTCTCAAACCAATTTAACCAATAAAACACGTTTCATCTTTCGGCAACATTACCAATCTCTGCATAATTTGGTCTATATAAAAATGTCAACCAAGAGTGTAAAATCAAGTGCCAAAATTTCCACTATCTATTTTACAATTATTAACATTAGAAATTCACTGCCAAATAACTGTAATAGTGTAATCGAGAAGAACACCACTAAACCGGATTATATGTGTAATGTGACACATACAATTTTGAAATTTTAACCGGTTTAGTTGTATATGATTTTGAAATTTATTATTATAAAAATAGAAAAACCATTTGTAATACAAAATAAGAATTTCAGATTTACTTAAATCATTTTGAAGCTGTTAATAGATCCATTAAATATTCCAAAAAACTTTGAATAACTAGCCCCTAAATTAAAGCTATCACATTAATAACAAAAATATCTACTTGCAAATCACGAATTGACAAGTCTAATAGGTTATTTAATTTTATTTATTGTTATAAAATACAGGAGAAGTTTATCAATTTTATAAAAAGTGTTATCAGAGTTTTCTGGATTTTACCGAGACAAATTAAATAGTTTATTTAGTTTTTTGTATTATTATAAAATACATGAAAACTCTAAACAATTTTTTTTTAAGTGTTATCATGTTTTACTGGGTTTTTACTGGGGTAACCAGTACCAATTCAAATGTTAATGGTGGATTTGTGGATTTTATCCAGGTCCAATTATGTTTCAGTTCAATTCTGGGGTTTTCGGTTAATTTCATAATGATAGATAAAACATATTGGATAATTTTGGGTTTTCAATTTAAATATCAAAAAATTAAATTTGTTCGAATAAAAATATTAAATTATTTGGATAATTTAAAATAAAAAATATCTGATATTTTGGGTATTTCAATGGTGGGTAATATCGAATAAAAATATCTGATATTTTGAATAAAAATATTAGGGTAACTCAATTTTGGGTAATTTGGTTTATAAACAGTAGTTTTTAGATATTTGGTTATTTAGAAATCAAATATAATTATTATTTATTGGTATATAATTTGTATTTTAAAACTCAGGTACCCATTTGGTTCTACGTTCGGTTTCAATTTTCGGCTTCAGAGATATCATATCTGATGGGTTATTTATGAAATTAATTTCAATTTTGGTTTTGTGTTTTTTCTGTTTGATATGGTTCGGTTCACGGTTCCATGTAAATGTACGTAGACCTATACACTATTTTATATTGAAATTCATTAAAAAAATTATTTAACTTCAAAAACAAATCCGCGCTTTCTAAGCGCGGGTCA
Source organism: Brassica napus (assembly GCF_020379485.1). Taxonomy (NCBI): domain Eukaryota; kingdom Viridiplantae; phylum Streptophyta; class Magnoliopsida; order Brassicales; family Brassicaceae; genus Brassica; species Brassica napus. The sequence goes on from NC_063434.1 coordinate 9,254,161, forward strand.
AAATCTAGTAAATCATATTATATGTGAAAAATGTAAAGCTGGTCAGTGTAAGAAAACGCATTTTTTCACATCTGGTATTATATGAATGAAATACTATAGTTTGCCGGCCAAACTTGTCAAACACGTAAGGTCTAAGAAAGGTTCATTCCCATATGTTTAGTAGTGATATCTTTTACCTTGTGCCATGTTTCTATCATGTTGTAAAGGTTGGAAACATTCTTTTCATGTATTGATTGATTACTTTGTTTTGTGCCTTAAAATGCGGATTAACGACCAGCATAGAACAATTTGGACTAAGTTACCAACAGAAAATAGTTTAGGGTCACATTTAGAAATTCAGAAAAATATAGTTCTTTTTTGTCACTTAATTAGTGGGCTTTACTTGACCTTTAAACATGACAGCCCAAGCCCAATTCTCAGTTCTCAGTCACTGAGAAACAAAACGCAGTCGTTTACTGTGCAAGCAAAGCAGTTGTCGTCTTCTGTGTAAGAAATATCTTATCTTAGGTGTGCAGACCGAAGTCTAGAGTATCTTCAAGCTTCAACTTCTTAGCTATGTCGGCCGATGATTCTTCAAATGCTACAGATATCGACGCGAAGCTCGGCTCCGATTCAAACCTTAAATCTGACGGCGACGATGCGGCGGATAATGATTCATCAAAGGCATTGACTATTCCTGCTCCCGCCGTTTGTCTTGTCCGGTTCGCCGGAGATGCAGCTGGTGGTGCCGTCATGGGCTCTATCTTTGGATATGGTGATGTTCTTCTTTACTCTTCGTGTCTTGTATGACTGGTTTTATCTGCTGTTGCTTTACTCAGTGTGGCAATCTCTCGTTTTCTCTGATAGGGAACTGAGATTTTACTCTGCTCTTCGTAAGTTTTATTCAAAACATGACTCTTGTAGAGCAGAGTTAGTTTGGTTTTAGTTTTAAGAGTGTGTTAATGTATTAAGATTGGCTGTTGAGATTATTGAACTATCAATCATTTGTCTCAATATAGAAGTTTTGGTTCAGGTTCAGGATTGTTCAAGAAGAAAGGCTTTAAAGGATCATTTGCAGACGCAGGGCAGTCTGCAAAGGTAGTACCTTATCTTATAAATGAATGTTGCATATATGCTTTATTGTTGCAGTGAAACTGAGTCATTTGCAACTTTCTTGTTTCAAGACTTTTGCTGTTTTATCCGGAGTACACAGTTTGGTTGTTTGCCTTCTGAAACAACTCAGAGGGAAAGATGATGGTGCGACTCATTCAAATCTCTTCCTCCTTTATAAGCATGCCTAGTTTTACATCAACTTGTAATGTCTCTCTTACTTTTCAGCCATTAATGTTGGAGTTGCTGGATGCTGCACCGGTCTTGCTCTTAGTTTCCCTGGTAATTCGAACCCATTATCGTGTTTCTCCTTTGGTTAGCATTATAAAGACAGATTAGTCAAATATAAGAGCTAGCTAACCAGATATCCTTATATGGTCAGGTGCTCCACAGGCTCTTCTACAGAGTTGCCTCACTTTTGGGGCTTTCTCTTTTATCCTTGAGGGACTAAACAAAAGACAAACAGCCTTGGCTCACTCTGTCTCCTTAAGACACCAAACCGGAAACTTTGGAGATCATCACCGTCCTTTACAACTCTCCCTGGCTCTCCCAATCCATGAAGAAATCAAAGGAGCCTTCTCTTCTTTCTGCAAGTCCTTAACTAAACCCAAGAAGATCTAAATTGCCCATGATTCTACTTTTCTCGTTCCTTAGGTTCTCTCTGTAGATTCTTAATGATTCCCTGCTTTTGCTGTACTTTGTGAGAGAATATTTTATGAAAGATCTTTTGATATACTTTTTGTACCGTTTGCTCTAATAATACGATCTTTTGTTCTAAAGTTGGAGATGGTGAAAGTAAGAAGACAACAAAAGCTACTCAAAAAGAAATGGCTCTGTTGTTATGCTGACATAATCTGAATCTTGAAAGTCACTTGCCTTGTTTCTGCCTGAGGCGTTCTTTGACGAAATCATTACGGGCTTTAGTACGAGCTTGCTGAGGAGCAACGTTGAGATACGAAAGATGGATGCCAACGGCGAAAGAGCTGCCCCTGAGGCAAAAAACGCCACCGTCATAGCCAGTTTTCTTGGTGATGATGGATAGCAAAACGACATTCTCAAATGCAGCTAATCCAGATTAGATGGAGTAATCAACTCTTCGTTTTTTTTTACTACAAATGGGTCAAAGTTTATGCGTTAAGAGTCAAGGAATATATAATATGAATTGAGATGGAAAATGATCGTGAAGGGAACATTCAAAACAATTGAGAAACTTTCTAAGAGACATTTGATCGAGCAGTTTGTGTGCAATGTCTATGTTTCGCTAAAGCACAAATAATGAAACATGATAGGTATTGGTGTATTACTGACCGAACTAATATCACAGATATAACTTAAACTGGTGGTACCTGTTTCTGATTTTTACCATATGGAAGTGGGTACACCTTGAGCTTCTGCAATACAAAGATCGGAAAATCTTCAGAGAGAGCGATGGTCATATTTGACCATATCACGATTAATTCTGGGAAAAATACATTACGATATACATAAAGATAAATTTTAATAATAATCAATAAAGGGGATGTAGCTCAGATGGTAGAGCGCTCGCTTAGCATGCGAGAGGCACGGGGATCGATACCCCGCATCTCCAACTTTTTTTATTTTTTCTCTCGCTCATGGGCTACATGAAAAGGCTTCCTCTAAATTTTTGTCAGGGTCCAATGGGCTTTAATAGAAAGGCACCTTCAGTTTTACTAAGTTTAGACTTCCTTCGTCACCTCCTTCTCCGGCGCCGTCTCCGATCAAAAGTGAAACCTGCTTTTCCTGCTACTTAATTCTCCAGAAGCTTACCGTGGGATGATGATCCGAATAAGCACCGGTGTTCATCGCCGTCTGTGTTTTCGATTCTCAACTCTCGCTACCTACGTTGAGCTAGATCGAGCATCTGCAAACCCTACCGTCTCCAAACCTCTCGTCTCGAGAAACAGGAACACAATCCCGATCCCCCACAGGAGCAACCCCGAACCCAAGGGCCAAGATCTTGACTTCGTCAACGTAGCTCATAGCCACCTGATTCAATCCGACTGGGACAAGCTCGAGAAGCTATCGCACCACTTGGATTCATTCAGAGTCAAGAACGTACTACTCAAGATCCAGAAAGATTACGTTCTCTCTCTCGAGTTCTTCACCTGGGTGAAACACCAGAGCCCAGGCTCCCACTCTCTCGAGACCAACGCCATCGTCCTCCACACTCTCACCAAGAACCGCAAGTTCAAATCAGCAGAGTCCATCTTGAGAGAGATACTCTCAACCGGTGGAATAGATTTGCCTGCGAAGCTGTTCGATGCGTTGCTGTATTCGTACAGGGAGTGTGACTCCACGCCTCGAGTGTTTGATTCGCTCTTCAAAGCTTTCGCTCATTTGAATAAGTTCAGAAACGCTACGGATGCGTTTGTGAAGATGAAGGAGTACGGTTTCTTTCCGAATGTAGAGTCTTGCAATGCGTACATGAGCTCGCTGATTGGTCAAGGGAGGGTTGACATCGCTCTGAGGTTTTACCGAGAGATGAGGCGGTGTAAGATATCTCCCAACACCTACACTCTCAACATGGTTATCTCCTGTTACTGCAGGTCTGGGAAATTGGACAAGGGTGTTGAGTTGTTGCAAGACATGGAGAGGTTGGGTTTTAAGGCTAATAGCGTGTCGTATAATACGTTGATAGCTGGTCATTGTGAGAAGGGTCTTTTGAGTTCGGCTTGGAAGCTTAAGAACGCGATGGGGAAGAGCGGGTTGCAGCCTGATGTGGTTACTTTCAACACTCTTATTCACGGGTTTTGTAGAGATGTGAAGTTGAAAGAAGCTAGTAAGGTTTTCGGGGAGATGAAGGCGGTGAACGTGGCTCCAAACACTGTTACTTATAACACTTTGATTAATGGGTACGGTCAGCAGGGTGATCACGAGATGGCGTACCGGTTTTATGAAGATATGGTCTTCAAAGGGATTAAGCGTGATATTTTGACGTATAACGGGTTGATTTTGGGACTGTGCAAGCAAGCTAAGACGAAGAAAGCTGCACATTTTGTTAAGGAGTTGGATAAAGAGAGTTTGGTGCCAAACTCGTCGACCTTCTCTGCGTTGATAATGGGACAGTGCGTGAGGAGAAACGCAGACCGTGGTTTTGAACTGTACAGAAGCATGATTAGGAGCGGTTGCCATCCGAATGAACAAACATTTGATGTCTTGATGTCCGCCTTCTGTAAAAATGAGGATTATGATGGAGCAGCTCAGGTGTTGAGGGAAATGGTCAGAAGATCAGTTCCTCTTGATTCAAGGACTGTTCATCAGGTCTGCAATGGACTAGAGCATCAAGGGAAAGACCAACTTGCGCAAGAGTTGGTAAAGGAGCTGGAAGCCAAAAAGAGTCTTCAAGAACCTTTATGTAACTGAAAAGTAGAATGTATTTATTGTTAACCAAAAAAACTTTGTATGTTCAGTGGAATTAGAAGTTGATTACGTTTTTAGAATGGATACAATCTCATAAATATTACAAAACAGAATGCAAGAGTATATGTTATAACAACAAATGAATATCTCAAATGAATTTGAGGGAAAATTACACTCCAAGAATTTCCTGTTCTTTTTGACAGAACTAGAATATAAACAGGAAAAGAATTTACGGTTCCGGCAGTTAAGATTTGACTTGAGTAACGCAGGAAAGACACTATCAACAGCAAGGAGATGTGATCACATAAGTAGAAGAGAGGTGCACTGGTTGATGGGGTTCCAAGGGTTGAGGTTGGGGCTTTTTCTGTAACCGGAGGTAGTGGTGGCTCAGTGACATCATCAGCATCTGTGAATACCGGGTTTGGAGCAGGTGGATTGGGGTCTTAAGATTTGACTTGAGTCACGCAGGAAAGACATTATCAACAGCAAGAAGACAAGGAATGAACATCCAAAAAGAAGAAAGGAGGTGATCATGTAGAGGCTAATAGCTTGAATTGGGCGCAGAGGTTGAATATTGCGGTCGGTGCAGCTCAAGGACTTTGCTATATGCATCATGATTGTACTCCTGCGATCATACATAGAGATGTGAAATCAAGCAACATCTTGCTTGATTATGAATTCAACGCCAAGATTGCTGATTTCGGGTTGGCTAAATTGTTGGTTAAGCAAAATCAACAACCTCATACCATGTCAGCTGTTGCTGGATCCTTCGGTTACATTGCTCCAGGTAATTGGCTCTATCTGAAGTACGTTCAGGTGCTCAAGCCTTAGTCTATAGGTCTATGCTGATATTTTTTGAGAAACTATGAATAAAAATCGAGAAGCTTAACATTTGTCAAAAAAAACTTTTTTAAAAAATTTAACTATATGTCAGTTACTTTTAAATATTAATCACAAAAACATATTTTGGAAAACTTATGGTTGGTGTTTCAAAAAAAAAAAAGGAAAACTTATGGTTGATGATGCTCTAAGAGTAACTTGATTGGCAAGTTTCTCAAATATATGTTTTTCCTTGCTTTTTTTTTTGTAAAAATTACGTATAAAAACCCTAAGAGCAGGTCTTTGGGTTAATAAGCTTTGCTAAGAAGATGGAAGAGATCAAACTCACTTTCCCAGCCGACTCTCCACCGCTTTCGGTCATCGTTGCTCTCTCCCTCTCATCCTCTCCGGTAACCATCGACTCCTCCTCCTCCTCCTCCTCCGCCGTCCCTTCATTCGTCTTCTCCGACGGGTACTCTCTCACTTTTCTTCAGTCTGATTCCTTCCTCTCCCTCTGAAACTAAAACCCCTTTTGTCTGAATCTAGGCGAAAGCTGACTGGGACATCAGTTCTTCTCCGATACGTCGGTCGATCAGCTAAGTCTCTTCCTGGTTTCTACGGCCACGATGCTTTCGAATATTCCCAGGTCTCAAACAAGATTCTCCTCACTGTAGATTTTGTTAATAGTGGACAAAGTCTCAACCTTTACTCTGTTTCTTCTTCTTATTGTTTTTAAAGTCTCAACCTTTGACTTTGTTTCTTCTTGATTTTGTTTTTAAAGTCTCAACCTTTTTACTTTGGCTTCTTCTTGATTTTGTGTTTAAAGTCTTTAACCTTTTTACTTTGGTTTCTTCTTGATTTTGTGTTCAAAGTCTTAACCTTTGTTTTGTTTCTTCTTGCAGATTGATGAGTGGATAGACTACGCACCTGTCTTCTCCTCCTCTGGCTCAGAGTTTAAGAATGCTTGTACAAGTGTCGATAACTACCTTCAAAGTGGCACCTTCCTTGTTGGTCATTCTCTTTCCATCGCCGATGTTGCTGTTTGGTCAGCTCTTGCTGGTATGTATCCATCATCTTGCTGTTGCAATGTTGCGCCTGTCTAGCAAATTTGTATATCGGTTATAGTCTCTTACACACTGTTATCATCATCATCAGGATCCGGTCCGAGGTGGGAGAGTTTGAGGAAATCGAAAAAGTATCAGAACTTGGTTAGATGGTTCAACTCGATATTGCTTGAGTACGCCGAGCCACTCAACAAGGTGGCTGCGTATACTGCGGCGAAGAAGGGCTCAGGGAAGCCTGCATCTGTTGCACCAAGATCCAAAGACCAACAAGCATCAGACAAAGGGAAGCCTGAAGTGGACTTGCCCGGTGCTGAAGTTGGAAAAGTCAAGCTCCGGTTCGCTCCAGAGCCAAGCGGTTACCTCCACATCGGACACGCCAAAGCCGCCTTGCTGAACAAGTACTTCGCCGAGCGTTACCAAGGGGAAGTGATCATCCGTTTCGACGACACCAACCCCGCCAAAGAGAGCAACGAGTTTGTTGAGAATCTAGTCAAAGACATCGGTACCTTGGGTATCAAGTATGAGCGTGTGACCTACACTTCCGATTACTTCCCCGACCTGATGAGCATGGCGGAGAAGCTGATGCGCGAGGGAAAGGCTTACGTGGACGACACGCCGAGGGAGCAGATGCACAAGGAGAGGAAGGGTGGGATTGATTCGAAATGCAGGAACCATACCGTCGAGGAGAATCTGAATCTGTGGCGAGAGATGATCGCTGGAAGCAAGAGAGGGTTACAGTGCTGTGTCCGAGGGAAGCTAGACATGCAAGATCCTAACAAAGCTATGCGTGACCCGGTTTATTACCGTTGCAACCCTATGTCTCATCACCGTATAGGGGATAAGTACAAGATCTATCCAACGTATGACTTCGCTTGCCCGTTTGTGGACTCCATTCAAGGCATTACGCATGCTCTTCGGTCTAGTGAGTATCACGACAGGAATGCTCAGTACTACAAAGTTCTGGAGGACATGGGATTGCGGAGAGTTGAGATTTATGAGTTTAGTAGGTTGAATCTAGTGTACACTCTTCTCAGCAAGAGGAAGCTTCTCTGGTTTGTTCAGCAAGGGAAGGTTGGTGGGTGGGATGATCCACGCTTCCCTACGGTGCAAGGCATTGTCCGTAGAGGTTTGAAAATCGAGGCACTGATTCAGTTCATTCTTGAGCAAGTAAGCCTTTTTTTACTTACTTCTCGTTGTTGTTCTGTTATAACAATTATGTGTTGAATCAATGTTCAAAAAAATAGTTAGGCGGTGATTAGTAGAGGACTAGAAATCGGATTATTAGGAGATAGATGAGCTTACTGGTTAACAAATTATTGATTTATTTTTCATATATTTTACATTTATAGTTTTATAAAATTATTTTGATGAATTATAAAAATTAGATATACAAAAAAAGAAAGAATTGAACAAATTTGTGGATTTGAACTAACTGTATTGCTTGGTTTATGATACTTAGACCGATTTAGATTGTTTTAAACCAATTTAGAACGGTTTTAAAATCTGCCAATGCGTCTAGACCGATGGTTTTGATTAACATTTCCAGGGTGCTTCCAAGAATCTAAACTTGATGGAATGGGACAAGCTGTGGACTATCAACAAGAAGATAGTTGATCCTGTGTGTCCTAGACATACGGCTGTGGTTGAAGAGTGGCGTGTACTGTTGACATTAACCGATGGTCCTGACGAGCCGTTTGTCCGCTTGATACCAAAGCACAAGAAGTATGAAGGTGCTGGAGAGAAGGAGACCACTTTCACCAAGAGGATATGGATCGAGGGAGCTGATGCGAGTGCCATCTCTGTTAACGAGGAAGTGACTCTGATGGATTGGGGAAACGCCATTGTGAAGGAAGTTACAAAGGACGAGGAGGGTCGTGTCACTGCGTTATCAGGCCTTCTGAATCTCAAAGGGTCTGTGAAGACTACAAAGCTGAAGCTCACGTGGCTTCCGGAGACTAATGAGTTGGTTAAGCTCACGTTAACAGACTTTGGTTACTTAATCACCAAGAAGAAGGTAAGAATGCTTATTTCTACTTTGTTTCCTCTCTCAGAATCTTTGATTATCGTTTTTTTTCTTTTACACAGCTGGAGGAAAATGATGAGTTGGTTTTTGCTAAGTTTGTGAATATGGACACGAAGAAGGAAACATCAGCACTTGGTGATTCGAATATGAGGAAGGTAAGAATGCTTATTTCTACTTTGTTTCCTCTCTCAGAATCTTTGATTATCGTTTTTTTCTTTTACACAGCTGGAGGATTTTCCTGAGTTTGTGAATCCTGACACGAAGAAGGAAACATCAGCACTTGGTGATTCGAATATGAGGAACCTGCAGCGTGGTGATGTGATTCAGCTGGAGAGGAAAGGCTACTACAGATGTGATGTGCCTTTTGTCAAGTCTTCAAAACCCATTGTCTTGTTCTCAATCCCAGATGGAAGGCAACACCAGCCATTGTCTGCTAATTGAAGAGAGAACTCTTATTGTTCTTTTCTTCCTATTTTATGAAAGCTGTATTAATAAATTACTAAAAAGAATCTCTGTTAAGACAAGAATCTATTTTGCTTTTTTTGTTTAAAAGTTGCAAACTTAATCTTATCTTCTTTGATTAGTGTATTATAAGGGAACAACAAAACAAGAAGAAAAAGATTGTGTTGTTAGTTTGCTGTTCTTGTCTCATTTCTTGGGTTGGTATCTGGACTTGATATTCTTAACCTGTTTGGGTTTGAACTGGAAAGACTTAACAAGAATGTCTTCAGGAAGAGCACTAAAGAGGGAAGACTGTGTTCATCTGCTCCCTCGGCCACATTTGAGATTGTATCAGTCTTCAAGAACCTTTAGGTAACTGAAAAGTAGAATGTATGATTATTAACCAAAAAAACTTCTGTTTGTTCAATGGAATAAGAAGTTGATTACGTCTTTAAGAATGGATACAATCTCATAAATATTACAAGACACAGTGCAAGAGTATATGTTATAACAACAAATGAATATCTCAAATGAATTTGAGGGAAAATTACACTCCAAGAATAATTTCCTGATCTTTTTGACAGAACTAGAATATAAACAGGAAAAGAATTTACGGTTCCGGCTGTTAAGATTTGACTCGAGTCACGCAGGGAAAGACATTATCAACAGCAAGGAGATGTGATCACATAAGTAGAAGAGAGGCAAGAACCATTGCAAAAACAGAAAGGAGAAGAGATAGAGTGAGTTGGGTTTGTCCACTAGGTGCTGGTGCAGTGGTTGACGGGGTTCCAGGGGTTGGGGTTGGGGCTTTTGCTGTAACCGGAGGTAGTGGTGGCTCAGTGACATCAGCATCTGTGAAAACCGGGTTCGGAGCTTCAGCTGGAGGTAAGGACCCGGGACTCACAACTTCTAAGAGGCCACCGGGTTGCACAGGGGCCATGTAAGATAGAGTTTCTTTGCTGGCCAAACATCGATTTCCTGCAGAAGATTATAAACAAAGTTAGGCATTGATGTTAACAATTTTGTGTTGCGAAACCTTTGGTAGGGACACTTACTTCTGTATCTTGCAGCTGTGAATGGGAACTCGGTGATGGTTCCATTTATACCAGGTCCAGTAACATACGAGTTAATCTCAACAGTTGCGTCAGAGAAGAAGTCAAATGGTTGAGATACAAACTCGTTCTGAAACAGCTCCACGTATACTGGGAGCTGAGACTTCTGCAGCCTCTCCACAACATTGGTTTGCCCAGTGACGAACCCATCAACGACCGGAAAGACTGATGATTTGCCGATGACAACAGCGCTAGCGAACGTCTTTATGTCTTCGATAGCAGAGTCGAGAATATCACGGATGGTTTCTTCAACTTTGTACACAGTCTCGTACTGGCTCTGCTTCTTGAAGTCAACTAGAACTGAGCTGTTTGTTGACTGAATCATGACCTTTGTGGTTGTTCTATTGCTGTATCCAGTCTCTGTGAGTGCATCAAGAACCGCTTTGACCACGTCGAGCCCTTGCTTCTCTCTCAGGTATGCTGCATTCTGAGGGAGGCCAAAAAAGACATAGCCATGAGAAGATTGTCATGGTCCTATCGGTGAAATGTAAAGACATAAAGAGAAACACGAGAGAACTCACTTCAACACTGATCAAAACACCGGAGAGAGTGGTGGAGTTCTTTGCCAAGTTTAGGAACTCAGAGAGCGAAAGAAGCTTCCCAGAATTTCTCTCGTTTGGATTCCTAAACATATTGAATCGTCTGCTGTAGGGGTTTGAAATAGCAGCTGCACAAGACGTTTGGAGAATAGTTATTGTAACTTCTAGAGTAGCTAGGAGCAGAGAGAAAATATCCCAAACTAGTTACTATAAATAGTAAGAAGAAGAGTGTACAAAACAAGAACAGCATATAACTGAAAATTAGTAGAGAGACATACGAGTCAAGGTCTGGATCTCAGGCCATGTGAGAGTAAAGGTGTAGATTCCATTAACTGAGCTAATCTCAGGAACACTTGTTGAACGGTTTCTCAAAGGAGATTGGGCGACCATTGTGGTGTTCCCGAGATCGATCGAACTTGAGCAAAAAGGTTTACCGTCGCTGGACATTTGGACCGAGCAGTCGATAACATCAGCACCATCATTGATTGCCTTCTCATATGCCAAATTTGTGCATCCTGGATAGTCTCCACTCGCACCGTTTTTGGATATCACAAGAAAATCCACTGAAACATTGAACCATTTAGTCAACTACTGAAAGTCATAACAAGAAACAAAGACAAGTTGTTACTCTCATACCTTGTTTTGTTGCGTTTCTGGCCACGTGGGAGAAGCACTCTGAGGAAAAATATGAAAAAGAATGTTTTAATTTCGAGTATTTTCATCAACATATCAATGACAAAGTGCTTGTATGTCTTAAGAGTCTTTAGCTTACCAACGGATGCAGATGCAGTAATGGGAAAATCAGAGAGCACACCATCGACAGAGAAGTTGCCATTATCCATAAAAGACAGATACTCAGACACTGGATCGAAACTATAGTCATGTGCAATATCAACATCATTTGCAAACCCCGACACAAACACTTCCAACCCTGCCTTGTGAGCATCTTGAACCAAGGAAGTGGAGGGAAGCAAGTACTGCTTGTCATCGAGTGGCAACACGTAAGACTTGGGAACAAGAATCCCTGAAGCAAACGTCTTGACAAAAGTCAAGTTACTCAAGATAGAACCGTATGTTCTGTTCGTCGTCGGCTCGAACTGTTCTTTCTCGAGGAACCTGAACACAAAGCTCGGTCCTTCACGCCCGAAACGTCCAGCGATCTTCCTGAAGAAGTTGACTTCAGGGGAAGAGATGAAGTCAACGATAACAGTTTTCGTAACTGAGACCAGAAAGTTGCTCATGCTCAGATTATGCTGAGCGTAGAAGGCGTCGTGCTGAACGTTAAGCCAAAAGCCTTGAGGTTTCATCTCCTTGTTTACAGTTTGAACGGTTGAGATCGTGTATCCATTACCATCGAACTTGTCTGAACGAGATAATATACCTCTGATGACTGCAAAACAAAGACGAATGAGAAGTTGCACGAAGCAAGTCACTAGTTGGGTTGGGGCGATGAAGAAGACTTACGAGAAACATTAGTGAGAGCTCTCAAGGAGAGATCAATGGTGAACCAACCGGGAGTAGGGACACCATTAACCGGGTAAGTGGATTGACCCTTTGGGTAAACAGATTCAACGTTTGAAGCATTGCTCATGGTTAGATCAGGGAAGCAAATCCCAGCTCCGTCTTTGGTGAGCTGAAGATCACACCATAGAACAGCATCTAATACACTTGTCTGCATTGCGAAGTTGTAAGCATCGAGGCTCGAATCTGGGAACAGTCCAGAGAACCCTCCACGAGCAATCACGCGAGGTGAAAAGCCTACCAAAGCAAAAAAAGGTTTGATTTTTATGAAACATATGTCCTCAAATAGTGTTCTTGTGGAATCAAAGTAAACGAGAAAGTGAGGGGACTTACCAGAGAGCGTCTTCCATTGAGTTTTAGGTCTTTGAGCATCGATTTGAACAGCAAGAAGCTGAATCAGAACAACACCACAGAGTAACAGCGAAGAAGCTCGTAACCCTCGCATTGTCGGGATTATTCTCTTTACGCCGGCGACTTCACCGGCTTCTTTTTACAGAGAGGTTGAGGTGGAGAGAGAGGGAGAGAGAGAGTCTTGTTTAGTTTCTAGCTGTTTCGTTGTGTGGGATTCTTGTTTATATGAACGTTTTATTAAATTAAATCAACGAAAAAGTCTGATGATTTGATTTATTCTTACAAGTTCACCAAAGTGTATCCATCATTGAAATGATTTTTCTAATAAAATAGTTGTAGCCTACCACAATTACGCGTAATCACGTATTTGTTTTTGTTTTTTTTGGGACAGTCAAGGAGCCGAGATTTTGGTTGGTCGGCTTAAGCTGATGTTGCTGCGGTCTTTGTTTCTCGGACTCTTTCAAGTTTCGACAGACCTTTACCAATATCCACGAAGCCATCCACGCCACCAATTACAAGCCATCCACGCCACCAATTACGACATCCGAATTAAAAAGTCATATTTTTGTAAAAAGATTTGTTAGTATTTATAAACATGCAGATTTTTTTTAGATAAATAGTATTATTTATTGGGTAATAATAGTTAAAAAATGTTTATTGGACTTTTCCAATAATTTCTAAATTTATTAAAGTTAAATATATTATTAATAAATGAAGTCTCATATATATATATATATATATATATATATATATATATTAATATCGTTTAAATTAAATTATATACTACATAAAATATAAAAATATTTTAATTTCAAAATTTTCATTGAAAAATTATTGAGATTTTAATATTTTAATTTTAAAATTTGTATAGAAAAATCTCACACGATTTTTCCATAGAGCTTCTGGTCTTTATTTACAAGAAATTTTTTTTCTATCCATGAGGATCTCACCAAAGCGCATTGCACTTCTAATAGGCTATTCAATTGACGAGATAAAATATAACCAAAGTATATTTTTTTGATTAGAGGTTAATTCGATCATCATTAGAGGTTAATTTAACGGTTTAAATTTTTGTTACAATAAATATACAAATGTTAATAAAATCTTATGAGTAGAAAGTGTCAATAATAGTATGATTTATATTAAAATATATATATATATGTAAATATCACTAAATTTTAATTATATATCATATAAATTAAAAAAAAAAATTATTTTGATTTATGTACCAAAAATATAATTGTAAATAACAAAAAATATTGGTTTTGATTTATGTGTTTACTCTAATGTATACATATTATTTTTTAAATATGTGGTTTCTAATAAGTTATTTGATTTTGACAATCCCAGAAATACACTTCTTTAAATCGAAGTAATTTTTAATATTGGAAGCACTATATATATTATTTCATTCAGATTAAATAATATAGTCTTGATTTTTATTCCTAAAAGCTTTAATGAAATATCATGACAAGATTCCAATCACCTTTTTTTAAATTTGTTTAAAAAATGAAATATTTGATCATTCGTCTAATGTTTGTTTCTCCCTAATATCATATCTAGCTATTATAATTGTAAGAATGATATATTTGAACTATTTATAATAAGTTTTCTGGTTTTCATTTAATAAATCAAACAGTTTTTAGTTTATATATAACTTACATATACTAGAATGATAAATTATTATATATTTTTTCATTGGTATACTTCTTAAGTAACTAAACTGTAGGTTAATAAAATAAATAATTTATTTTGTTGTTCTAGGATTAGATGATATTTAGACCAAACTTGTGAATATATACTAGATATATATTTATATTTCGAGTCTGCACTTATATTCTATAATAGCTTGATATAGTAAATTTGAACACTAACTTGTGAATAGAGTTTGCGAGTGATTTTCTTCAAAGATTTAATTTTTAGATATGTATCTGAAATGAAACTAATTTTTACAGATGCTCATTTTTTTAAATTGATACTTATGCAATTTACCAAATTCACATAAGAAGTTAAAAAAGAAACAAAACTAATATTATTGAAAAGGAAACGAGAACGAAAGAGGACTAATTTATAGAGGTAGAAAATGAAATCACTTATGGAGAGCCATAGTAAACAAATCGAGAGCAAACCCAACTCTCTTTCGTTATTTTACAATCGATGTTGCATATCTAGTTTTGGTGATTTGTGTCAGCCACAAAACTTAATTTATTGTATGCATATAAAGTATTAAAAATAATTAAAATGAATTATAACATGTTAACTCTTTAATAACGATGATACATTTAATAGATTAACATTTGTATTCATCTTCTCACAGTTGATAAAGATTGTTGTATTGCAAAATGTTAAAATCATTTAATAAATAAATATTAATACAAAAAATTTACTCTGCGCAAAAGCAGATTATCGTCTGGTCCACGTAATAATTCGGCCAATGTAAGGAAAGAAAATAATAATATACTTCTCCATTTTTTAATATAAGTCGTTTTAGAGAAATTTTTATGTTTCAAATTATATGATGTTTTCGGTTTTCTATGTAAAATTTAATAACACTTAATGTTATATGACCAATGATAATATACTTTCTATTTTATTATTGGTTGATTTATGGTTAGATAAATAATTAATGATGTTTTTGTTTTGAAAATATAAAAATTTTATAATTTTTTAATTTATGTGTAAAAGTCTAAAGCAATTTATATTAAAAAAAACCGAAGGAGTACTATAATGTTGTAGTTATTTATTTGGTTTACATCAAAACATCATTGGTCGGCGGCTCAGCGCGAGCCAAAATGAACCAAGTGGTGAATGAGTAATCAACAGCTAATGCGGGTCCCGTTAACGTGGCCGTCATGACTTATCTGTATTTGTACACGTGGCGAATATCTATTGGTAGTTACTCATGAAATCAGCAAAGACGCGCAAACCTGTACGATATACGTGAGGCCGATGTTTGCTGTATTAAACCACCACTTTTGAAAATCTTGTAACACATCTTTTATTTGTTGTCGCAAATAAAATAAATTTCGAAGGAAAGTTTCTAACCAGGATGTTGATGTTGTTGTGTATACATTGGAATTTATCTTTTATCGGATTAAAATATATATTTATTTACGCCGTCAACCTGCAATACTTAATTATTTCAGGCTCATAAATTAATTAAATAAAGCTCTCATGTGATGTTGACCTCAATCTTGTGCTTACTATGGTGTAGGGCGGTTTAATCGACGACCAACATACAGAGCCGGGCTTGTACAGAGTCCTACGAAACATCGGTATGGGGCCCCCACTCTATGGGGCCCCCATTTTCAGTTTATTTTTATATGTACGTATAGGAATGTAAATATTGTGTAGGTTATTGTCTACAGCTCAAAAGTAACTTTGGTAATTAACTTATTTGACTATTTGTATTTCATTTTTTTTATATAATAAAACTAAAGAAAGTGAAAGGCATTTCTCTTTAAAATTGCAAGACAAAACTTGATACAATGTCTTTTCAGCTTCTTCTCCTCAGAATCAATTGTTTTGTTTATAATTATTTTAGATGTTGTTTAAACAATTAAACTACGATTATTAAAATTTTATTTTTGAATAGGGCCCCTAGATTCACAGGTCCGGCTCTGCCAACATACCTGGCAGTCTACAGTATTACGAGAATTAATTTGTTTTTCCCTTCAAATGATTGGACCCGTTAGGCCGTTACATGGACTCTTAACGGAACACACATTTATTAGTATTTTGTAAAAATTTACAGATATTTTGTTATTAGAATAGTTGTTTAATTTTACGAAATTTTATTTTTCCAAACAAAAATCCTAATATACAACTGGTTTTGACATTGAACTGTCACACTTTGCGAATATGTTTGAGCATGGAGCTTGAGATCCGTACACTACGCCTCGAGTAACCCAAGTTAATCCAAGACCGCCTCTCTTTGTTACTAGAATGCCGATCAAGATATCAGTCTGTTGATCATTCCAATAACTTTTGAAGTTTCAGAGCGAAAAATGACACGCTTCAGTTCAAGGCTGATCATGTTCTCGTATCAAACCTATATTGGCTGCGTTTAGCTTAAGCCTCATCAAGATTGTCAATGAAAGTGAACGTGCTTATCAGCTTATGCTGTGAGATAAAACATGCACATTGTGATCTAGTAGGACTCAAACAACCTCTCCCAAACTCTTTTTCTTTGACCATGATGACTGATGATGAGACCCAATGTTACATTTATTGTTTTAACCCAATGCATCAGAGACTCTCATATCTAAATTTTCATTACAATTATCTTTCACTTACCTTTGTACCTTTGTATCTTTTCTTATTGTCAAACTTTAAAGTAGCTAAGATATTTACTTTCTGTTAAAAGTGCTCAACATATCCTGTACTGTACTGACTCATGACTACTCTTCATTAGCTAGTACACATTAATACTTCGCTACTTTTAGATAATTATAAAAAAAACAAACAACAAATGACACACACTGGTCATTTAATTCATCTTTTCTTATAACAATAGCGAACAAATCAGTTTCTAAATTATATAGTTTGGAAGTTTGCTTCGAAACAAACACAAGTTGGGAAATAACCACCAAACAAAAAGACGTTAAAGAAACACCAAACGAATAAAAAAAACATCATAGACAAGTTGGCATGTGAATGTAGTGCTTACATGTGAATGATGTTAATCCTTTTATAGATATTTTGGTCTATCATTTATAATAATAGCTAGATACTATTACAGAGTGAGATTTGCCAACATGTTTACATATACATTTTGGTCGTCAATATACTTGTTAAAAATCTTTGATGATATAAAAATATTTAGATACTTGTTCCCATCAAATTACACTTATAAAATTACATATCTTAATTAGTACTTTTCGTAATAAAGATCCCCGTAAAGAAAGTTTCTATACTAAATAATGCTGCTTGAAAACTTGTGACCATTGTATACCTATTAGGCTATTACCTCTCTGCACACAGCATCCTATTACAGTAATAGGATGGAACCAAGGGCGGATCCAGAAATTTATTTAGACTGGGGCACATAACTATATTTATTATAATTAATATGATAATTTATTCAAAATATAACATAGTCATATAAAATCTCAAAATTAAACTGAAAGTTTACAATAAACTAAAAACATTAAAAAAAGAAATAAGAAACTTATATTATACTATAGACATTGGTTTCAATGTAAATTGACAATGTTTCTAAAAGTATTGTTCTATAAGCACCTAATAAAACCAACTATAGTAGTATTTCATATACATAAACAATGAAATGAAGTGAATAATTTAGCTGAAATCAAATATATGATAAATTATTAGAAATGATAAATAATTTTACTTACTAGAGACTCTAAAGAAGTAATCTTGATGGATTCAACAATGTTCAATTTTTAAATTAATACCTAAAATTAATGTCAACAACATATTCCGTGTACAAAGGTTTGTGCTATTTAGTAAAATTAGGAAATCTTCTTTTGTCTTTTATAAAGAAAATAGACATAGGACTTGTAACATTCAACTTCAACAAAAAATATTAGGATTTTTAACATTTTGATTAATAATTATATGGGCTGGAACACATTAATTTTATTTGTAATTGGACTGAAACATTTTTGTTTTGTTTTGATTGGGTGGGACACTTTTTTGTTTAATTTGGGTGGGGCAATTTTGTTATTTTTCTCCCTGATTTAACTAAAACCAAATTTTATTTTACTATTAAGAAAAGAAAAAAAGAAGAGTGTGGGGGCAAGTGCCACACCCATTCTTCTCCTCCGTCCGCCCCTGGATGGAACTAAGTAACGAACTCAGTGATGGGAATTAAGTAACGAACTCTTGACATAACTAAGATTATTACAGTTAAAAAAAAGATTATTACAGTAACTATTTGTAAATAGCTTGGCCACAAAAGGTGGAGTGTGAAATCACTCTTTAAAATGGGCTTAAGACCAGTGTTGACGTCAGCAGACCCATTAAGCCGTATTGTAATTTTGTTAAGTAGAGATCTGATGGATGATTTATGTTTTACCTTTAAGTATATTTTGCACCCATTTTTGAACATCTACCAGTTTCGGACATGAACACCATTGCGAAGTTTCGAAGCTAGTAAAAAAATGGTTAGGCAGACATTAATTGAAACCCATTTAATCTAGTAAATGGTGTAAATGCAGACAAATATGAGATGTCAAGAGAAGTGACACGTAGACAAGTCGTTACATTGTGAGGTCAGCGTCCCTTGTCGAGCTGGACGCACATCCCATCCACATGTCTCCCTCACCGAGCGAGTTTCGTAATCCAATAATATACTCGCGCGCGTAAGAAATAGTAACAAGCATTCGCATTAACAGCACCTCGCACGAAACATAAAACTCGTTTTATTTTCCCTCCTCTATTCACGCACGGCTTAGTTAATTGCTCACACGTATAGTAGCAAAAAAAGATCGTACCTTTTCTCTATGTTCCTTCATCTTCTTGAGGTTGCTTCACGTGACAAAAGTTTGCACATTGCGGTTTAGTTCCTCCCTCTCGGTTCATTCGCCACATCGATATCGATGTCATCGTAGTGATGAATTCAACGCCGAATGTTCCTTCACCCGAGGTAAGATAATTAGGACAATATCTTCCATCTCTCGAGATTTAGTCGATTTTGTAGGTTGCGTGATGGAGTCGTCTTTGTTCTTATCTTTACCAAAAGAATGGTCGGTTAACACAGTTTTGTTTTGTCTTTGCTATATTAAGGACAAATTTTCGAATTGTTTCTTTTTTTTTTCTTAGCCACAAAGATCAATCCCTTCAATTACTCCAGCGAAGCTTACGATGATCTGTTTCCAGGGAGATTCGAAAAAGAGGATTCTATCGTGATCAAGTGTTTTCAGGGAGATGTCAGGGTTCGTGGGTGTTGTGGTTTCGGATCCATGGTTACAGAGCCAGTTCACACAAGTCGAACTTCGTACTCTCAACTCCAAGGTTTCTTTTCTCTCTCTCTCTTTCATTGTTCCTCTTTTTTACCTTTACATGGATGAAACTAATCAATCTTGATTTCTTGTGTTAGTTTGTGTCGTTGAAGAACTCAAGTGGAAACATCGCAATAGAAGATCTCCCTCCTCTATTGTCAAAGTTCAAGGCCATTAGTGCAACATTTAAGGAAGACGAGATCAAAGAGATACTTCAAGAGTTAGCTTCTGATACAAGCAGTGATGTGGAGTTTGAAGAGTTTCTCAAGGTACTGTGGTGTTTCTTGTTGGTGAACCACTATGAATGTGATATTGATTGATCCTATGATGTGCAGATATATCTCAACTTACAAGGCAAAGCAGCTGAGAAATCTGGTGGACACTCATCCTCATTCCTGAAAGCCAGCACCACCACACTTCTCCACACTATAAACCAGTCGGAGAAAGGCTCTTTTGTTCAACACATCAACAGATACCTTGGTGATGACCCCTTTTTGAAGCAGTTCCTTCCTCTTGATCCTGATTCTAATCAGTTGTATGAACTTGTGAAAGATGGTGTACTTTTATGGTAAGCTGCACGTTTCCACATGTTTAGAGTTATTCATCTCGAGCATCTGAGGTTTCTAACTTTTGACTTGTTTCTCTCCTAGTGCAGTAAGCTCATAAATGTAGCAGTTCCAGGGACAATAGACGAACGAGCCATCAACACGAAGAGGGTGCTTAATCCCTGGGAGAGGAATGAGAATCACACGCTTTGTCTCAACTCTGCCAAAGCTGTGGGATGCACTGTTGTTAATATTGGGACACAGGACCTGGCCGAAGGACGGGTATGTTTTGTCTCCTCAGTGACCTATTAGCTAAGAAGTGTTCTGACCATGGAGGTTGTATGATGTTTTGCAGCCTCACCTAGTGCTAGGATTGATTTCACAACTCATAAAGGTATACACTCATCCACATATATTACTTTTGCTTCTAAAACATTCAAACTTTACTAGATCACAGTTGCATTAGTTTGTACAAAGGTCTTTTTTAATCGAATAAATTTAACATTCTTTCAGAAAAAAATATATATATATGTATATTACTTTTGCTTTCTGTTCTCAGTTATTTAACTAAACAATGTTGGTAAGTGCAGATTCAACTGCTGGCTGATCTCAACATAAAGAAGACACCTCAGCTTGTTGAGTTGCTTGAGGACAGCGATGTAAAATGAGCTACCAATCACGTTATCTCACCAGGTGTTGTGAGTTATAAGTGTGTAACAAGTTTCTTATCTGTTGCAGGATGTTGAGGAGTTGCTGAGATTGCCCCCTGAGAAAGTCTTACAGAAATGGATGAACTTCCATCTTAAGAAAGGTGGTTACAAGAAAACCGTCTCAAACTTTTCTTCTGATCTAAAGGTATTACTATTTGGCTTCTCAAAGTATAACTTGAAAAGGCAACCTCTCTCTTTTGCTTATCCAACCAAACTCTTTACATTCAAGATTGTACTTATGTGCTACTGTTCCTTAACTTTTTGGATGAGAGAAATAATATGAATTATAAATGTCATAATATAAACATACACTCTTTTTCACTTAAGTTTTGGTACTTTCATTTCATGGATGCAATTTGTTGAATCATAAAAAGCAATTTTATGAATGAAATTTCTTGAACCTCATCAAACTAATCTTTAGGATGCACAAGCCTATGCTTACCTACTCAATGTTCTTGCGCCTGAACACTGTGACCCGGCTACACTAGATGCAAAGGATCCACTTGAAAGGGCTGAACTAGTTCTCTGTCATGCGGAGAGAATGAACTGCAAGCGCTACTTGACGGCTGAAGAGATTGTTGAAGGATCTCCAAATTTGAATCTCGCATTTGTGGCACAAATATTCCATGAAAGGTTTGTATTCTCTTAAACTTTCATCTGTCAAGCAAACTTTTAAGTTTAATTGTTTTGTTCTCTATACACTTAGCTTCACTCTTAACTCTATGTACCTGTTGCAGGAATGGTCTAAGTACGGATGGTAAGTATTCATTTGCGGAGATGATGACCGAAGATGTACAGACTTGTAGAGATGAAAGATGCTATCGGCTATGGATCAACAGCCTGGGGATTGAAAGTTATGTCAACAATGTGTTTGAAGATGTTAGAAATGGGTAAAGCTTTTATTTATATTTCCTTTTAGTAACGCAACCAATCTTTAGAAGTTGTACTAAAACGGGTTTGGTGCCAGATGGATTCTTCTGGAAGTTCTTGACAAGATCTCTCCTGGATCAGTCAACTGGAAACACGCTTCAAAACCTCCCATTAAGATGCCATTTAGAAAAGTGGAAAACTGCAATCAAGTGGTAAAGATTGGGAAAGAGCTAAACTTCTCACTCGTAAATGTAGCTGGAAACGACATAGTCCAAGGGAATAAGAAGCTCATTCTTGGTAATCATCATTACCCTAGAGAGAGCCCATGTTTTGAGTTTCTTCTTCTAGCTTTATGCAAGAAGGTTATGTTTGTCTGTCTCTCTCAGGTCTCTTATGGCAGTTGATGAGGTTCCATATGCTACAACTTCTCAAGAGTCTGAGGTCGAGGACACGTGGTAAAGATATGACTGATGCAGATATCCTCAGCTGGGCTAACCGGAAAGTAAGAACCATGGGGAGAAAATCTCAGATAGAGAGCTTCAAGGTAACCTTTCTTTAATATCAACTTCAAAAACATTTATCTTAGTACTATTGTCTCAAATAAATAAAAAAATGCTTCAGGACAAGAGTCTATCGAACGGGTTATTCTTCCTAGACCTTCTATGGGCGGTTGAGCCAAGAGTTGTTAACTGGAATCTTGTCACCAAGGGTGAAACAGGTTCACTATTTTCCCACTCTATTCATTCTTACTAGATTCTACTTTCTATTTCTATGTATCATTTTAAATGGTGTTTAAGGTTTCTTCACAAAGATTAAAAAAATACAGAATTTTATGCAACTTATCTCGGTTACATCAAATGAAAGAATTTCAACCAATAAAAAAAATATGCAGTATTTTTTTTGTAATTGGTTGCAAATTTCAAATGACATTGAACAGTAAGAAGATCACTTATTGTGAAACAAAATCAAAATCCTTAAACACCCCTTAAAATGATACGGAGGGAGTATCTACTTTCTCTGTTTAACCAGAATCAAAGCTTATTTGGTTATCTTGATTGTTGAAATATTACAGATGAGGAGAAGAGGTTGAATGCTACGTACATAGTCAGCGTTGCAAGAAAGCTTGGATGTTCTGTTTTCTTGTTGCCTGAAGATATCGTTGAGGTAAAGAACCACGATCTATAATGTATTCTCTGGTACTTGGTTAGTAGAGTTAATGATGGACAGATGGTGTCGTGTCTGGGATGATGTTGTGACAGGTGAATCAGAAGATGATCTTAATCTTAACGGCGAGTATAATGTACTGGAGTCTTCAGAAACGCTCAACGGAGAGTTCGGATTCGTCGTCGAGTCAGAGCACCACCACAACGTGCACCACCACCAGCACAGACGCGTCTCCTGCTCCGTCTGTCACGGGAGAGGACGAAGTTTCCTCGTTGAGCGGCGAAGTCTCAAGCTTGGCTGTTGATGACAACGAGGCTGATGCGGTTTCAGACATTACCATTGTCTCCGAGGAGACACCCAACGAATAGAAAGAGAGAGAGTGTGTGAGAGAGACAACAATATCTCTTGCGAGAGCAAATTAGCCTTTGTAATAACATCATCTACTCTGTAATCTGTATGTGTTTTGTATATTTGTTGTCTTTACAAATAAATGAGAAACGATGTCTATAATAATGTTAGGTTCCGGCTACGTGATATGTGGCATGAGGAGCTCTAGCCGGCGGATAAGTTCCCAAGGAAAGCAAGTCGTGTTGTAACAATTGAAGACGTATATACCAAAAAGATAAAAAGGTTCTGACCAACGAAGCAACCAAAAGGTTCAAAATATGGTTAAGAGCGGTTGTATACATCTACATCATTTTGGGTAATTATACGGTTTAATTGTTTCTTTCCTGGTTTAACATAACTCTGGTTTATTATGTGAACGCATCTCGATTAGGGCGGTATGGTAAAAATACTAAAAAAACGCGCCGCTCGATACGACGTCGTGGGGAGTGAAACTGCCAAAACTAAACCCTCTTGACGAAATAGAGTCTCTCTATGCCTTAGGCTCTCCAGCCTCCTCGGCATAGGAAGCGTAACATATATAAGAAGAAAGAAAACTTACAGAGAGACAAAGGTTAGGCTTCATCCAGAATTTCAACGCTGCTTCTTAAATAAGGTTGATTATTTTGTTTGATTTGATTTGATTCAGCAGCACAAATCTTTTCATTGTAACACAAGTTAGGGTTTCAGGTACGAGTTTGTGGGATTTTCTCTATCTCAGTTGCACACTATTATTCTTCTTCTTATCAAGATTCTAGTAAATTATGTATATCCCTAAGATTGGGTTGATATGTTTTTTTCCAGTGGAGGGGACACGTAAGTTGAATAAGACGTAAACTAGGTACTCTTATAGAGATTGCTCAAAAAAAAAAAAGGGTACTCTTATAGAGAACTACTAAAAGCTATCTTTGTGCTTCCTTGATGCGTACGTTTGCGTAAAGCATTGTGATACATGAGCACATAGACCAGAAGTATGATGATGTCTTCTCTCTATTTCTTGATTTCATGAATTTTTCTAGGATTTTCCTTTTTCCTTATTGCCTTTTTCCTAGAGAGTTCTCACATATAAATAAGGTTTAGGTCTCTGTAGATAAATTTTTACTCAGTTTCAGTTTCGATTATTATATCTCAGAGAATACTTGTTAACATATATTTTCATCAGGTATGGACTCTGAGGCTGTTTCAAAACCAGTGATGCACAACGATGTTGATGATAATAAGCCTTTAGTGTTCAAGAAAAGTGTTGTTATACCCTCAACTGTTAAGGATGGAGATTCTGAGGATGATACACCTTTACGTTCCATAATCTCCATTGCGCCAGAACAAAAGATCAACGGAAACAAAGGTTTGGATAGGTCAAGTAGAATCATTAGACATGAAGAGTCAGATGATGATGAAGCTCCAATATCGTCAAGGTTACAAAAGAAGAATGGAAATAAACTTCTGGTTAATAAGTTACAGAATGATTCCAAGCTTCAAAGTAAAGGGACAAAGGTGTCTGGCAAGAGACTTCTGGAGAAGGACAGTTCTACACATCAATCTTCCATGAAAAAGCACAAGGCATCATCTTCATCTGCAAAACAAGATTCTGCGAAAACCGAAAATTTAGATAGAAAGAGAAAGGCTGTGGTATCACCTAATGAAACTGATGATGATGATGATGATGTTCCAATTGCCAAGAGAATCAAGTCAGATTCCTCTAACAGTAAAACACCATCTGCAAAGCTTAACGTAACAAAACAGAGTTCTACTTCATCATCTAAGAAGCCGGAAGTGACAAGAGGAGCTTCTCCTCCGCCCAAGAAAAGGAGCAAAAGATCCAAGAAAAACTCTGATTATGCAAAGTCTTCAAAATCTTTACGTTCTGGAGATGGGAAAAAGAAATGGACTACATTGGTGCACAATGGTGTCACCTTTCCACCACCTTATCAACCTCATGGGACTAAGATTTTATACAAGGGAAAGCCAGTCAACTTATCTCCTGAGCAAGAAGAGGTCATCCCTCTCTCCCTTTCCCTCAGTGTCATATATATTCTTAAATATCCTCCAATGAATCAGCTTCATTAATCATTCTGCTGATGATTTGCTACTTTTGTAGGTTGCAACCATGTTTGCTGTGATGAGGGAGACAGACTATTATAACAACCCTTTATTTAGAAAGAATTTCTGGAGTGACTGGAGAAAACTACTTGGAAAGAAACATGTGATACAGACGCTAGATGATTGTGACTTTACCCCAATATATGAGTGGCATTTGGAAAAGAAGCAGGTAACAAGTCAACAAGACTCTCTAATTTTTCAGTTTATACGACTGCATTGATGTTAATTACAGCTATATTTTCTTTCATTTGATAATGTGCAGAAGAATAAAGAGAAAAAAGAGAAAAAACAGGAGCAGGAAGAGAAGTATATGTGGGCTATTATAGACGGTGTCAAAGAGAAAGTAAGTTCATGTAAATGCTCTCCATCTTTTGGGTTAAGGCTTACTTACTGTGATGGTTGTCTCTCTCTTTCAGATTGGGAACTATAAGGTTGAACCTCCTGGGTTATTCAGAGGCCGGGGAGAACATCCTAAGGTTCTTTTCTTCATGAATGTTTCATAAATAACATGCATTTTTGGGTTTAGGTGGCCTTTGATAAAACCAGTTTATGACCTGATTTTTTGCAGATGGGAAAGTTTAAGAGGCGTATACATCCTCATGACATCACTCTAAACATAGGGAAAGATGCTCCTATCCCTGAATGCCCCATACCTGGTGAAAGGTGGTATTTTAACTTTAGTCTCTGGAAATGCTGTAGTCTGTGTAATAACAATGTGACTTGGTTTTGCAGATGGAAAGAAATAAAGCATGATAACACAGTCTCATGGCTAGCAATGTGGAATGATCCTGTTATCTTAAGAAAGGAAAAGTATGTTGGTCTGTCAGCTAGCAGTTCTCAGAAAGGACAAAGCGACAAGGATAAGTACGAGAATGCCAGGAAGCTTAAGGTATATATGTAGTCCAGATTTATTCTACAGAGACATAACCTATTCTTAGCTACTTAAATTTTTTTGTTCAGGACCACATAGAAAGTATAAGAGAAGCTTACACCAAGAACTTTACTTCTAAAGATGTTCTAAAGCGTCAGATAGCTGTGGCTACCTATCTCATTGATAAATTGGCACTTAGAGCTGGTACTGATAAGGTAATACGTAAATGATATGCGAGTAATGACTAACTAGTATGCAGAACAACTCTCATTATTAAAAAAAAAAAAATTCTCATTATTTGTTCACTTGTTCTGGACAGGATGATGATGAGGCAGACACTGTTGGTTGCTGTACGCTAAAAGTAGACCATGTGGTGTGCATTCATCCAAATCAGTTAAAGGTATTAATTGGATCTTGAAAGTGTTGACGCTAACTTCATATGGCTTGATCTTGACAGACTTTTTTTCTCTTTCTAATGTGTGTTTTAGTTTGATTTCCTTGGTAAAGATTCAATAAGATATGAGAATACTGTTGAAGTTGAGCCTCCTGTTTACAAAGCCATTGGACAGTTCAAAGCTGGTGAGTTATACATGGATTTGAGTTTGTGTTACAACATTTAAATCGTTTCACATGAGTTTTATTAATAAATTGGTTTAACTTTTCTATAATCATCCATCCAGGTAAATCCAATTCAGACGATCTTTTTGATGAGATAGACGCAAACAAACTAAACGCTCATCTTAAGGAGCTTATGCCTGGACTCACAGCTAAAGTATTCCGTACATACAATGCATCCATCACCCTGGATAAAACGGTATGATTGAAACCTTGGCCCTCTCAGTTTTGTTGCTGTTTAACTTCCAAAAAAGTATGAATCTGATTGTTCTATAACAATATATGTTCGGATGCTGTGACAGTTGCGTCGAGAAACCAAAGATGGTGTTGATGTCAACCAGAAAAAAATAGTTTATGATCAAGCCAACAAGGAGGTGAGATTGCCCAAGTTATAGTGGTTTTCTTTACTTCCTTGAAAGCAAAAGAATGATGAGTATATCTTTTTTAATTCTTGCAGGTGGCCATAATTTGTAATCACCAGCGTGCTGTTACAAAGTCTCACGGTGCACAAGTCAAGAAACTGAAAGATAAGATAGATGAACTCAAGGTAAAATCTCCTTATACAAGATTCTGAATAACCAATAATATGTTAACTTTAGGAAGTTGTCTTAATCTTCCAATGGATTTTTATAATTTGCATTGTGTTATTTATATTGTCACAGGAGGGTCTAAAACAACTTAAAACCAACCTAAAGAGGGCTAAAAAGGGAGAAGCTCCATTAGAGAGTTCAGATGGAAAGAAAACGAGAAACATAACTCCAGAAGCGTAAATATAACAAAACCTTCCTATCACTTACACAAGAGACTTTTAAAACTAGAATATCTATCTGAAATTGTGATGTTAAAATGGCAGGTGGGAGAAGAAGATAACTCAACAGAAGATGAAGGCTGAGAAGATGGAACGGGACATGCAGACAAAGGAGGATTTGAAAACTGTGGCCTTGGGAACGTCTAAAATTAATTACATGGATCCTAGGATCACAGTAGCGTGGTGCAAACGTAATGAAGTACCCATTGAAAAGGTAAAAATAAAAATATTGGTGTTACTTGTGGGGGGTAAAGTGAAAAAGAAACGACTGAGTGGTCTAAATAGCGTTAATGGAAATATGCAGATGTTCACCAAGACTCTCCAGGAGAAATTTACGTGGGCAATGGACGTGGAACCTGACTTCAGATTCTAGCATGCAGTAGCCGCAGCTTTGAAAATTTCTGATACTCTACGCTGTATTCATTACGAATGTTAATTAAATAGTTGAGTAAGAATGTTTTATGTTTCTATATATAACTTAGAGCATCCACATTAGTGAACCCCATGAAAGGGGTTCACAAAACATTTTTTTATTATTTTTTTTTTTGGATTGATTTTTGTTTTTTAAAAAAAAAAAAAAAAAATTATTTTTTCGGACCAGTCGCGGGCCGCCACGTGCCGTGGGGCCCGCGCTACAGTGATGAACCAGGTTCATGGGGAAGGGGTGGAGAGAGACAGGTTCATCACTATTCCTTATTTTAATATTTTTTTTTTTGGGAATGTGTGTGAACCCCCCATAAGTTCACTAATGGGGGTGCTCTTAACCAAGAAAATTCTCTATATTAAATGAGAACTCACTGAAGTGACTTTTGCTTAGATGTCAACGGGAGTTTAAAAAAAATTGTTATAACTTGATTGTTTGAATGATATTTAATTTTTAATTATTTTAAGTAGATCTAAAATAAATGGTTAGTCTAAATCTAATTAATATCACTTACCAAATAGTTTAAATGATAATATAAATAATAATTTATGGTAACTGATTGTCAAAATTATAGAAAGTGTTATAATGTTTGATTATTTATTTTATATTTATATACTACTCAAAATAATTAGTAGAACACAATTTATAGAAATCGATATAATGATTTTATATTTTTATATTAAACATTATATATGTATATAATCTAAACTATACTAAAAGCCAAATATAAAGCCCTCTGAGGGGGTCCACATCAGCATGTAAATTCATCCAGTAATAATGCAGCAAATCGCCACGTCATCGTGGTTTGGGTTTCTGATGTTTTCTGCCTGTTTTTATCTTGATCTTACGGCCCACAGTCTGCAGATGCTGGCCCGACCCGATGTGTTATGCGTTGTCTTCGTAACCCTAATTCGATCTTCACTCACCTTTCGACTTCCATCTCTTCCTTCGATCTTCTCTCGCCTTTCGACCTCCATCTCTTCCATCTCTATTTTCTCCAAAACCGTTTTGCCGAGTAATATCTCCATTAACTCCTCTAACCAAAACTATACTAAAATCATTCAATGGATCCTTTCCACCTTCCTCACCAATTTTCTGTTTATAAATATGTTTTCCTATCTTATGCGTCCTTCAAAGTTGATAATGTTCTCTCTAAAATTCATTGCGATGGAACCCACCGGCAAATCTTTGATCTCCACCGACCGCAAGATCAGCGATAAGACCGCCGTCTCCTCCGCGTATGTGAAACCAAACGGATCTTCGATCTCCACCGACTGCAAGATCAGCGAGAAGACCGTCGTCTCCTCCGCGTCTGTGAAACCAAACGGATCTTCGATCTCCACCGACCGCAAAGGAAGCTCTGGAGATACTGCAGGTGATAAGGCTAGAAAAGCCACTGAGATCCTTGAGGCAGATGAGGAAAAACGTCCTAAGAGTGGCTAATGGGTTTTCTACTTATCTTCTTATGCAGTGATTGTTTTTTTTTTTTGCTGCATTCCAAGTCTTTTTTTTTATGTTTCTCTTTTGGCTTTGTGTTCTTTTCCTTTCAGACTTCTGGCTTTTTACTTTTATGTTTAAGTTTTTTTAATACAATTTCGATATATGGTTTCTTCTTATCCTTCTGAGCAATTTACATATTGTATTATGATCTTTTATGTATTGTATTTACCTATGCTGCAATTTGGTGTGATGAGGACAGAGTGCTACGAGTCTTTAAGTTTGTGAATATTCATAGACATAAAGGGGGACAGCTCTATCTTCTCAGGTTCGTTTCTTGGAGCAGAAGGTAGTAGTAGTAAAGATAAAACTCCACTTTTGATATTTTTTGTTTACGATACTTCTAAAATTTAGGAAAATTTTGATTTGATTGTTCCAATTGTCTCAAATGATGCAGTGTGCAGATGCTTGAAGAGGAGGTGAGAATCAGAAGAAACTAAACGCTCACAGGATTGACTTTGCGCTCCATCTATATGCACCACTCTCTTTGCATTATTTTTTTTCTTTGTTGTTGATGTTTTTGGATTGAAGTTTCCTTTAGTCATAAAGAATGACTCCCTCTTTTGAAACAAAGTGGAAGAAGAAATGATTTTCATCATTCATTTTTTTTTGCTTGAATTGCCTACGTTAATGATTTGAAACTGTGATTTACTATTACGCAATCAAAGCAAACATATTAATACCTCTCAATGTCTACTCTACAAACGTATTTTTTTTTTGAAATCATTACAGAATACCATATTTATATCAATCTGCGTATGAAAAGGAAAGTTAATATTCTTAACAATGCTTCTTTGAACTGAATAGTGGAACTCTTGCCTAATACCCTGTTGTAAACGATTCTCTCATAAACCTACCTCTTTCTTGCCTAAACCAACAGCTCCTCTCTCCCACCTTCTCACGACTATTCTCCAGAAGCTCTGTAAGCTAAATAGAATCAATATTAACTCAACATATTAGTAAGCAGGTATCTGTATTGACATATCTGATCTGCAGCGAGTTGGTTGCAACAGTCGCTGTTCAAGACTAGAATGGATAACACACCCTCCAACCAAGCCACATCGCTTGCAGATAAACAAGTCATCTCCTGCTTCATTCTCTGCAGTGTTTAATCGGAAATAAGCCATGGCTAAATCTCAGAACTGATTCGAATTGTTCAGCGTAGAAGCTTTTATACTTTTCGTTGCTTTTAAGCTAGGCTCTACCCTTAAGGTTTATAATTGTTTGAGGCCATTTGTTGCGTTTATTATCCTTGCTCCAACACGTTATCCAACCCCTTTATTTATCAAAGATTGGATTGACAATTACATAGAGAAGAATTATAGACTAAATATAAAAAAATTCTGAGAAAGACTTGCAAAAACAGACTCCAAACCAATGTTCTAAATGTATAATTTATATTTTAGTGTTATATATTGTGTAACTCTATGATATTATCGTTTATATTTTTTATTCCATATTATTAATATATAGTGATTTTTATTTATTTATTTTTTGTTACTGGATAGTGATTTTTTAATACATTTAACTTTTTATTAGTTTTTTACTTACTGCTATATTTCAAGTTAAGTACAATAAAATATATTATTATTTGATTTATATATTTTGTATATAACACATTTTAAATTAATTTATATTATACTTTTGACATCTATCCTTGTAGTATTTTACAGAATTTAGAAATAAAAATTCTGTTCTGTTTAAATAATGCAGCTCTATTATTTTAGTAAATTTTTATGCATAGTAGCATATATCATATTATTTAAGAAAATTTATAATTTAAATTTGATTTTTCTTTAATATTCTAAATTAATTACCAAAACTTCAAAGTTTACTAATAACATGTTTTTAAATAGTATATGAACTAAAGTTTATTATATACTATTATATTTTTTATATAAACATTTTTAAACAATATACTGTTGATAGTTTTAAAACAATTTTACGTCAATCCATTCGATCTGGTGATTAGAAAATATATTACATAGTTTACGAATAAATTTATTTTTAGATAATATATAGTTATAGATATAAGAGTTTAGCCTATGTTAATAAATTTATTTTTGTAAACAATATTATATACTTTACAAATTATAACCCATTTTAATGATGAGTGCTAATTTATTAAAATTAAACATTTAAAAAAAATATATATATTTTACTTATTTATTACAATTTGTAGACCAAAAAGACAAGCCAAATTACATATTAGAAGACGCCGAAAATATATTAATTATAATGTTCATACTACAAAATACAACTCTATTATATCGTATTGGACATTCTTGTGTAATTCCAATAGCAATTACAATTTTGCAGGAAGTTATGTATTTCAGATAAAAACGTGGTAAGCAATGTAAGAATATCTATCTATATAGTCAATGATATAAAATTTGTATTAAGAAGTTAGCTAACTATACTATTAGAAGTTTTGTAGGTAAGACAACTGTAATTTCGGATGAATTTCTTATGCTTTGTATGAATGATATTGTTTTGGTTGCACTCGCAGACCTAATAATTTTACAAAAAAGTATGTACATATATTATCAATTCAAACAACATTAGAATAAATTATTTTTATTTTTATGAAATATTTAATAATTAACAGAATATTAATTTAAATATATTATAACTTTGTAATACTGGAGAATGTATATTCTTGCTTAAAATCGCATGTTTTACATTGATATCTCACATGCAACACATTCCTCAAAGAATCCACCAACTTCAGGAAGGAATCTCAGTGCGCCCTATCACGGTTTATATAAGAAGTGTTTGGAACATCAGAAAACACCAAGCGGATAATACTAAAGTTTGCATCGGCTTCATGTGCTACGACCACCACGTAAGCCTTTTATTAAAACTTTAACATATACATATATATGTATTTTCCAATTCAACATATTTGGTTTAAAATACTCACTATTTACTCAATTGGTTCGGCACATCAAAATTTGTTCACATTCAGGGACAACTATTTAGAAGGTCGGTTCACCGGAAACATTCAGCCAAATAATCCAAAAAATATTTGAATTTTCAGGATTTTCTGTCATACATAATTCACGACATCGAAAACTCACCCAACTGCCGTATTACATTCAGATCGATCAAAAGACAATAACATCGAAAGTTACAGACATTGGTCCAATATTTCCAGTTCACAATTTCTCTCCCCAGAATTACAAAAATCTATTGTGCTTAGCCACTACACCCACCTACTTACCAGGTAAGTAAGTCAGCCCAATATCAATTAAACAAATATGGATGTTTATTCTAACTCATAATCATTGTGCAGATGTCGTCGGGCAGATACTCATAATACAAAAAATAAATCCGTACCACCCAGAATTCAATATTGATGCCCCAATTGGTCTACGACTAAACATGTAAGTCTAACACAGTAGGTAAAACGAAATCATAATTCTCTTCATACATATACCTCTATCTCAGGTCGACAATTGTTAAATTCATACTGCGCGACAAGTAAACGGCAGATTTTAGCATCCTACAAAACAAGAAGAATACGAAATTTAAAGTTGTCATCATCACAAGCATAATTCCTAAACTTTTCCAAGGTAAATAATTTTGTTAAACACATCAAAACATAATACATATCTATTTTTTTTTATCAACAGAACAATAATATTCAATATTTTCCATGCAAACTACTACTCAGTTCATCACCAGCAACAAAATTTCTACTTCAACAAATCAATTGATTACATAAAGCATTTCAAAAGGCGAATAAAAAATCATGCACAAGCATGCAGCAAAGAGTGACTTTAATTCATGCATCATCCGGATTATTATTCTCTTTCCCACATAGCTTGATACCTTGATTTATTTGCATTTTAAACAATTTTTTCATTGCTTTTTTTTTTAAAATCTTACTTCTTTATAAAATCTTAAACTCAACTTATGTCTTTCAAACTTTACTAAGCAATTTAAATATATAGAGAATAAGAGTTTACATGAGATTGTTCGCAGACTTATGCTAAAAGACATGATTTATATCTATCGTCTAAATTTTCAATCTCAAACTTATTAAAACTCAACATTTTCCGCGCGTAGCGCGGCCGAAGTCTCTAGTAATTATAATAATTATTAATGTCTTATGATGTCCATATATGTCTTATAAGTCATTTATAAAAAAATATAACATTTATTAAACTATCTATCATGGCTTACAAAATTATTTCATCTTTATTTTAAATTATTTATATGAGTTTATAAAATATTTATAAAAATAAAAATTCTCCTATATATTAAAAGAAAAGTCACTTAAGTGATTTTCGCTTACATGTCAATCATTTGTGAAGTCTTAAGAAAATTGTTATGATTTGCTTGGTCGATAAATTTCAAATTTTTTTTAAGATTTAAATAAAACAATAAATCTAGAACCAATTAATATCACTTGCCAAATAATCTGAATTATATTATAAATAATGATTTATGGAACTAATTGTTAAAATTATATAAAGAATAATAATGTTTGATAACTCTCTTTTATATTTATAAACTAAATAATATAATGAAAGAAACTTTTTAAAATTTTAAATTATTTTAATTAGATCTAAGATAAAAGATAAGTCTAAAACTAATTGCTATCACTTGCCAAATAACCTAAATGATATTACAAATAATAATTAGTGGTAGCTAATTTTCAAAGTTATAGAAAATGTAATAATGTTTGATCAATTCTTTTTATATTTATATATCTAATAACTTAAAAAAGAAACTCTCTTCTTTTATAGTGAGCCACGTCACTAAATGGGTTCGTCATGAGTTGACACGTGTCTAAACGCATCTTCTATCCGCGTTTCATTTATATGTTGTTTCGTGGGTTTTAATAACTGTGTTTTGTTGGTGGACCGTTTTATTGTGAAGCTCATGGCTTGCTGGTATCAACATCTGTTTATTATTTGTGGGTCCCATGCTGATAAGTCTCCGCAAAGACTTCACGTTTGGTTTGATATATTTAATTTAATTTTAATACATTTTAGTTCAAGTCTCATTGTTTGGTTATATGATCCACTAAAAAATTTGGGTAGATGGCCCGGTAAAAAATGGTCCGATAAAAAACAAGCTCTATCGTTTTATGACAATTAGGTTTTCATTGTTTTCCTTCGTCGACCCTTCAACCTCACCATCACTGCCTGTTTTTCGTAAGTCTGCAGAAACACGATTTCTTTTTCTCTACTCTCCACCTCTCCTATCTCTTCATATTCATCTCTTCCTTTTGGTTCAATTCAATGTATTCCTCTTAGCTTAGACAATAAATACTATTATTCTCATTAAACTCATTGACAATTTCGAACTCTCTGTCTCCCTTCCCATACAATGAGAACCGAATCACCTCAGACCCTATAAATTGTAGGGGGTTGAGAGTAGGATGAATCTTCACAGCCAGTCTCAGTTTTTTTTTCCCCGTGATTACATGTTTGAATGTTGTGGACTTGTATATATCATGCTTCTTAGATAGAAAAACATGATCGTTATATGTTATCCTGAGGTTTTGTTTTTGGAATTTTAATGGAAGAGTTAAAAGTTTTTTTTTTTTTTTTGCAGTTTGATTTCTGAAACAATTCCTTTCCACAGAGATTTCCAGGCATAGCTTACGCAAGCAAGGCTTTGGAGTAGGAAGGTCAGGTATTTTTGTTTTAACCTCTTCAAGTGTTGTTTTAGTTTCGTCACCAGACATAGTCATAGTCTCAAAAGTTATTTCTTTGTACACGAGAGATTGCGCGCTGTAATCGATGAGATTGAGTCTCTGAAACCGGAATTCAGGGAGTGAAAAACTGAATATAGCGAACGATGAATCCTTTTGTGTTGGAAGTGGTTCCCAGTGGTATTGTATAGTTCAGATTCTGTTGAATGTACTCCTGTCCACAGAGCTTCATATTCCAGATCTGCTATTAAAAAGTTTTAAGAATTAGAATTAGCTTCATACTCAGTTAAATACGTATAGATATGTTCCAGCTAATGATTTGCTAGATCACTGGTTCTTGGTGGTCTCCCTGAGAAATATCATGGCTTGAATTGAATTAGTTCTGGGTGGCTGATGGAATCAACTAAGGCCATATCTTTAATTGTGTTTAACTTTTGAAATATCATCTTCTCATACTTGGATTGATTTGCAGTATATTGATGTGGAGGCACTGCGGATATGGAACGTGTGTTACGTCCGTCTCCTTCTTCCCACAGAGAAGTTATAGTTTTTGATCGGCGGCAGATCCTCCGCCAATCTTCTCTTCACTATCTCTGAGTGGCAGATATGATGGAATCCGGCGAAGGTTTCGCGGCGATGGAAGAGAGGATCCTTCCTGGAAGCTTCTCCCAGTTTCCTCTTCCTGCTTCTTTTTCACAACTTATGCCACATTGCTGCAGACTACTAAATCAAGAAATTAGGAGGCTCTCCATTTTCTCCGACCTTGATATATATGAGCCTGGCAGTCCATTTAGATCCCTTGGTCCGGCGCTCACAAATGGAAAGCTTGATTTTGAGATTGCAAGACACTATAGGGTGTTTATTAGAGGACGAGATCTGTGAAAGATACTGTCAAGGAGGAGAAGCTCAAAGGTAAGCAATGTTACAAACATCTCAGCGAGCCACTACATTTACTGATCGAAGCCGAGCTTACAGAGAACATAATAAACTCTAGATTGGAGCATGCAGTGCATTTCCTGGAGTCGCTCCTAAAGCCAGTGGACAAATCAATTGACCACTACAAGAGGGAACAACTGAAGGAGTTAGGGGCTCTGAATGGTACGCTAAGGGAAGAGAGTCCAAGTCTGCGCTTGAGCCCTTGTCTGAGTCCGAGCATGTCCCCTTTCAACAGCAAGCGTGCCAAGACTTGAAAATAAAGATTTCTACAGGATAGATGATTTCTTTTTTTTTTCTCTGCTTCGGACAGAGAAACCATGGCATGGTCGTGTGGACGGAGGCAAATGAGACACTTCAATTCATTTGTTTTTAAGTCATTAAGTTTATTCTTTATTTTTGAAAGTTTGTTGGCTAGCAGAAATTACTATACTATGTAGCCAGTAAGTAATAATCTTATTATTGCACAAAAAAAAAAGTAAGCTAACTAATACTAAAAGAGATATATGAGCATCAGTCAGCCTATCCATGTATGCAAATTAAATTAACCTATCACAAAATGACATGTCAGCACCATTGACAAATGACCTTTAATCTCTGTGCTATTCCTTTCGCAGGAGAAACCTAAGAGCATCTGTATTGGAAGGCCCTTAAGGCATCCCTTAGGGGAAATGGGTGGGAACCGAGGAAGAAAGAGAAGGGAAAAGCCCTTAATTAAGGGCTGTCCCTTACTCTCCTATGACCAAAAAAAAAAAAAAAAAAAAAAAAAAAACAGAACAAGGGACCTCTTCTCCCTCTCTCTTCATCCCACCAATACAGATGCTCTAAAGAATAAAGACACCAGTTACAAATCCTCTTTCTCTTCCCTTTCCCACTTTGTCTTCCAACTATTAAAGCTCCATTAAAGTGAAAAATCATAGAATCTCGCTTTCCGCTGAACTAACAAAAAAAATTGAGACGAGAGGTAGCTCTTTGGCTTCCAAGTGTTTCTGTTCTTCTTCATCATCCCTTGAAACATCATCTCCACGCCCTACCAAGCCATCTAAGGTTAAGATCCGCTATTGAATCTGTACGTCTCGACCGAATCTGAGTTTCTTTTTTTTTTTTTCAAATCTGATTTTTGATTTTTTAATTGCTTAGGCTGTGGCGGTGCCGGCGGGTCTTCCTCGGTGAGCTAGGTTCCGGTTGAGAATCAAGTATCGGAATCTGTAGAGACATAGCTTAGATCCTATGATCCCCAAGCTATGGATGCGGATTTACGCTCTGATCCACAAGCTATCCTCTGACTCAGTGGCTTTCATCTACTCTTCATCGGCCTCCGCCTCTCTCTCTCTCTCCTATTCTTCTCCAGGCCACATCAACCCTCTCCGATCAGGTTCCAGAGCTCCCTTTGTAGCTAATAGCTCTTGAGATCTTCGACTTCACTTTGCTCTTTTTTTAGGTTCAAACTTCTGTTGTTGCCTTCTTTTTTTTCCAGATCTGCTTCCATTGATTGAATAATCCTAATTGCAGAAAACTCTACCCAGGAGCCGATCTAATTGTAGCTACTGAATTGCTTAGACAGAAAGAGAATGTGTAGGCAGAATTGTTGCGCAAAATCGTCACAAGAGGAGGAGGTGATTTCACCACCTGATGAGAATCTCTTGATCTACTGTAAACCTGCTCGTCTCTACAACATTCTTCGCATTCGCTCTCTTTTCAACGTAAATCAATTGTGTCTCTCTCTCTCTCTGCATCATTCTTTTAGCTCAGCTGATACTGATTGTCTTTCTCACTCATGGTCTTTTTGTTTTTCATGCAGCCATCGTTTCTTCCTAGATTATTGAGCTACAAAATTTGAGCAAAGGGCAAAAAAAGTATGATTCTTCTTTTTATCCTTTTCTCGGGTCTAATTATGGAAACTCATGAATGGTTTCTTCTCTGTTGTGTGTGTTTTTTTGGTTTAAGTCCGGATCTGCTGGGATTGTAGTTTTTAATTATAAGGATTGTAATAACAAGAATATCAACTCCTCAATTAACGGTGATTTCCATATCTTGCATACTTTGCAGCTAAACATAATTTGAAGTTTGAAGTTTTTGTCTTGCAGGTCGTGTTGCAGTGATAGGGTTCTTCATGGCTTCACTTTTGTTTCTGTCATGAATCCGGATTTTTTTCGTATTGAAATCTAGAGGTCTGTTTGAAATTTGAAGGTTGAAACAAGGGTTTAAAGATGTTGTCCAAGAGATTGAATCTGAAGTTAGCTGCAAGCTGGAGCAAGGTAAACCTGGGATGCCGTTAGATAAGAGATTCATCACACGTTTATTGAGTTTATACCTTCTGTGCTTTCAGCTTCAACCAGAAGGATAGGGTAAGCAGCAATGAGAATTTTTCTTCCCTGTAGAAGAAGCTTAGCTTATTTATAAATAAGAATAAAGAAATGAGAAGAGATGAATTGGTTTGCGTTTTGCCTCTAACAGAGACGATACACCAGGTTGCAGCATGTGATTTTTGAGTTAGGAGCTTCAGAATTGGTTGGATCAATTAATAGACCACGTGCCTGGCCAGCCTTTCGAGTGTATGGTTTGGAGTTAACTGAAGTGCTGAGTAATCTTACAGATTGGAAGGTGAATATGGTGACAAGAGAGGCTAACTGGGGTGCTTTCTTGATTGCTCAAAGCGTGACAGAGGAGATGAGACTTCAGTCCTATGTGGCCCAGGGTAATCCTTCTTGGTTACATGGTTTGCTTGCAGAGGAAGGTACGAGGAACAGTGTGTAACTGATGATGGTGGAGTTTGAAAGTCTATGGTGAAGCTATGTGTTTTTGGAGAGAAGCTGGAGTTTTAGGCTCTTAGCGTTTCTATTTCGCTTTTTAGTTTTTAGTGTAGTTTCAATTGTTGTTGAGGTTCCTTTTGAATCTTTATGGTATTTTTGACACTTTCCATTTTCTCAAGAGTTAAAAAAAAATTTGTTTTGCGTTTCATGGCCTGATTTGTAAGATTTAAGTATAAGGTTTTGGCCTTTTGGGTGGTGTTTGCTTAAGAATTTGTCATTTAGTTTGATTTTCGTCTAACCTTTCATTTGTAATGGCTTTCCATAAATTGGTTTGGTGGACAAAAGTTTTCAGTTGTTTTGGTCATTTTGACTTGCCTTATAAATAGTAACACTTAAATTATTGGTTAAACTAAAATCATGTTAACCAATTTTTATAGTAACAATCTAGCTAGAGATTTTTTCATGTCTGACCATTAATTTCTTACTTATACCATCATCTCTATAGTGTTATATTATAGAACCCTCAACAAACTATAAGTTCTAAAATTTTCAGATTTATTAGGCAGAAAACAATAAAGTAATAGTTTAAAATTTGTATACTAACTTATTTTAATACATAACTCTAACATATATATATATATATATATATTCAAATAAAAAATTAATTAAGAATTCGACCTAAAAATGGTGTCCAACGGGGATGATCATCTCATACAGAACAAGCTTATGAGGGGACAGAAAATGGCTTCTCATAGGAGTTTGTATTATTTTCAGTTTTGAGCTTTGCGTAGATGCAGTTTGCTCGCATAATCTTTGATTCACAATTGTTATAAAAGTTTGTGGTGTGGTGTGTGATAATTATGATTTAAACTTATGAAATAAGAGAGAAGAGTTTCATCATACCTTACTATCGGCACACATGTGTTTATCTCGATAGGTTTGCAGGTAGTTCGTAGGGATTTCAAAATATGTTCGCATGTTACTCTCTTTTGGCAATATCTATATGGGTCACTTGACCAAACATTTTCTCTTTTTGTTTGAAGAAATT
The DNA here is from genome assembly GCF_020379485.1 of Brassica napus. Taxonomy (NCBI): domain Eukaryota; kingdom Viridiplantae; phylum Streptophyta; class Magnoliopsida; order Brassicales; family Brassicaceae; genus Brassica; species Brassica napus. The sequence continues at coordinate 9,293,856 of NC_063434.1, forward strand.
TGAGAAAAGTCAGTGAAGCCTAAGCTTCTGAAGTTAATTGATGAAGCGTTGCAAAATACACATGCAAAATACTAGGAGGAGAAGAGCTGACATAAGTGTTTTGCAGAAAAAGAGAGGGGAGAGAACTAGAGAGAGTTCACCTCATGACGTCTCTAACAAATGCTGCGAGGTCCACAAAAGGACTTCAGAATAGAAAAAATTGTCAAGAGTTAGTAACTTTCTTGGTAGGTTTTTACCATTGCCCTTTCAGTACATCAATTTTAAAAAAAAAACTATTACAATTTAAAACTTTTACATCATAAGAGGGGTTTAGAGAACACCAATTAATGGGTTCGAATTTGTAGACACATCAGCTTTTAGGAGGTTTAACATTATAAAACTTATTTTTAGATAATGAATAATTTAGTATGTATATATTTTCCTAATACTGAAAACATATATTATACCTACTAAAAAGAGTTAATGCAAATTCTGAGAAAATATATTGGTAAATTGTAAGTATTATTTTATGATATTTTTGAGTATTCATTTTCTATTTTCCAAGGACCAACTATATTTGTGGTGGATGTTCAATTTCATCATGTTTGTTCAGTACTTCACCACCTTTAATTATCTGGTTTTAATTTGAGAAGATATATAATTACTACAAAATAAAATAAACTACTCTATTTAATCAAGTAAATAATTTTCTTGGTAATTTTGTTTTCTTGGATTAGACATCCATTTCTTAATTACACATGACACATCAGTGTAAATTTTAAAATTTATAATAAAATTCACATTTTTTTAACATTTGAACTATATTTATTAGCAATACATCAATGCTTCTTAAATTGTCTTTGTAGCTACCAATACTATTTGTATTTTCTATTTTTTATTAGTTTAGCCTAGATTTTGGTGGTAAAAAAAGAAAAACAATTACGGAATTCATTTTTTTCAAATTTTTATTGATGTGAGTTTGAAGAAACTTAAAAAAAAACATTAACATATTTTTAATCAAATATAATAATTCATAAATTATAACCTAACATGTTATTTATAAATATTAAACAGAAACAATTAATATCTTATTTTAAGCTACTTGCTTATTTTTATAAAGAAAAATATAATAAATTGGATTTTCTTCTAATTGTTTAAATTATAAAATTTAAGAAGAATTATATTAAAAATCTATTAAATTTAAAAAAAAAATTTTGAACACAGTGAAATAAATATATTTATTTTCATATAGTAATAAACATATAATTTCTAAAATAAAAAAATAGTCAAATATATAGTAAAAATAGTGAAAATTATAATTAAAAATAAACCAAAAATTTCATGTAAATTTTAAATATAATTTTTCATTTGCTTACCCGCCCGTAGGGTGGATCCAACCCTAGTAATCTTAATAATAGTAAAAAAAGGCCATCAAAATTCAAATTTGTAAATACACTAAGCAATTACATTCATTGACAGTGTCACACATAGATTTCTCTCTCCTAACTGTATATTGTAAACTTGCGCTACATGTCTATTGTTGCTTTGTCATTTCTATTCTGAGCAAACGTTTGTTGCTTGATTTTAAATTAAACGTATCGAAAGGTATGAGATTTTGACGAAGACACATATTACATAAAATGAGACACTGGTCATCACGTGCTCCAGATTGCGTTTGAAAAATTGCATGGACTGAGTCAATATATTTTATGGAAGACAACATCATGTATTTGAGACGGTGACTTTTTTTTTGCTCGAAACTATAGTCTTAACAGCTACTAGAGTTAGGTGTTTGTTTTTAAAACTTTTAATAGATATATATTGCTTTCACGAGATCCTCCCCGGTACGTCCTATAACATTTTTGAAGTATTATAACATATCTAATTGAACATCTCCGCTCCTAGTACTACATAAAATAATGAATAGAAATTTTTTTATAGAAATCTGTATAATGATTTCAAATTCATATAAAAATATAGTAGTTCTATAATACTAACTAATTTCTTATAATGTCCAAATATACTTTATAAATAATTAGGTTTTGAAGATTGGACGGATTATATTTAACGGAACATGCGAGAATTTCGATTTAAAAAATGTTTTTCATTTAAATAATATAGTGAATAAGGTAATGTTATGATTGAAAAGAATAATTTTATGATTGAGTAGAATTCTAAGATGGATTTTGGTTTATTGATTGTATGTTTTTATTACTATTTAAAGAGATAAATAAATATTTTTCAAAAATATGTAAAACATTAGGAAAACATAAGAAAAAATTTAATAAAAAGAGTGAAATGATAATGAGAAAAATAAGAAGACACCGAAGAAGATGCATAATATGTATTGGTGAAGTTAATGTGATAATTACATATATAATTTCACAAGCATTTATTTTTACTAAATATTCATTTGTTATTTTTACATCAAATTTATAGCTATTTTTAATGTTTCAAACTATATGACATTGTATACATAATATATATTTTCATACAATATTTATATCCGTAAATTTCAGGCAACCACCTAGTAGATTTGTTATTTGTTTGATAAAAAACATCATCCAATTAAATATTAAATGGACTTATGTGAAACATTGAGTGTTAGATTTTGAAAAGCAGAGCACATTCTTATGAAACTAGAAAATGAAAACCATGACAATATGAGCTACATCACTCAGTTTTTGCCTTTGAATTGTCTCATTGTTCCTTCTTTTCTGTGACAACTCATTAAATGAGAATAAAGATAAAACACATACATGTATTGTGAAATGATAAATGATACAATGCAACTTAAGAGATGGTGGGATATCTCTGTCATGATGCTTATGAACTCTACCGAAACTCTGTTCAGCATGACAATATCTTCTCCACGTTTTTGATCACTGGTCTATTCTATTAGAACATAAATACAAAATAATATTTGCATAATTTTAACTTTTTAAGTGATTTTTTACATATTTTCTTTTTTTTTAAACTAATTCTGACTACTTCATTAATATTTTTTATAATTAATTTAACTTCATTTATTACAGAATTACAAAACATAACTATTATATCTTTTATACTTTTTTTTCACTTTTCCAACCTATTTCATTAATTATATTTACCGTAATAATTCGATATAATTTATTTTACGTATTGACTATAATAGTTTTATAGGTTTGTTTATTTTTTACATAATTAATTAGACAAAGATATTTAGAATACATATCGATTATTTAAGATTTTAAAATTAAACTCCGTCTGCATATAATAAAATTTCTGGATGGAGTTGGAATCTGAGTCTTACATGTCCATGTAGATTGTTCATAGGAACCTAATATTAGACATATAACGGGCCGGGCCTGTTTATTAAAAAAGAAAAAACTAACACTCAAGTGGAGTTTTATGAAAGTGGCGCGACTTAATTATACACGGGCCGGGCCTTGTAAAACTAAATTAGCCCTGGGTTCGGAGTGTCGATTTCAGGACTTTACGGGCCGAATATACAATTATAGAAAAGAAGTGGGGGTGGTTTTGAATAAAACAAAGAACATTTAGGGAAGGAGAGAGAGAGAGAAAATACCCCAGCGGAGAGAAGCAGCTCTCCCGGGAAGGAAGATGACCTAACCACACTACTCTCTCTACGATAAATTTTGGTTGATTATCATCTCAATTTTTCAGAGTGATTAGAGGAGGTGAAGAGGAAAAGGGGGTAGAAATGTCAGACCTAGACAAGCAGATAGAGCAGCTGAAACGCTGCGAGCCACTGAGCGAATCGGAGGTGAAGTCTCTTTGCCTCAAAGCCATGGAGATCCTCGTTGAAGAGAGCAACGTTCAAAGAGTCGATGCTCCCGTCACTGTAAGAGACTTACCTTCTTTGCTTTTTTTCTCGATCTAGGATTGAAAGTGGAATTTAATTAAATTCTCGTGAATTAATAAATAGGAATGGTTTCGTCAGATCTTTGCCTTTGATTACAGTGAAGTTGCTGAAGTTTTGTTTTTTTTTGCTGTAAAATGGAATAGCTATGTGGGGACATACATGGGCAGTTCTATGATATGATGGAGCTTTTCAAAGTTGGGGGTGATTGCCCTAAGACCAATTACTTGTTTCTTGGTGATTTTGTTGATCGTGGTTACTACTCTGTTGAGACCTTTCTACTTCTGCTCGCTCTCAAGGTAACGGACGGGAGGGTGTTTGTGTTTCATTGTCTTCTAAATAGGTTTTAGAATAACTAAAGTGGGTTGCTTTTGATGTATTCTCAGGTTAGATATCCAGACCGTATAACTCTCATCAGAGGAAACCACGAAAGCAGGCAAATCACACAGGTGGGTGAATGCACTTGTCTCATTGACAGTTTCTTTGGGTTTTTTTTTTATATATGAGTGTTTACAGAGTCTGCTTTTAGTAGGTTTATGGATTTTATGATGAGTGTTTGCGTAAATATGGCTCTGTTAATGTCTGGAGATACTGCACCGACATTTTCGACTACATGAGGTACTTACTCACCTCAATCTCTCTTTCATTTTTTTTTTACTCTTAAACTGATGCGTCTCTTTTTATTATGTACAATTAGTCTTTCAGCTGTTGTTGAGAACAAGATATTCTGTGTTCATGGCGGTCTCTCTCCAGCTATCATTACTCTTGATCAGGTTTGATAGAAACAGCTCTCTATCTATCTACTGATATAATTCACAAGTTTCAACTGACGAAACCCCATATACATTTATTTATGGCAGATCAGGACAATTGACCGGAAGCAAGAAGTGCCACATGATGGTGCCATGTGTGACCTCCTATGGTCTGATCCTGAAGATATTGTTGATGGCTGGGGATTGAGTCCTCGTGGTGCTGGGTTCCTTTTTGGCGGCAGTGTTGTCTCCTCTTTTAACCACACAAACAACATAGACTATATTGCCCGAGCCCATCAGCTTGTTATGGAGGGTTTCAAATGGATGTTCGATAGCCAGATTGTCACAGTCTGGTCAGCCCCAAATTACTGTTACAGGTAAAAAAAAAAGATACTCAGAGTGTGTATCTTCCTCCCTTTTAGCTTGATCTTTTCATTTACTCCTATGTACAATTATAATCCAGGTGCGGTAATGTGGCTTCGATTCTTGAGCTCGATGAGAATCTAAACAAAGAGTTCCGTGTGTTCGAGGCAGCGCAGCAGGTTTGGACCCCCTTTTAGTGAAAATATATCTTACTATGAGCAGTTCAGTAAAGTGACATAACTCTAAATGGCAGGACTCGAGAGGGCCTCCCGCTAAAAAGCCTGCCCCTGATTACTTCCTATAAGGGGCCGAACTTTGACAACCCTACTACTACTTCCGAAGTAGAACTGAGGAAGAGAATCACAACTCGTTCAAGAGTCTGTGTCACAGTGCAAGACAGAAGAAGTTTATACGATACAGGCGAGATCTATTTAAGTCACACTGGGGTTGTTTGAAAAAAAGAATACTGTTGGTTCCGGATTTTACTTGTAATGTTAGTTAAAGAGTGTTGTGTGTGATGGTAGTTAAAATGAGTGTGTTTATGTCAAAATTCAAGTTTTGTAATTTCATAAGAAAAGACCTCAATAACAATTTTGAAGCTCACAGTCATTTCAATAGAGAGTTTCACTTGAACCGTTTGGACCATTTGACAGGGACTGGCTGTTGGAATGAGTTCATGCTTGGATTATTGATGTTGATAGGAACTTGCCAAAAATGTATTAGCAGAATCCCAAAATCCCTGAGAAGAAGATGAAGAAGATAATAATTGGAAGCACTATGATAATATTCTTCCAAATAAAAATTTATTATATCAATAATAATACACTCTCTAGTCTTTAGAGTATAATGTGAAGACTGTTCCAGAAGTGAAAGTGAATGAGACCAAGATTCAAGAGGGGGGGGATGTATTTTTGTACCACATTGCAAAAAAAATATGTTTGAAGAAGAAAAAGAAAGACAGAGCATACACTCAAATAGTTGGTTTGCTCGTGCGAGGAAGACATGGGGGGTTATTGTGTTTTGAGTAGAGATTGGGTATCTACTCAACCTCGCTTAGGATAGGGACAATGAGAGGCTTCATCTGCGCAATGTATACAATTGCCCACCTGCCCCACAGAAAAAAACGATGAGATAATGAATCAAATCGTATTAGTGGTGTGTGCATCCAACTTCACAAACTTACATCAACCAACAGCAGACGGTGGCTGTAATGACCAAAGTAAAATGTAGCCTGTTCCACAAAGCAAGAAACAAAAAAAAAAAAAAAAGACTTGAGAGAGATTTACTCCAACAAGATGAATGGTTATCGAATGTGTGTACAAGCATTCATATTCCAGCAGCACAAGGAGTTAGAATTGTAACAGTAATTGTTTACACTGAAGAAAGTATCACAGCAAGTAGCCAGTCCAAATATTAAAAAAAAGTCCAAAGAAGAAAAGAGATTTAGATTTCGTCTACTAATAATTCTAAAAGGGCAAAGAGATTCAAAAATGATTCGAGGTTATTACTTATGGATCAAGGCGTTAACATTGATGGAACAATGAGATTACTTGAAGATTGCACGACTAAAACCATTATTGATTTTTCAGTCACCCAGTTTACAAGAGTTTTTATACAAGAAATGATTCTCAATACCAAGTAACAACAATGAAAAATTACATTTGAACTGGAAATAACTAAAAAAGGGTTGATACAAACACAAACACAACAACAAAACATACTATTATTCAACATAGAAGTTTTTCTATACCAGCTGCAACTGATCATACTTCTACCTTACAGATTTTGACATAACATAACAAACACATGGACTCTGCTTTAGACACAAGTTACATTCACATCGACGATTATCAGCCTAAAGCTCCTCTACCATTTACTTTTAGTAGTAGGCTGTCTTGTCTTCATTGATACCTGCGTATATCTTGGCACAATACTCGAACAAGCTCCCGTCAAAACACCTCCTAATCGCTTCTTTTGACAGAAACCCTTCTTCATCCCTCGCTAGCAAGTACAACAACCCCCACTCTATTTTGCTTGCGAACCTAATTATACACAAACACATATGTACACCCTAAAGATCATTTTTGTAACAAAACTAACTAAAGGTTGATAAAGGAGGGTTCGTGTACGTACCATCCGAAGATGTCCCATGCGTCACGTTGTCCTTGTGTCATCTCCCATAATTCTCCAAGACTCAACTTGTCTGGCAATGTTTTCGCATATTTGCTAAATATCAACTCAAGATTCACCGGCATAAACCTGCGATTTAACATAAGGTGGGTTATATATAGACCAGTGCATCATGGTTTATGACCAATTTTTACAATATATTCAGCGGTCATTCACCTCCCTTCATTGTCATATGTTCTTGAGTCGCTTCCATGCTTTGACTTGTGTATATTGTGTATGTATATTGGGAAGAACGGCGAAGGAAACCATCCCTGCATTATTATGGTCGAGAGCCTAGAGTAGAACAATCAAATCTACACGATATATATATGTTGGGAGAAGGATGAGAATTCGTGTTACCGGAAGAGTAGCATAGCTAAGGGCCAAGTTGATTACAGCGGCTGCGATAAGCGATACAATGATATTGAAACCAAGCATTCGCAGTCCTAATGACAAGTTGGAATCAAAACTTTCAAATATATACTAATGAAAACACATGTATGTATATATAAAAAATATAATTTGTATGTACCAGAGTAGGTCTCCCAAGGATAGATAATTCCATTATCATCTAAATCGAAGAAGGCCACATGTTGCTGAAGAACACTAAGTCCATAATTCTTATGGCCTGGGGTTCCATACGGATGCTCTCTGTCGGGTGCTTGCAGTGCTCTTGGCATATCTATATGCAAATCATCAATTAACACCAAATGTGTGATATATACATTTGGATGCTATGTATATATAAACTTACAAATTAGACCATATTTTCTTAATTACTATCTATACTATCATGCGCATAAAAATATTCTCACATGCATATATTACACAGAGAGTGAAATAATGAAAATATATGATATTTTCATTATTTTTAAACGGGTTTCTTTAAATCCATCCATACAAAATATCTATATATATAGATACATGCATGATGTATACGCATGTTGACAACAACTAGGATGCAAGAGAAAGGCGTTATTACAAGGTTTAGGAAGTCTATCATCCATGTCAACACGAGCACGGCGGTGAAAGGTGACCGGAGCGTAGGGAGCCACCGTAGCCATTGCGTCTCTCTCCATTATCTCAGTCGCCGTACTCATCTCTCGCTCTTTCTTGCTCTGTGGACCGAGTGCAATGTGTTCATGATTGCGTTTTTAGAGTAAAAAAAGCATGAGCTAGTAAGATGATGATTGAGGTGCGTGGCGAACATGCACGCACCAACGAACACACCGGCTGACATCTCTTTCCTTGTCGTTAACGCACCTCTCCTCTATCTTCCTCCTTACACTTGACATGACAATTACGACACGTTTGCTTCCGTGCTTTACCAAATCTTTTTAGTGATAAATTTTAAATCTAACAAAACCATCTACCTGGCCTTTTATATTATTGTGATATTTAGATATACATTTATACTGTTTGTGGCTATATGAATACTATCGTATAACCATGGAGGCATCATGCAAAAAAACACTAGTTTGAGAAATCAGAAGACTTCACACAATGTGTTTGTTTTGTACACAAAAGTCTGAGCCAGAAGAGTTAATAACAAATCCATAGTGTGATTGTGAGCTCATGCACACATTTCACATACATCAAACCCAAGGTTCATAGATTAAAACATGAAATATCAGTGACCCGCTGATGGATTTGTAAGCAACTCGAGAGACTTCTTCAGATGTTCTACAGCAGTAGAGATTTCATCGAAAGCCAAAGCTCCAACAGCGAATCTAGCAGCCTTGTGTGCCTCTGCGATCTTCTCTGGCCCTGGCTGGTAGCTGCTGTCGTAATGGTACTTCTGAGCTGGAGGATCTAGAGCAGGAGGAACATTGACACGCCCGTTTGATGATGAATAAGGAGAAGGAGGAGGAGCAGAGGCGAAGCTTGAGGAAGAAGGAGCAGGTGCGGAATGTGGAGAGGAATAGTAAGGTTCAGGGTTTTGGTAGTGAGAAGGGAAGTGGGAAGGAGTGGCTGGGAGGCTGCTCTCGCTAAAGCTAGGGTAAGACTGGAAATTAGGGAGAGAGTTTGGAGAAGGCTCATGAGATGGGTAGTTTTGTGGCGGCGGAGGCATGTGTTGTGGCGGGTCTTGGTGGTATGATTGGTGGTTGTAAGGATGAGGGTAAGGGGAGTCTGATGGTCCGGTGGGAGGCGGAAGGAGGTCGTTGGAAGGGTAAGAAGATGGTGGTGGAGGCGGGACATCTGTTTGATAATTGTTGTTAGAATTGTCATGGAACCTGGGAGGAGGTAGATGATGTTGTGGCACTTCAGGGAAATGGTGGTGGCCTGAGTCATCATTCGAGTCGTGGGATGGACCAGGCTCTGTTCTATGTTGACTTGGTACATTGGTATCACTTGCACCAAGATCCTGTATGTAATGAAAATGTGCAAATGATGAGTGGATTAAGTTGATGCAGATGTTCATATCTTAAACATTTGCGCCAACATCTAGATATTCCCAAACCATTAATTGCCAAGTAGAGAAACTTACATAGGAGCCACTAGGACCGCTCGATGGAAGGGATAGATCACTTTCATCATCAACAGGATCACCTGGAGTGGGTTTCCTTCCTTCTTTAATGGCTTTCCTTATGTCAGCAGCTTTCCAAGCAGCATACTTCTGTTTCTGCTCTATCTGTCCATGGTCCATTACATATACATATAGTCAAACATCTAATAAAGCTGCCTCTTAAGGTGCGAGGTTTCTGTTTGAGATGTTAAGGGAACGAAAAAGTAGGAACTCACATCAGGAGGAACGGGGCCAAACTGGCTCAGAATCTCAAAGAAGATGTTTGCAGCATAGAAAGTTTTGGCAGTGCCCCTGTCAAAAGCGCAACAAAGTTAATATGGATAATCCCTCAAAAGCGTCTGTAAAGGAGTCACATAAATGCATGTATTAATGGGCAGTAACTGAATTAATATTAAGGTTAGAGATAGAGACATTTTTCAAAAGTAGAATGGTCAAAGGAAAACAAGAAACGATAAGGCTTGGATGCATCCAACTTATTCCTTAACCCGTTATCTTAATTTCTGTCTACATATTACTACAACTCGAAAGACATCATTAGAGCAAGGTATCACCTAAAAACCTGTGTGCTTATTGTAAATGCATGCATATAAGTTCTTTTCAATATTAGCAATAACAATACTAGACAGGGAATGAATCTGGAGAAACAGGATAGTTCGAACCTATTAAGCTAGTGCTGATGGGGGACATACTAGTGCTGATGCTCAATCGAACTAACAATACTAGAAACTTACTAGTGTCAAATGTCATTCAATATGAGAATCAGATATACGAAAAAAAGAAGAAGAAAAAAGTAGACTTACAAGTCAGCTCTTCCTGCACGATCCTGCTTGTCAGCCTTTGCAAAGACATTCAGTGCAAAGCCCTCAACATGCATATTGTCATCTGGGGACAGAGTCAATGATTTCTTGTCCTGGAGTTGCACAAAAATATAATTCAATATGTTAAATATGGCTAAAACGCACATGACAGCATTGGCAGACAATAAATTCAAGACTGGTCTATTTCACGATCAACATGCAAAAAAAAAATACTAGAGCATAGATAATAGGCCATAGGAACAAGCGAGAGAAACACCTAATCAAACCCCAAGGCTGAGTATATAAGTGTTGTTGCTTCACATGTGTGTTTACCAATCACATGAAGCAACCAAATCTAAGTTAAGATTAAAAGTCTTAACTTCCCAAATATAAGCATAAATACACTATCCAGCCTTGTGACAACACATATATGAATCAAAGCCAAACAGATCATGAAAATTACTAAGAATCAATCAGGTAGCAAAAATCAAGGTAGATAATTAAAGGTGAAACCTTTTCGAGCTGATTAATGAGGGACATGAGGATCGAATTGGTAGTCTTAGTTCTCTCGCTCTGCGGAATCTTCAATCCTTTTTCCATGGCGTACAGCCGACCTAATCAATCAATCATCGGCAACACCATCAATTTTCAAAGATCCATCCATATAGTAAACTCAATCTCTGGACTACGATCATATAAGCTCAGCTAAATAAATAAAATAAAACAATCATCTAGGTTTTTTTTAATTCAAAGAGAAAGAGAGAAGACGAACAACATCAACAAACTTACAGTAATAAGCAACAAGCGGTTCATGTTTCTGCAACTCGTCGGCTCGTTGCAAGTAAGGCAGAAGAGTCTTCGCTGGTTCGTTTGTGTTCGACATCGTTTCTCTAGGCGAGCTTCGTAGCTTCTCTCAGATTGTAATAGACAACAACTAGAAATAAAGAAAGAAGTATTCCTAATTCATACGCGCTTGTAACGATGTCGTTTAACGGACAAAGTCCTGATCCTCTTTGGAAAACACCTCCAAGTTCTTAAATATTTGCACATCTCCCCCTGCCTTTTTTTTAATTATTCAAATTACCCCCAAAAATATCTTTAAGCATATTACGAATTTTACCCACAAAAACAAATAACTCCAATTAAACCGGTCACTTCCTATAGTCATTCTTTCTACCAATGCTTGGGAAAAATATGAGAATCAATGATACAGATACATATAACATTCTACTCTCACTGAGTCACTGTCTTGTCTTGTTTCTAAAGTGTTTGTTTCATAAACATCAGTCCTTCCCTAATATCAACTTAAGGGTCAGAGATATATTGTCATGGTGAAGCTACAACTGGAGATGCAGCATCCTCTTTTGAGACTGCTCCAAGGTTAGATGGTGAAGTCAGCTTGTTGAGACTGTCTCTTTTGGACTTGTTTCCGTTCATGGATAAGCGCTTAATAGGCGTTTCGTTACTCCCTCCTCCGTTAGCTCGTGTTCCCACCGGTTTCTTGGCACTGGCGGGTCTTGCAGGGCTCGGTTTAGACCCAAACGCGGAGGTGTCTTGGTCTGTGTGTGGCTGTTCTTGCTGCTTCTTCTGTTCCTGTCAATAAGAAAAAAAGCAATATTGGTTTATAAGAAGTTATGATGTACAACAACAGTATGAGAAACTAACCTTCTGCCTCCGCTTCTCCTCTTCTCGTTCTTGCCTCAGTATAGTGTACTCATCTAGCATGGCGAGCAAGGGAACACCATCATACTCAAAGGACATACTCTTATCCTCTTCCCACGCCCGAGTTTTAGCAACCAATGTGTCAACCATTGCTTGTACAAACACAACATCATAAACCTGTCAGTCTCAGCTTGACGCATTGTGAAAAGAAAAAAAAAACAAGAGACTCTTGGAAGTTACCGGTAATCTTGCTGACCAGAATCCGAGCTTTCTCAGCTCTCTTGAGATTCAAATGCGCACCACGGCTTGCACTATACCTGTTCTGATCCTGTTTTCAAGAACAACATCACATTAAAGTCTATGTCTTACTAGTAATGAGTTTGATCCTCTCATTGCATTTTACCAGATTGTAGTCTTCGAGCCAGCTCTCTTCCTCACAAGCCGACATCCACTTCTCAACTCGGTCTAATATTTCTTTTCTACTAAAGGCTTCTTCCTTAGCCTTTGCAATCTCACCATCCATTTGAGCTAGTAGCTCAGCAGGTTCAGTGTTTCCTGAATCAACCAACGACATGATCCTCTCACGAACCACCTCTGGTTTAATCTCTATATGAGCACGAGCATAGATCTCCTCGAGCTCGGTTTGCTTCCTGAATGCAATCTCCTTCATTCTGCTAGCTTTCAGCTTGTCAAGCCTATCCACTTCCACCTCAGCCTTTCAAATTTTTTTTTAAGCAAACAGTTACTAACTATAAGCATTGATTGATCGAATGTAATATCAAGTTCAACAATACCTGCTCGATCAGATCAAGTGCGAGAGCACCAGAGACGGTCACTTCATGAACTGAAGCTGAAATGTGACATGTAACATGGTCAAATAGCTCCCTTTCCTCATTAGGAGTGTCCATTAGATTCCATAGATCAGTTAGCTGAGTAGCTAGCTCTTGAAGCTGCACAAAAACACAAGATTCATTACTAACATGAATTATCAAACTGCAAGATTCATTAGATCTAACCTTTTTGAGTCTTTGATTCTTATCCTCTTTTAGAGTCAAGACAGTATTGGCCAACGTTGATAGCGTCTCATTGCTAATGCTTTTGTTTTGAACACCGTTAGCCTCATCTAAGCTCGGATGAACTTCAGTGACCGTGGTCAAGAAATCTAAACCAAGGACGGCGCATAGATCATGCACCGTGCTCACGAACTCGAGCACCTTGTTCAACCTATCACTCTGTCCACACATAAAGCAGTTTTTAGTTCTGGTCTGAAAGCAACCATATCAAGTATATATATACCTTCTCTTTCTGGAGCTCTTGCAGTTTGCTCTTGTAGTCATCTAATCTCTTCAGGGACAAGTCAGATTCATCGACCACAAGAGGCCCATTGCTCAAACCGCCGGCAATCTCTTCGCATATCTTCTGAATCTGTGACTGTACACCAGAGAACTCACGGAGCCTTTCCTCTTTCTGTTGCCAGAGTTGTTCAAGCGCAGGTGCTATTGCAGAGAGTTGCTCTTTGATCGTTCCTGAAGTCTTATCTGGCTGTAATCAAGACACAAACACATCTCAATGACTCTACAACCATCTCAAACATTTCAGTAGCTAAACGTGAGGGCACTTACGATGCCGATATAGCTTTTGTCTCCAAGAGCAGCAATGAGATTGGAGAGTTCAACATTGGCATCCGACAGGGTTTGAAGAAGCTCTGCGCGAGATTTTGCGGCCAGTTCAACTTTCTTCTTGTAAACATTAAGACATTCTTCTTCTATCTGAAGAAGCAGCTTGTCTCGTTCCTCGTCACTCTCCCCAACTTCATCCCATATTTCCTGGAATAAATGTTTGTCCAGTGAGTTCGAGGAACCATGGTTTAGAAGTTAAGTGTGTGTTCTATGAAATTACCTGTAATTTCTGCAGTAAGGTGCCACAAGTGATTTCTCCAAGAAGAGGATTGTCTGCTTCTGTCACTGCCATTCTTGTGGAGTCACAAGGTTCCCTTCAGAAAGAGAAACACAACACATTAGAACAGAACTGAAACTACGGTAAAAGAGAGTAATGTTGCATCTTTGCCAAAAACTAAACACGCAATCACCCTAAATAAACATGAGATGTATGCAAAGATAACTGCAAGACCCATTTTAATCAGAGACACAGAATCTTGAACTTTTACGTAGCTCAAAACCTATTTCTAGCAAGACCCAGAGAAGTAAGCAGAAGAAGCTCAAAAAGAGAGGGAGTTCTCAAGCTCTGCTACAGATACTAGCACTGAACTTTACAGAAAACTAACTGCATTGGTGCTAAAAACAAAGCAAGAATCCAAGAGTTAAACTAATCGAACCAAACAGTAGAAGATGATTTTCTTTACCGAGATTGTTGTCGGATCCTAGTGTTTATCTGAGTCTTTCCTCTTCTTCTTTTGTAGATCTGAAGCTCTCTGACGAATAGTCAGTCAGTGTTAAGTAAGAGAGAGAGAGAGTTCAGTAGCATAGGAAACAGAGAAATCTCAAAAACTTTGGTTATGGAGGTTGGGAACTGGGAAAAGTAGGACCCATTTTCATTTATGTCTGAACGTCAATAATCTATATTATAATAGGACAGTATTCTCTCCCGGAAGAGACACGTGTCCATTTTTTAAATGTGTGGGTTCCGCGTTCAATTCCGAAATGGGTTTGCCGGGAGAGACACGTGTCCATTTTTTAAATGTGTGGGTTCCGCGTTCAATTCCGAAATGGGTTTGCTATTACATTTGGTTTTGGTCGAAGTATCTTTAAAAGCCCGATATTTGGTAAGGTTTCATTATTAACTGCAAATAGGTTTGGTCTTAGTGTCTTTAAAATTAAAATCCCGATATTTGGCAATATGGCCCACACAAAAAATCAGCTCAGATGTTTTATCGATAAAGAAGTGAAACTCTGCGTATCATTGTTATTCTTCTTCCACAGATCAAACTCACCGTCACCGTTTTATGTTGATCTGCAAAACTAATATTTCTCCTCTCATCTCTTCACATCCCCTGACGTTCAATGTATTCTTTAAAGTCGGCAATAATTGTTATTCACATTTAACTCAGTAACGATTTTGCCCTCTCCCTTTAAACGCTGCCAGACCTCTCTGTTTCCTTCACGTCAAACCTATAAATTGGAAAGGGTTGAGAGTCGGATGAACCTTCTATGTGAGCTCTGTGAAATCTAGGGATCGTTGTTTCAGGTCCTATAGGTTTGAGAATAGGTGAATGAATCATTGGTTTAGGAATGTAGCTTGAGCCGAAGCCCCCGACTATTTATTCGGTTACTACCGCTGTTCGAACCAACCCAAGGGTTTCAGCGGCTTGAACATCATGGCGACGCAAATCAGCAAGAAAAGGAAGGTGAGTTTCACTTTGTCCTTTTCTGTCCTCATGGATCTCTTTCGCGGAATCGTAGTTTGAACTGTATCCGTGTTGAGTTTCTGTAGTTTGTAGCCGACAGTGTATGAGGTGCTGACTAGGGAGCTAGCAGAGGATGGTTACTCAGGTGTGGAGGTTAGGGTTACTGCGATGAGGACTGAGATTATCATCAGAGCCACCCGTACTCAAAATGTTCTCGGTGATGTTCAATCTCTAAATGTACAAAGCTAGGGACTTTATGTATAAAGATGATCTCATAAAGATAGCTATTGAATATTTATAGGTGAGAAGGGAAGAAGTATCAGGGAGTTGACATCTCTTGTCAAGACAGTGTTGAGATTTAGGCTGAGAAGGTTGCCAACAGAGGTCTCTGTACCATTCCCAGACGGAGTCTCTCAGTTACAAGCTCCTCGGTGCTCTTGCCATTTGCAGGTATAGTCATGCTTATTTGTAATGCTTACTGCCAAATATTATTCATCAACTGATACTTGATTTTGTTCAAATACTAGAAGAGAGTGTGATTAGTTTAGTTATCAAGCCATTTCCTTCATAGGGACAATGGCAGTTTCTCTACAGTTGTTGTGTAGAATCAATCTGTAAAATTCACCGCACAAAAAAAGAACTCCAACGCAGCAATGGCTACACACAACTCGAAAGCCGGGTTGGTTATCAGACTCTATCTTATACTCATTGAGGAAAAATTATTGGTTCCTATTTATGTCCGTTCTTTGTGGTTTGTAAATTATCTTTTGTTGTTTGAACAGCATCTAGAACATGTGATCAAGTCAATCTTTCCAGGCATCCATATGATTGTTAGCAAAAAAAATATTAGAGCTGGAATATAAACTTAGTTGTCTTGGAAAGCCTCTGAAACTGAGGTAAGATTGTGTACATGGGAAGTTATGGCTTGTCGATCAAATAGTTCAAGAAGCGTATATTGCTGCCAATATTTATAAATTTAAACCATGAGTTATAGTAATTGAGTTCCTATAAAACTTAACCAAAGTGAATCAACAACCAAACAAAACATGCAATAACCGTCTCTTCTATCTTTCTTTGTGTGTTTCTATTACTACCAGGTTTATGCAACCTTGATGGATATGGTTCACAAGTCTGTGAATGAGACGGTGGTACGTTCTGTTCTTCTATTTGTACTATATATACTCTTGAGACTTATTTACTTTGGCTCAGTGTTATAGACGGCTTGAACATGTATAGGGATTGAACCAATACCAAGCTCTGACTGCGGAGATGACAACCACAGCCATAGGGTCAGTGAACAAAAAGTGGGAGGAAAGTAAGAACGCAACACTGTAGCTGGTGTACATGGATTTCAGTCACCTCACTGTTGTTTTCTTCAGGAAGCTTTCCACAGCTCTGAGAATGCCGAGCGTTGTGCTCGGTTGTGGTCGGTTAAGAATCAATAAATGTTTTCTTATTGGATGCTAAAAAAATAAAAACATTTCAGGCCTCTAATCTGATATCAAAGTATTAAATTTGTGGGCAAGAAATGATATTCTTTAGGTCCCTAATTTAAACGCATGAAACCAGCGACAATAGGCTTGTTCTTTTCACGGCCGCAGACGCTGAGTCAGCGTCTCAAAATTAACACATCAAAATCACGAAAATATATGGTGGAGAACAAATGACTTGCCGCTGCGATTACTTTTTGCAAGTGCCGTCGGTGTTTTCCGTGACGCTGGGTAAAACAGCGACAGCTAAACGAGAACTGCGTCTGATTTTAATGGTGGAAAGTACGGCTGCCTGCGGTGTTCTCCACATATTTGGGCAAAAATCAGTTATAATTTTGGTCATTCTGCGCTGCGTCTGCGGCGGTGAAAAGAACAAGCCTAATGTTTTTTATAAAATGGTGTAAACTGCGTTAACGTGTTCCACACGGCAGCCCACTAGCCATGCTGATCCTTATTGAAATTAACGGTGGCGTCTACGTTTATAGTGTAAATAATCTAAACAGCTACCAAACACTTGCACACATAAATCCCACACTATTTTTACGAACACTTATTTAGTTGTTCAAAGTAAATGGAAATGGTTAACATTTTATTATCAACCCCACGAGTACAATCCAATCTTCTACTATTACTCTTGAAGATCAACATACATAAGTTTGAACAAAATTGTTAAAAAAAAATACAATTATATACACAAAACTATACAATGCATCGACAACGTATCAAGCCCCGCGCTTGCGCGGGGGCTAAACCCCTAGTATAAAGAATAAAACCGAACCTAATAAGGCCTTATGGGCTTAAATAGCCCGATCCAGCCAAATAGAATTTAAACACGTGTCGTTTCATTTCCAATGGAAACGTGACTCTCCACCCAAGAGAAGCGGCAATGAATAGTTTATTTGGTTCCTGTCTTCTGATTCGACAAAAGTTTGATGAAACATCTACGGTAAGCGCTCCTTCTCTTCTTCTTCTTCTTCTTCTTCTCTCTCACCTTTGACATTCTTCTCATCCTCCTCTTAATTCAGGGTTCCGCTTCTCAACCACCATCATCCAGACAAAGAAGCCTGATGTTCTGTAAGTTATGCTTGAATCCGATTTGTCAACCTCTCATGTTTCTATCTGAATTTTTGTGTTTTTTTTTTTTTACAATGGTCTTCTCGTTTTGGTTTGATGAATCTTTTAGATGTATATATGCTTACACATTCAAAATTTATATCCTCTGCTTATGCGTGTTATCCAAGTAATCTTGTGTGTATTATATATTAATCCAGGACATTGGCATTGTAAGAAAAATCATTTTCAAAAGGGAAATGGAGAAAGATCTGAATCAGAACTCTCCACGAATCAGAAAGCTAAGGGATAATGGTTATCCTCCTAACACACCAACCTCTCGGATGAACAACAATAACCAAAGAGATAACCATCCAAACTCTCCAAGGGATTACAATCATACTCCTAGCTCTCCAACAGCTCGCCTTCGTTGGAGAAACAGATCAAATGAGGTATTTATATATATACATTTTCATTCGGTCTTAGTTATGTCCTAAGGATTCTTGAATGTCTTAGATTCCAGCTGAGGTGAAAAGAGGCAATGCAAGCAACGTAAGGAACCTCTTACTCGGTGATAAGAACAAGTACAGATCAATGTGGATAAGGACGTGCTCGTCTCTCTGGATGCTCGGAGGAGTTTTCTTTATAATCTACATGGGACATCTCTACATATGGGCTATGGTTGTTGGCATACAGATATTCATGGCGAAAGAGCTCTTCTTTCTTCTCAGAAGAGCTCACGAGGAGCGTCGCTTGCCTGGCTTCAGGCTCTTGAACTGGCACTTCTTCTTCACGGCTATGCTTTTTGTCTATGGACGCATACTTCAGCAGCAGCTGGTCAACACTGTTTCTTCGGATAGGTTTATCTACAAGCTTGTTAGTGGTTTGATCAAGTACCAGATGGTTATCTGCTACTTCTTGTACATTGCTGGTTTCATGTGGTTTATACTTACGTTGAAGAAGAAGATGTATAAGTATCAGTTTGGGCAGTATGCTTGGACGCATATGATCCTTATCGTTGTGTTTACTCAGTCTTCTTTCACTGTGGCTAATATATTCGAAGGGATCTTTTGGTTTCTTCTTCCGGCTGCGCTGATTGCTATGAACGATGTAGCAGCGTACTTCTTTGGTTTCTATTTTGGGAAGACTCCTTTGATAAAGCTGTCTCCGAAGAAGACGTGGGAAGGTTTCATTGGAGCATCGGTGGCAACTACAATCTCTGCGTTTCTTGTAAGTAACCATCTTTTGATCCATTTGTAAAACTTTCTTTTGGGCTCAAGACTGATGCGTTATATGCTTCTTACAACAGTTTGCAAACGTCCTAGGCCAGTTCCAGTGGCTTACTTGTCCAAGGAAGGTAACTAAAAAATGAAATGTCCATCACTATGTTTCATTGCAGTCTTTATTTCATTCCTTATGATGCATCTTTTTGTAGGATTTGTCGACTGGTTGGCTGCATTGTGATCCAGGCCCTCTGTTTAGGCCCGAGTATTACCCACTGCCCACTTGGATTGCTTCATTTGTAAGAAACTTAGTTACCTTCTCTTGTGAACCAACTAATGATGGTGTCTTATACAAGTCTTGGCTTTGAAAACTTTGCTTAACAGTCTCCATGGAAAGAGATATCGATTCTACCGGTGCAGTGGCACGCTTTCTCTCTTGGTCTATTTGCATCTGTTATAGCTCCTTTTGGTGGTTTCTTTGCAAGCGGTTTCAAAAGAGCTTTCAAGATCAAGGTTAGAGATTCTCAAATAGTGAATAAAGTTTTGTACAGATCCAGGAACGAATCCTTACTTGGTTTTGTCGCTTTGACAGGACTTTGGAGACAGCATACCAGGACATGGAGGGTTTACAGACAGAATGGACTGCCAAGTAAGAGCAACTAACTAATACATAATGATTGCAACATGATCTCTTCATTGTTATAACTGAGTCTTATTGCCTGAATTCAGATGGTTATGGCGATTTTCGCATACATCTACATACAATCCTTCATTGTTCACCAGGACTATAGTGTCGAGATGATCCTAGACCATGTAAGAATCATCAGCCCTTACTCTATATCATTATGAAGACATTTGTACGTATGTATCTATAACTTTGATTGTATATACCTGTAGATATCGAGAAGCCTGGGACATGAGGAACAGAAAATGCTTTATGCAAAGCTTGGAGACATTCTCCGACACAAATTGCAAGGCGGGTTTTAAGAAGAAGAGTGCAGGTTTTATCACTCTGTTTTCAGTTTCTGTTCTTTTGGTTAAATTTTGGCTGTAATAGACAATGTAAAACCTTTGTTTGTATCTGATTAATTTATCAAAAGAGACTTGGTAGAGTGTGCGTAAGGACTTCCCCTGCAAGATGCCATGTCCAGTAACTTATGGGGGATCTTGTTCATCCAATGAATAAACCAAACGACCAGAGAAAACTATGACACTGTTAATTGAGTTACTCGAAACAAAGAACAGTAGTAAAACTTATGAAAACCAGCTAACTTCTTTTTTAAGCATCAGACTCTTTCTTGTCTTCTTCGCCCTCTCCTCCTTGAGTAACACCAACCTCAGCTGGTCTTATAACTCTATCAAACAACGTGTAACCAGACTGTGGATATCGACACCCATCGTTAGTTGTTTGTCTGAATACTTTAGAATATGGTACTAAAGAGCAAGTTTCATCTTATTTACCTTGAGGACGTGAGCAACCGTGCCTTCTGGCTTAGAAGCATCCGGGACTTGAAACACTGCGTTATGTCTGTTTGGATCAAACGGCTCGTTGATTGGATCATACTTCTCCATACCAAATTTCTTAAATACCTGCAGCAACACACAGATTTGGACAGTCTCATCTACACTGCTTACTTTACATCTTATACTCTCGACAAAAAAAGAGGTGAGGTGTTTACCTCAGCTAGCTGTTTCTCAGTCATCTCCACACCTTCTAAAAGCGTCTTTAAGAGTGGAGTCGCTCCAGCCAAATCTTCTTTCGTAGTGTCAAGCTTTGAAAAGCTTTCCTTGACAACCGAAGAAGCTCTTCCAAGATTATCCGCCACATCCAAAAGGCTCTTTGCAAAATTCTGCAGATCATACACATTTATACATACGTCCTCAGCGTACTATCATAATGAAAGTTGTGAAACAGATTTCTAGTAGACTAACCTGTATGGCATACTTCTTGGTGTTTTCAGCATCACGTCTTGTTCTGTCCATAACATTCTCCATCTCTGCGTAAGTGCGAAGAACTTTATCCTTCATTTGCTTAATCTCTTCCTCCTTTTCAGACAGTATCTCTTCCTTCTCAGCCACCAGCTTCACCAAATCATCCATTGACAACTCCTCCTCATCATCACTCCCGGAATCTGAATCAGAAACTGCACCTCGTTTAGCACCTTTCCCCCTTCTCTTGGCAGAATCTTTGGTAGATTCTGACTCAAGACCTGATGCGTTTGTCTCAGCTGTAGCTTTATCTCCAGTTGTCTTGGAGGAGGCCTCAGTGTTGCTCTCCTTTTCATCTGATTCAGGCGTGGTGGAGGAAGAAAAAGATAACCTTTGGAGTGGAAACGAATCTAGAGGCACCTGAGCTGCAGCAAGCTGGATGCAAAATGGATGAGTTAGCCAAAACCCCATAGATAATTTATAGCAAGAGAGTGAGTGCCAAGCATCAAATCATTTTAGACATATGAGATCAACGAAAGTAGCATCCTTTCTAAAAGCCTAGCGATTAAAACACTCGATTGAGGTTCAATCCTTAAACCCTAACAAAACCCTGAACTGCAATTCGATACAAATACTGATCAATTTGAGTAAAAATCTAACCTTTTGTGAGAATTCGTGAACGATGGAGTGATACCGTCTCGGTAATATCGGAGTCTGGCTCCTCGCCGGAAGAGCGGCGGCGGCGGAGAGAGAGGAGCGTAAGCCCGCGCTGCGGGAAACTCGCGAGAGAATTCTCGAAGCAAACATCACAGAGAAAACAAGGCAGAGATCAAGACGAAGACGAGATGATAATCGAATCGAATTGTGTTTGGAGGAAGATGCTCAGAGGTCCAGAGGCGGAGGCACACACACACAGACGTGGTTTAGTGTGGAGAAGAGAGTGCTTGTTTACGTAAATACCCCCACCGATGCACGACTGATGCCGTGAACTGATGCCTGAGCTTGTGAGGGTATTATTGTCAATATAGCAACTAGGAGATTTAAGAACCCTCTTCTATGATCAGAGGCGCTCGTCCTAGTATATTTTTTTTGGACAGACAAAGACCAAATCTTTGGATAAGCTGTACGATGTAACTTATGCCCGGACTTCTTCTCTCTCTCATGTTAACTTCCTCTGGATTCTTTTAAGTGTTTACTAATGATGTTTTCTGAAGAATGATTTGTAACTTTTCCTGATGCTGATGATGCTTTTACTTGGCAAAAATTATCAGCATGTTTATATATAATTCAACTACTATTTTAATAAGGTAGAAAATGTCATTGCCTAATAACACATTAAACCATATAAAATAGAAACACATTTTGGTTGCAATATTGTTAGTTAAGATGCTGAATTAATTAGAGTAGTTGAGTAGGTCCTGACTTCTTTTTGAATGGGACTAAGTCAAAATTAATGTTCAACTACTTATTAGGTATTATAACTCAACAGCTAAATAACCTGTTAATGGCTAAACACTCAGCCGAAAAACAGAGTTATTGCTATACATTCTTACTTGCATTCTTTTTTTTTTTTTCGTTCAACGTCTTTCTTAGGCTTGGGCATTTTAACCTGGACTCGAAGACCCGAACCGAAACCAACCCAAAAATATCCGACCCGGAACCGGACCAAAAATTTACAAGTACTTTTTGGGTCAAAAAAATTTTTACCCGAAAGAACCGGAACCGAAAAGGAACCGACCCAATAAGAACCGATTTGTACCCAACTTAAAAAGGGATTTTTGCAAAATTGACCTATAACTTAAAGTCAAACACAAAACTAACCTCCTTTTTTTTTGAAAATTGGTTTTGCCCTATTCACCCCACAAGTTCATATAATTTACGAAAATGCCATCCATTTTTTTTTTATTTTTTTTTTAGAAAATGACATTTTTACTCTCTCACCCTCATCATCTTCAAGTAATTACAAGATTGCCATTGTCATCAATACCACAACCACCATGAACAACCAATTTGAAGCTCTTAATGCTCCTAAAATCGATTTACCCTTCTTCTTTTTCCATTCTTGTGACCTAAACACAACATATCTCTCACTTTCTCTCCACAATGAGCTAAAAAAACTCAAGATTTTGATTCTAAAATTTTTATGGTTCATAGAGTCATAGAAGCTAACGATTATGGGTGGGTGACTTCCGTTTGTGATTCTGTGTGCTTGGAGAAGCCTTATGTATGCTAAGGAACTTATCTCACTAATTTAAGGTATGACATCGAGTTTTTTTCCAGATCTGTTCGTCAGACGACTTACTTGGGAAGTCGTCTGGCTGTAGACGACTTACCTTTCAGTCGTCTGGCTGTAGACGACTTACCTGGAAGTCGTCTGGTCAACGCAGAGGTTATTTTTGCAATTGACTTTGAAATCTGTAACCTGAGACGACTGAAAGTTAAGTCGTTTACTATTGTTTGGTTTCAAAAAAAATTCCAAAGAACCTAGACGACTTACATTTCAGTCGTCATAGGTTAGTTTTGTATTTGACTGGATAATTTCAGAAGTTTGACTTCCCCAGACGACTTACATTTCAGTCGTCTGGCGAAAATTAAAATAATAATATTTTTTTTAAAGTAAACGACTTACAATTAAGTAGTCATAGGTTAGTTTGCAATTGAAAAAAAAAACTTCAAGATTTAATTATACACAGACGACTTATAATTCAGTCGTCCACCAGACGACTTAATTGTAAGTCGTCCAGGATTTTTTTCCGAGATTCTGGTCAAACCTCGTAAATCCTGGACGACTTACATTTCAGTCGTCTCGTGGACGACTGAATTATAAGTCGTCTGTATATAATTAAATCTTGAAGTTTTTTTTTTCAATTGCAAAACTAACCTATGACGACTTAACTTTAAGTCGTCTACTTTTAAAAAAATATTATTATTTTAATTTTCACTAGACGACTGAAACGTAAGTCGTCCAAAAAGTCAAACTTCTGAAATAATCCAGTCAAATGCAAAACTAACCTCTGACGACTGAAATGTAAGTCGTCTAGCTTTTTTGGAGTTTTTTTTTTAACCAAACAATAGTAGACGACTTAACTTTCAGTCGTCCGAAATAACAGATTTCAAAGTCAATTGCAAAAATAACCTCTGCGTTGACCAGACGACATATAGTTTAGTCGTCTAGACAACTTAGATTGAAGTCGTCCGCGTCTTCTCCACTAGTTTTTAAGTCTTCTACGTTAGTTTATGAATAACTTGTATTTTTAAGAGTGATAAGTAACTTCAAGATATGTAAAACTCATATTTACAAAATATGTTCTCTCCCTTAGTTTTACTAAATTTGACTAAGTTTTTCAATGCAAACTTATAAAAAATATGATATGCTTTGACTAGTTACTATTGTTTGTTTCCATCTCTTACCAACATTCTTGTTTATTAAGATGAGAAAAAGGCCATTGGAGTTTATTATTGCATATGAGAGATCCAAAGATAAGAAAAAGGCTACTGAAGTCTATTATTTCATTGATTTGTAAATGTGTAAACACATTGTTAGCACATTTAATACATCTTGGAAAACATTATTACTGATTTTACAAAAAATTCACAACTAAAAGAGTATACATGCAATTCATAAAACAGATCACAAACAAAACTATTATAGATCATTCATCTACAAAGACAAGCTTGGATTCCACTTGAGTAGACAAGACCAGACAACTTTTAAGAAGTTCAGACGACTTCTAAGAAGTCCAGACGACTTCCAGGAAGTTCAGACGACTTTGCCAGAAGACTTTTAGGAAGTTCAGACGACTTCCAGACGACTTTACAGGAAGTCCAGACGACTTTACAGGAAGTCCAGACGACTTTTAGGAAGTCCAGACGACTTCCAGACGACTTCCAGATGACTTCCAGACGACTAACAAGTAAGTCGTCCCAGAAGTTTTCCAGATCTGAAAAACCTGCATATTAAATCCAGATCTGAAAAACCTGCATATTCAAAAACGTTCAAATGGCTTAAAAACAGAAAAAAATGAGTGGAAGATTATATAAATCTACCTTTACAGAACACACAAAAATACATATCTAAAAATAATAGATCTACCTTTAAATTAGTGGAAGATGAGTACCAAATAATTAAAAACCTGCAAAAAAAAAAATAGATTAGTAACAAAGACATGAGACAAAATTGAAAAATTCATATAAAGTTTGGTGTTTTCAAGTCAAAGAGATTAGAGTGGGTTTGGAGAGTTTTAGTTTGGGAAAAAAGTAAGAACTTTATACAACAAGAAGTTACCAAATGAAGAAAAATCAGACATAAGAACTTACCAAAACGCTCAGAAAAATCCAGACGACTTCCTAGAAGTCCAGACGACTTCCTGGAAGTCCAGACGACTTCCAGGAAGTCCAGACGACTTCCTGGAAGTCCAGACGACTTTGTCAGAAGACTTCCAGATGACTTCCAGACGACTTCCAGACGACTAACAGGTAAGTCGTCCCAGAAGTCTTCCAGATCTGAAAAACCTGCACATCAAATCCAGATCTGAAAAACCTGCATATTCAAAAACGTTCAAATGACTTAAAAATAGAGAAAATGAGTGGAAGATTAGATAAATCTACATTTATAGAACACACAAAAATACATATCTAAAATTAATAGATCTACCTCTAAATTAGTGGAAGATGAGTACCATTTGATTAAAAACCTGCAAAAGAGATAGATTAGTAAGAAATACATGAGACAAAACTGAAAAATTCATATAAAGTTTGGTGTTTTCAAGTCAAAGAGATTAGAGAGAGGTTGGAGAGTTTTAGAATGATGAACATTACATTTTTGTTGCAGCCATTTGAGAGGAGGAGAGAGAATGTGTAAATTTTTCTTTATATAGGGAGACAAAAAATCCAATTAGATTAAATATTTTTGACTCAGACGACTTCCTGGACGACTTACATTTCAGTCGTCTGGTGAAGAAATTAAAACAGACGACTTACATGTAAGTCGTCCAGAAGAGTTTAATATTTTTAGCGGGAAATTAAATATTTTTAGCGGGAAACTAAAATAGAAGACTTTCCAGACGACTTACAAGTAAGTCGTCTGGACGACTGAAATATACGTCGTCCGGGTAAATTATTTAACAGACGACTGAAATATAAGTCGTCCACACCCTAAACATAACCCCTAAACTTAATTATCTAATTAAACACTTCATAAAACCAAATCAAACTTGAAAAGTGTTTACTATACACAGAAATAAACACATATAGGTGAAAACTAATTTTTGAAAAAAACATTTTAGTTTTCCAAAATCTAACCCTAACAATACATACAATACTACAACATATGTTTGCCAAACTCCTAAACCAAAGTATTTCATGATTCACTACTTCCACTCATATATCTTCAAAACAAATCAATTTTATCATATCTTAATTTATATCAGTTAAAACTGTTTATAATTACTTGATTTTTATTTTTTACGCATCTAAATATTTTTTTACAAGATTTATAAATTATTTTTAAAATAAACTGGTACCAGACGACTTACACTTCAGTCGTCCAGACGACTTACACTTCAGTCGTCCAGACGACTTACACTTCAGTCGTCCAGACGACTTCCAACATCTCAGACGACTCAGACGATTTACTGGGGCTATATTCGTAAAAATGGCTTCTGTTTTTTTGTTTGGTCACAAGGGGCTGAGCTGTAATTTCACTAGGCTTTTAGGTTAGTTTTGCATTTGATTCAAGTTTGGGTATAGGTTTGGAATTAAAATCAAGTTGTGGGTTAGTTTTGGCAAAAACCCCACTTAAAAATATGTATATCTAAAACAATGATGTTTTTGTGTTCTATTTTATATATATTATTTTATGATTTAGTTGAAATATCTTTTGTGAACAACATTTGTTATTATTTTTAACATTTTTTTAAGTAATATAAAGCTTTAGAATGTAAAATTTAGAGTTTTTAAATGTTTTATTTTAATTATTAATAGTTTCATTTAAGTTGTTTTGTCAAATTTTAGATATATATGACAAATATTCAACTAAAGTTGATGGAACTGAGTATATCATGTCCTTTTCAGATTCTAAATATCCGGACCCGATATGGACCCGAAAAATTACGGGTATTTTATGGGTATTTTAATTATAGACCCGAACCGACTCGGATCCGAGAAGAACCGACCCGAACCCAAACCGAAAATTTCTAAGTACCTATTGGGTCTAAATATTTAGGACTCGAAAAGACCCGGATCCGAAAAGAACCGACCCGAACCCGACCCAAACGCCCATGCCTCTTTCTAATAAGACCAACTACTGGTAAAAAAAATCTATGAAATCGTGTTTGAAAACACCTCTCCGCCCATTACCAATCAGAACCCAACCACATCTAAACAAAAGAAGAGGTTATACAAAATCAAGAAAAATGAACTTACTTTAGTTGAACTAAAAGAAACAAAGTAACTTTTTAACGCTTATTGTCACATTTGACACATGAGCTACACTTTTCTTGCAGTTACTTGTTGTTGTCGCTGCACCAACCAAACTATATGGGTGAACCAAAAATCCCCAAAACGTGCAAACATAGATTACAAAAGCATCCGAGCGTTAAGAATAAACCAAACTTCATTGGATACCTTAAAGCTTTCTTTGTCATGTGAACACAATTCTTAGTTTGAAGACCCTGTACGAAAACAAATGTGACGACAAGACGTAGTCACGTAGAACTCAGTGCGTGAAACTGGTCAGAAGAAGATGCGTTACTATACACCTGAAGCTTGTAAGACTACGAATCCTTCTACTTCAAGTTATTCTTACCTGTCTCTCTTTTTAAGTAGATATTTAATACCGTTTCTTTGGTGCATACTATTAATGAGTCTTATTATTTTCGGCTCATTACTCACCTCAACTAACTCCAGACCAGTCTCTGTGGCCAAAATTAAACATAGGCTAAGGAGTATTAAATAAGCATTATCTAACAAAGGGACCAAGCTATTCAGTACAAAAAGAAGGCAAAGGTTGTCAGGTTTGGTATTAAGTACCTCTCCTTCCTCCAGTTATATGCTTGCGTTGGTTGTTCTTCCCAATCACTTGTGAGAGTCTTGTTTGCAGAATTTGAAAAACTTAACGTAAAAAACATGCTGCGAAACAGAGTTATTGCGTTCTTGTTGCTTGCAACTCAGCTCTTGGTGGAGATACCTGGAACGAGTGCGAAAGTAGCAGCACTTATAGTATTCGGGGACTCAACAGTGGACTCAGGGAACAACAACCAGATCTCTACGGTTCTAAAGAGTAACTTCCAGCCGTATGGCCGGGACTACTTTGACGGCAAAGCAACTGGGAGATTCTCAAACGGTCGGATAGCTCCAGATTTCATTTCTGAAGGTTTAGGACTCAAGAACGCAGTCCCTGCTTACCTAGATCCATCATATGACATTAAAGACTTCGCCACGGGTGTCTGTTTTGCTTCAGCTGGAACAGGCCTAGACAATGCAACCTCTGATGTGTTAGTAAGTCAACCATAGCTCCATGTCTTCAACTTCATACATTTTCAGAATCTCAGTTCCAAAATATAATTTTTAAAGGTAAAATACTCATAAGAAAGTTATCTTTTATTTAAAAAGTATTATCAAATTATAAATTAAAAATTGCTCAATCAATTATAAAATAGGCTATAAAATATAACTGGTTACTCACTTACTCAGCTTTTGATAAAAAATAATATTGACCTAGAAATTTAAAAACATCTAAGATATTAGAACATAAAAATGATTTTTAACCATGTTAAAAATTATTATAATGTAATGTAAGTATGTAACTGACATGGTTTCTTTGAAATATCAAAGTCTGTGATGCCGCTTTGGAAGGAAGTGGAGTACTACAAAGAGTACCAGACCAAGCTAAGAGGCTACTTGGGTGAAGATAAAGCTAATGAAGTTATCAGAGAATCACTTTACCTCATTAGTATCGGAACCAACGATTTTCTTGAGAATTACTATCTTCTTCCTCGCAAGTTGCGTAAGTACTCTGTTGATGAGTACCAAAACTTCCTGATAGGACTCGCTGGAGAGTTCTTGACAGATATTTACAGACTCGGAGCTCGTAAGATGTCTTTCTCTGGACTATCTCCTTTTGGATGCTTGCCACTTGAAAGAACAACACAAATATTTTATGGAAGCAAATGTATTGAAGAGTACAACATTGCTGCTAGAGACTTCAACACCAAGATGGCAGAAAAAGTCTTTAAGCTGAACAAAGAGCTGAGTGGACTCCAGCTTGTGTTTTCAAACCCGTACGACTTGGTTTCAGACATCATACACCATCCTGAAGCATTTGGTTAGTACAAAGTTGTAACACGAGCACTGATAAAGAATTGTTCTGTTAATCTTTCTGATTGTGTCACAGGTTTTAATAATGTAAGGAGTGCATGCTGCGGAACTGGGTACTATGAGATGAGCTACTTGTGTGATAAAATGAACCCTTTCACATGTACTGATGCGAGCACGTATGTGTTTTGGGACTCGTTTCATCCAACAGAGAAGACGAACGAAATCGTAGCAAACCATGTTCTAAAGTATGATTTAGCTCGGTTTCAGTGATAAATAAAAGTGTCATTAATTAATCCAAGCAGAATATTTTTTACCTACTACTACATTCTTTCTCCTACATGGTACCAATGTCTTAGTCAAGGTTCTTGATATCTCGTCAAGCTTCTAGAGTGTTGTAAAAGAACCATTTTAATCGGTGGTCGTGTAATTATCTTAAACATGCTCTATAATGTTATTAAGATGGATCAGATTTTAGTGTGAAGAAATAATAACGCACAAATGGAATTGAATCCTGAAGCCAAAAAGCATAACCGCTAACAGACGTGCCTCTCAATGTATTGTACTATATGAATAACATATTGTGATGATTCTACATCAAAGTTTCGAAAGACTAGCATAAATATACATAAAGAATTTGAGCTAATTAATTTTGAATTAAAAATCTAAAAACTTTAACATGATGGTTAACTCTAATTAGAGAGACCAAAATAGGTTTTTTACTGGTCACAAAATGGAATTCAGTTTTTAATATGTGGATAAAAACCATTATTTCGAAGAAATGTGTTAATACTTTACATTGAAAATTTGATAAAAATAATATACTATTATATGAAAAGCACCATGGAATGCATACCAAGAACCCCCATTGAGGTACCTACATTCATATGTAGGATGGACGGATCGTGGAAAAATGATGAAACCACGAGTGGAGTAGGATGGATCCTACAGCTACAAGACGGCTCAATAGATATCTTGGGGCTCCAAGACTGCCATAGACAAATCTCAAATCTCACCGCTTTATATTGAACTAAAAAGTTTGATATGGGCTCTGAAATGTTTACTTCGCCATCAGCGTTACTGCAATTATTTTGTTACTGACTCTCAAGAGCTAGTCAAAATGATCGTTACACCTGAAGACTGGCTGGCCTTTGCAGCTGAACTTAACGAGTTTACAACTTTATGAGCGTCCTACCACGATGGACAAGTGGTCTACAAGAGCAGATCCAGTAACACCAAAGCAGACTTCCTGATAAGACAAGCTCAAACAAAGAAGTATGTTTTCTCATATGTTAACACGTGTGTGCCACTCTGGATCAATATTCGCAATTCGGCTTTTGCCGATTCGTACTAAGATTTATCTTTGTATCTCATCATGAAAAAAAAAAAAATTATCAGTTGATTTTGAATTAGAAATTTTTTTTTTTTTTTGCTAAAAATTTTGAATCGGAATTTCATAAAAGTTTAATGCATATATCTATTCGATTCCAGAATAAAGAGGAAATGTAATCTCCAAGTAAAAAAATATGTCAGTTTCAATGGTAAACAAGAAGTGACATATAGAGCAAAATATTGAATTCGTGCAAACCGGTTCAATTTTGTAAAACCCGTTTTAAAGCGACTGGTTTATCAATTTATTCGGATCCAATATAAACCAAAACCCTAAAACCTCGATTGCCCGTTAACCGGTTATTTCTCTCTTGCGCCTTCTTCTCTGTCTCAACTCTCACTTCACTTAAACAAAATGTATCCTCCTAGGGTTTAGGGTTTATGGTCGAGCAACTCATTTGGGAGCGAACCCCAATCAAGCCGAAGGCAAGTCGATTGGATGCGGTGGCCGATCCCGACTGCGATTTCGTCGACGGCTAAGGCGCTTCTTCACCGACACTTCCCGAAGAACGGTATCATCGCTCCTTCGTTTCGACTCTGCAAGTTTCGAGCTTTCTCTAGCGCTGTTGACTACCGAGAGATACTGAGAAGCGGGCTTCACGGTATCAAGCCCGATGAAGCTGTGGACTTGTTCGGTTACATGGCTGAGTCTCGTCCCCTGCCTAACATCATCGAGTTCAACAAAGTACTGACTGCTATCGCCAAGATGAAGAGTTACGAAACTGTGATCAGACTCTGGAGTATTGTGGAGGATGATGAGGGTGTAGAGATCTCGCCTGATATCTACACCTGCAACATCTTAGTCAAGTGTTTTATCCGCTGCTGTTGTCATCCTTGTGTTGCTATGTCTTTTCTTGGGAAGATGATGAAGCTTGGTGTTGAGCCGGATGTGGTTACGGGCAGCTTGTTGGTTAATGGGTTTTGCCAGATCAATAGATTCGACGAGGCTTTCTATGTGGCTGAGCAGATGAAGAAGATGGGTGTTACCCTTAATGTTGTAGTCTACACCATACTCATTGATGGTCTATGTAGGAATAGGTTTTTGAATGAAGCCATTAATGTTTTTGGCCTTATGGAGAAGGAAGGAGTTGCTCCGAATGTGTTTACCTACACGTCTCTCATTAGTGGTCTTTGTAACGCATGTAAGTTGAGTGAAGCTTCTCACGTACTTCGGCAGATGATCTCCAGGAAAATCGACCCGAATGTAGTCACTTTCACTACACTTATCAATGCGTATGTGAAAGCTGGGAAGTTTTCGGAATTTTGGGAGTTGTACCAGGAGATGATCAAGATGTCTATAGATCCTAATGTTGTCACTTACACTTCAGTGATCAATGGGTTGTGCATGCACAATCATGTGGACAGGGCCAAGAAAGCTTTTGAAGATATGCAAAGGAATGGGTGTGCCCCAAATGTATTGACTTACTCTACTCTTGCAAATGGACTTTTCAAGTCGAACAGGTTCAACGAAGGGATTGAACTTTTAAAGGAGATGTCTGACAGTGGAGTTGCTGAAAACACAGTCTCTCGCAACACCCTTATCCAAGGGTGTATTCAAGCAGGCAAAATCAGTTCTGCGCAAGAAATTTTTGAAAGGATGCCTTCTGATGGTCTGCCTCCCAATATTAGGAGCTACAACATTGTGTTAGCTGGTCTATTTGTTTATGGAAAGGTAAAGAAAGCATTGAGTACATATGAACTTATGCAAAAGACTAGAAATGATCTTGATATTGTTACATATACTATCATGATTCATTGGATGTGCAAGGATGGTAAGGCGGATGAAGCATTTAAGTTGTTCTTCAGCCTCAGCAGTAAAGGAGTGGAGCCTGATGATAAAGCATACACGGCAATGATCTCAGGGTTGAAGAAGAACGGCATGCTGGCTAGAGCGCATGCATTGACCAGGGCTTACCAGAAATACAAGCGGAACAGAGAAAGTATATAGGGGATTTCTAATGAGACACATTTACGCACTCCTAGCTCCTTAAGGTATCTCTGTCCAAGCTCCATTCTATGGTATGCCTGCTCCTGGAAAGAGCAACACATATCTGTTACCGAAGCAAGTGTATCAATGAAGAGGCCAGAGATTTGAAAAGGCAAGTTGGAGAATGAGCTGAACAGAATCCAGCAGGTTTTTCAAATCCATACGACATTGGTTTTTGAGAACGTAAAGAATCCTGAAGCATTCGGTTAGTTATATAAATCTTGTATCCTCTGCTAAGTTTTCATGAGTGTGCCAGCTACTCTTAAATCAATAACTTTTCTGACCGTATTCTTATTCCTCTCGCAGGTTTCCAAAGTGCAAAGGGATGCCAGGAGTTGCGCTACTTGGCTGATAGAATCGAAGCATTTCACAAACCGACTGTTTTACATCAAAACATTTCAAAGGGATACTAGGAGTTGAGCTACTTGGCTGCTAAATCAAGCCATGCCACAAACTGACTGTTTTACACCATACATTCTTTCTTCTACTAACTAACTTTCATTATGTGTTGTTCTTACAAATTTGTAGCTTGTACCAATGATCAGTCAGGTTGCTTGGTCTAATTTTAACCAAGCTTCCAAAATGTTGTAAAAGAACCATTTTTATCACTATATGTTTGTGAAAGTACTTAAGATGATATTTAGATGTTATAAAAGACGTTAGATCACTACCCGGCAGAGAGCAACCGTTTACAAAATAATACAGAAACGGAATTTGATCCAGAAAAAAGAAACGCTGAGAGACCACTTGTATTTCAAATATAATTCAAACAAGTATCATATCTCTCTATGTACTCCATAATAGAGATGAAAACAAAGAAAGAATCCAATGTTCTTCAGCTAATTTGACTTTGGTGCCTTGGTGAAATGTAACTTGATAAGAGAAGGAAGATCAACTAGCTCCACTCGCTGCTTCCCAAGCAAAATGCTCTTCAGCTTTTCATCACAGTTAACCACATTCTTGTTCTTTGGATCCTTTTTTTTTAAGAAACAACAATAAAACAATCAGGCAATGATACAAACAAAAACAAAGAAACATTATAACTAAATGGTCCCTTGTTTCTGACCTGGAGATTGTTGGTCTTGATGTAAGACCAGACACGCATGAAACAACCCAGACGAGAAATCTGAGATTGACCAAGGAAGTCACGCAGAGTAGATGGAAGGTTCACGAGGTCAATCAAATTCCCAAGCTTCTTGGGATTATCAGTTATCGCCTTCTTCAACCTCTGCGGCTGCATCTTGATTCTAAATTCTACGCCAATACACACAATCAACACTAGAAATTCAACTACTGATTCCTCTTTGGGGAATTTTATCGAGCACTTAGTGTGCAATCAAAAGAAAACGAAACTCGACTCAAACTTACCCAGGAGATGGTAATGTAAGCTAAACGCAACAACAAGTTAACGCAACGTAGCTGAAGCTTTTACACCGCAACAGTCGCAGTTTAAAATGCTTCGACGTTTGAAACGCTGTAAGCTTGCAACTTTGATAAAGGAAGAAAGTTAAAAGACTAGAGGAAGTACGGATCCATACCTTCCGACCCAGAAAGCGGGTTTCGTCGAATACATGTATTGGGCTACTAGTAATATATGGGCCGAGGTACATCCATCCTATACATTCGATTGATTTTTTGGATAAATCATAAAAGGAAGAAGATCTTTCGTAAAGCACTCTCAGCCGTTGGATTAAAAAGTGAACCATCAACCGTCCGATAGATGCCCTACGGTTCTTCCACTTTATGATAAAGAGAGGTATCCGATGCGTCCTTACAAATTCGCGGCGTATCAATTTTGAGAGTTTCGTCAATTTAATTTGTTTATAACCTCTCACGCCTACTCTCACCCATTCCTCACATTGACTATCGTCTCGTTCTCTCTCTCACCGGAAGTAGAAAGCCAACGATGTCTGCAACACAGGAAGAAGACAAGAAGCCCGGTGGTGACGGAGGAGTTCACATCAATCTCAAGGTCAAGGGTCAGGTAACTTCTCTTTCTTTCTTAGCTTTTGTTTTTTTGCTGAGATCTCGTGTTGGGTGCGATTAAGGTTTTTTTTTTTAATTGTTGGTTGGTTTTAGATCCAAAACCTAGTGATGTTTGTGAGACATGAGTAGCGTGTTTTGCTTTCGTTCGCATATTGTTTATCATAATTATGAACATGTAACCCTAGTTTTATGTTAACCTGTTTTGTTTTTGGTTGCTGTTTGTTGCTGCTGTCCGAAGGATAAAGTTGAAACCTTTGTTATTGTTCTGATGATTGTGAATTATTCTGTAAACCTTTTGGTTGCTGTTGTTTGCTGTTGTCCGAATGTTTTACCCTTTCCGAAGGATAAAGGTCTAACCTTTGTTATTGTTCTGATGATTGTGAATTATTTTGTAAAATAGACCTAAAACCTTTTGTAGTCTTTTATAAATAATTTTCCATAGAAAAAAAATCCTCCTTTAATTTTTGTATGTGCTTCACTTTACGACTTTTTAAGGTTACATTAACAGTTTGGTATATTGTTCCTACAACCTCAGTTTATTGATGCGGAAGATCAGAATCATGTTGTTTCCTTTTTCTCCATGGTGTTTTGTTTTTTTACAGGATGGAAATGAGGTGTTCTTCAGGATCAAGAGAAGCACTCAGCTGAAAAAGCTGATGAATGCTTACTGTGACAGGCAATCTGTGGACATGAACGCCATTGCCTTCTTGTTCGATGGGCGTCGTCTTCGTGCTGAGCAGACTCCCGATGAGGTATAAACATTCCTTCTAACTAGTCTATTCTTATTATTCCCTTGGAAGTTTCTACCTATTCTAATGGTTTGGGTTATTCTTTGTTACTACAGCTTGACATGGAGGACGGTGATGAGATCGATGCCATGCTCCATCAGACCGGTGGCTGTGGTGATAGGACTGGCTAAGGAGTAATCGGCATTAGGATTTGCAAACTTGTTTCTTTTTATCGTGCAGACTTTTTTTTTTATCGTGACCGTTGTCGTTAGAGAACTACATGAGGCTAAAAAACCCTTTTGTTGATTTATGGTCTTGTTCGTTTGATATTGGATCTCAATATCCTATGATACTATTTTGGCTTTAAGTTATTATACAACCTGTTTGTTTAAATCTGTGAGAGGAGTCTAACTCGTAACATCTTTTACTTGTCAAATGATAAAAGCAATTAATAGTGATGATGAAACGACTCATGTTTTTTAGAACGGGGAGCCATATGTATCTCCATTCAGCTTAATAATGTCCACTTAGCAGACAAATCTTGTTAAAGTTTTCAGTATTAGTCAATTGAAATGGAGGACCTGGTTTTACCTTGTTGTTAGCAGCATGTGGTGTTCATATGGTTTCATGTTCTTAAATTCTTGTTCTTACAATGTATTGAAATGATCAGTACAATATGTTTTAGTCCAGAAACTAATGTCTTCCTCTACACTTTAGGTCGCTTGGCCAGTATCATTTTTATTAAGCTATTGTATTTTGCACTTCTAAGTATAAAAAGCTCAACTTCCATGACTGCATAATCTAGTTATGGTATCATAGTAGATGCAACAGACAATCCTCCAAGCCGTAATATGATCAGCGATAGCTGTGTCTTGTAAGGAAAGTTGAAGCAGCATCTGACTCTCATTATGTGCATTTGTAATCTAGATGAACCCTGCGTACTGCAATTAGAATTACGTCCTCGCAACTAGTACTGATGATGTGGTATTGTGTTTTATGTGCAGACTTCTATTTCTCACGTCCCCACCTGCAGCAGCATGCCTCTATTGTTGGTCATTTTCTGTCATAAACTTGGTAACAGAAGTATTTTACTGGATTTCATTGAACTTTTAAATATATGATCGATTTTTACGATGGATTCTAATGTAATTCTTGTAATTCAAATCAATTGTTTTTAGAGATATGTTAGTTGTGGAATGTGAAAAAAAAAATGTCAGCTAACGAAGCGTAACCTGACAAGGTAGGAACAGTGGAATATTTCCTTCACGTTCAACCCTTTAAATAAAAATAGGAGGTCAAACATTTTTCGAGTGCCTCAACTCTTGCAGCTTCATTCAATGGCTGCTTAGCAAAATTATGCATGTTATAACAATATCACAGTCTAAAGTACTGTCTGCGTACTCATGTACTCGACTCTCTCCTCATCAACCACCAGTTTTCATATTCCAAGAACTTCTTGAATAAAGCTGAGAATACAAAGCACAAAGGGGTGAAGTAATAAGAGGCTGTGTATGGTGCACCTTCTTCTTCTTTGGAGGTAAGCTCAAGCTAATGGCTATCTCAAACAAAGAACTAATCACATCAAATTCTCCCAACCAACATCTTTGTTATACTGAACATAGTTTAGGCTGTTTAGCGCTTGACCCAAGTTTTTTCTGCTGCTTCATGTTCTTGTTAGGCATGGCCTTCCTGCTGAGCATTCTCTCATCATATTGCAGAGATTATCCAATTGTATCATCACTTGATGCTGTCCAAGCGAGATGGTCAATATCTGGTTGCGCCATAAAGAGAAACTAAGCGTTTCAAAGCAATGTAATAAAATCCAGACTTCATAAACGAGAAGATGTGAGGTGACTTACCTCTTCCAATAACTTATAAACAATAACTTATCGTACTGGTTTGGTTTAAACTAATAAATATCTATAAGAAAATTATACCCACTCAACTATAAAAGTTGTACTCTTCAAATTCTTGGAAGTAACATCCATCTTGAAAAGCAATATTTTTCCCATTAGATCGTTCAGAGTATTTGGCAATACTGAGTCACCATCCTCAGATTTTTAATAATAATCAGAATCTATGTTGAATTTTGTTATCAGTATATATATATATATATATATATATATATATATATATATATATATATATTAACAAAGACAATAACACAATCATTATACCTCAGCCACTTCTTCAGCTAATTCATCTGCTGTCTTATGAAGAAAAGGATAAGCTATATTGTCAAAAATAAGAAACCTAGTTTCTTCAGTGGAATCATCAGTAACCAATAGAAAATAAAATATAAAGTAAATAATATAATTATAAAATTAAACTTAAAATGAAGATGAGTTACTTGGCTAGAACTTCGATTACATTCCAATTACATAGTAGACAATCAAACATGACTGGGCCCTTTTCATCACGAGGGTTTTCTTCAATTGGATGAACCGTCTTTTCGCAAACAGCACACACGACATAATACCATCTTGGATTAGTTTCCACCTACTTAACAGTTGCAGTGGTGACATACTTTCCAATCTGTAAACAAATATATATACACACACATTTCAGCTACAAAGTCTAAAGTCAAGGTAAAAAAAAAAATTCCTCTTCAATAAAAAAATTATATTTTAGAAACATAGCATATTGTTTAACATTTAAGTACTGTACCGCATTAGTTCTTAACAAACATTTAACAAACAGAGGACGGCTTGAACTCCGGCTTCAAATCCACAAACGAAAATCCCTAGCACTGACCGCATATTGCAGGAGGAAGAGCTCCAAGTTTGAGGAACAAGAGCTTTTGGTATGTTTTCTCATTATCTAGTTTTTGACTTCGAGAAGGAGAATTTACTCGCTTTTCAGAATTTGGCTTTAAAGAAAACACATTTAAAGAAAGTCAACAATCCAGACAAGAAGTGTAAGATTTTGTTTAGGGCTATTTTACTTATAAAAGTACATCATACTCCATTAAAACTAGATTCCAATAAAATCTCATGGAAATTGAATAACAGGTAATTTGGAATCTTTTCCAGTAACCATAGATTTCACTTAAGATGTGAATTCCTTTAATTTCCATTGAATTGACTAGTTCAATAACACCCCTCTAGTGTTGTTTTTGTTTTAAAAAAAAGATACATTGAATTCCACTAAAATTCACCAAGTACCTGAATCCAATAACACTGGATTTAGCTCTAAATTTAAATTACATTCAGTTTCTATTAAAGTACCTTGGAATCTAATGGATTGATGAATCCACTATGATGCACTTAAAGATTTTGGGTGTGATTGGTAGTAGCTGTGAGTGCTCTCTACAGCCTAATTTCTTTCTAGAACACTAAATCTATACCAATCTTGATTTTTTTTTTAAAGCTCACAGCTATTTTATAAAATCCACAGCACTTCTTTGAATTTATGTCTTTACAATTTCTCTGCAGAGACAAAAACCTACAGCCCAAATTTAAAGACTTTTAAAAATTATAAATCTAAAACCAAAGCAATAAAAACTACAGCAATATTTCTACAGTCAAAAAATGAAATCACAACACTTACCAATTTGTAATTCAGTGTCATGTATTTCTGCTGTGAAATTTTTGAGGCAGTTAAGATCTTGAATTTTTCTTCTATTAATGCGACAAAGGCTTTTTCATATCGTCATCAATTTATTAACGTTATCTCTTCGTATTATGATCTGCAAAACCTTTCACAAAATAAGTCCTTTTGTGCATGTCTTTGGATTAAAACAAATCAAACTAATGGCTAACACAACTGAATCAAACTGGGACTTGGGCCTCCCTGTATATCAAATTGAGCTTTCTTGCGGAGCAAGGAATAAGTTGTGCATTAACTCTTTTTTTCTTGAACAAAGTTGTACATTAACTCTATTTTTTACAACTGATGCCAAATAAAACAACAGAGGAAGAAGCCATATACAACCGTCCACGAGACCACGACTACAAAATATTCGAATTTATTAAATAACTAGGATAAGACCCGCGCCTTGCGCGGGATTAAGTTATTATTTTTATTATATTTTGGAGAATGAAACAATAGTTTGGCTTCATTTGGATTACGGGTGTTCAATCCGGATATCGGGTTGGTTTCGGTTCGGTTCGGTTTTTTCGGTATTTGGTTAGTAAAATATAACTAATATTCTAAATCCATATTTACTTTGACTTTAGTCTTTCACATACTTTTGAAAGATTTCAACTGGACGACTAAATTGATCAGCCAATCTTGTTGCTTTAAATCATTAGTGTTTATATATATATATATATATTATTTAGTTTGAATATTTATTAAATAAAAATTCATAAATCATTTGTAACTTATTATAACAAAAAAATAATCTATTGATCACAAAATTTTCAGAGTGGGAATATTCAAATTTCTAATAATATATAGACGTTTTGAAAAATTCAAATATAACATATAAGAAAAAATATAAATGTTTTTATTATATATTTAATGTGATTTTTAATATCTTTCAATAATATAAAATTAAAAAAAAAGAACTAAGATACCAAAATTGTTATCAAATATTTATTATTCATAATAATTAATTTTCATATATACGTTAATCATATTAGGTAATTTCGTAGCTTTTAATTAAGGAAAGTGCAAAAAAAATTTGGTAGATTATTTATCAATTCGATAGTTAGTTTAATAAAAAATATAATGTAAGTCAAGATGGACCAACCTATTTTTCTAAGAATAGTATGTTTTATATAGTCATTTATTAAATGAGAATTTATAATCATACAGTTCTATGATCATTCATATCATTTTATAACTGAATATTTAAATCATCGATAACAAAATTTTCAATGTGAAATCTTTAATAAGTTTATAATTTATAAATGTTTTTGAAAATTCATTGAAAGTTTTAATATTAAAATATTTATGTAATCTTATGGTATATAGTATAATATATATATATATATATGTTTTATTATTAAATGATATTTTTTACTCATATGGTTTTAAAATAATGTGTATCTTCTTATAATATTAAATAAAAGTTCATATTAATACAATTTTATGATCATTTGTAACTTATTATGACAAAAAAAATAATCTATTGATCACAAAATTTTCAGAGTGGGGATCTTCAAATTTCTAATAATTTATAGACGTTTTGAAAAATTCAAAATATAACATATAAGAAAAATTAAAAATGTTTTTATTATATATTTAATGTGATTTTTAAATATATTTTAATAATATAAAATTAAAAAAAGAACTAAGATACAAAAATTGTTATCAAATATTTATTATTCATTATAATTAATTTTCACATATACGTTAATCATATTAGGTAATTTCGTAGCTTTTATTTAAGGAAAGTGCAAAACATTTTTTGGTACGTTATTTATCAATTCGATAGTTAGTTTAATAAAAAGTGTAATATAAGTTAAGATGGACCAACCTATTTTTCTAGAAATAGTATATTTTGTATAGTTATTTATTAAATAAGAATTTATAATCATATGGTTCTATGATCGTTCATATCGTTTTATAACAAAATATTTAAATCATCGATAACAAAATTTTCAATCTGAAATCTTTAATAAGTTTATAATTTATAAATGTTCTTGAAAATTCATTGAAAGTTTTAATATTAAAATATTTATGTAATCTTATGGTATATAGTGTTTAATATATATATATATATATTTATTATTAAATGATATTTTTTTACTCATATGGTTTTAAAATCATGTGTATCTTCTTATAATAAAAATGTTAAACCATTGATCATTAATTTTTAACATAATAATTTTAATAGTTTTAGTCATTTATTGTCGTTTTTAAAAATTTAAAATATAACATATACGAAAAAATCTAAATTTTATTTTTATAGCTAATTTGATTGTTTAATTTATTTTAATAATATAAAATTAAACAAAAAATGATGAAGGAGATATACATTGTTATCAAATCTTTATTATTAAACTCATTAATTGTCATATATATATTAGTCATTTATGGTAATTCCGTAGGTTTTATTTAAGGAAAGAAAATATCATATCATATCATTATATCATATAGTTTGACCAATTTATGTATCTAACAACATATACAAATCGAATGTGGACCTACTTATTTTTCAATTGAATGTAATTGACTACCTAATTGAGTGCCACCTATGCATTGGGGCCTCTTTTAATTAATACAAAATTGAGGTTACATCTTTTCAAATGTTCCTCAATTAATATATAAGGGATAATCACCAGCAAGGAGAACATATGCATCATCCAAAACATAAACTTACAACCAGAAAAGGAGCAAGCAAGTCTAGGGCACAACACCCATAACCATCATAAGAAAACACCAACAAGTTTCAAATGCAACTGCCAAGAGAGTTTGCTTATTTATGCATATTATACAAGACTAATTATACATAAAAACCACACTGCCACCGTTGTTCACTGAAGAACAAGGCACTCAGAGGCAGTCCCGTTGGTGATAGGACCTCCATGGGTTCGGTTGCTTTTCTGGTTAACACTGCCACTAGGGTTGTCCTGTTCAACTACGGTTCCTTCAAGCTCCTCCTCTTGGTAACTACAACCTATGGCTTCAAAGATGAGAGCATTAACCTCCTTGAACCTTTCCTCTGACAAAGAAGCTTCTGCTAGCAGCCTCCATGCGTTCTCCTCCGAAGCTCCTTCGTAATCCTCTTTCCTCTTGAGCACCATGTGACCACTTATCTCCCACACAGCTGGGTTCACTTGCGTCTCCAACACCTCCGGGCTTACTTCACCTAGAGCCTGCTTCTCTGCGTAACACTGCAATTTACACATTCAAAATGTTATTTTCATTCGATGGATTCAAAACCCAAGTGTGATCCAACTGTTTGCAAGTTAAAGTGATACCTGTGGCATCAAGAAGATCTGCCTTCCACAATCAGCGATGAGAATGTTGAAAGGAATGTTGTTGTTCTGGAGACAAACGCAAGCATCTGATACAGTATCAGATAGGTCTTGCATAGAGCTTCCACCTTCAAAGAGAAGACTTCTCACAGGGTAACTCAGAAGCTCTGAGATTTTCACACCACTAGCAGTAGTAACCATCTTCTTGGAAGGAGCTTTCTCTAATGGGAAAGGCATGGCCAAGTAATATGCCTGTTTCCAAGATAA
Source organism: Brassica napus (assembly GCF_020379485.1). Lineage (NCBI taxonomy): Eukaryota > Viridiplantae > Streptophyta > Magnoliopsida > Brassicales > Brassicaceae > Brassica > Brassica napus. The sequence goes on from NC_063434.1 coordinate 9,336,562, forward strand.
TCACCACCAAACCAATCAGACAAAACTCATCTGAGAAAACTTGGCGCAAAACATAAACTAAAGAACCAAACTCCAATGGGAAAAGCATGACCATATACCTGAAAGTGAAGATGGTTGATAGTGGCAAAAGCACCCAAGCTGTTGTAACCGAGTCTGAAGTAAGGATTAGCAGCTTCGGCAGCCATGTGAAGTGCAAGCAAAAGGCTTTTGTGATCGATCCTTTGAGGCAAGCAGTCAAGAACACGAGGAATCAGCAGCACGTGACCATACTCGATTGGACTAACCTGTTAAAAAGGCAATAAAGAATTAATCTTTAGATTCATAACAAGTACTATCGAAAAAATAAATCAGTCTCTGCACAGATTCTTTACATTGATGGCAACAACACTGGGAGAATTCTCAGCGTCAAGAGGCATGCACGGGAAAAACTGAACTTCGCCATCTTCACCAGCTTCAAACTGGAAGAGCAGCTCTTCTTGGCCAACTTTAGTGAAGTTGAACTTGTTGCCATCAAAAGACTGCAAAACCTTATCTACACGGAACTCGGTTGGCCTCTTCTTCAGGTGACGACCCTCGTTTAGCTGAGCAACGAAACCATACTTCCCCGGGATCACCTAAAACAACCAGAGAGACAATCTTAAGAACAATGCGAAACACATCTTGGATTCCATAGAAACAAACAAACATCACAACATTGCCTTCAGATATCAACTCTAAAGTTAAGAAAGACATTTACTTTGGTCTCGCAGGCAGTGACATCGTAGCGAAAGAGTCCTCTTTGGAACCTATCCTCCCACTGAAACAAGAAGAAGTGATATTATAATGATTAGCCTCACTCAAACCACATAAATCTACAAACCAAACACCAAGGGACTCATGTTGTTTATGCTCTACCTCTCCGAGGACGAGGGACTCAAGAAAAGCCACCGGCTTCTCTCCGGCGCCAGATTTATCCAGCTTCTTGCATGCGTACAACGGAAGCCTTGCCCCTGAACAAACCCATCAATAGAAATCGTCAAAAAAGATGAATTAAAAACAGGAAACTTTTACCAAAAAGCAACAATTTAGCTTCAAAGCATACCGTTAATACAACAAGCACCGAGGCAGTTCCGTCCACAGCCGACGGATTCATCAGCAGACTCATCCTTCTGGTAATTAGACACAACAGTCGGAACCCTCTTGATTTTCAACATTCTCAGACAGACAGAAAGACTTCCCCCACACGAAACAGCAAAAAAGGAAATAAACAAAAGTCTTATAGAAACCCTAAACCCTAAAACCTAATGGAAAAGGAAAGAGATGATTTTGGAACCGCCTCCGGCTAAAAAGAGGAGATCAGAAGGGCTGCCGCCTTCAGACGGCAGAGCTCCACGTCCTCCGTGCGGCAAAGGATTAGTCTCGATTAAACAACCCTTGCGTACAAGATGGACATGAAAGCTAACACCCCGTGATGTCCCGTGTATAGCCGTGATTGCCGAAGATCAAACGCCAGAGAGAAGATAGACAGGAGAACGAACCCGACCCTCAAAACAGCTGAATCTACGGAATGTAAAACTCGAAAAGGAGAGATCTTTCGATGTGGGTTTTCGATCTTAGAGAGATCAGCTTCTTTTTTTTCGGGGTATTTTGCTGATAGTATGATTCGGGGAGATTGAATGGCTTTAAATAGATAAGGAGATGAGTGAACGGCCATAGACGAGAGACGTCACAAATTTATTTATTTATTTATTTATTTATATGAACTTTTTGTGTGGTTGTGATCCGGACGTCACGTGTCTTATTAGGTCTTTTCTTGGTGAGTTTCCTTTTTTTTTTAACTCAATTTATATAATTCTCTTTCCAAATATTTTGTCAAATTGTATAAAAAAATAGCTGGAAAATATTATACATTTAGTTGACGAAAAAAATAGGTGATACATATATGATAATTTTTAATATATATTACTATATATTAAAACATTAAAATTAGTAATATAAAACAAAAGAATATAAAATTATAAATTAACTAATTTGTTGTAGTTAAACTTGAAACTAGTTTAATGTAAAAACATAAAAATCCTTCATTAACTACATAATCCAATTTTTACAGCAAAAATTTAATTAAGTCGGCTAAAAGTACCATATTAATAAGTATGTTTTATTATCAGTCGTAGGCACAGACGTTGAAGTCCGGATCGACTATTTCAAATTTTCGGTTTTTTTATTCACACTACTAGATCTCATTCTAATATTTTATTAATATGGATCGGGTTCAGAAAATAACACTTCGGACTCAGTTCAAATTTGTATTGTATCCTAAAACCCATAAAGTAATCATATAGTGTTCGGATTCTGATATATTGGTTTGGTTCGGATATATCCAAAGTAAAAAAATAAATTAAAACAAAACATAAATAAAAGTACTTAAATTGAATAGAAATTAATCCAACACAAATTGTATTGATAAAATAACAATAAAATATTAAATCAAACATGAAAACAAATATCATTTGTAAATATACATTACCTTATAGAAAGAGTAGACTTGTTATTTCAACGAACAAATTAATGAAGTAATTATTTATAACTAATTGAGTATTTAAGATATTTATCTAAATTTTTAATATTTATTTTGTATATCATATCAAGATAAACATTAAATTGATTAGTTAAAATACTTATATTTATTTTAATTTTTGTAGTGACTATTAATTTCAGATTTTTTTGGTTATCCATTCGGGTTTGGTTAATAAAAATTTGGGTTCCAATATGTTTCATACCATCCTATAAGATTTTGCAAATAATTTTTCACATCGGATCAGGTTTTCTGGTTCTAGATTTTGTGCCTAACAAGTTGAATTGATAATCTATCTTATTAAAACTCAAGTACAAAATTGGAGTGTTTGGAGACTTGAATAGGACTTTTAAAAATTTGGAGTGTTTGGAAACATGGATTGCAGTCTTTTAAAAAAAATATTTTTGTTTGAAAACAAGGATAGTAGTATTAAGAAAAAAAGTAATGGCTTATGTTTTTTTTAAAAATTGAAAGTTATCTATGCAACTTTTAAAATATACCAAAATGGGTCAATCTAATTCCCTAAAAAAAAATTTTCTAAACTAACCATAAAACAAAATTTAAACTTTATATACATATTTCAAATCAAAATAATAATTCAAATTTGATTTATATCAAAAATTGATTCAAAAATATACATATATTCAAAAATGAATTTTTACTAAACTATTTTTCAATAACCATTATAAAAAAATATTGTCAATATATATAAGAAAAATATAATACAAAGCCCAATTTGAAATACCAACTCAAATTATGGTTTTCATATTTCATATTAAGTTTTAAAAATATAATATATGTAATTATTTATATGATGGTATGTATAAAATACTATTAATTATATGATTACTTATATGATGGTACATATAAAATACGATTAATTATATGATGATAAAACACGATATATAATAATGACTAGAGATGGGCTTTTGGATACCCATACGGGTTTAGTTCTGATCGGTTTGTATTTTGAGTTTTCGAGGTCAAAGATTTCAGCCTTATTAGAATGTTTCTAAATTTTGGTTTGAGTTCGATTTGGATCTTTGCGGGTTTGGTTTGGGTTTGGATAACTAATTTAAATTATTTTTAAAGTCTTAAATCACTATATATTTTAAATTTCTAAAAATGTATAAATAAAATAATATATTACGTATAAATTTGAATAACATATGTCATAATACTTAAACTTAACATATCAATTGGCTTGATTTAAAATTTTGGATACGAAATCAATAATTATTTTAAGTATTTTTGGTGATTTGAGTATACTTTAACTATTTCAGATATTTACTTTTGACTATCTATATATATTTTCAAGTATTTAAACCAATTTAAAAGTATCATTTTTGATGTTTTATATACGTTAAATCTAAAAATAATTAATATATATAAGTATATAAATCTATTTTTAGATAAATTCGGATACCTAAATACTTCGGTTCGGATCAGATTCGGTTCTCTAAATAACAAAATTTTGAATAATTAGAATATTTAATCAATTTATGTTTGGGTTTGGTACTATATCTTTGGATCGGTATCGGTTATGTTCTTCGGATTCATTTTTCCAAATCCTAATAATTACATGAAAAACAAATATCAACATATTTTTTAAAATATACACCCGCGCGCCTGCGCGGGTCAAAATCTAGTATATTCTTATAACTGTAGATATTCCAAATTTCTTAAAGTCCTGAAAACTAATCATACGAATCCTTACATTTAAGTATGCAACCAGGGCCGGGCCTGAAAAATATTGGCCCACAAGCAAAAAATATTTTTGGCCCTTTTGTTTCTAAAAACCAACAAAAATATTTAAAAGATGCAGGTGGGGACGTTTGAACCCTGGTTCATTTCCACTGTTAGAAGAATGTTTCCAGTAGAGCTATATGCTCTTTATGATTTTTATTGGCCCTAAAACAATCTATATTTTCGTCAGGTCCCAAACACATGCTTGATGGGCTTCTATCCTGGTCCGGCCATGTATGCAACTAATCCATCAAAATGGTATGACTAGGTGGGCAAGGTGAATAGAACCAGAACGAAAACTCATGTTAGAGCTTTTTTACCATTAGGCTGACACAACTCGGCTGACTTAACAATGTTTGATCTACAATTAATCTTACAACGCGGAAACATGATTTATTCGAATCAAGGAACTCTGACAAATATCTTCAAAAGAAGAACTCTGACAAATAAAGATCACATATATGAAAATTTAACAACTTGACTATACATTTCCTAACCGTTAAAAGAAATGTTTATTTTATTTTTTTTGCTAAAAATACTTATAGAACATTATTTATTTTTTGTTTGAACATATAAAGATGCTGTTATGTTATGTTGTCTTTATAGATAAAATTACATTTAGATTTTATATGGTCATGCTTTTTTCGTCGGACGTTGTGTGGTCGTAGCAGCTACTGCAAGGCTCAGTATGGGGTATGCGAGGACTGAGGACCATCTTTTGGTCGATATTTTGCGAACCATATCTTTTTGGAAGTTTTCGTTTACGTCATACAAAGTTACAAAATGAACAATAAAAGATGGGAAAAACATAAATGAAGATTCGGTATCTAAGGGAAGGAAATAGCTCTTGAACCACATAATTTGGCACGTGGTCCATTACTTGTTTGACAATCTCTACCATTTGGTACGCCCACCTCCTTACTTTACCATTACCCAAATCGCTTCAGTGCAGGATCTAGATAATCATATCCATATGTGTACAAACAGCAACACGTTACTATAAAGTAATAATAGTCTCAGTTACGCAAATAAACTTGATTACACATCCTGAGAATTAAGCTTCCAGGGATTAGGTTTGCTTTTCTTCATTGGTTTACTAACAGTTATTAGTGCAGAGTAAAATTAGAAACCGTGGCGAAACTAGAAAACAGATAAACATTTGAGAATAGCAGGAAGAAAAAACTAAGGTTAGTTAGTGATTAGTGATGACAAAACAAACTAATATAGCATTCGAATGAAAATAGGTTCAATTGAAGGTTATACAAACTTATGCATCAGTTAGTTAGTAATGACAAAAAACTAGTAAATCATTCACGAAACTTGGTTCAATATGTTGATTTGGTTGATAACAATGTGTTAATTTCTATAAAGTAACTTGTGAATACACATTATTTTAACCACAAAACGAATAAATTATACATAATCTTACAAGTACAATCGTTTTGAACAATGTAGTAACTAAGTTGATTTTTTGGGGTAATCTCTTGGTCCGAAAATAGTGGAACCAACCCTCACGTTGGTGCTTCCCATCTCAATCTGCAGTTCCATGAGTTAAAAAACAAAAACAGTCAAAGATCATCTTCCACATTTATAGTTACTTGGAAGATCAAGAAAGTAAAAAGAAGACATTCAAAATGATTCTACGTCAGCTTGGCTGCATCTCTGGGTGGGTTTTATAAGAGAGACAAAGATATTACCGCTTGTTCGAAGTCACCAGACATGCCCATAGACAGTTCAAATTGATACTCAGACATTCCAAGTGCCTTGCAGACCTCAGCTCGACAGTTTGTAAGTGTCTGGTCCAGATTATAGGGAGAACAGCAAAGAACTTTGGTAAGCAAAATAATCGAGAAAGCCGAGAAGTTTGTATGTTGTGGTAGTTGAACAAGAGCCTTATCTGAAACTGAAAGAAGCATTCAACAGAGTAGATGAAGTAACATACCCTGAAGTTCTCTGGAGTAGAAGTATAGTCAGGCATCCCAATAGTCATTAAACCAGAGAACACCAGATTTGGGCAGTGCATATTCACATGTCTTGCTAGCTCCACAACACTAGAAGGCTCTACCCCAGATTTAGCTGCATCGATTTTCAGGAACAAAGAGTTAGCCACTGTATGAAGCTGGAGAAAAGAAATCAACTTTACAGGAATGAAAGCTCGGTGGGTAATAAAAAAAATACTCACAAGCTTCTCCGCTAGTGTTGACTTGGACCAAAACCTTAAGTGGGTGTCTCCCAAGACTTGAAACAGCTCGATCAAGATGATTTGCTACCTGTGACAATTTGCACCAGAATAACACCCAACGAAAAAACATCTTTAGTGAACCGAACTGGTGCATCTTATAAGCCACATTTGTCAACGTTCCAACCAAAGTAGTTGCAGGAACTAACTCACAGAACACCTAGCAAAACTCGAGTAACTTGAAGAATCTAATCATACAATACAAGAGAGAGTTATCAGGGGATGTAAGATCACCTTTTCTCCATCGACACCATGAACCATTGCCAAGTTTGGGACTCCAGCTGCAAACAGTTGATTAAAAGACTCTCACTTTCACTTAACTCCTGAATAAATGGGGACTCGAATTACAAAAACTTGGAGCTTTATTATTCAAGATGGGGAAATTTAAAGTCACACACCTAGTAAAGTTTTGGCCTTGTTGCTCTGTAGATGTCCCACGAAATGCCACTCTATATCTTCCGGAAGCTGAACAATCAAAGTGAAACGAGAACAATCTCTATTAGATTCAACAAAAAATGAGAAATCTTCGATGATTAGAGGGAGGAACCTGTGGAGCTTTGTCGATGAATTCTTGAACGTAATTCTCGCCGAAGCAGCGGTGGCCGGCGTCGTAGATTTGGCGGATAAGTGAGACTGGTTTAGTCTTGGAGACGGCGACGACTCTTACCCGCTCCGGATCTCTTCCTACGCGCTCCGCCGCCGTACGAGCCCTGAGAATGACAGAGCGCAGCGCGGTTGCGGCGGTTGCTTCCACTGCAGGAGCTGCCATCGCCAATCGCTAGGGGTGTTTTCGGGAATAACCGAATGTTTGACCGGTCACACTTATTTCTCACGTAATTTTATGGGAAAATCAATTCATAACCACATGACATTTTGAATAATTGTTTTATTTGTATTGGTATTTGAATGGTTTCTAATGTTTTTAGGTGGCTTCGTATGTAACATGCGTTACCTTATTTATTCAATATGGTTCTTTGTGTTAACTTTCACAAACTTTGAAATAATATTCTTGCTATCTATACTATTATTTGCAAAGTAAATTTTAACAACGGAGCTCTCACATTGAAAGTTAGAGCAATATACTACCTTTAATGAATTTTATATATAATTTATTATATAATCAAAAACGAATTTCTATTAATAATATTATTATCTTTAAAAAATAATTCTTATACATTTTGTTTTTATCTTAAAATATATTTATCAATTATAAATTTAAAAGTAAGATATAAAACAATTTATAATAAATTAAGTGGTTAAAGTCAATGTTACCCTTAATAAATTTTATATATAATTAATTACATGATTAAAAACGAAATTTTATTTATAATATTTTGTTTTTAACTTAAAACATATTTTTCAATTATAAATTTAAAAGTAAGATATAAAAAAATTTATAATAAATTAAATAGTTAAAGTCAATGTTACCCTTAATGAATTTTATATACAGTTAATTAGATAATTAAAAACGAAATTTTATTTATAATATTATATATTTTTTAAAGAAGATAATTCTTATATATTGTGTTGTTATCTTAAATTTTTACAATTTATAATAAATTAAGTGGTTAAAGTCAATGTTATACCCTTAACGAATTTTATATATAATTGATTACATAATTATAAACGAAATTTTATTTATAATATTTTGTTGTTAACTTAAAACATATTTTTCAATTATAAATTTAAAAGTAAGATATAAAAAAAATTATAATAAATTAAGTGGTTAAAGTCAATGTTACCCTTAATGAATTTTATATATAATTAATTAGATAATTAAAAATGAAATTTTATTTATAATATTATATATTTTTTAAATAAGATAATTCTTATATATTGTGTTTTTATTTTAAATTTTTACAATTTATAATAAATTAAGTGGTTAAAGTCAATGTTATACCCTTAACGAATTTTATATATAATTGATTACATAATTAAAAATGTAATTTTATTTATAATATTAGAATTTTTTTTAAATAAGATAATTCTTATATATTGTGTTGTTATCTTAATTTTTTTTCAATTATAAAAGTTAAGAAAATAACATATAAAAATTCATAATTAAATATTAATCAACTAAATTTGTATAAAGATATTTTTTAAAATATTTCTAATATGTGAATGTTTTCTTTTAAAATTTCTACACAATAATAAACATATATATTTTAATTACATTTTTCGTCATATATATATATATATATATATATATATATAATTTGATGTTTGATTTGCTTTTTGAAAACATAAAAAATAAGTTATTATGCTGGTTTTTGAATTAATAAAAAATAAGCTAATAAATATTTGTAAAAGGATTAAGCCCACATGTGCGGGCAAAACACCTAGTTCTATAGTATATATAAAGTAAGGACAATGAAACAAGATATATGTCTTTTTGCAATACTTGAAAATTGTGCGATGTATATCATCTATAGCTCATTAGTAAATATCTTCCATTATTTTATTATTGTCAAACCATATAATGTGAAGTTTTTACACTTAGCCACACTTTTTCTAGTATGTGTATATAGAATTTAAGCGGCCTACTACTCAGAGCTGGCCTTGAAGTATATATGTTCCACAAAATCGTTTCCTTTTATACCCAAAAATATAATGGGATTCAGTGTGGTACACACCACTTATTTAATTAATTGGACGCACCATCCAATATTGTAAATACATATGCTCACGTATAGATAGACTTTTAATTAGCTTTAGTTTCTTTGTTAGTAGAATACGCCACCGCCCGGTGGATCGATCACGCGTAGTTACAGAGACCGTAGACGCATAACTCGTCCTGCTCACACGGATGGTTACATTGTCCACAATGGCGTTTGTCGTAAGACAAGTAAACGCATTGGCCTCGACAACACGTCTGTGAGAACTTGCACTTGTTCTGACACGCGCCACAGTTCTTGTCGTCACTGGCCACGTCTATGCACTTGTTGTTGCAGCACGTCACCGTCGAGTTGCTTCCTCCGCCTCCGTAGAGGCTACACATCTCAGGATCCTTGTTGCAATGGTCCGCCGCGCTAGGGCTTCGCTCGCCTACTTCCTTCTGAGCCAGGAACCTGCTCGGCCTTATAGTTTGCGTACCCGGTGCATCAAAGCTCGTGCGTTCCACTGTGGGGGTGGTTCTGGTGGTGATGACTGCGATTGTGATTGCGGTTGTTATTGCGATGGTTACAAGTAGCTTCACGAGGGCCATTTTCTTTTGATCTTTTTTGGTTTGTGTGAGGGAAAGAGAGATAGAGAGAGAGTGATCGTTGGGAACTTGGGATTGGTAAGGATAGTATTAGGTTGGCTTAGGGTTTATAGTTGTCGTCGAGTAGAGTTGACGCTGGAAATGCGGTGAGAAACAATTGATTAGATATGTATTTTGCTTTTGGGGTTATAATTTATAAATATTTTATGATTATATAGCCATTAAAGAAAAACAGTTATACGCATTTAGACCATAACCAAAATGGATTTTACCGCAAGAGATGATTAAAGTCTAAAGAATACGAATAAATTACATAGTTCATGAATTCATCCCCCCCCCCCATAGGCTGACCTAATGCAAGTCAAGCGAGTTGAACGGAAAAGCAAAGGCGTACATTCTTTTAATCAGCTTATTTTAATATCGGTTTATTATTTGGTCGTGAGAATGAAGAAACATTGATTTACATTTCTAATAGAGGCAAAATTATACGACAAGATAGCTGTATACTTGTGTATTAAAACTCGTACCTCTTTGTAGTCTACAAACGGTAAAGATGCATGTTCATTGAGGATATAAAACTAATAGAAAATGTTACTGATGCATGCAATTTCACGCTAGGTATTTGAGAAGATTCTACGACAGAAAATTAAGACATGATTAATGAGAGTTTTTAAAGTGGAAGTTTTTAACGGAATATAAGAAACCATCTCTTAATTTTTAATTAAAAAAACTAAGAACCAGTTCTTAAAAATCAAAACAGTTCTTTATATTCCAATAAAAACCCCAAACCCCATATTAATCATGCTCTAACATACGTAGTTACGTACAGGTACCCTCTTCTTGACACGACATGGTTGTTAGCTTTTGACTCAATTTCATCATTCACGTTTTTGTATTGCAATTCACCTCCTATAGGTCGTGTATACGTCGAGTAATGTATAACCTAAACAACAATAATACTTAAAGCTGTTTTAAATAATTATCCATTTAGTTGGTTAGAAAACTAATTAAACTTATTATATATATATATATATACTCATAACATACTTGAACCGAAAAGTACTGGATTTTTCTTTTCTTCATCCAAGTGAGCATGAGAAGTAAGTACAAAAAACAGTAGGACTAGTTAATGAAATAGTATTTGTTTAAAATGTTTTACATTATACAAAAAAAATATTCACTCATCAGTTTAAAATTTATGTTGATTTTTTAAAATGTTACTACGAATTCTTGTACGCCTATCGCCGAAATATATAAATTTCCGAATGTAACATTCTAAATGCCCAAAGTACAAAAGGTCAAGTGGTCAATTATTTTCTCGCATTTGCTACCCTTCAACTTTACTTTTGAAACTCAACATTTAATCTTCTATTGGCTGTACTTTGACCTCTACGAATTATACTGCACGTCTGCATATTTTATTTTCATGTTAAGTATGAACCCACGCGAAAGTTTTATAATACGTACGAGGCATGATTTAAGGTTTTGTCAATCAACAAAGCTGAACAACAAATGGGTCATTATTCATGTAATTGTAAGATATAATTGGGCTTGGGTTTAGAAATCAAATTTATAAATGTAAATTGGTTATGCACCCAACATGTACGATTGAGGTATAGATATGGCATTCTTCTTCTAAAAAGGTTCACAAGGGTTTATGGTTGTTGCCAAGAAAACTTAACTGAATAGTTTATGGTTGTTGCCTCTAAGTTTCAACAATGTTGCAAGAAAACTTAACTGAACCTCTTGTATTCTTCTTGTAGTATACTAGGCTCTAACAGAACTAAAAAGAAGCCTGCATTGTTGCTGAAACATGTTTTTCACATATATGATCGATACAATATACCTTTTTTTGCTTAAAAGATATATTGTATCATATGTGAAAAACATGTTTCAGCAACAATGCATGCTTCGTGAGGAGTAGAAGAATACAAGAGAAGTTATAGTGAGGAGTAGCTAATGTGAGAATATCCTTTATATCTAGCTATACCAAGAATTGAATTCTTCATGTATTCCTTCATGCTTCATAGAATCATAGACTTACTGAGATGATGTAATGATCTAAGACCATACAAACGTTTTTGTCTTTTTTCCGGTAAAAAGATGATGTAATGATCTAAGACCATACAAAATTCAATTGGTAGAAGTCGCCTTCACTACAAACCGTCACCTAAGTAGAAAAAGCCTTGCTTCATAATGTCTTTCATTTTAAAAAGAAGTCAAATCCATATATAACTTCCCCTACCATAACTAATCAGTACGCAATACACGTTGTTTTCTCAACTTTTATAAAATATGTTCATCTTTAGTTTTCTATATATACCCTTAATCTTGCGGTTAAAAATATACGTATTCCCAGTCTGGCACACCTTTGTCCAAATCACATGCATGAATCCGCGTTTCCCATCCAAAACTTACAAAACTATAAACATTTAATAACCGAAAAAATGTAAACTCTGAACTCACAACTGTATCCTCGGAGCAAAAGCAACCCAAATAAATTGTCACAGCTTGCATTCTAATTAAAGACATTATCAATTTATCATCTTCATTCACATTTAGATTCGACCACACAGTTTTCTTCTTTACAGCCCATTAAACAAAAACTTAATAATTAAATTTAAACTTTGATGCGTTAATAAATCTTTTTAAGTAAGTGTGGCTAAATCTCGTTACCACGTTAAATGGTCTGTACTTGATTTGATCCACGCGCTTCCGTCACGTGATTTAAAACTTATGGCGGAGGATCGAAGTAACGGCGTCGTCCACTCTGTCTTCATGCCGTCGAAGCTGTCTTTACACATTCCTCTCTCGCCACGGGCTCGTTTCACACATATAATGCTACCAGAATCTGTACGTTACTATATGTGAGGTTAGTGTGCTAAATGCAACAATTAACTCAAAATAAACTCTGCAATTAAGTAACATTATCAATAATTTAATGCTAATGAACATGCAGCTACTGGCAACATTAAACGGTTCTTCGATCACAGGATGATATTGCATTGAACTCAATACCATGCTGATTTGGGATATTATAAATATTAACTCTCTTAAAAAGATTTAGGCATATTAAAAATATACTCCATAAACATTTACATTTACAATTATTTTCTTATTTATTTTTACTTATGTTTTTCAATATACATTTAATCAATCAGATATACAGTTCATTAATATCAATCAATGAAAGTACTTAAAAATCTAGAAAATCTTATAAAATATAGTATATTTTAACAATGGAGAAAATATATAACAATGAATAAAAAGATACACATCATATGCTTAGATTTTTAGTTGTTTCCTTTTCTAATAAAAGTATTGTTATCATTGGCGAATCATACTCAATATACTCAAAACTCATATTAAGTGACGTCTGTATGTCATAATATTCAGTCATCTTGAGTTTTGAAACTGCTGTAACACAGAACACAAATAGTAATCTAAACATAAATAAAGTGAAAGAAAAGCTTAAAGTAGTGACTCTTAATAATTGGACAAGAAGAAATCAAGAAAAAAATGTATAAAGAATGTCGTCTCCGAGTTTGAACCAGAACCCATGCCAAAGTCGCATACACACACTTCAACATACCCATAACACATACACATATAAATGAATTTGTACACTACTATATAATAAGCTTCTTATGAGCCATTTGCTTAAAACAATTCAAAACCTAAAAGATCATTTCTCCAAACTCTCTAACCTCATACCTACTCTGTTCCAATGGATATTACTTGGACAAGAGGACCAATCATCGGTCGAGGCTCCACCGCCACCGTCTCAACAGCAGTTTCAAACTCCGGTGAGATGTTCGCCGTCAAATCCGCCGACTTCTCTTCCTCGGCGTTCTTGCAAAACGAGCAATCTATTTTGTCTACATTGAGCTCTCCACACATAGTCAAGTACATAGGCTCTGATGTAACGCGTGAGAAGGAAGGATTGGTTTACAATCTCCTGATGGAGTACGTTTCCGGCGGGAGTCTTCACGACTTAATCAAAAACTCCGGCGGGAAGTTGCCGGAGCCGGCGATCAGATCATACACGCGTCAGATTCTCTGGGGTCTGAGTTATCTTCACGAGAGAGGGATTGTTCACTGCGACTTGAAGAGCCAGAACGTGCTCGTCGAAGAAAACGGCGTCGTATGCAAAATCGCTGACTTGGGTTGTGCTAAACCGGTTTTAAAGTCTGGATTTTCCGGTACACCGGCGTTTATGGCGCCAGAGGTTGCTCGCGGCGAAGAACAGAGGTTTCCGGCTGATGTGTGGGCGTTAGGGTGTACGGTGATCGAGATGATGACTGGGTCAAGCCCTTGGCAGGAGCTAAACGACGTCGTTGCTGCAATGTATAAGATTGGATTCTCCGGCGAGTCGCCGGAGATTCCTGAGTTTATATCGGAGAAAGGTAAGGACTTTCTGGTGAGTTGTTTGGAGAATGATCCGAAACAGAGATGGACGGTGGAAGAGTTGCTTAAACATTCTTTCCTCGACGAAGACGAAGAGTCTCATCTGCACAGTACGTGTTCTCCGAGCACTGTGTTGGATCAACGGTTTTGGAACTCATGCGAAGCCTCCGAAAGTCACTCGCTTTCGATGGATCACGAAGACCCTTTTGCTGATTACTTGGAGTCCTGGGATTTACCAGCTGATCGGATCAAGCAACTCGCCGGAGATGAGTTTTCAAGCGTTCCGGATTGGGATACGGTAGGTGACGGCGAGTGGATTCAAGTGAGAGGAGACGTTCTTGAAGAAACAGGGAAACGTGTCGGTTACGGTGACGAAGACGCGGTATGCGTCGAGGAAACGTCGTCGTCGTCGCAAGAGATTGAAGTAGTTGACGAATGGATATCGGATCAAGACAGCTTGTTCTCGGAATATTCTCTTGACGACGTCATTACCAGTTTTTACTATAATGTTGCTATTCGAGGAAATGTTATTGTATTTTATTATTATCGTGTTGGAGATCAAAATGTACCAATAAAGAAAATGTTTCGTTATACCAATGAGAATAAGAAAAACATTTATCCGTCAAATTGCAAGCTCTTTCTAATTCACCAACCAATTCTGAACAACCATGTCCTAATAAGTCATAACAAATAGTTTTTGATTGCTCCATGGAGATAAATATATGATATGCTTTTGAACGTTAAAGCTTGAACATCTTTTATCCGGTCAGGCTCAGCCAAACCTTTGATATCTAGAAGATGGAAACTAAAATCGACTTGAATGGTTCTAAGTAAAGAAAAGTTCTCATAAAACACAAATCAAGCTAATAAGGATTGTCGGTCTATGTTTCTGGTAACATTTGTGATCGTTACTATTTAAAACTTTGTCTTTTTGGGAGGTTAAAATACTATTTTCAAAGCTCGAAACAGAAGTCTTTGCGTTCTTCTTGGATGTCAAGTAACGAAGCAACTTTACAATATGAGATTTGACTAGACAAAAGTATTTGTCCAAAAAAAAAAGACTAGACAAAAGTCAAATATGTAATTGGTCCAAAATTTACCTGCAGACGAAGATCAGAGAAGACCCCGTGTGCGAACACAGACGACTCTTTAGGGGTATATAATGAAGGGGTTTTTGCCAAAACTAACCTACAACTTGATTTTAATCCCAAACCTATACCCAAACTTGAATCAAATGCAAAACTAACCTAAAAGCCTAGTGAAATTACAGCTCAGCCCCTTGTGACCAAACAAAAAAACAGAAGCCATTTTTATGAATATAGCCCCAGTAAATCGTCTGAGTCGTCTGAGATGTTGGAAGTCGTCTGGACGTCTGAAGTGTAAGTCGTCTGGTACCAGTTTATTTTAAAAATAATTTATAAATCTTGTAAAAAAATATTTTGATGCGTGAAAAATAAAAATCAAGTAATTATAAACAGTTTTAAGTGATATAAATTAAGATATGATAAAATTGATTTGTTTTGAAGATATATGAGTGGAAGTAGTGAATCATGAAATACTTTGGTTTAGGAGTTTGGCAAACATATGTTGTAGTATTGTATGTATTGTTAGGGTTAGATTTTGGAAAACTAAAATATTTTTTTCAAAAATTAGTTTTCACCTATATGTGTTAATTTCTGTGTATAGTAAACACTTTTCAAGTTTGATTTGGTTTTATGAAGTGTTTAATTAGATAATTAAGTTTAGGGGTTATGTTTAGGGTGTGGACGACTTATATTTCAGTCGTCTGTTGAATAATTTACTCGGACGACGTATATTTCAGTCGTCCACATCGTACCGAACCTTTAATTTTACCAATGTACGTTTTAACCTAACCGGATCATTTTACTCGGACGACTTACATTTCAGTCGTCTGGTGAAGAAATTAAAACAAACGACTTACATGTAAGTCGTCCAAATATTCCCGCTTAAATTTTTTTAAAAAAATTATTTTCCCGCTTAAATAATTTAAACCAGACGACTTACTTGTAAGTCGTCTGGAAAGTCTTCTATTTTAGTTTCCCGCTAAAAATATTTAGTTTCCCGCTAAAAATATTAAACTCTTCTGGACGACTTACATGTAAGTCGTCTGTTTTAATTTCTTCACCAGACGACTGAAATGTAAGTCGTTCAGGAAGTCGTCTGAGTCAAAAATATTTAACCTAATTGGATTTTTTGTCTCCCTATATAAAGAAAAAATTACACATTCTCTCTCCTCCTCTCAAATGGCTTCAACAAAAATGTAATGTTCATCATTCTAAAACTCTCCAACCTCTCTCTAATCTCTTTGACTTGAAAACACCAAACTTTATATGAATTTTTCAGTTTTGTCTCATGTATTTCTTACTAATCTATCTCTTTTGCAGGTTTTTAATCAAATGGTACTCATCTTCCACTAATTTAAAGGTAGATCTATTAATTTTAGATATGTATTTTTGTGTGTTCTATAAATGTAGATTTATCTAATCTTCCACTCATTTTCTCTATTTTTAAGTCATTTGAACGTTTTTGGATATGCAGGTTTTTCAGATCTGGATTTGATATGCAGGTTTTTCAGATCTGGAAGACTTCTGGGACGACTTACCTGTTAGTCGTCTGGAAGTCGTCTGGAAGTCGTCTGGACTTCTTGGAAGTCTTCTGACAAAGTCGTCTGGACTTCCAGGAAGTCGTCTGGATTTTTCTGAGCGTTTTGGTAAGTTCTTATGTCTGATTTTTCTTCATTTGGTAACTTCTTGTTGTATAAAGTTCTTACTTTTTTCCCAAACTAAAACTCTCCAAACCCACTCTAATCTCTTTGACTTGAAAACACCAAACTTTATATGAATTTTTCAGTTTTGTCTCATGTCTTTCTTACTAATCTCTCTTTTTTGCAGGTTTTTAATTAGATGGTACTTATCTTCCACTAATTTAAAGGTAGATCTATTATTTTTAGATATGTATTTTTGTGTGTTCTGTAAAGGTAGATTTATCTAATATTCCACTCATTTTTTCTGTTTTTAAGCCATTTGAACGTTTTTGAATATGCAGGTTTTTCAGATCTGGATTTAATATGCAGGTTTTTCAGATCTGGAAGACTTCTGAGACGACTTACCTGTTAGTCGTCTGGAAGTCGTTTGGACTTCCTTAAAAGTCGTCTGGACTTCCTGTAAAGTCGTCTGGAAGTCGTCTGAACTTCCTAAAAGTCTTCTGACAAAGTCGTCTGAACTTCCTGGAAGTCGTCTGGACTTCTTAGAAGTCGTCTGGACTTCTTAAAAGTCGTCTGGTCTTGTCTACTCAAGTGGAATCCAAGCTTGTCTTTGTAGAGGAATGATCTATAATAGTTTTGTTTGTGGTCTGTTTTGTGAATTGCATGTCTACTCTTTTAGTTGTGAATTTTTTATAAAATCAGTAATAATGTTTTCCAAGATGTATTAAATGTGCTAACAATGTGTTTACACATTTACAAATCAATGAAATAATAGACTCCAGTAGCCTTTTTCTTATCTTTGGATCTCTCATATGCAATAATAAACTCCAATGGCCTTTTTCTCATCTTAATAAACAAGAATGTTGGTAGCTTCATATTGATACAACATTTTAAGAAGCATTTAACCATTCTTCCAACTCATAACAATAGTCATCATTATTGTCTATAACAATAATACTTAAGAGATGGAAACAAACAATAGTAACTAGTCAAAGCATATCATATTTTTTTATAAGTTTGTGTTGAAAAACTTAGTCAAATTTAGTAAAACTAAGGGAGAGAACATATTTTGTAAATATGAGTTTTACATATCTTGAAGTTACTTATCACTCTTAAAAATACAAGTTATTGAAAAACTAACGTAGAAGACTTAAAAACTAGCGGAGAAGACGCGGACGACTTCAATCTAAGTTGTCTAGACGACAAAACTATACATCGTCTGGTCAACGCAGAGGTTATTTTTGCAATTGACCTCTAAATCTGTTATTTCGGATGACTGAAAGTTAAGTCGTCTACTATTGTTTGGTTAAAAAAAAACTCCAAAAAAGCTGGACGACTTACATTTCAGTCGTCAGAGGTTAGTTTTGCATTTGACTGGATTATTTCAGAAGTTTGACTTTTTGGACGACTTACATTTCAGTCGTCTAGTGAAAATTAAAATAATAATATTTTTTTTAAAAGTAGACGACTTACAGTTAAGTCGTCATAGGTTAGTTTTGCAATTGAAAAAAAAAATTCAAGATTTAATTATATACAGACGATTTATAATTCAGTTGTCCACGAGACGACTGAAATGTAAGTCGTCCAGGATTTACCAGGTTTGACCAGAATCTCGGAAAAAAATCCTGGACGACTTACAATTAAGTCGTCTGGTGGACGACTGAATTATAAGTCGTCTGTGTATAATTAAATTTTGAAGTTTTTTTTTTCAATTGCAAAACTAACCTATGACTACTTAATTGTAAGTCGTTTACTTTTAAAAAAATATTATTATTTTAATTTTCGCCAGACGACTGAAATGTAAGTCGTCTGGGGAAGTCAAACTTCTGAAATTATCCAGTCAATTGCAAAACTAACCTATGACGACTGAAATGTAAGTCGTCTAGGTTCTTTGGAATTTTTTTTGAAACCAAACAATAGTAGACGACTTAACTTTCAGTCGTCTCAGGTTACAGATTTCAAAGTCAATTGCAAAAATAACCTCTGCGTTGACTTCCAGGTAAGTCGTCTACAGCCAGACGACTTCCCAAGTAAGTCGTCTGACGAACAGATCTGGGAAAAAACTCGATGTCATACCTTAAATTGGTGAGATAAGTTCCTTAGCATACATAAGGCTTCTCCAAGCACACAGAATCACAAACGAAAGTTACCCACCCAGAATCGTTAGCTTCTATGACTCTATGAACCATAAAAATTTTAGAATCAAAATCTTGGGTTTTTTTAGTTCATTGTGGAGAGAAAGTGAGAGATATGTTGTGTTTAGTTCACAAGAATGGAAAAGGAAGAAGTGTAAATCGATTTTGGGAGCATTAAGAGCTTCAAATTGGTTGTTCATGGTGGTTGTGGTATTGATAACAATGGCAATCTTGTAATTACTTGAAGATGATGAGGGTGAGAGACAGGGCCGGCTCAATAGTGTTAAGGGCCCTAGGGCGAAAAAAAAAATTTTACGCTCTAAAATTTATATGTAGATAATATTTAAAATGTTTTTAAAATTTAAACAGTAATATTTTGTAATGAAAATAAAACTATCTTCATATCAAATAATTTGGCCCCTTTTCAATTTTATTTATTATATTTATAATTTTTTATATATAAAAATATAAATTTATAAAAAATTGGACCCCTTAATTAGTATTATACGGGGGGACACGGGCTTGGGCCCGGGACGGTCGCACCGCTTGTCCCCCCTAATAAACCGGCACTGGTGAGAGAGTAAAGATGTCATTTTCGAAAAAAAAGGAAAAAATTGATGGTATTTTCGTGAATTATATGAACTTGCGGGTGAATAGGGCAAAACCAATTTTCAAAAAAAAAAAAGGTTAGTTTTGTGTTTGGCTTTAAGTTGTAGGTCAATTTTGCAAAAAGCCTATAATCAAAGACAATGTATGCTTACGACTAAGCCACTCGGTTTCACAAAAGAACCGACTGACAAATCATCATCCCATACGGTCAATTTCCACCATTTAATTTCTAGAACACACACATACACCGACACCGACGATTTCGCCGGTCTTGATAGTTGATAGTTCTACTAATGTGTAAAAGATCATTTGAACATTCCTACTTTGACACCTACACCTAACAAATACATTTTGATATTTTAAGTCAATGCCGTACAATTTATTAGGTAACGTCTCTAGAAATTCGTTAAAACATTATATTCCCCGTACTTATCCAAGTACAACGATTTAAGAATACCACTTTAAATAAAATAAAATTTGGTCGACAGAAACTCTTATGAACAGAATAGAACAGTTAACTTCCCTACTTTTTATCATTCATTATCTATCTATTTTTTTTTAACATAATAATATTACACACAGTTTCTTTCTTTGTGTTTTACTTCCACTAACTCCTCTTGGCTCTTACCACGCGATTGCCATTTGCGACTATCTTTCATCGTTTATGTTGGGGATGGATTTAACCCATCCACAAAGTCCATCGAACAAAGGGCTCAATCCAGCGAACCGAGTCGACGTCGGCTCAGAAGCCGATTCTCGAGGCTTCGGCTTAACCAGGGAATGCTGCTAGTCAAAGCAGAGAGCAAACGAATCGGGATCCATCGACTAAGCGGCTCAGAGCGAGCATCTCCTAGTCAGGCCCGAAAGGCCGACAAGGCCCAATCGGTAAAAGGAGATTAGGTTAAGGTAATCGAACAGAGTATAAAAGGAGAGAAAAGCAAAGGAGAAAGGCATCGACACTTAGCTACACAAACTTAGCGGCGAGATTAGGGTTTATCATCCGTATAATCATCTCTCTGCTATTTGTACTTTTCCGGTTTAAGCTCCCACGAGCTCCGGCTTGCTTTCACTTTCTCCACCTTTGTAACATCATCTCGAAATCTAATAAACGCCTCTGTTCGACCCATTTTTAGTATTGTTTACTTTATCCGAGACCAAACTCACCTTAAACAATTGGCGCCCACCGTGAAGCTCAACAGACCCAGCGTTTCTAGACCGATATGACCACCGGAGGTACGAACCCAGATACCTCAGGAGAGGAGCCAGCGCTCACGCCTCCTCCGCCTCCTCCCCTCCTCTCGTCGGAGTTCATGAGTTCAGTCATAGCCCGACTTGCTCATCAAGAAGAAGTTCAGAAGACGACGAATGATCAGCTCGCCGCCATTGTCGCTGCTCTTAGCGCCTCCACCGGCAACTCACAACCGCTCCGTCGTTACCTCTTCAATACAAACCCCCTACTCCGGCAGAAGGACGAGCGACGAACCCAGTCGATCCTACTCTTCAACTCGCGGAAACCCTCGCCGCCGAGGCTCTTCCTATGACGTCAGATCCATCGACGGTCCGAGAAATCGCTGAGCTTAAACTAAATTTCCAACAAATGAGTTCGAGGATCCACCAAGCAACGAGCGCAGTACCCGAGATTGACAGCGTCATCGCATCAACATCGCGTACTCCTTTCACCGAGGAACTGACGGAGGTTAAACTCCGAAAGATGGACAAGTTGCGTCTCCCGGAATACAAACCAGGAGGAGATCCCGTCGAGCATTTGACAGCTTTTAATATTGCGGTAGCGAGAGCCAGACTTGCCCCCGATGAAAGAGACGCGGGATACTGCCAACTTTTCATTGAAACGCTCAACGAGCAAGCCTTAACCTGGTTCTCGGGACTCGAAGAGAATTCAATTAGAAGCTTCAAAGAGCTCTCCTCGGCGTTTCTCAAGACTTACATCATGTTCACCAAACGTGAAGCAACGGCTTCGACTCTCTGGAACCTCAAGCAAACGAAGGACCAGAATCTTCGTGATTACATGGAACGGTTTAAATCGGTCGTGTCAAGAATCAACATCCCAGACCACATCGCCGTCGATGCCTTGAGGAACAATCTTCTTGTGGAATGTAAGTTCCGAGAAGATCTCTATCGATGCACCGCCACGACGTTGCAAGATGCCGTTGCTCGTTCTCACAACTTCATTCGTATGGAAGAAAACACTAAAGCCATCTTGAGCAAGCACAACTCGGCGAAGCAATCAGCGCCTAAAAACGCTGCCACAGCTCACGTCGAACCTCGTCAACATGCTCCAAGTGACAAAAACAACCGTAAGAACGGCCTCCTTTACGTCGTCGACGAAAACGGGAAGAAGTGGAACACCTTTCATCGGGAAACCGATCCTCCAAGTGAATCCCCCCGAGCAACAGCACCAGCCACGGTCGCCCAGGTCGATTCGGCAGCAGGATCTTCCCGAACCCCACCAGGGCTTACTAAATCATGCAAACTCCACGGTGTAAAAGGTCACGACACTTCAGAGTGCAAAACACTTTTTGCGCAATTCCTCTCCTCACTTGAAAGCGGTGAAATTAAGATCCCTCCTCCGAAGCCAAAAAGCGAGAACAGTTGGAGCAGAAACAAGGACAGGAAGAATCAGCGAAAAAATCAAGCAAAACCGCGTCAAGACGACCAAAAGCCAAAGGTCGCCGAGCAAACCCCACATCAAGACGACGGTGGTGACACCTCAGCTGACGAAGATCCACCATCAGCCAGACAAAGGATTGAAGTTATTCGCGCCCAACCAGAGTCCTCATCAGACGAAGAGAGCGATCTCGAGGAAGCCCTCGACCCGTTGGACTTACGTGTACTCCTCAAACGAAAGACCACGTCGACGAATGACAAGACTCCCGGATCTTCCGATCTCCGAGTCGAGCTCAACGCTAAAAGAACTAAGCATGCGCTGATCCCAGGATCTTCACTGGCAACTACGGACGGTAGTCCTATCGTCGATTTACGAGATCAGCTTAACGCGCGAGTCGGCGATCTGCGTGCAAAGCTGAACGACAAAAAAGCCGGGTCGCCGAAAGAAAGCGAAGACCTCCGAGCTCTCCTCACCAGAAAGAAATCGAGTGTCAGGCCGCGGATCAACGTGATTATGGGAGGATCTCCACCTTGCGGGGATTCCGTACGAGCGGTCAAAGATAACCGACGAATGGTGGACACTTCGCAGCGCTGGCCGCAGAAGTTCCCAACTGATCTTCCAATCTCCTTCTCAACTGAAGACCTCCTCGGAGTAAATTTTCCTCACAACGATCCTCTTCTCGTCGTTTTGGCTATCGATAAGTACGACGTCACCAAAGTGCTGATCGATACTGGCAGCTCGGTCGATATCATTTTTCGTGAAACTCTCGTAAAAATGGGAATCGACCTAAAAGACGTGAAACCGTCTTCCAGGACTCTCACCGGCTTTAACGGCTCTTCCGAAGTAATCATGGGAACAATCCGTCTCTCGGTACAAGCAGAGGGAGTAGCTCGGATGGTCAAGTTCTCGGTAGTCAGCACCAAGGCTCCCTACCACGTGATACTAGGCACCCCATGGTTATACTCCATGCGAGCGATCGCATCAACGTACCATCAGTGCGTCAAATTCCCAGGAATGGACGGTACGATTAAGACAGTGAGAGGAGATCAACGGGCCGCACGAGATCTCTTAATCGCCACGGTCAAACTACAGCGATTTCAGTCGCTGGTCAACTCGATCTCCCCGCCTATAAGCAAGATCTGCCCACAAAAAGAAGAGGTGCTCGAAGTCCCAGTCGACGAATCAGATCCAAGTAAAGTGCTACGAGTAGGCGCTTATCTATCAGACGAGATGCAAAGAGATATCACGAATTTCCTGAAGCAAAACTTGTCTACCTTTGCTTGGTCGATGACTGACATGCAGGGAATCGACCCGTCCATTACGACTCACGAGTTAAACGTAGACCCAAATATTAAGCCCATCCGACAAAAGAGACGAAAGTTGGGTCCCGAAAGATCCAAAGCAGTTGTTGAGGAAGTCGAGCGCTTACTAAGCGCGGGCTCGATAGCAGAAGTTCGTTACCCGGAATGGCTCGCTAACCCGGTGGTTGTCAAGAAGAAAAACGGCAAGTGGCGCATGTGCGTCGATTTTACCGACCTCAACAAAGCTTGCCCAAAAGACAGCTACCCGCTTCCAAACATCGACAGGCTTGTCGAATCAACTGCCGGCAATGAAATGCTCACGTTTATGGACGCTTTCTCGGGATACAACCAGATCATGATGCATCCTGATGATCGAGAGAAGACGTCGTTCATAACCGATCGAGGAACTTACTGCTACAAAGTAATGCCCTTCGGGCTGAAGAACGCCGGTGCGACGTACCAGCGACTTGTCAACCGCATGTTCGCTAAACAGCTCGGTACAACGATGGAAGTCTACATCGATGACATGCTCGTCAAATCAGTCCGAGCAGACGACCACCTGGCACATTTAAGGGAGTGTTTCGACATCCTAAACGCGTACAAGATGAAGCTAAACCCGGCCAAGTGCACCTTCGGCGTATCGTCCGGAGAATTCCTTGGCTACATAGTGACGCAGCGGGGAATCGAAGCGAACCCGAAGCAAATATCAGCCGTCCTTGATCACCCCAGTCCGAGAAACTGCCGAGAAGTCCAGCGACTAATAGGCCGAATCGCAGCACTTAATCGTTTCATCTCCCGATCCACCGATAAATGTCTCCCATTCTACGATCTCCTCCGAGGAAACAAAAAATTCATTTGGGACGATAAATGTGAGGAGGCTTTTAATCAGCTCAAACATTACCTGACGACGCCTCCTAACCTGGCTAAGCCAGACATAGGCGACGTTTTATCTCTCTACATTGCGGTCTCGTCTGCCGCAGTCAGCAGCGTACTAATCAAGGAAGACCGAGGAGAACAACGATCTGTTTTCTACATGAGCAGAAGGATGACCGGACCAGAGACCCGGTACCCGACACTTGAAAAGATGGCCCTGACCGTCGTCGAATCAGCGAGGAAACTCCGCCCCTATTTTCAGTCACACTCGGTAGAAGTTCTCACCGACCAGCCCGTCAGAACTGTCTTGCAGAACACTAACAGAGCTGGCCGCCTTACCGCCGCTAAGGCCCAAGTCCTCGCCGATTTCCTCGTGGAGTTATCTCCGGAACTTTCTCAGGATTTGGAAACTTCGGATTCAACCTGGATCCTGCATGTCGACGGTTCCTCGACAAACAAAGGCTCTGGAGCAGGAGTTCAACTTCAATCTCCGTCAGGAGAACTCATTCGACAGTCGTTCAGTTTTGGTTTCCCAGCGTCAAACAACGAGGCGGAGTATGAGTCACTCATCGCCGGCCTTCGCCTCGCCAAAGCAGTCAAGGCTAAGCGGCTCAGTGCATACTGCGACTCGTAGCTCGTCGCCAGTCAGTTCAGCGGTGATTACGATGCGCGCAACGATAGAATGGACGCTTACCTCCGAGTCGTACAATCGTTAGCTAAAGAGTTCAAATTCTTCGAGCTCACAAAAGTTCCCCGCGGAGAAAACGTATGTGCCGATGCATTAGCAGCACTCGGAAGCAAGCTCCGCGACCAAGTCAAAAGGACTATTCCAATCCATCGAATCGAGAAACCAAGTATCGACATCTCAACGGAGTCGGCTAACTTCGTCACCACGGAATCCGAAACAACGTCCTTACCTGAGACCAACGATGACTCCGAGATGACAGACCAAGATCAACTGATACCAGACTGGAGGACTGAATTCATCCAGTATATCACCAAGGGCACGCTTCCCACTGATAAATGGGCCGCAAGACGATTAAAGCGACGCAGCGCGCACTACGTCGTCATGGAAGAAGAACTCCACCGAGTAACAGCTAACAAGGTTCTCCTCAAATGCATTTTCGCCGAGCAAACGCAGTTAGTAATGGCAGAAACTCACGAAGGAGCAGGTGGAAACCACTCTGGAGGTCGGTCACTAGCTTTGAAAATTCGGAACTTGGGATTCTTCTGGCCAACTATGAATACCGACTGCGAAGCATATGCCCGGCGATGCGACAAATGCCAACGACACGCTCCGAGTATCCACAGCCCAACCGAGCTACCGCGAACTTCCGCAGCCCCTTACCCATTTATGCGATGGGGGATGGATATCATCGGACCAATGCCGAATTCTCGCCAACGTCGCTTCGTCCTGGTATTGACCGACTACTTCACCAAATGGATTGAAGCAGAAGCCTTCTCGCAGGTTACAGAGAAGGAAGTTCGCGGTTTTGTTTGGAAGAACATTATTTGTCGCCACGGCCTGCCATACGAGATCGTGACGGATAACGGATCACAGTTTATGGCCGGAAATTTTAAAGATTTCTGCAACAAGTGGAACATCCGACTAAGCCCTTCAACGCCGAGGTACCCTCAAGGAAACGGACAAGCAGAATCCTCGAATAAGATTATCATCGACGGAATCAAGAAGCGCCTTGATCTCAAAAAGGGACATTGGGCCGACGAACTCGACGGCGTGCTCTGGTCGCATCGGACAACCCCCCGAGGAGCAAAAAAATCTACTCCCTTCTCACTCGCTTACGGGATGGAGGCGATGGCTCCGGCCGAGGTTAATGTAACAAGTCTCCGCCGGTCCAAGATGCCTCAGCACGTCGAGCTTAACCAAGAGATGCTGCTAGATGCCCTCGATGGGCTAGAGGAGAAGCGCGACCAAGCCTTACTTCGGATCCAGAATTACCAAAACCAAATCGAGAGCTACTACAACAAGAAGGTCCGCTCACGTCCTCTCGAGCTCGGTGATCTGGTTATGAGAAAAGTCTTCGAGAACACCAAAGAACCCAACGCTGGAAAACTCGGCGCGAATTGGGAAGGACCATATAAGATCACTCGAGTCGTCAAACCAGGAGTATACCGCGGAGAAGCAGTCCCACGAGCTTGGAACTCCATGCATCTTCGTCGTTTTTACTCATAAAACGAGTAACCTTTAAAAGCGAGAAAAATGATCTACATCACCTTTTTACTCGCGCCAAAAAAAAAAAAAAAAAAAAAAAAAATGAGTAGATGCACCCTACGGTCACTCCTACTCGTCCAAGTAAATGACTACCAAGTCACTTTTACTTGGACAAAAACGAATTACGAAAGGCTTGATCCTCCTCGGAGGTACGTAGGCATCCCCTCTACGGGGTCCAGCCCCAACCTAACAAAAAATACATCTCGTCTCGCTCTCTCGAGTAAAATGACGAGAGTAGAGGTCCCAGCAAATGATGCTAGCCCCTTAATTCGAAAGCGGCGCACGAGCACTCATCCCAGTTAATCGAAGATATCCTGATCAGATATCAAGCGAAGGGAAAAACAGAGTCCCGCGTCACCGATGCTCAGCGCATTGACTGACTCACGAGCGAAATTTCTGGATCTTATTGCAAATCGAAGAATAATGAGTTGGCCGACCAAATTTCTCTCGATTACTGCGAAGCATCCGGATACCTTTTCCTCGGAAACTCGTTAAATTCCTTGCCTTGTTTTTCTTTGTTAATTAAGTACAGACAAGATTAGCAGGAATAAGTTAACGAGCAACGAATTACGATTCAAAGCAAACAAACACTCGATAAAAGCCTTAAGGAAAAGAGAAGTATCCCGAGTATCGAACAACAAGACCCATATGGGCCAATAGTACATAAAAGTTTAAAGGCTTCAAACGAGCCGAGACCGAGATAAAACGCAAGGAGAAAAGGAGTTTTTCTAAGAGCAAAATGAAGAAAAATACAACAGATAGCAGATTTTATTCATCATCAACTGGAGGATTCTTGCCGCCGTCACCGTCTTCCTCCCCAGGACCCGAGACACGTCCGAACTGTGTTTGAGCCGGCAGATCAACACTCGCCATAGTCGCATCTATCGAACGATCCGCCGGAGCGCCATCCTTCTTCACGGGATCTTCGGAAGAAGACGTGGATGAACTCACATTCTTAGACGCCTTCGCTGAGGAGTCGGTCAGGACAATGGTCGGCACGTTTCCATCCTTAGGAATGGCAGCGTCAGCCGACTTCTGCTCCGCAAGGTTGACATTCTCATCGGCATTCCGCGTGGCAGAGACGGCAGTCGTAGAAGGCTCCCTCATAAGATCTTCAGATCGGGAAGCTCGATCAACGAAGGGAGTACGGAGAGCAGCGGCGGCTTCAGAGTCAATTAAATCAACGTTCGATCCGAACGGGTCGATTTGCCGCCAAATTTCATCGATTAAAAACTGAGACTCAAGCACCAACGGCGAAAGGCGAAGATCTTCCCTTGGAATCTCTTTCACCTCTAGGCGAGCTGCCTCCCCCTCGTAATATTTTTCTTGCCCGGCGAAGAAATCGATAGTCTCTTGGGGAATTTCGACGCCCGACTCTTTAATCTGCTCAAGACACTTCCTCGTCCCGAAGGCTTGACTATACAAACACCGCGCATCGTTGTACTTGTCCTTCTGATCCTCGCGAAGAGAAATCCGATGAAAGCGCTTCTCCGCTTTGGCGATCATAGCAATCATCACACGGATCCTCTCATGCGTGACTTCGTATCTACGAGACTTACGAAGTCTGTTCATCTCTTCCGTATACTTGATCGACTCTGAGGCTCTCTTCTTTTCAAGAAGAGCTTTATCCCTCTGAAGCTTGTCCACTGCATTCTCGAGGTCCGTCATCATTTGCTTGCATAAATGCAATTCTGCCGCGTCAGCTGTCCTCGTCTCGTCGAACGCCTTTCTAAGCGCCTTCTCCCGAGCAATCGCGTCACTCTTGTCCCGCAGTGCAACTCGGAGAGCTTCCTCGGATTTCTTCTTTGCTTCTTCGCCCGCGCGAATCTGTTCTTTGGAACGCTTCAGAGCTGTGTCGTACTTCTCCACGAGCACGTTCCAATCGCCTTGATTCTGTTTGGATATAACAAGAGAAAGTTAGAAAAATATCCATGACGCAACAGAGAAAGATGAACGCACATGTACCTTTATAGACGAGGAAGCAGCATGCTCGTACTCGTCTTTGAAAACAAGATCTTTCACGGGGGGAAGCTGGTCGGGACCGCCTTTGATTAATTGCAACAGACGGCCACAGTCTCCGGGATGAAAGGCCAGCGGAAGATCGCGTTTGAATTCGAACTTGAACCCATCTTCCGGGGTTTCCTTTGGGCGACCAACCACGCGAGTCTCGGATCCCTCTACAATAAGGGTAGGAGATTCGCCGAGCACAGGGCCTCGTTGACCTTCAGAATCTGAAGGTTCTCTCGGATTTCCTGAGACACCTTGATCATCTACGGAGACCTTCCGGGAGCCTCCATCAACAGATCGTTTCTCTCGCCTCCGCTGACGCAGAGCAATAGTCTCATCTTCGTCGTCAGAAGTCCCGACCTCCGGAGCAACTGTGGGGACCAATTCATGAAGCTCTTCTTCGCAGACAGAAGATGGGCGAGGCACAGCAGAATCTTTCTTCTTCATTTTCTTCTTCTCGGGAATATCACCGGAAGACAGATCCCCGGCCTTCCTCTTCTTGCTTCCTTTCTTGGAGGAACCCTCTGCACCAGCGCGCTCGATGTTCCTCTCTTCTTTGGCTTCCCTCCAAGTATCAACTTCCCTCTTCTTCTTCTGGAAATTCTTCTGTTGAGAGGAGACGCCAGCAAGCGTTTGTTCGGAGGCAATAGGAGTAGTAGCAGCAACTCCTGGCTCGGAGGGGGCTGCCTTGCTCCCCGCGGTTCCCTTTTTGGCACCTATCTTCCCCGCCACAATAAGGCTCAGATCCGGCAATTGCTTCATTGTTCGGGCCCGATTGATTTCTTTCTGTTCGGCTTGCGTGAAAAGGGACAGTCGCTTCGAAGTCAATCGATTAAGGTGAACAAACGAATCTGAGATCCAACGCTCTGCAAAGGAAAACTCTTAATAAGTATTATTCACTTGTTCGTGAATGTAAAAGGGAAATAAGAGAGAAAACTCACGACTAGCAATCCGATCTACAGATCTTTGAATTCTTTCCCGAGTAAAATCCTCCCAGTGATCTTGCTTCTGCAACGCAACGATCCGAGCACTCTCCTTCCAATCCTCGGGGTATGTGGCAAGATTCGGGTGACCAACTACAAAAAGAGAAAAAACAACACGGACACGTTAGACGAGCACACGCTACAATCATCACAGAAGGCAGTGTGCAGTACTCATCTCTGCATTCCAAAGAACGCGATAACCAGATTTCGGAGGTTCCTCGAACGCGGACCTGTTCGACTTCACATAGAAGTACGAACGTTGCCAATCCGAGGTTTTGGTCGGATACCCCGTGACCACGTTGTAGTTCGGGCGCATCCTCGTCAAGACGAGCCCATCGTCGGAGATTGAAACCGAGGTCAACTCTTCAAACGACCTCACACTCATTGACGTCCCCGCCTCAGCCGCAATCACCGACAGAACGACCATTAATCGAAGAGAACCGTTCATTAGCTGGCTCAAAGCGACCCCTCGGCGGAACGCATAAGCCGTGACGATTCGAGGAATCGGGAACCACAGTTTCGTGTCGTTCCGGAAATACGACTCGTAAATGCACTGGTAACCCTTCGGAGGTGACCAAGGCCTCTGATCTGGCTTCGGAATAATAAACGAGACTCCGTGTGCGTTGAGATCTCGGAGGATAGCCTCCACCGACTCCACGGTAGATTTCGTCCTCTCGACGTTCGACCAGTCCTGACCATCGACAACCGAAGGTCGAATTCTCCAAACCTCCAACGGACTCTCCTCGGTGAAGATGTTTCCGGGATAGTAGCTGATCGGAACAACCGAGATGTCGACAGCTTCTTGACCGTCGTCGTCACCCCGGAATTGTTCTCTTGCTTCCGAGACCAAAAGACGCTGCGCTAGGTCCATATTCCCCGTATCCATCATTGCTTCGCGATGGATACTGTCAGGATTCTCAGCAGAATCCCGAGAAGATACCGCCCCCTTTCCTTTTTGTTCTCGCGTCAAACGATGTGACGACATCTCGGATAATCGTAGATCTAAAGACAGAGATAAAGAGAGAGAAGGAGTGTAGAGAGAGAAAGTACCTTTAGCGCTGCGGAGAAAAATGAAAAGAAGCGGAGAGGGGTGCGCTATTTATAGGGAGAGAAAAGCGCTGGGATCAAGGCGTCATCATTACGCCTAATAAGACCTAAGTGGGCCTAAACCCAATTAGGCGCGTGATCAACAGATGCGTCGATCCGTCTTCTCGACCCATAAGCGTTTATCTCACGATCGCAACGCGTGATCGACAGATGCGTCGATTCATTTCCCCGATTGAGAAGCGTTGATTAAACGGATTGACTCCTCAACGATCAATCACTTGCTCGGATTGAACCTTTTGTCCTCCGAACTAAAGACACCAAATTCATCGAAGACCGACCGCTCGACCATCAATGAACTGGGGGGGGCTTACTGTTGGGGATGGATTTAACCCATCCACAAAGCCCATCGAACAAAGGGCCCAATCCAGCGAACCGAGTCGACGTCGGCTCAGAAGCCGATTCTCGAGGCTTCGGCTTAACCAGGGAATGCTGCTAGTCAAAGCAGAGAGCAAACGAAGCGGGATCCATCGACTAAGCGGCTCAGAGCGAGCATCTCCTAGTAAGGCCCGAAAGGCCGACAAGGCCCAATCGGTAAAAGGAGATTAGGTTAAGGTAATCGAACAGAGTATAAAAGGAGAGGAAAGCAAAGGAGAAAGGCATCGACACTTAGCTACACAAACTTAGCGGCGAGATTAGGGTTTATCATCCGTATAATCATCTCTCTGCTATTTGTACTTTTCCGGTTTAAGCTCCCACGAGCTCCGGCTTGCTTTCACTTTCTCCACCTTTGTAACATCATCTCGAAATCTAATAAACGCCTCTGTTCGACCCATTTTTAGTATTGTTTACTTCATCCGAGACCAAACTCACCTTAAACAGTTTATGACCGCATAACATAAATTTTACCTCTAGATTTAAGAAAATAATCACAATGGGAGAGAGATAGAAGTTCATTATTTTTAAAAAGTTTCTCTAATGCGAAAGGGGCACGGTGACTTTAACTGACGACTCATAGCAGACGTCGTGATGGCTTCATAACATACAAAATTACTTACTTGTTTCAG
Source organism: Brassica napus (assembly GCF_020379485.1). Classification (NCBI taxonomy): domain Eukaryota; kingdom Viridiplantae; phylum Streptophyta; class Magnoliopsida; order Brassicales; family Brassicaceae; genus Brassica; species Brassica napus. The sequence continues at coordinate 9,368,313 of NC_063434.1, forward strand.
AATTGGCATGTTATATTTAATAAGTGGTTAATGCCTAATTTTGACCACCGCACATCAAATTGATTAAATCATTCTTAGAACTTGAAAACATAGGCAAGAAAAATTAGCCGGTTTGGTACTACTGCAAATAAACTATCTGGTGAAAATCTCGATCGAATTTTGGTAGCTATTTATTCAGATAATTTTTTAAAAATAAAATAAAAAGGGTTGACTTGAGAACAAAAGGATGGGACGAGTTATTGTTGGCAAACACACTAAATATCATACAAAGTCCATAACCTCTCTTTTATTTTGTCCTTTTGCGTGTTTGCTCGACTTTCATGCCTTCCATTAGATGCTCGGAGTAGGTGAGGTCTATAGGCGACCCTAACCCCTAAACCATTATTTAATCTCGTTTATTATAAGTTTTTTTTTCGCCACGCTTGTTATTATTAAAAACAAAATGGTAGGAATATTTTTCTTCTAGCAAGACTTATGTAGGTCTTATAATTAACTCGTATTTTGATGTTATAGTAGGACTTTGCAATTTAAGTGACCACTTTTTTCTGTTATAACAATTTTAAAGAGTCAACAAAACTCACTCTTGCTACGTTCAAATCTGAAGGGAGAGCAAGCTAGAAATCGCGTTATTTGAGTCAAGTGAAATCTAGGCCCAATATTCAAGGCCCAATTATTATATTTTAAGACACTCAGAGACGACGTCGTAAACAGTGATGTTTTGTTTAGTCTTGGCTCTTGACAATTGACAATTGACAAGTGACGACGTCCTTTTGAATTAACAAATGAAGCACAGACAGTGAATCACTATCAATGGAGGCTACAACGGCAGCTCCATTCTCATCCTGTGTCACTCCAAGACAAAACCTTTCTTCATCCCCGAGTTCGTTGCTCCTCTCCCGGAAGAATCTCGGCAGTGCTAATCTCAAATTCAAATCTCCGAGAAGCCTCTCGGTTCGCGCATTAACTCGTATTTTGATGTTATATTAGGACTTTGCAATTTAAGTGACAATTGACAAGTGACGAAGTCCTTTTGAATTAACAAATCGAAGCACAGTCAGTGAATCTGGTAATTTCTATAACTCACAAATTCAATCAAAAGTTTTTTAATTTTTCGATCTCAAGCTTTCGTTTTTTTGTGTGTTGCCTATAGTTGTGACTTTACTTGACTACGGAGCTGGGAATGTCTGTAGCATCCGTAACGCTCTTCGACACCTCGGTTTCAGCATCAAAGACGTATAAGCTTTTTTTTATTTTTCTCTAGTCTCCATGTTAATGTAGTGAGTGATGTCATTGGGGGAACTTGAAATGTTAGGTTAAAACCCCTGGTGACATTCTGAATGCTGATCGTCTCATCTTTACCGGCGTTGGAGCTTTTGCACCCGCCATGGATGTACTTAACAAAACCGGGCAAGCATCACTAAGCTCTGAGGATCTCTTCTTTGATTGAGGTGCTCTTTAAGTTACATTCATCGACTCTAGTGAGGAGAATGGACCAGGTTTTGCTCTATTGCCCCTCTTGAACACAATCATCATTTATGATATCATATACTCAAACTGTGTATTTATGTCAGTCAAAGGTCTTGGTGTGATACCGGGAACAGTTGGACGCTTTGATTCTTCAGCTGGTATAAGAGTACCCCACATTGGCTTGAATGCTTTGCAAGTGGGGAAGGATTCTGAAATTTTGGATGATGTTGGAAGTCGTCATGTGTATTTTGTTCATTCTTACAGGGCCATCCCGGTATGTATTTGAACAATCTCTTCTTTTTGCTATCATTTGCCACTGTCTATCTCTTCTTCTTATGTTCATAGTTTTCGGTTCTGTGATTGTTGCAGTCAAATGAAAACAAGGATTGGATTTCGTCTACCTGCCACTATGGCGAATCTCCTTTATATCTTCCATAAGAAGAGGAAATGTGCATGCAGTCCAATTCCATCCAGAGAAGAGCGGGGGTATGATGTTTTACTTTTGTTATTTTGTTGTTGATATCTTCATATATAGTAATCTCATACTAATTCAGAATCTGGATATTCTCAGAGGTGGGGCTTTCTGTTTTAAGAAGGTTCTTGGATCCACAATCACCCTCGAAACAGGTAGGTTTCACTCTAGACTTTCCTGCACAACCTAAGCTTCCTGAGGTTTTTTTGGGTTTTGCTAATGGACACTACACTTCACTCGAAGACAGAAACCAATGGAAGGGAAGGCTTCGAAGCTTGCAAAGAGGGTAATAAACTTTTCCTTCATTATCGTAGTGTCTTATCCACAGTATTGTTGGTTTTTCTCTTTACTATTATTGCAGGAATTTTTCTAATGATATATATATTTTTCCATTTCTCTAGGTGATTGCTTGTCTTGACGTGAGGACTAAGGATAAAGGAGATCTTGTAGTTACTAAAGGCGACCGATATGATGTGAGAGAGCAATCTAATGAAAACGAGGTCTGTTAAAATTGTTGCTTTAATGTTGTATTTTGAGCTGTGTTGACTAATCTGAGAGGTACTGAGGTTGACTATTTTATTGTCGCCGTTAACTAATTAACCTTTCTTGTGCAGGTTCGTAATCTTGGAAAACCTGTGGATTTAGCTGGTCAGTATTACAAAGAGGGTGCAGATGAGGTATGTTTCTTGCTGTTAATGGCTCAAACACAGATTTGTTTAGATTTTGTTTGCCATTAAATCATTCTCCCTTTGGGTTTTCAGATTAGCTTTTTAAACATAACTGGATTCCGTGATTTTCCTTTAGGGGATTTGCCGATGATACAGGTACTAAGATTAGTTGTTTCTCATTAGAGTTTTAAGTATTACTTCTGTGTTTTCTGATTTAGATTATTTTACATCCTTTATAGGTTTTGAGGTACACATCAGAGAATGTCTTTGTACCACTAACCGTTGGAGGTGGTATTAGAGATTTTACAGATGCTACCGGCAGGTACATGTTAAGAGTTTTCTTTTCAGCCTGTTTCTTTTGAACATGTTCTCCATAACGATTAAATATCAAATTACTTTTGCTCAGGTACTACTCTAGTTTGGAAGTTGCTGCTGAGTATTTCAGATCCGGTGCTGATAAAATCTCCATAGGAAGTGACGCTGTTTATGCTGCGGAAGAGTTCATTAAATCAGGGGTAAGCTTGTACATGCCGTCTCATTTTGTCGAAAACGCTAATCCCCTTGTTTTTTTGTAGGTGAAGACAGGGAAGAGTAGTTTAGAGCAAATATCCAGAGTTTATGGAAATCAGGTATGTTAATCGCTTTACACTAGAACGTAAGTAGCTTTGTTACAGATTGAGTAGACAGTGAATATACATTTGAATGCGTTTAGATATTTGTTTTTTTATATTCCCCAATTTACGTGAAGCAGCTTTTCAGTTTATTGATTGAGTTTTTCTCGTCGTCACAGGCAGTGGTTGTAAGTATTGATCCTCGTAGAGTTTATGTGAACCATCCTGATGATGTGCCATACAAAGTCATGTTCTCACCTCTTTTCTCTTTGCTTTGTCATGGTCTAAACGAACATGGTTGAGGCTGGCTACATATCATACATTTACATGGCAAAATTGGGCTGCTTTGAAAGATCAAGGAAAATACTCTAGAAGCTATGTTAACTCTAGTTTCAGATGTCTTGCGTCAATCTTTTCTGAGCTTTTCTTGTATAGCCTTGTGTTCTTTGTACTATACAAAGAATTGAGTTTCTCCATAGTTTTGCATACAAATTTAATCCACTTGCTATTGTTAGGTCCGAATGGGGAAGAATATGCATGGTACCAGTGCACGGTAAAATTCCAGCCAGCTCTTTTTTTGCATGTTATTTTTGAATTTGTCTCATTCTTTAACACTATTGGTTCCTCTGACTAAAAGGTAAGTGGAGGGCGAGAAGGTCGGCCTATTGGAGCGTATGAGCTTGCAAAAGCGGTTGAAGAGTTAGGTGCTGGTGAAATTCTACTGAACTGCATAGACTGTGATGGTGTGTACACTTACAAATTCCTTTTTAATCTTTAAAGCCGCATTGTTTCAGATTTAAAGATCATTCATTCTATGCTTAAATTTTCTCTCCTTATGTTTTTGCCTCTAATTCTTTGCGAGTTTCAGGTCAAGGGAAAGGATTTGACACGGACTTGGTAAAGCTCATCTCTGATTCTGTAGGCATACCGGTGATCGCAAGCAGTGGAGCAGGCACTCCTGAGCATTTTTCTGAGGTGTTTGAGACGACAAATGCATCTGATGCTCTTGCTGCCGGCATTTTCCACCGGAAAGAGGTAACAAACCTTTTATATTCTCCTTAATACCTTTGAATTTTAAACCTAGTTTGCTAACTGTTCTATGCCATTTTGTATGAAGGTACCAATCCAGTCTGTGAAAGAGCACTTGGTAGAGAAGAGCATAGAAGTCAGGATGTAAGAAATTCCGTTTCTGTTCAAGACTTCACGTGCTACCATTATTCATGTCACACTTTCAACAAGATCGATTATTATTTTCAATAAGTTATTATTATAACAGATTAATCGATCACTGATCATTTCGTTGTATGAGAATAGATGAACTTATGTTATCTTTTTATTTCATCATAAGAAAGCATATACGTTTTCAAAATTGTTCACTTTTCAGTTTTCTCTCATCTAAAATCCTTATTAATAATACAAGAAAGAAAATGAAATCTGATGATCCTGATTCCTGATAAAGGCCTAAGAAATTGGAAAAGAAGTTCATGAAAAAAATTGATGAGGGTATAACTGGTTCAAACTTAAAGGTGTGGGAGTGTGCTTTTTGCAGCTAAAATCTGCATTTTCTGTGTGCAAATGCAAAAGATTCTAACGAAATAAGGAGGTCAAAATGCACTCCTATATATTATTTGAGAAGTCACCTATTCTGATGAGGTGTTGATCATTGATGAAATCTTAAGAAAATTGTTATTTATATATATAATAAATTATTATTTAATAAAAAAATAAAAAAATTTATAATTTTATAACATAAATTTATGTTTTCGAATTATACTTTTTCAAATTGTACTTTTTTATAATTTCTTTTTGAAAACTTTTTTTTTATGTTTGATACTACTTTTTAAATTTTTTTTAATATTTTTAAGTATTTATTTATATATTTATTAGAATCCTAAATTTCACATTCTAAAAACCCTACCCCACCCGGGGTGGACCACCCCTCAACTTTAAACCATAAGTCTAGATTAGTTAATCCTAAGGGTATAAGTGTTTTTTACCATTCATTACAAGTGAGAGTAAAAGTGGTTAGTGTAAACATTAAAAGTGGTAATATGAATGTGTTATTTGTGGCAATTTTCCATTACATTGCGATTACATTTTTTTGAAGCATTGCGATTACATAAGACAGAAAAAGAAAAAGAGAATCATCAGACCAATCACTGGGAAAAATGCAGTGGTGGTGGAGGAGGAGGGGTATACGAAGGCGCAATCACCGGTGCAGGATTGGTCGTGACGACCATCCCGTCACCAGCGAAGAAACAAGATCTCTTGGTACGGCCGTTGAGCTGAAAATAAAGGTTCATAGCGACCCATACTCTCCCTTCGCGAAGCACCTGGGGTTCGTTTGCGGGCACGGCGTCGTTGCGCAGAAGGATTCTAGGATAGCCTGCAGCCTGTCTGGCGAAAGCCCCGGCTTGGGTAAACACCAGCGAGAGGGGGAGGGTTCGAAGAGTATGTCGCCGTCGTCTCCGCGGTCAGCGCCGCCAAAACAATGAGAAGGGGTAAGAAGAGTTTCTGCATTCTTGTTGCTTTTGCGTTTGCGATTTGTAAAAAGGAGAGTGAGTATGTTGTAAAGGAGAGTGAGTATGTTGTTGAATTTAAAGAGAACTAAAATACTTAATGAAGCAAAGCTTCTAAAATTGGCAAATTTTGATTGTGATACGTGTTTCTACAACTAGATTGACATTTTAACAGCTGCACATTGATGGAAGTAAAGAAACACGAATTTGAAATATTGGTGGAAGGTTTCAAACTGTATGTAACAATTTTTTTTTTGGTTTCACATAAAAATTAGGTATTAATAATTATTAATTTGAAAAGTATAAAAATCAATCGTACCCATTACAATCAACTGATGGGGTAAAAGGCACAACCATAGAAATATGACAGAGTTCAGGCAAGTTGATAAGTTTTGAATATGGAGATGAACTTATAACATCTTTAAAACACTTGCAAAGATCTTGTCGAGCCTGTTTCGTCGTTGCTTGGCGGTTTATGCTATAAATAGCATTACAACAAGTTGCCGTTGTAATGTCATAAATTTTGAATATTAATTTTGCTATGTATATAATGTCATAAATTTTGAATAATAATTAGAAACATTAAAAATATAATTTTTAACTTCAATTAATTTAAAAATCAATCGTAAAGTTTCTATAAATTTGATGTAAAAATAACTGATGAATATTTAGTAATAACAAATGCGTGTGAAATTATATATGTAATTATCACATTAACTTCTCCAACATATATCATTCATCTTCTTGGGTTTCTTCTTATTTTTTTCGTTATAATTTCGTTTTTTTTACTTAATTTTTGCTAATGTTTTCTTAATTTTTTACATATTTTTGTCAAATATTTATTTTTTTCTCTAAATAATAATACGAAACATACAATCAACGAACCAAAATTCCAGTTAGAATTCTTTTCAATCATAACATTACCTTATTCACTATATTATTTGACTTAAATGCAATTTTTTTTTTAAAATCAAAGTTCTCACATGATCCGTCAAATACAATCTTTCCAATATTCAAAGCCTAATTATTTATCTAACATAAATGGACATTATAAGAGATTAGTAAGTGTTATAGATACGACTATATTTTTATATGAATGTGAAATCATTATTTCTATAATTTATTTATATTCAATATTTTATGTAGTATATAAATATAAAAATAATTGATCAAACATTATTACACTTTCTACTTTTTTGAAAATTATCTACCATTAATTATGATTTGTAATATGATTGAGGTTATTTCGCAAGTGATAGTAATTAGTTTTATATTTTCCTTCTATTCTATATATAATTAAAATAATTAATTTTATTAAAAAGTTCCATTTATTATATTATGTAGTTTATGAATAAAAAAAGAACTGATCAAACGTTAATATTCTTTATATAATTTCAACAATTAGTTACCATAAATCAATATTTGTAATATAATTTAGATTTTTGGGCAAGTAATATTAATTGGATCTAGTTTTGTTTTTATTTCAAATATAATTTTTCAACCAAGCAAATTATAAAATAAATCTTAAGACTTCACAAATGATCGATATGTAAGCAAAATTCATTTAGTTGACTTCTAGTTTAATATCTAGGAGAATTTTTTTTTTATAAATTTTGTGTAAAATCATATAAATAATTTAAAATTAAGATAAAGTAATTTTTAAGCCATGATAGATAATTTTATAAATGCTTTATTTTTTTATAAATGACTTATAAGTCATGACATTATAAGTCATGACATTATAAGACATTAATAGTTATTATAATACGAATATGATGTTTTGTATAAAAATATGAAATCATTATATCGATTTCTAGAAATTGTGTTATACTAATTATTTTATGTAGTATATAAATATAAAAAAAATTAATCAAATATTATTACACTTTCTATAATTTTGACAGTTAGTTACCATAAATTATTATTTGTAATATCATTTACACTATTTGGTAAGTGATATTAATTCGTTTTAGACTTACCTTTTTTTTAGATCTAATTAAAATAATTAAAATTTAAATACTTTTCAACCAATCAAATTATAATTATTTTCTTAAAACTATCTATATGATTGACACCTAAGCAAAAGTTACTTAAATGTCTTCTTATCCTACTATATATAGGAGGAGGATACACTATTTACGTTTTCGATGCAGTTAAGAGGGAATTAGATTACTACTTTACCCTAGCTCATGTAGATCATCAGTAATAGGCAAACTGTAATAGATATAACATATTTTTATTTTTATTTTTTATCTCTGATAATCCAACTTAATCCAACTTAACAAGGGTATAACTTGTTCAAACACAATGGCGTGGGAGCTAGCCTTGTTCAAAATGCACTTCTCAGCTCAGTTCAAACAATACATACATACAAACATATATAGACTGTGTTGAGCCGACTCAAAAGGTCTTTGTATCTATCTATACTACAAAATGTTAAGCGGATTGTCTCCGTACTCTTCTTCCTCAATATGTTTCTTCTGCCATCTTGTTCAGAAAGATGCAGCCAAGAGGGCATTTAAGCCTTCTCCACACCTCCAATGAACATTCTTCATCCGATCTGCTGATATACAAATCCCACTGCAGCTCCAGTCAAACGAGGCAACACAGATGTTGCCTGCCTGCTCCTTCCACTCACAGTCTGCAGTTTCTCATCGATCAACATGGGAACTGATCCATACTAGGGAATACATCCTAGAAACCATGATCCTAAAGAGACATCTTCATTCACGTACTTGTGAAGTGTATGTTTCTGTATCCACAAATTTTCCTTGGTTAATAAACAATCAACGTATGATCTTATACACAGAAAGCAGTTTAGTTTTTTTTTTTTTGGATTTGTCAAGGCGCCATGTTTACTTTCTTCCGCCTGAATAATTCTATCAAGAATTCCACCTGGAGTGGCACTGGCCGCAGAAGACACTTAATCAGAAAATATGTAGGCATGAATCAACCTATGGCCTTTTACAAACCGCATCACGATGCCTTTCTCTTCCTCGAGCTTCTTTCTCTCCTCACCTAAAAGAAGACCATGTCCAGTCCCATACAATGTACTTAAGGCTTAAACGGTGAGCTTGGAGAAACATACTGAGAGGCATTCAAATGGCAGGACTGAATCCCTGCGCTTTCTGCTGCTAAACGCAGTATTTATCTTAACAACCATCAGATTCTTTTGGTGACAGTTTCAGGGAGCTTTGATATCATCAGAAACGAGTGAACGATTGATGATGGATTCGATTCTTGCGCGGCTCCTGCAGTCGCTAATTCCATTTCCAAAGTCGAAATCATTTTGTCAAGTGTTCTGCGTAACACCATTCAAGCACAAACCAAAAAGATTAATGCTAAATAAAAAAAGAAAAAAGTGAAGTTTAATATCAGCTATTTTTTTTCACTTACTGAACTGCATCTGGACTCTTGTAAACTTCTCCAAGGCTGTCTTTTGACCCACGCTTCAAAAACCTTCTGATAAACAGAAAGAGAATGATATGAACAACTCGGAATCAAGAAAACCCTTGTCCGGTTCATGACAATATCAAACTCACCTAATTAGAAAACTTACTTTTGATGAATCACAGTCCTCTGGCTCTGACACTAACTGCAGCCATTCATCTGAAGCTTCCCTTGATACAACAATGGCTTCAGGCTCAGGCCACATTCTATTCATATGCACAAAGTATGATTAGTGCACATAATGACGGGATCATCTGCTTGTGACTCCAGAAGAAAATGTCACACAATGATTGGTTTTGGTTCTCTCACCAACTACAGTTGCATCTCAACCATGTTGTCTATAAAAGAGTATACTTGTCTATAAATACATTGTTCTGTTACCTGTCGGAGAAGAGAGCTCCCGCGCAGAGGAATCCGATCCAGAGAAAGAAAGTCTATTTCTTTGAGACAAAACTCTTGGAAGCAGACAGCTCTAATCCTCTATGTTGTCTAAGCAAAACCATGATAAGCTATAGAGAAAGAATCTCAAAGAGTGACTGTGGGACTAATCGAACGAGGCCAAAAACCAAGAGCAGCCATGTCTTTAACTACTTTAACCGCTTCCATGGTCAATCCAGAGTGACAGAGACACTGAAGCAGCGTTTCATAAGAGTCTCTGTTTGGATACACACCATCCTTCTGCATTTCCAACATCAGAGCTAAAGCATCACGAGGTCTTTCACTTTTACAGAGACCCTTAAGCAGCGTACTGTACATAACTTGATCCGGCTCGCACTCAGAGTCCTCAAACAAAGCTATAGCAGACTCAACGTCGCCTGCTTTGATATGAGCTTTCATCAGGATAGTAAAAGTCACCTGATTCGGAACAACTCCTTCCTTTTGCATTGAGTGGAGATGGTTATAAGCTTCATCAAGGCTCCCTGCAGTACAGTATCCTGTTATGATGGCGTTGTGGAGGTATAAGTTAGGGACTAGTGACGTTTTCACTTTCCCAATCACTTCCATTGCAAAGCTTTTTGATCTGTAGTTGCATAGAGAAGAGGGGATTGATGCTACAGGATTTGTCTGAAGAAGACGTCGAAGAAGCTCTTCTTGACCAGGCTCAACAAACACTCGTCTCTTTCGTGCCATTGCTCTCCATAAACCACTGAGCAGTGTGATGTAAGCAACGTGATCATGTTTCACCTCGTTTTCTCCCATTAAACCAAACAATGTGAAAGAAAACTTGAAGTCTCCCTTCTTCAAGAAATGACCAATGAGTGAAGTGTACAACACAACGTTTGGAGATAACCCGTCTTCAACCATCTTATCAAGATACTCACATCCTTTCTCGATCATACCAGTCTTCACAAACCCACTGATCAACACCGTGTAAGTAAAAGAGCTAGGTCGGACGAAAAGCTTGACCACTTCTTCAACTAACTCATTTGCTTCGTTGATCCTTGCGTTTCTCGCGTACGCATTGATCATAATCATGTAAGCAATCTCATCAGGTTGAATCCCGGACTCGAGCATCCTTGCAAAGGTCTCTTCTGCCTCAACAACTCTTCCTTGTCTACCAAGAGAACCGATGATTGAACTGTAAATAGCAACCGTAGGTCTCAAACCAATCTCCTCCATCACATCCACAACAGCAAAGGCAGCGTCTCTGTCGTTGTTCTTGCATAACTCATTCACAACTATCAAGTACGTATCAGGATCTGGAACGAATCCCCATTCTTGAATTAGATTGACCAAAGACCCCAAATCCTCTATAAGCCCCTCTTCAAACAGACATTTGATCACCGAGTTGTATGAAAAGGGTAAAGGCGTGCATCCTAGATTCACCATCTTCTTGATACGAGACAAAGCAGCGGTGAAGTTTCTTTGCGAGCATAGAGCGGTTGTGACAACGGCAAGTCCCTTGGCAGCTAGCTTCGCGTTTTTTCCAGCAACCTCCTCGAGCAAAGACTCAACTTTCACCTCAATGTTCTCAACGCCATCATCAATAACCGCTGGACTTATTACCCCACATCCGTTATCCACAATGGCTTGTAAGATAACCATAGCGTACTTAAGCTCGTGGTACTTGGGAAGCATCTTCAAGAGCACAAAGTAAGTGATATGGTCAGGGACAACCCCGTTGTCTAACATCCTCATCAACAAGCCAAGAGCTTGATCCAATCCCCCCTTCTTGTGAAACGCGGATATAAGATTCGTATAACAATGCACGTTGCGTGATAAACCTTCTACCCCTCCTGCGCTGTTCTCGAAAAGCCTCAAAGCATAATCAACATTCCCTTCTTTGCAGTAGCTACCAATCATTATATGGTAAGTGAAAACATTCAACCGCACACCTTTTTTCATCATCTGACTAAACATAACCCTCCCTTTATCGAGCACACCAAGCTTCACGAACCCATGGATCAAAGTGTTGAAAATATAAGTGTCGAGTTCGCAACCTTTCTCAACCATCCGCGAGTAGAGCCTCATCGCCATCGTCATATCATTGTCCTTGCAATACTCTCTCATCAAACAAGTGTACATGACCTTATCCACAAAGTATCCGTCAGCTTCCATGTGATCAAACAAAGCCTCTGCTTCAGCAGCGCATCCTCTTGTACAAAACCCGTAGAAGAGAGACTTATAAAGATTAACCGGAAGAGGCATTCTCGTCATCTCACAGAGAGTATCCAACATCCCAACCGCTTCATCCAAGTGACCATAACCGCACAACCCTTTAAACAGTCTCTTGCAACACCAAAGGCGTAAACAACTGCCTCTCGCTTTGACTTGCTCAAAGTAAAGATACGCCTCGAGATAGTGACCTTGATTGCAAAGCTCGTTGACTACTAAGCTACAAGCGTTGTCACTAGGAACATAACCAGAAGCTAGAACTCTATCTAAACATGATCTAGCCTCGTCGAATCTCCTTAACTTAACCAAACAAAGAACCATCGAATCCAAAACAGATGAATCGGGAACGACACCGTTTCCGAGTACACGTTGGTTGTAGAAAGTTTCAGCCGATTCAGGCTGACCCATCTCCGTGAGCTTCCTTATCAATGCGCCGCAGCAGAGAGAGTCGAGTTCTATGCCGTTGTTGACTGCAAAGTCGGCAAATAAAGCTGCCTCTGATGTAGAAGAGCAACCGTCGATGACGCGGCGAGTGACTTCCCGAGCAGAGTCCAGGAGACCTCGTCGGCGAAGGTTAACTATCAACGACAAACATCTGGACCTGTGGTCAGAAGAAGCAGAGGTCGATGATGGGTCTGACGGAAGAGCGCAAGTCGTAGCCTTTCTCGATTTCACTAAGCGATGACACAAAGCCTTCACCTTTAACATCGTCACCCAAATCTCAAGGTTTGGGAAACAAAGAATCGTACTTTACAGAAGTTGAATGAGGAGACAGATAAGATTTTGAAGAGATTTTGGGAAGAATAAACGGCGACGGGGGTTGATTGAAGTGGAACGATGAGAGGTGAAGCGCGGGGTTTGAAACAGAGTCATCGAAGTCGTCGTACTAAAACCCTCGTCATCTTCGTACTCTCTGTAAATTGGTTTAATGTGTTAACCGGTACATATGGTCGAATTCGTTTTATGAATCTAAACCGGGTTTGTGGTTGCAAAATCTGTAAGTAACTTCAAATTATTGGGCTTTCCTATGGGCTATAATCATTTTACAAAACAATTAATTTTTAAAAAGTATTAATCGGGTCGGATCTTTATTACAACCCGATATAACGAAACAGAGGTGGATCCGGATCCCAGACGGAGCAGAGCACACCTCTGATCGGAGAACAATTCTTCTGGGACCATAGAAAAGAAAGCAAAATGTCGAGGCTATGGGCGAGAGTTGCCGGAATGTTCAGAAGCAAGAGTTTCATCGGAGCAGACATGACTGGTAACAAGTACTTCTCCAGAACGGAGCAGATTGACGGTCTGGGCGAGTATTGTTCCTCCAATCTTACTGTCCCAAGGCTTGTTTTTTTTTTTTTTTTTTTTAATTCATGGGTTTGAATTCGATTGATCAGTGATGCTTTAAACGAGTCCTATTCTACGTGTGATCGTGTAATGAGATCATGTGTTTGATATTCGATACATATATGAAACTGACATAACTTGTTAATAAAGATTCTTGTTTTGTGCGCTTACATGTTCTGATTTGCTTCTTTCTACTTTGCAGTGAAGGAGAAAAGATGGGTTGTCTTTAGACGAGAAGAGGACCCAACCTCTATTCCTGGTAACTTTCAAACTTCATCAAATGGCTTGTTTCATGGTTTTGTTTCTATGTATGAGCATATATATATATTTTGATTCTCTCTTGGGGGTTTAAGATAGGCTTACACCTGATTATTTGCATAGAAATAGTGACATATTTCTTGTTTGATCGATGTTGTTGCAGTTGAATGGATATGTTGGCTCAATGGGCAGCGAAAAAGAGCTCCTACTCCAGAGGTAAGAAAGATCAACTCCTCTTTAACCTGATATTATTTTGTAATGAGCATAGCGTTCTTCACGTTCATGGTTACGTTGCATTTAGTATCTGATGTTGGTGATTCTTAATGGTCTAGGAAATGGCTGAACTTGATGCAAGGCGTGAGCGCGTGAAGCTTAATGTTGCTCGTATGTGTTTCCAGTTTCTTTATTCATTCTTTACAAGCTACCTATCCTTTTAGATGTCTGAACATTTATTTTCAGTGTTATTGTTCAGGACTAAATGACTGGTCCATTTAGTGTCGCTTCAATTTCTTTGAAAATTTTAATTGTTTTTTCTTTTGCCTTCCCAAGTTCTCAAGAAAGAAGAGGAGGAGAAGAAAGCCAGAGAAGGAACTGGACGCAAAATCACGAGCATCGGTAAATAACATTTAGAGAGTTCCCACAAAAGTTGTTCAATTTGTTTTCTTCATTTATGAAGTGGACACTTAATGTTGGCTCTCTTTGTATAAAGGTAAAGCTGAGGGTCCAGAATTGACAAGCTTTGTTCGCCACTTCCCAGCGGATTCAAAAGGTACTACATTTTCTCTGTGTCAATTGATTAAGGGAGACACCATAAAGTGCTGAAGGCTAGCCTCTTAGGTTTAGTATGATCTGATAAAGATTGTTACGGACAGGCATTTACACTTATAACTAAATCTGTCTTGGTAAAGTGTCTTTGGAATGACGTCCATATGCGTAATAAGAAATGCTTCTGAGGATATTGGTGGATGATGCTTGTTCTGCTGTTCTGTGTGTATCTGTTGCAGTGATGATCAGAGTAGTTTTGTTGTTAACATGAATGAGAAACATATTGTGCATTGCTTTGTGAAATTCTTTTGCTATGATAGTAAAAATGTTTCATGTACGTCCATTGTGGTTGGGATAGATTAGAAGGGCAATAACAGATTTTTCACTGTCATTTGTCGATTCTTAGGGTGAGGTTCCTACAGTTGCTAGTTTTCGTATAACACAATAAATAAATTTATTCTGCCATAAACTCATGAAAGCAGGACTGACAGATTTTTTTTTGTTTGTTAATGCTTAAAGGTGATAAAACAGATGAAGCTAGTAAAGAAGCAGATCAATCAAGGTAAAATATCTATGCACACATCATATCTTGTGTTAAATCTTTTCATGCTGAATGGAAAACACAGCATCTTTCACACCATAAGCAAATGTTCTACACGTTGCTTTTACAGGGTCAAGGAACATGAACCCGAGATAGTTACAGCAGAACCACCTGAACCGAAGTAAGTATACGTGTTTAAACCTAACACACATGTTCAGACTGATGTATATTAAACTTTTAGCTTCTTTGTGATTGTTACAGACCACTAGCAAGTAGAATCTGTTCTCTGTGCTAATATTTTTTTTTTGGTATGCTTAAATTCAAACTAATGACATTGATGATGATAATGCAGGACGACAGAGCCGTCAGGGTCTGGATCATCATTTAGGTCCGGGACATGGCAGCCACCATCCTAAACATATCTCATTCTCACGTAGATAAACAACCAACTGATTTTTTGTGCAATCATCTGTTTGTTTGTTGTAGTCTACATAAACCGATTGGTTCGAGATGATTAAAAGAGCTATTAAGGACCCTAAAGTTTGTTGTAGCTCACCAAATATGGATTTATAACTCACCCAAAGAATGATATAATTCACACTCTACACAGTTTTTAGTTTTTACTCAATCCAACTCAACAAACCAATGAATCAAAATAGCCAAAATCGAACAAAAAACACAGAACGCATCTTTTTAAACCCTTATTAGGTTGGAGAGGCAAAGAATAAAGGTATGGAAGCCAAAACATGGAGACTCTATTTATGGAAAGTGCCAAAGAAGCCATTAGGAACCGCAACTGGCATTGGCTGATTCGTCGGGAAAGGAGGCTGCATAACCGGAAATTGGGCGGGAACGCTGTAAGGTTGCAGTCCAGCCGTCATGAACGGTTGGGAAACGCATAGCTGCAACGGGTGGCCACTTGCGACTACACCTACATCACAAAATGGTTCATCCTAGTTAGGAGCAAAAAACATCGGTTGTTGTTCTTTAGGGTATCTATCAAGAGATTCAAGTATTTTACCTTGATGCTTCAGGTATTGGACATGTTGTGCGGGAGGTAGAGGACGGGAGAGCATAGGTGGTGGAAGAGGCGGTGTTCCTTGAACCAGATTCTGGAAGAAAGAAGAAAGACGATTACACTACACTAGAGAGATTTTCGACCAAACTAATCCAATGACCATATAAACTTAAATTATATGCACCAAGTTCTTACCTGAGAAAGTGGCTGGGCAAATACAAACTGTCCTGATCTCGCAACCATTACCTGGTGTACAGTAGAAAGAGCATTTAGAAACATATACACCAAGTAAAGCTCCTACAGTGCAATTCATTATAGCGTATACGTTTTTTAAAAAGTGAATTTTGGTATCTTCCATGAAATACAACCTGAGGATTTGGGTTTACAAACATTGGTGATGCTTGAACAGATTGGTATGGGGAAGTGAATGTCTGTGGCTGTGCCCTGTTAACAGTAGGCCCGATCATCTGCAAAAAGGTGGTACGCAAATGGAAGTCTGATTCATTGATTGCAAAAAGAAAAACTAAGTTGGTGGAAAAACTAAAGGAGGCATTTTGTATTACTAAGTCAGGTCAATTCAAAGCGATTTCTAATCTGGTCTTCTATACTGACATTTGTTAAGGATCAGGCTCTTAGTGCTGAAACAAGTAAAATCTACTCTCAACTACTAGCTGATAAAGTCCCCTTTCACGTGATATGCCCGAAGAGACAAAGAGAGGCAGAGACAATACTGGAAAGATAATACTTACGTGCTGAGGAAAAGGAACACCGACAGCATTTCCAGCAGTCAAATTACCATATGGTACAAACTTGGAAGACGGAGATGTTTGGGGCATATAAGGGTTGTTCCCCAGATTTGGGTAAACAGCTTCAGGAACATGCAGCATGGGAGTGTTGTTTGGTATATAAGCAACATTTCCGATGTCAGGCATAGCAGTAGGAGCCGGTGAAAGACGTTTTGTATAAGATGGAGAAAAGGTCTTTGCCTCTGGATTCAATTTGAACTCCTGTAAGTATGCGGTCAAAGTATTAAAGATAGAAACTTGGAAATTAAGTAACAGATAAAGTGAAAATGAACCTCAAACTAAGCGTATACCAACGACTCCGAAAGTGTTCTCAAAGAAGAAGGAATTGGCTAACAAATTTTTAAGACCGAACAATCAAACTAACATAACTGTACTTCGGAATTACCTTAGCCTTTTTGACAGCTTGGATAGGTGCTGGTTCATTAGGAGGTGCCTCTAAACCCTGCCACAACCCTGAGGTTTCATCAACGGCTGTACTTTGTGAGGATGAATTGTCAGTGGAAGAGGGCCTTTCAGCAGCATCGTGACAACCATTACTTAGAGGTTCCATCACCAACTTATCTTCTTCTATTGGTTTAACTCGTTCGGACATGCTATCCACTGGATGATCATATGTATGAAAGTTGAGGAGAAGCATGTAAGAAAACACATCAATTTCAAAAAAGAAGCAGAAACAACTCAACAATAACAAAAGCTAAAAACAACTATGGAGAAAATGAACTTACAGCTAGAACTTGAGCTTTGGATATCAACCTGCAATAGGAAAATTAACAAATAAGCAGCTATTAAGTAATAACCGAATCAAGCAAATGAACTATCCATTGTGCAAGACTAACATTATCCAACTGGCGAACATCAGGAACTTTTTCACTAGGGTTCAAAATCTTGGCTCCTGCACGTCTGGTCAACAAAAAAGCATTCAATAATCAAAGAAAAGAAAGAAAACTTATGTAAAGGCAACAATGGCCGCGTGACCAAGATAGTAACCCTTTACCTAATATGATGATTTCTCCTTCCCTCAAAGCAATTATTTTTAGACTTGTTTGCAGCAGAGAAGCGAGGCTCAGAAGTTTCGGTGGCTGATCCAACATTCGCAACCTCATTATTGCCTGTAACATTTGACGGAAGCGAGACTCCCTATCAATTCAAAGCACGTCATATACACTGTCACAACACGAAGCTCTACAAGATAGTAAAAAGGGAAGTAAATAAATAAAAGGAGACCTCAGCAACTATTTGAACAATATTGGAAGACGTAATAACAAGTGTCTCCACCACAGTTCCACTTGCTACATTCGCTTTACTCTTCCCCTTCTTAGTGATTCTCGCATTCTTCAAAACAATGCCTAAACAGAACAAAAAAAAAAAAATCAATAGACTGCTTAAACTATCTGATCTCATTGTTACATATAACAAACCAATTAACAGAATCTTCAATTCGATATCGAAGATAACGTTCAGATCTCTAGTGCGACATTGTAACCAATTACTAGAAAGAAGCTCGAAAAGAAAAACAAATCAAGCTAAATCAATTAACCGAAAAAGAAACATACCGAAGCCGTTATCGACGGAAGCAGTGTAGAATAAACCAGAGAACACGGAACCATCCTTGACGTGAACGTGAACCTGCGATCCGATGATGCACATAGTCGCAATTAACAGCGTTGAGTTGTCGTCTTCCAATTTCCTTTCGAATCCCATCTTTTTGAGCTTTCAACGCAGATTCAAGTTTGATTCTCTCTGAAAATGTTCAAATCTGTAGAAGTATCTATCTATGTACCATCACCTTGTACCAGAAACGAAGAGATCTAGAGAGGTGCGAGGGAAGCGACTCTTCCTTATTTTCCCTCGTTTCTCCAGAGATTATATGGGCCCTTACTTCGTATAACATACCCGGCCCACTTTAAAAGCATAAACGTAGATATTGGGCCTTATTGGGGGCTTTTTTTATATCTCGCCTTATGTTTTTTATATAGAACCGGCGTGTATAGACGTATTCGTTAGCTATGTGAATAAGAAATCCCTTTTATAACTGATGAGAGCTGATGACAGTAGATTCAAGAATGTGTATATGACACAATATGTTCGTAAACGATTCAACATTTAATCAACTTGTTTCAAACTTATATAAACAGGGCGGGGGTGGTGCCAACTATGGCCTTGTAGAATCTGTTAAAATAGTCTTACGGGATGCAAGAAGACAGTACAGAAACATAATGGTCAAATATGCAAGAGAAAAACAAACAAACAGAAAACAAGAGTTGTAGAGCGAGAGAGTGTGTGAAACTGAGACAAAGAGCTAATTCATATCTACTTCAATAATTCATTCACCATTTCCAAACGGTGTTACATCACAGACAGCTTTCTGAAACTTGAGCTCCATCACGACATACATACACATCATGCTTCACTGCAATTCAGAAAAACAAACAGAGGGAAAAAGAATTAGCAAGCTCCGAACAGGACATTTTTTAGCGTTACTGACTTTTTCAATTGCTTAAAAGCTCAAAAAGTACCTGCTGGTAGCCACCAGGCTGCTGGTAGTTTCCATAGCCGGCACCAGGGTAGCCACCATAGTACGCGTTAGGGTCCCGAGGAGGAGGTGCATATCCGTAACCTTCATATCCCTGAGGAGGATACCCATAGTATCCACCACCACCATACTGGGTCTGATCAGGTTGAGTCTGTTTGTTATTAGGACTGCGACCCCATGAAAGACGAATGCTTTGTCCGCCAAGTTGTGTTCCATTCAACTGGTTGAGTGCTTGCTCTGCACATGCCCTGAAGCACACAGACAAGATGAAAGATATGTGAAACACAATTCTCAAAAATAAAAATGACGTTCATCTACACAGTCACACTACCTATTAGCATACTGAACAAATCCACAACGTTTTCCTGCTGGAATTTTCACATGAACAAGTTCACCAAATTGACCAAAAACTGACTTCAAACCATCTTCTGTCACACTTTCATCTAAAGCCCCAACAAAAATCTGGTAAAGCAAAAAGAACACTTAAATTCACTCACTATACCTCCTTATATAGAACAGACTTGAGGAAACCGAAACAAAGTACGTACCGTTGTGTTAGTTGGGTCAGTTTCTCCGGGATTTCCTTGAGAGCTCTGATATGCACCTGCAAATAACAGACAAGAGAACTTAGTGGAGAAAATTCGAACTTCTACATTCTAAAGCAAACAGACACTAAAACAAACACGCACAAACAAAAGCAGTTACAAAATTATCTAATAAATATCAGCAGATAAAGCAAGTGGCATATTTTATACAACTTGGAGATTAAGGTACAGAGATTCTCAAGTTTAGTAGATAACTGAATCTTTAAGGGTGTTTTAGGTGCAGTGTGGACCAAAATTCTCCAGGATATCACATTATCACAAGTAAACTAAGTTCCTTCCATGGTCTGACACTCGTTACCAAAGTAATCAACTTGTCGAAGAACCAGGATAACTAACTAACGACAAAGAAGTGCTGCTAGCATAAATTTAGAAGAGAACAGTAACTGAAAGAAGGAAATAAAAAATTGTAACACTAACTACCGAAAGAAATTGAGCTGAGAGGTATGAAGATGATTACAAAAGGATTTCATACTGGAAAAGAAGCGAAATGTAATGAACTGTATAATATGAAAATAATTAACTTAAAGGTACGGCTTAATATCAAAAGAAAAGACTTATGCTTGAAAAGTAAGGAGCTGAAAAAGATAAATTGCGACTGTAAAGGCTACTTGTAATTAACTTCTGAAAACATAACCAACTGACCTAAATGAGGCCACGCATTAAGGTGGTATCATTTTCAGCTGTAATCAGTTCCAGGCAGAGCCTCTTGTTTTCCTGCTTTAAGACAACATGAGTTTTTTCTTATAAGCTTTAGGATGTTTTGCGATATTATATATTCTTCAAAGTGCTGAAAGGAAAGAACCGGAAGGAAAAGGACGGTATTAAATATAATTTTAAGGCGTTAACTAACAGAACAAGCATCACCAATCAGAAATATAGAGGCAAATGAATATCCCAAGGAATATACAATCAACTACCATAGACAGTTAATAGACAAAAGTCATCAAAAATCTGGTTCCTTAGTAATAAAACATACCTGGTTGTTGCATCGTAAGAGGCTTCTTGTTAGCAGCTGGACCAGTACGCATAGGCCTGGAAGAGCAGTATTGACCATTCATCTCAGTCATGGCACGAATCTGCTCACTTTCATCCCCAAACTTGACAAATCCGTACCCCTTGGACCGTCCAGTGGTCCTATCAGTCACAACTTTAGCGCCCTTGACAGATGAATACACAGCCTTAAACGTCTCAGTAAGCATATAGTCAGTAACATCAGGCGCCAGATCTCCTACAAAAACTGTGTGCTCAGGCCCGTCAGACTGACGTCTCTCTCCAGCTCCAAGCTGAGCCCAGTTCAGCCTGAACGTCTGCTCACACCCCGGCATTTGAGCACCATTGTAAGTCTGCAAAATCCTCTCGGCTGCAGCGTGGCTCACAAACTCAATAAACCCATAACCTTCAGAATAACCGCTTTGCTTATTGCGAATGACTTTGGCTTGTTGAACCTGCATCCACCAAAGCAAAAAAAAAAACACTGAGTCTTCTTCCCTAACAGTCATCGAATCAAAGGTTAAAACTTATAAAGGACGAAACTTTCTTTCTTCAAATGAGTAAAAATTGATGCTTTAGATTAATGAAATTGACTATTACCTCACCAGTGACTGTAGAGAAGATGTTCTTGAGGTAGCTTTCGTCCATCCATGGCTGGAGGTCTCCGATCCACAAGGACCGGATCTCTCCACCTGATCCTGGATTCTGAGATCCACCGCCATACTGCTGCTGTTGAGGTTGACCAGGAGACGGCGACGACTGTGGATTCCATCCTGCCGGAGGCTGACCCTGTTGCTGCTGCATCATCATCCACTGCTGGTGGTGGTAAGCTTGCTGGTCCTGCCCTGATCCTGCGGCAGCACCGTTAGCGGCTGGAGGTGGCTGCTGCATCGTGACGACGTTCACCTAGAACAATGGAGGATGCCCCTCGGACAAAAGGGCAAAGGACAGAGAGAGAGAGAGAGAGAGAGAGAGAGAGCTAAAGTTGTCTCTGTTGCATTTTAGAGAAAAAGAAAAATATCTTAATGATTTCGACCTCACATGGCCCAATCTAAAAAGGCTTCGGCCCATTATGAGAGCACTGGTGCAACCCGGTTTAATGACAAACCGGGAAGAAGCACGATGATTTCGATTCGTAATAACCAAAGATTTGACCGGTCTAGATCCGGTTTTTGTGATTTGTTTTTTGGTCGGCGGTTTAGGGATTTAAAACCCTACTTTCAGCTGTAACACGTCGCCGGAATCTTTTCTCGTTCTAAACCCTAAACCCCTCTCACCTTTCAGACATGGTGGAAGAATCAAAATCAGACATTGAAGAAGAACAAGGTACGTTAAGACGTTGAACTCTACTTTAGCAAATTCTGTTTTATTTTGCGACCAGAAACAAAAAAGTTTCGAACTTTATTTTGCTTAACAAAAAAAAGTTTTAGACTTTGAGTAGCTTTAACTCTCTTGGCTAGTTATAGGCTGGTGGGAAAGTAATTTTACTTTCTGATTGAATTACATGTTTGCCATTTCAGGAATGGTGGTGAACGGAGGAGGGAATAGTAATCTTGAGGTGGTGATGGCTTTTGGACCGTCCCACGAAGCTAAACTTAGGGAACTGTTGCATAAGCTTTGCTCAGAAGAGATTAAGCTATGCTCCGATGCTTCAAAAGAGTTTGTCAAGTTACTAAAAGGAGAAACCGGCGGCGATTTGTTGCGTCTATATTTCCAAAAGTCACCCGAGTTCGCTGAGCTTCTAGAGGCATGGAGGATTCGACATGGAAAGCAAGGACTACACTATATATACTCTCTTATCCAGACGGTTTTGAGTCATCCAGAGGGGAAAGGTAGATCAACTGATATCGGAACAGCTCTTGACCGGTTCTGTTTGTTCCTTAGTGAAAATAAAATGGATGAGATTTGCAAAGGATTAAATAGCAAAGAGAGTAAACAGCAGAATGCTGCGCTTGGACTGTTGACTTCTATGGTTAGACGTGGTCCACGCTTGGCGTCAGAGATAGCTGGGAAGTTCGATTTTAAGGGTTTTGCGAAACTGGCGGAGTATAAAACGAGAGGAGGGGGTGGCAACGCGACGAGGAGGGCTTGTGTTGTGTTTGCAGTATCATTCCTCGAAGTTGGGAAGCCGAGGTTGTTAAGCGATGTTTTACAGAAGAAGGAAATGTATTCGAAAGTCCTAAGAGGCCTTGGGAAAGACGATGATGATGACGACACTGTGGCGTATGTCCTGTCTACGTTGAATAACAAGATCCTCGTTGAAGAATCAATGGTTCTTCCTAGTCTAAGGAGTGTTCTTTTTGGGATTGCTACTCTAGAGCAGCTAGCCAGCATTTCAGCAAGAGATGATGATGGTGGGACTGTGAATGAGTTGGCCCATGATGTGCTTGTTAAAGTTTGTACAGACCCGTGTAATGGATTGATGCCAGATGATACGAGGAAGTTGACTGGCAATTTAGAAAGACTGCTAATGTTCATGAAGAAACTGCGAGCAACAGAGATTGTTTATCACAGGGATTTGCTTCTAGCAATTGTTAAGGGTAGACCGTCTTTAGCTTCAGCTTTCTTTGAAGAGTTTCCATACAATGTGGAAAATTTTGCATCACCTTCCTGGTTAGTCTTCTTTAGAGTACCATAGTGTATCTATATCTTTATTTTTGAGTGCTGTTTTTTTCTTTCTTTTTGCATACTAATTGAAGTTATTGCAGGGTTTCTTCTATTTCATTGGCAGCAGATTTGGTATCTTCAGTAAGAAATTCATTTTCTTTTGAGTTTCTCAATCCAGATCAACGTTCTACACCTCCTTCAGGTGGTTCAGAAGTTCAGACTATCATGAAAGAAGTTCAGACCATCATGAAATGTATATGCCCTCGACCATTTAGCCGGTTGTTGATCACCAGAGGGATGCTTTGCCCTAAATTTTTTGTGAAACATGGGACCTTGAGATTCCTCTCGGAGACGCTTTTGCTCTGGGATTCGTTTGTTACGGCTTCTCATGGCTGCTCTGAGCAAATTCAGGCTTCTCTTGAACGGGATGTCATGGGTGAGGTGAGAAGCTTTTTTCCAGATTCTCAGGTGTTATTGACTGAGCTGAAGTCTCAGAGCGATGCTAGTGGGATTCAAAAGGCGTCTTTGAAGAGAAAAGCAGTGTTGGAGAGTGGAGTAGTAGGTAGAGAGAAACGCATTAAGAGATCTGAGAAGGATGTTTTGGACGAAGTGGCTGGTGATATCGTCATTGGTGGGGTAGGTTTGGCAGAGGATCCTGTGGATGCTCAGATGTTAGATGGAAATGAATATCTTCAGAATGTTTCAGAAATTTGGGCTTCAGAGCGTTGTTCCAAGCCTGTTGATTCAGCCGAAGAAGCAGAGATGTACTTGCGCATAAAGATTATGGATGTTCTTAGAATTTATGTGGTACGTTGACTTTTCACATATTGTGCAAACTTTTTTTTTTTTTTTTGATCAACTTTGTACAAACTTTTATTAAGATGTATATGCATTGATAATAGGCTGGTAACTTAGACATTCCTCATCTGTATTTGATGAATTCAGGTTTTAAGCTACATGTTTTTCATTTTTGCAGCGTACTGTGCCTAATGTGCTTGAAGGATCGTTTGATGTCTTCATGAAATTTCTGCCTAATCAACGTTCTTCATGGTTGCCAGCTGAATTGCAAAGAGCTGTCTTGTCTTTTCTTAATGAGTACATCAGCTGGAAGCCAAGGTCCCAAAGCGAGAGCGTTCCTACAAGAATGCCACCACTTATGTACATGCAGTTGGAAGTATTCGTGAATTTGTTTCTTTTCTCATCAGACGACGACGTGAAGGATCTAGCGTACAATTTAGCAGTGGTAGCTATGAGCAGCACTGGTGCTTTTGACAAAAATCCAAGTGAAATTGGTGCATGGTTTCGGTTTCTACAAGGTTTTGGAAATACTAAAGGACCTCTTAAGGTTCAGGAGGCTGTACAGAGCACGTCAGCAGTTGTTATCTCCTTTTTATATGATGCAGTTAGGACAGTTGGAAAGAATATGTTCAAGTACTTGGATATTATCAGAAGTAGCCTGTCCCATTTAAAAGGTATTGCTGCCTTCAAAATCAATGGTTTGGTAAAGGTTACATGTGTTTTACTCTTTTTGCTCAGGTTTGGCATCTGAGGTGTCTAATATGTTGATCCAGTGTTTCTTTGTCTACCTTATTTTCTGTAACTATTTGGAGTTTTAAAATTTATTGTCTGCACAAAGATGATTTAGTAATTATCGAACATGATTCATTTGATCCTGCAATATTAATCCTGGTTACTATTTCTGTAGACTTGTGATAAACATTTATTGATTGGTCCATCTTCTATGTTTTGGTTGCAGGTGTATCAATTGGTTTCAGCCCCCTAATTGTTTGTGTTCTGCAAAAGTGTGTGAAGCTACTAACTGTATCTAAAAGCCTTACTTTCCCGGAGAAGTCAGCAATATCTCTGTACGTTTGCACCACGCTGAAATATCTTTTGCAAACTCAGGTAACTATACATCTGCAGATATATAGTATACATACTTTACCATGCAATCGCTTAAGATACCAATACCTTTTCTGTGTATTGATTATTGTAGGTAGATTCCAGACCACTCTCATGTTTGGTGGAGTCAGTTTTGTCTGAGGTGGTTGATGAATCTAAGGATTCTCTATGTGAATGGTGGCCATTGAGAGCGTTGCTGGTTTTCTCACAATCTTTGTCAGACAAAAAACCTTTCATCTTGCATTCCAGAAGGACAATATGTCGACTTGCCGATGCTTCTTTTGCTGATACTCTTGATGAGATCAAAGGGCTGGTGAGACGTAGTTCTCCGGATGAAATTGCTGGAATCGTTCAGTCGTTCTCTTCTGCATTGATATGTGCAAGACCTGAATCGATTCTGGAGAATTTTGATTCTGTGATGGCTATTTCTTGGACTCTCTACGGAACATCATTCTCAATCTTACAGGCGATGGCCTTTCTAGAGGAAAACTTCGTCGGAGACCTTTCAAAGCTGTCGCCTGACTTGCTTGTGCGAGGTTCAGAACTTACTGGGTCAAGAAGTCTTCGTGAAGGAACAGTATATAGTGAGACTTGTTTTGAGGACCACTCATCCATAACTGAAGAAATCAAAAGTAAGATGGACGTTTGCGATACTGAATCTCCCGCCTTCCCTACTTTTTTAGAGCAGCTTCCCTTTCCTGAACTGCTTACCGCAATTAAAAGCATGGATATATCTTGGTTACCAAGAGTATCAGAGTTACTGCTGCTAAAAGTTTCGCATCCTAAAAGTGATAGTTTTGAATCTGTCAAATTAATACTCTTCCATCTCTACCATATACGATCATCTTACAAGGTTCAACCAGCTCCGGTACACTGTCAACTCTCTAAGATCTGCTTACGTCTCATGAAGCACTTGTTCTCTCAAATATCAGAGCTGGAACCCTCTTCAGATAAAGTGCTTGCTCCTTCTGCAAAGTGGAAGCATCAAGTGGCCCAGACTGTTCTCTGCCACCCAGTTGTGATGGCACTGTTGGAGAGTCCCTTGGATTGTGGCACATTACCTCTAGTGCAGAATGTTGAGATTTTTCCAGAAACGTCGCTGGCAACGGGCAGGATAGTTCTTAGTGAAATAGATCAGCACATCCTTGATCTATTGGCGACTACTTGTGAGCATTTTTTGTTTGATGAGACACACATTGTGCAGAAAGGGGAGCTCAGGGACCACAAGTCAATTGTGGCTTTTAAAACCTTGGTTGAAACGCTTCTCTTGGAATTCAGAGGCAAGTTGGAGCTTTGTGTTGGTACTCAAAGTTACGCGCCGCTTCTACAACCATCACAAGTAATTCATGCTTTGTTGAGGTTTATATCACCTTTTAAACTTTTAAATCTTGCTCGTTCCATGCTGGTTGATGTGGAAGAATTGGCAAGCCCAAATTTGAGTAAGATTGTCAGTTTGGGACTGGATATTGCTGGCGGGGCTTTCGAAATGCTTACATTGTATTCACAGCAGACGGCTGCTAAGAGAAAGATATATGATCTGTTGTGGGATTTAGAAGAAAAGAATTATGACAGTAACCTCCTTGAGGAAGTCTATAGCCTAGCATGCAGGTTTTCTACCTCTTTTGGTTTGGTTTCGGCAGACACGTGTTTGCTTAAAGTTGGGGGTGCCATTTTCAGGGGGAAACATAATCAGCATAGTAGTGCTCACCTGTTGACCGTGATAATCTCACAGATTGTTGGTAGAACCCCTGAAGACTTGATTATCCATTGCATTAACCAGGCAAGCATGACCAGAGCCAAGATATTGTTTTATTTTGTGGAGTCCAGTCCCTTGCATCGGTCAGTCTTTGGACACTTTTTCTATAGTATGCTCAGTAAGCAACAGGGCGACTCTGCGCTTACTGATGATCAGTTTATCATGCTTCTGCCTGCTGTGCTATCGTATCTTTCACCAATTTTTGCTAAACCCGAGAAGCCGTGGAGTAGATGTTTGGATATAACTTCAGTTTATTCAAATATACTAATAAATGGTTTTCTACAGTGGCCGAAGTTTTCTTCTGGGTGCATCTTTGACGAGAAATATGAAGAGATTCTTCTGTCGACGACTGAGGATATCGACACTATGTTTAAGGCGAGTCTTCTTGGGAAGGCAGTGCGTATGTTTCAGGATCACTTCGCCTGGACTGAAAGTCCAACTAAAAGAGAAGATCTCTTAAAGGTATTCCAGTCCATGTTTCCTCACACTAGTGCTGGCAAAGAGATGTTGGATTGCAGAATAAAAGAAGTGGACGTTCAGTCAGTAGACTGTATGTTTAATGTTGCCATCCGTGAAGTTGCCAAAGTCGAACTCTCAAGGATCTGTTTGTTTCCTGCGTCTAGCAATCACAAACGTCAAGCAGGTAGTTGTGTGAAGAAAAGTTCCTCAGAAATGGGATCCAACAATGAGAGTTTATTCACGCCGTTATTGAGTTACTTAGTTGATAGGTGGCAATGTGTTGTCAAGAGATTTGATGGTTCTTTTAAAGGGAATGCCGAGAGGAAACAAGACAAATGTGGGTTGCTGTGCAAAAGTCTTGAAAACTTCATTCTGAGAAATATTCTCAAGTTTTTGGAAGACATGTGCGAGGAGCTTGTTCACTTGGATTCCCTTCCTTTCCTGGAGGGACTGATGAAGTCTGTTCTTCTGTACAGATTTGATGACTCGAGGACATTGAAGATACTGAGGGAAATTTTCTCCTTATTGTCTAGAGGAAAGTACTCATATGCACCATATATACAACTCCTAATATCTCACTCTCAGTTTACACCGACTATCAGTTCTCTATCATCCTCACACACTGGTGAATTGTTTAGGCCTATCTCCAGCATTTTAAAACATCTTATCATCCCAAGTCCAGATTCTGTCAGAGTTGGAAGTTGTAGTCTCCAAGCACCTGACTATATGAAGCAGTTGGAGATTGTCAAAATTCTCAGAGTGCTGCTCTCCAAATGTGGGAAAGACTCAGGAATCATTCTGAAAGAACTACACTTTCTTCTTTTGTGTTCTTATGGTGCAACTCTAAGCGAAATCGACATAGAGCTCTACAGGCTGATACGTGATATCGAGTTAGTTGATGAGGAACACACGCTAGATGTTTCTGAAACAGGTTATTTGTGGGGTAAAGCTGCCTTGAAAATGAGAGAGGGACTGCGTCTCTCTCAGGATGCATCTGATGGTGGCGAAGATGATTTAGTGGAAGATCTCCGATTGAGACTTTTTAAAGAGAATCTTTGTGTTGATCCCAAAATATGTGCTCTAACTGTTTTATATTTTCCTGATCAACGAAGCGCTGATGATCCAGTAAGCGAGGTACCTGTCTTTAATTTTAATTCAGCTAATAAATCTTGTAATTGCATTTTCAAACATCGTTCAAACTAATCACTCTTCCATGTGTAGGAATTCTCACCTATAGTTGAGGACATTGAACGATATGATCCGGCTTTCATCCTGCGATTCTCAATGCATTCATTGTCCGTGGGATATATTGAACCTTTGGAATTCGCCAGTTTAGGCTTGCTTGCAGTTGCATTTGCGAGCATGTCTTCAGCAGATCTTGGGATGAGAAAATTGGCCTATGACACTCTTATGATGTTTCTGGACGTTCTTGAGGTAATAGTTATCTTATGTTTAACTTTATCTGTATGCATTGCCTGTTTTGACTGTCTACTGATGTTCTCGTCAGAATCTCTAGGTGTTATCATTTATCTAGTTAATGGTACCTTTAGTAATTTAAACTGTACACAATATGAGAAAGGATTTGTAATTGCAACTGCTAGCTAGCAAAAGTTTTTATTTTGTTGTGGGTTTTGCAAAGGCTCATTTTGCTCAGATTTGTTGTCGAATATTCTAAAGTTAAATTGCTTCTTTTTTAACTAAAACTTTTTGATGTAGAGTTGCACGAGGAATAAGCAAGTAAAGTGGATTAGGCTTCTGCTGCTGTGTCTGAAAAATGGAGTTGAGGAACCATGGCAAAGAATCCCAACTGTTTCTGCTGTTTTTGCCGCTGAGGCATCTCTTATATTATTGAATTCTTCTCACGAACATTATGTTCCCATTAAAAAACTGTTGAAGAGCTCACCTTCACTGAATCTCAGGGTACTTATTCTCTGAAAACTATGAAACATCGTCTTTATCCTTCACACTTCGCCAGTGTACTGAAACTGTTTTTTGCTTTTTCTCTTTGTTAGGGAATACCTTTATTTCATGAATTTTTGTGGAGCAGTGCATTTAACTTTAAATCACAGAGGCTTTGGGAACTTCGCCTAGTTTGCGTGGGCTTGAAATCAGATGACGATGCTAAGCTCTACACTAGAAACTCCATCCTTGAGGATATGATGAGTTTTTTCTCAACTCCTCTTGCTGATGATGAAACTAAAGGACTAATCCTTCAGGTGATACTTTCTTCTAAATGTCACTTCGTGTTAATTTTGCATTATACACCATTCCTTCTTCAAACTTAATACTAAGGCCATCCTGAAAACATTTTTCTGTGGTATCTTTTTCAACTTTAAGCTCTTAATCCAACGCGACAAAATCTTGATTCTTTCACTTTTCAGGTTGTGAGGAAGTCAGTCAAATTCCAGGCCAGACATCTAGTTCAAAATTGTGGTCTGTTTTCATGGTGTTCATCACTTATCTCAATGTTTACTACAAAGCCCATTGGAGACGAAGATTTTCACCTGGTGATTGTCTTGAATGTATGCACAATATCAGTCCATTAATGCTATAAGTCATGGTCAAGCGCGCACATTGTTTTATTGAATCAACCATGCTTATTGTCTATTTGTTGCATCAAGAGTCCTTATGTAGAGTAGTGTATTCGTTAATTGAATTGCTTTGTGGTGTTGCTTTATCAGGTTATAACTGATGTTCTGGCATCCAGAAGCGTTACACAGTGGTTGCAAGGGGAAGAGATGAGAGGAGGGCCCTATGGAGAATGTGGTCAGAAATCCACAACAGAGTCCGACCACAACAACAACCGAATTGATCATCCATTTCCCCTAGAAGGGCTAGTGGAAATCTCATCGCGTTTATGCAGACTTTTGGTTGGTGGATTGGTTTCAATACAAGAAAATACTACTTTGGTTGATTTGATTCTGCAGATACTGTCTGCTACTCTAAAGATATCACAGAAAGTACGAAAAATATACCAGCCACATTTCACCATCACTATCGGTGGGATACTACAACTCTTTGAGGCTGTTGCTAACTGCGATTCTCCTCAAGTCGAAGCTAGTGCAGAGCGTGGGCTTGAAACTATATTAATGAGCACCCCGCCATTTGAACTTATATGCATGGTATCTTTCTCCTTCTCTTATTCTCTGACTTATTGAGCATCCCTCCAATTTGCTTTGAACCGTTTATACGATATCTTTTCAGGACATAGACAAGCTGAGAATGTTTCTTTTGTGGGGAACATCGACAGCATTGAAGAGTGACCTTAGAAAGGGATCTAATCCAAGTGAGTCTCGTCAAGATACTAAAACACTCACTAAAGAACCACAAGAGGAGAGTATGGTAGCAAAGTTTCTACGTTGGCTGTGTGCTTCTGTGATTCTTGGGAAGCTTTATTCTAAGGCTAACGATTCGGACCCGTCGGTCTTAAGTAAAACAAAGCCAGAAACTTTGCTGACATTGTTAGACTACTTAAAGACAAGGAATCTAGAAGGTAGCGAGACAAAGTCCGAACACATAATAGGGGAAGCAATCGTACACCTCCAACAGCTTTTGTCTACAAACTACAGCGTCCTTCCCTCTGTTGTATGTGCACTTTCTTCCATGCTTCTTCGTAATGGCCTCGAAATTGCAGGTATGCTGCTTTTATATAACTCTTGTTCTAGGAAGTACTTGGCTCTAAATGTCTGTAAGTTGAAATTTTGCTATTCTTCTGCATAGGTTCAGAGTCTGGTTGCGATTACAAGCTCATCGAATCTCTGTGTTGTGGAATAAGCAGTCCTCCCGAGGCTACACCAGACTGGAGATGGTAAACGATTCCTCTGTTGTTCAGTCACTTTGTAAAGCTTTGTTCATCATTTCCAAAACTTGACATTATTTCTTATCCGCAGGTCTTATTATCAAGCATGGAAGGATCTTTCATCCGAACCGGCCACAGATCTGCAAAATATCGATGAACGTCATGCATGCCAACACCTTCTGCTGATATTCTCTGATATGCTTAGAGTAGAGCCGGGGAAATCTCAAATGGTGTTGCTTCATAAAAGTTTTGACATGTCTAGTGTATTTGATTGGGAAAGAGGTTTAGTTGAGACCTAGTCATTTTGTTCTATCATCCAAATCAATCAGTTTTGCTTTATCAATTATCAGTGACATAAGTTATTGATTGACACATGTGAACAATTGTCAAGTTTTGTTGTATCAATGATAATTGTTACCAAGTGATTTCCATATAAAGTTAAAAAGAGTATAGCAACTAAAAGCTCCCAGCTAATTTTCTCCGAATGAGCCCACTGAAGATAACGTCTGAACTATTTTATTTTTATACACAAATGTATAAATAATCTTATTTACTTTGATTCCAAGGGATTTCTAATGTATCTGAAGTGAACTTCACGTGATTCGTAGATCATCACACGAAGTCATTCCTAACAAACAGACAGGCAACACAGTTCAGTTCTTGGTTCTAGCAGTTCTTTGGTCTGTGGTACTTTGGAGGCAGAGACGGGCAGTGCTCGTTCATATGCGGGTATGGCTCCATAGTGTTGTAATCAGGAAGCTCCATTCTGTATTTCCCAAGTATCTGACAGTACGGAAGCTTTACATCGTCGTTGTCATTGCACCATTTGGGCAAACGGCTTGCATTGTTCTCGAAAAACTTGAGCATGTAAGCATCTTTGATCTGCAAAAATGGATTCCCTTGTTCAGTCAGTGTGCGTGTGTGTGTGTGTGTGTAGTATCTTCTAGCCATAGGATAGTTCTCTTACCGTGAATTCAGTGACTTGGATGGAACTAGAGACTGGATCAAACAAGCCACCTTCTTTGTACATTTCGAGGATGAAAGCGATACAAGAAGTTGATTTCCCATCGCTATATATCCACTCATCTTGTTCAGGAACTGCTAGCAACTCGTCGAAAGAGGATCCACGCTTTTCGACTTCCACGAGTACATCAGGAAGATCAAGACCCTGCCAGTTCACAACACCTTAGATTAATAACTAAAGATGATAACAACGAAGAATATGGAGTCGAAGCTAATACCTCTGTCCCGAGTCGCTTGTTAAGGGCTTCATTCCACATATTAGCAGCATAATCAGGCTGGATTTTGCTCCAAACCGTCATGACAGAAGCCACCTGAAAACATATAAAACAAAAGAAAATACAGAGCAAGGCAGTCATTAACCTCATTGAAGGTGTTTAAAGAGAGAACACGAAAGAGACAAATTGAAGTTCATATTTTCATCAGGCCAAGGTTTTAAAAGAGGAAAAAACCTACAAGATGAGCATCCAGAGGAGGTGGGTAGTTCCCGCTGATGGTATCGATCCAGCTAAAGATCAAGTTGTGATAGCCATACGGTTTACCATCCATGCTGCGAGCATATTCCCACGCAGCAGTAACATTAAACCTAGCTCGATAATCAGGATGCAACGGTAGCAATGCAATATGAGGATTTGCGTCATCCTTGGTTTGTTCAAACTCCCACCACTCTTCCCATGGCAATACCGCTATTACATCTTCTCCCTATGACCCACACAACATGTAATATTAGTTTCGTCTCAATCATGTGACCTCTAAGCATTTAAAGTGTTACCTTTTCATTTTCATTACCGGATTCACCAACCCATAGTTTCCCATCAGAATCCCTCAAACAGACAGCAGTGTGGCCAGCATAAGCTCCGCTTACCCACTTCTCAAGAGTCTCAAACCCACCCCACCGCCCACGGATCTTTGAGATAGCGAGCATGTCTCCAGAGTGGATTTCATCGGTAGTAATGTTTGTAACCCAAGGCTGAGGACGAGCATAGAAATTAGCACCCATATGCTTCTCAAGAAACGCTATATTAGAGTTCTCCCCCCAACCGGTGTTGGTAAAGAGAGGGAAGACATCCCACAGTGCTCGGAGAGTTCCCACCATCCCTGCTTCCATGAGGAATATCGAAACTCCTTTCTGCTTAACCTGATCAAATGTGAGAAGCTATTAGACTTATGAATACTAAAACAACAAAAAGAAATACAAAAACAGAAGCTTGAGCTTACATATTCATACTCAGCTTTTCCTTCCCACTCACTGAACTCCATGGTGTGCTCCCTTGAAATGAAGTACCAATCCCATGTCACACGATATGGTGTCACAAAGACATAAATATCCATGCAAGTCCAACTATGTGCCTTGTCAACCTGCATTAAAACAAGCAACAGCTTTAATCAATCTTAAGATCCATCAATCAAACACAGTTTCACACAATGTTCTAAAAATCGGTCTAAACGGCAAATCGAACCTAATCAAAAAGATTTTCTAGAATGATTTAAAAAAAAAAAATCGGTTTAGTGTTCAAGAAAATGGTATATTCATCAGCTTAATCAATAATCTTCTATAAATTGCCTAATTACGACTAGTGATTTCTTGAACAATGGTTTCACATGATCAGATACAAATATAGAAACAAAGCAAGTGAAGTAGAATTAATCAACAAGTCTCTATTAAGAACCTTCACAACTCTAAACCCACACACAAAAACTTCAACATATTCACATAAAAAATAAACCTTTGAAACAGTAAAAAAAAAATTAATCATTTCGTCAACCTTAATGTGAAGTGTACCGCCGCCAAACTCGGAACCGGACTTG
The DNA here is from genome assembly GCF_020379485.1 of Brassica napus. Classification (NCBI taxonomy): domain Eukaryota; kingdom Viridiplantae; phylum Streptophyta; class Magnoliopsida; order Brassicales; family Brassicaceae; genus Brassica; species Brassica napus. The sequence continues at coordinate 9,402,331 of NC_063434.1, forward strand.
TTATTGAGCTCCAACCAAGCCTTGTTCTCGTAAAAGCAAGCACCTTTCCACTCCACGGCGTCGTTTTTAATAGAAGCGGCGCCTATGTAAGTGGGGAGGAGGTCGACGGCGGAGTTGAGAGAGTTGAGAAGCGGCCAGGAGAGTTGCCTGGGCAAGAGCGGGAGAAGGTCCCGAGGGTGAAATGGTAATTTGACGGATGAGACGGTGAGAAGCATCAGGACGGTAACGGCGAAGATGATGGCCGGAGAAGAAGAAGAAACCGCCATGGGTGGTCAATCAAGTGTCTCACTTTCCGTGTCCAACTCGCAACCGTTAATGACTTGGTTTTAACGTATTTATTCGAGTATATTCCTCGAATACATGTAATGAAAACTTAATATTAAATATATGTTTTGTTATGGGGGTGTAATAGCTATTTTTAAAATGTTAGGTGTAATTCTGTGAGTTTAGAAACAGAGAAGCTAAATTCTGAAACGTTTCTATAAGTTTCGCAACTGGTCATCTCATCTCTAGTGATCACTATAGCCCCACGCATCTCTTACGTACACCACAACATAACTATACCCTAATCTCTTCCTCTTTATCATTGGCTTAAGTTTTGAAAAAAAGAACTAAAAGAAGACACATCATCTCTTTCAATGGCTGTTTCATTTCAAACCAAGTACCCTCTAAGACCCATCACCAACGTCTCAAGAACCAACCGTCCTTCACTTCTCCATGTTCGTGTCACGTGCTCTGCTACTACCACAACCACCACAAAGACTCAGCCTATCCGTGAAAAGAAGCTTGTAGTTGAGAAACGTTTTGTGAGTCCTCCTCTTTCCAACGACCCAACTCTGAAGTCTACATGGACTCACCGCTTATGGGTTGCAGCTGGTTGCACCACCTTGGTGGCTTCTTTAGCTAAGTCTGTCATTGGAGGGGTTGGTTCTCATCTCTGGCTCGAACCAGCTTTAGCCGGTTATGCCGGGTACGTCTTGGCTGATCTTGGCTCTGGTGTGTACCACTGGGCCATTGATAACTACGGTGATGAGTCAACGCCACTTGTAGGAGCACAAATCGAAGCGTTTCAGGGTCACCACAAGTGGCCTTGGACAATCACCAAAAGGCAATTTGCCAACAATCTACACGCTCTGGCACGAGTCATAACCTTCACGGTGCTTCCACTAGACCTTGCGTTTAACGACCCTGTGGTTCATGGCTTTGTGAGCACATTTGCATTTTGCATAATGTTTAGCCAGCAGTTCCATGCTTGGGCTCACGGAACTAAGAGCAAGCTTCCACCTCTCGTTGTGGCGTTGCAGGACATGGGAGTGCTTGTTTCAAGGAAACAGCACGGGGAACATCACCGAGCACCGTATAACAACAATTACTGCATTGTGAGTGGGGTTTGGAACAAGGTTTTAGATGAAAGCAAGGCCTTTGAGATACTGGAGATGGTGTTGTTCTTCAAGCTCGGGGTGAGACCGAGGTCATGGAGCGAACCAAACTCTGAGTGGACAGAAGAAACTGACCTCTCCAGCAGCCAAGCGTAACCAATAGTTACAAGGTGGCTCTACAGGTGTTTGAAAACACAATTATTTATACATGTACAAGAAAATTGATGGAATAAACAAATAAGATTATTTTTACGTAATTTATATGCAATACAGAGTGAGTTTATTGAGTACAAAGCATGAATAAAAAAGAGAGCATGTAATAGGTTTTAAGTATCAGAACCAACAAATGAGTAAACAGAAGAGACACAAGGGAACCAGTACTGACATTTTCCGTCTTTACTGCCATTGTCGATCATTGCAAGGCCCTCCTGTAAATAAATTAATAGTAAAATTACAAAGTTTCAGGACCCACACTGGTTCGTTGGTTGGTTGCATTGTGGGAGAAAATGCATACCTCTAACAAAGTTTCGAGAGCATCTATGACCCGACCTGATGTCCACGAGAGCCGTCTTTGTACTTGTTCCACAGTCACAAAGCCTTGACCCTGTGGGGAAAGCAACATGAATCCTCTAGTTAATTCAGTTAAAGGATAATGCAAAAGATGAATGTTATGATTATAACCTGAGCCAGCTCCAAGATTTGGTTATGGTCTTTGTTGAGCTCAGTGGGGACTGAACGGACAAGCTTTTTCTTGCCAATTGTGATGACCTCAAATCCACTACCCAATACCTAAGGAAAAAAAAGCTCAAGATATTCTCAAGAGCAGTCCAAAATTTTATTTTTCTGTTGAAAATCTGAAAAGAAAAAAACACAAGTCAGATAGTACCTTTAGCTTGCTAATAGCTCGGAGACAATCATCTTCGGTGACAGCTTCACGGTCTTTTTTCCTTCTCTGACGAAGATGGTTGCAAAGCTCTTGCAAGCTGATCAAACCTCCATTGAGGGACCTTGTAAGCATGCAAACTTCAATAATCTGAACGCCTGTTTGATCAATTTACACTACTGTTCAGATACATGTGGCGATTCCAATTAAGAAAAGGAAGTATAGATACGCCAGTGTTTACGTTCCCTTATCCAAACATAGACTTAAGAAGTCATAGCAAACAAATATAAGCCTATCTTCTATGGCACTAGATGAGAAACATATCAGGTAAGGAAAGAGAACAAACATACCAAGTTCATAGTAGAAGTCACCAATTCCAAGAAGCTCAGCCCAGAAGCCCTTGTTTGAAGCAAGTGGATCCACACCAACTTTAGCACACATTTCATGGAACTGAGCTCTAAAGGATGGATTTTTACGAATGTCATTCTGCAACCAAAGGCAAAAACTGCTTCTTTTTCAGTTAAATTAACCACACTAATCCATATAGGATTATACCATGTAATATATCAAAAAAAAAAAAAAGCATGAAACTTCAGCAAATAAAAAAATTGGACCTTGTGTTTACGAGCGAACTCTTCAAGCTGGGACTTGAAAGTGGCGAGCTGTTCTTTCATCATATCAGTTCGTAACTTGGCCACATTCTCTCCTAATAACCGGTACTGATCCTGTTTGATTTTTCATGGAAGATCATAAGAGTTTTAGCGACAAACAATCAACAGAAGGCACAGATTATAATACAAATCTGGTTTAGAAGCAAAACCCGCGCAGCCGCGGCCTTTTGTAGCCCTCCGATTCCTGGTCGTCGCCGCATCTTCCAGTGTTTTTTTGATCTTCGCAATTCTCCGATTGGGAATAATAGTTCCGAGTAAAGGAAATTGGAGAGGACGACATATTTAATTGTTCTTTAATTATTTAATTTCAACAGCTTTCAACAATCAGAGTGGCGCAGCGGAAGCGTGGTGGGCCCATAACCCACAGGTCCCAGGATCGAAACCTGGCTCTGATATTCTTTTTATTTTCCTCCTTTTCAATATATTCACTTTCTCAGGCTTTAAGTTAACCTTCGAAACAAGTAACAAAAAAAAAAAAAAAGTTAACCTTCGAAACAAGAACGAACAAATTTATTCCCAACTGTTCTCATTATCTCAAAAGATCTAAAACGATATATTTTGAAATCTTGTGATAGACAGTACACATGATTAAGCCTTATGTTTATGTTGTCACAATAGTGGTGTTAAGCATTTTACATCCACGATGATATTTGATCGATTCACGTCACCTTTTACGAATTTCTAAAATGGAAACAAAAAATTTAGAAGTCGACAGCATGTCTGTACGAAAATTATGAACAACGGTACTAAAGCCAAACTCTGTTCCAACGACATTATACCACATATGACAAAATATGAGACAGCACTTAAAACGAGAAGCAAACGAAATAAAATCTCTCACAAGCTCAAGTTTACTTGTCGAATTGTTGCAGATCGATTTCCCAAACTGAAGCCAACTGCATCACGAGCTCTTCCGGCGCTGGACCTTCCCATTCTTCAGGCGGGTCCATGGTTGAACATGCATCTTGTAAGTTGAACAAGATATCACTCTTCAGTTCCATTGGAACTCCAAACGTGTCTGCACCATCTTGCAAAACTAGTTCCAGCAACTTCAAATGGCAAAACAAGAGAGGGGAGACATGTTAAGATCAAAAACATCAATACGATTCTTGGAACCTAATGTCCTGTAAAAGAGGATATACCTGTTGAATCCAAGATAAGCAGATGTCGTAGAGATTGTGATCCAACAGAAACTGAGCGATGAAATTAAGAGCTTCGTTTGCAATCTCATTTGACATCTGGTCAAGAGAAGGTCCTGTCTTGTCCATCAGCTTGATGATCAAGTGCTGGTCACCCGCGCAGAGTACTTCTGCGTAAGCAGAATCAACGTCACCAACACGGAGTGAGTGCATTGCGTTACTCCATGAACTCCATATCGGGTCGCGTTCCTGCCCTTCGCTTTCTTCATCTCCCATGGCTTCAGCTTCAGGGACAGCAGCAACTCGGGTTGGACGAGTGACTGCACCATCCTCGCCGGCTACTCTAATAGCTTCAAGTGTAGCTTCATCCTTTGATGCTTGCCACACACTTCTTGCTGAGGGACCTTCACCATATCTAATAGTCCCAGCTGCTTTATTATCCCAACCTCTCCTGCCATTTCCCATGTGCTCATTCTGATATTGTTCTGACCGGGGTGATCTTCTTGGCCCGGTTTGTCCGTTTCTGGAAGCACCATGTTGATGCATGAACCAGTCATCCTGCATGTCAGAACTCCACATCCTGCCCCTCATAGCTCCATCAGGTTGTGAGCCTCTGTCTCCTGGACCTCGGCCATTATATTTTCCAGAGGAGTAATTTGCAAAGCTATTATATTTGCCAAATCCAGCTGTGGGATTACCCCTACGACCTGATGATATTGAAAGATCTCTTGCCATGTCTTCAACAATCCTCTCTAAACCCCTTACCCTGCCCTCCAAGGTCACCATACTGTCATGTGAACCACCGATAAACTCCTGGAGCATGTTCATAAGGTTAGTCTGTTGTCTCTCTAGCTGCAATAACTGCCTCTGGATCGCCGACCAATTTCCTCTGTTGCTTGTGAAAGATCCGTCAGAATGGTTATCAGCATCGGAGATAGCAGCGTGATTTCCGGCTGTCTGCTTTCCATTTACACCACCAGCCTTATCATCAGCAGATGTCCCAGCCTGTGATATGTTCCCATCCGACCTACCTTTTACTAGTTTATGACTCCCAGACTCTATGTTGTGGAACTTGGAATCTGGAAATCCATGATCATTTGATTGGAGGTTCTTGAAGCGATTTGAAGATCCCATGGCATTGAGATCATCTTGTCCTAATTCTTCCTCATCTTCGTTTTTACATCTACGAGGAACTACTACTTCCACGGATTGCCTTCTTTCTAGTCTTTGGAAAAATTCAGGATTAAAGTCTTTGTCACTTAACACAGGTGCTTTCTTCTTCAACATGACTGCTGCTTTTTCAGGAAGACCTCCTTTTGCTTTAGAAGCAGAATCCGGTGAGAGTATTGAACCATCGGATACCTCCTTTTTCATTAGATCAGATAGATTAGACCTTTTATCCCCGTTCTTCTCCGAACCAAGCTGCTCACCAGATGAACTTTTTGACTCATCTGGAGCACCATCTAAACATTTTCCAGAAATCTTTTTCCATAACTGTAGCGCCTCTGTCACAGTTTCCCTGACAGGTTTAATCTGTCCAAGAAAGTATCATCATTAAACTGTTTTGAGAAGATCACCACATAACCTAACTAATATGTTTTCCATGAATGTAGCACTTCACAAAACATTCACCCATTACAACGCTCACTAGTGAAAGAAAAGTTATAGATGACTGAAACTTAAGATAATGCAGATCACAGTAAATAAATAAAAGACAGGATTCAGTGAGAAATCAAATGATGAGAAAAGCCCACAAGCACCATCAATTACCAATTAATATGCCTGAGCTGGCCATGACCTATGACATTATTTCACAAAGAATCATTGGTCTTACGATTTTTTAAACACGGTCATGGTGTAACTGGATTTGTTCTTAATACTATTTAGAAAAAAGAACGTAGGTACCTTGTCAAAGCGACAGGTCTCAAGCGCCGCAAGAGTGGAATCTGTTCTGTCCTTTAGCAAACTGCTAGAATGTGATGCCAGTGAAGTCAAAGTCTCAGCCGCAGCCTTTCGCGTTACCCAATCTGTACTTCCAAGGCAATCATGAATACTTTCTAGCAATGACTCCAAGCTCTGAGGCGCAATGGCTCCTACCTGAACAAAAGTGATTGCTCCGTTACTACTCTTTTTTCAGACAAGTTAAACTATTGAACCTACTAGCAACGAACTATCAGAAGCAAAGAGACAGAGAGCTTCTTAAACCCCCAACAAAATTTCATTATCCTAGTTAACCGAAATGAAAACAATAAACTTCAGCAACACCGAGAATGAAAATTGTCGGATAAAACTTAACCCATATACAACTCAGCCCATCCAACAATAACATACTGATCTATTGACACTAAGCTTCCAACATGTTGACTAACTCTTTTCTCCTCAAGAATGGCACTAAGTTCAACATTCAACATATTCTTCCATTCACCACCACATCAAACATAGAGCCCATTGTCACATATGAGAATTAAGTGGTTCCGAGCAAACCTGAGAGAGACTCGAAACAACGGGCAAAAGGGAAGCTTTAGCCAAGAAACTTGAACTACTCAAAAGCTTGCAGATTCTAGGGCAAAGCTTTTGGAAAGAAGCAACGGGAGGAGTCGCAGCCGATTCCACCATCCTAGCCATACACATCGCCGCACCAGATTGCACCACTTTATTCTGCTCCCCCATTGCCTCAAACAACGGCTTAACGAACAACCCCACCGCCAACGTATTACTCCCTTCCTCTCTCCCTTTCAGATAAATCCCAGACAAAGCACCAATCGTATCCCTACACGCGTCCCTCACTCCCGAATCGGGATCCTTCAGCCGTTTAACGATCTGAGCGATGATTCTGGTGAGATGCACCGCGGTGGAATCGGAATGCAGGCTGCAGACGTAGGAGAGGAGGTGGAGGCACTCCTTTTTGACGGCGGGTTTGGGATCGGAGCAGGAGTCGTAGAGGCAGTTGAGGAACATGGGGAGGGTTTCGGGGGTGAGGGATTGGATAGTTTTCTCGAGATCTTCGACGGCGATCTGGTATGTGTCTCGATCGGCGAGTTTGGAGATTGAGGTGAGGATCTTCTGCTTCTGCTCCACCATGGCTTGGAATGAAGTGAGGGAGCTGGAATTGGAATTGGAATTGGAGGAGGATGACCTAGCTGTTGCGTTCGATGATCTTGCTGGCCTCGTTGGCTTCGCGGCGGAAGCGGACGACGAAGGTGTGCTCATTATGAGAATGCGGGTGAGAGAAGAGAGGCGATTTTGGAGAAGGAAGGTGAGATCTGTCAGTGGAGAGAGTAACAATGGTTAAGACTGGGATTAGGAAGATGAGTCGCCCAATCTTTAAGCTTTGTCAAACTTTTTTGTTTTCAAATTTTAAAAATAAATAAATTATTTATTGATTTTAGTGCTGGAATATTATTTTGTTGCGTGAAATGTGGGCTTCGTACTTCCGGCCCAACAAGTTTATCTCTGTTTTGTTGGTGCAGTGAGTTATGAGTTACTTGTTGCAAGATGACGATGGTCAAATCACTGAACCACACTCCATCAGTGCGGGGTGAGAGATTCTTCTCTCTTCAAATGATCTTCCATTAGCATTCATTTCGAAAGAGTGTTCATGTTAATAACAGCTTGGACTACCCTGGAGTTGGACCTGAGCTTAGTTTCCTTAAAGACGTGGGACGGGCTGAGTACTGCAGGGTTACCGATGAAGAAGCCTTAGAAGGTGCTCTACTACTTACTTGGCACATCATTTTTTGTTGTCTCTTTAACATGTAATGAGAACTTGAATTGTTTCTTTTGGTGACATTCGTGTGTGTAGCCGTTCAAGAGAGTGTCTCGATTGGAGGGGATAATTCCGGCGTTGGAGACATGCACATGCATTGGCTCATCTGGAGAAGCTTTGTCCGAGGTTACCAGATGGAACCAGAGTGGTCTTGAACTTCAGTGGGAGAGGGGATAAGGATGTTCACACGGCCATCAAGTATCTTGAAGTTTAAAGAGAAGGATACTTTCATTTTAGTTTCTTTTCTGGTCGGAAAATCCAAAATAGGAACAAAGAATGAAGGAGGAGACCATATGTTAAGAATGTATCCTATAAAATAAGACTTTTCTATTGAAAGTTTGATATTCTTATAAGAAACAGCGAACTGTTTGCTCTTCAATTTTCAGACAGTGACTTTTTCGTAGTTTGTTTTCTGGTCAGAAAACCCAAAATAGGAACAAGGAATGAAGGAAGAGACCATATGTTAAGATTGTATCCTATAAAATAAGACTTGTCTATTGAAAATTTGATATTCTTGAAAGAAACAGCGAACTGTTTGCTCTTCAATTGGCTGTTTTGTTTCCCTACCATCTTAATTTGACCAAAACAAAGAAACCTAAAATTCATTCATTACAAGTAGTTTGATTCCCTATTAAATTTATTTCGAGTCAGTTTGTTATCTTGTTTGCTCATAGCAGTTCTTTGTTTCTCTTTAAAGTTATTATAACTTAAAACGAAGAAATTAAAGAAAAAGGCAATAAGCAAATGGAACTTTTGTAAAAGAAGAGGTAAAGATGAAATAACAAACTAAATTTTAAGAAGCAAGGTTTCAAAATCCGACAACAGTGTAGATAGATATTGATGTTGAGATTCGTAAAAACACTAATTGCCAATCAAAAATACAAAAAAAAACAGATAAGCAGATAGTACTCAATCTGATCAAGCAGTGATCTCCTTCTTGAGTTTTGCAAGCTCTTGCCTGACAACGCCAGCTTTCTGCAAACAAACAAAGCAAAATTAACAATTCAGTTAAGCACAAGACCCCAACACAGTCATAAAATAACAACAAATTAACACACAAGACTGACCTTGATTTTGGCCAACATGATCTTGAACCTGTCAAAGTCATTGAGGCTAGCCCTACGCTTCTGAACAATAAGCTTCCTACCCCATGAGCTCTTCTCCCACTTGTTCTTCACGTCTGCAAAACACTTTTATCGGATTAGACCAGAACAACTAACAAGTTTCAACATTAACACACTGAACTCATCACTAACCAGCCTTTTCCATGGCCTCGATCAAAGCCTTCTTCTTAGGCACTCTGTTGATCTCAATCACGATATCGGTAAGAGACAGCCTCTTGAAGTTCATCTGGATTCTCTCCATATCAGGAGCATCTACCAAAGCCTAAATATGCCAAGAACAAAACAAAGACCCAATAAGAACAGTCTTTCAGGGTAAAGGTATAGTCTGTAGCTATAATCAATCACATCGATCAAAACCACTTCTGAAAAAGGCAATGCTCATAAAATTTTCCAACCAATGAAAGATCTTCGGACTAAATTCTCAGATAGCTCAACTTCACAACAAGAGATAAATAAGAGATAACACAAACAAACTTACTCTGTTCTGGTCAACGACGTCGACGATGACGACAAGCTTTCCATGATCTTTTCCGTAGTTGACAAGAGCAACTCTCCCAATCTCTACGTACCTCTTGAACACCTAAACCAATCACAAACAAACATGACAATCTCAGTGACAACCACTTCACTCAAGAGCCACCTAAACACTTATCCTCCATAAATATCGAGAACAAAGTAATTAGAAATGTAAATCTCACCATTTTCGCCGGTTTTGCTTGGAATGTAGAAGCAAAGAGGAGGAGAGCAACAGCAGCTGAAGGCGTCTTACACCTCGCTGAAGAGACTATTTAAACCTAAACCTAAAGTTTTCTTAGGGTTTTCCGTTTTGGGCCATACTTATTAAAATAAATTCTTAATAGGCCCATATAATGGTTCAAATTCAATAACTAAAAGCCTAATTATAAAACGGGGTCGTTTATCGTGGCTTGCTCTTTCCCCTTCTCTATCAACGTTTAGTTTGCATTTCGTTAATAATCATTTCACCTCACCGATCATCTGCGACAGAATGTTACAGAAGTCAACTATTTTTAATTACATTACATGGAATATTAATGATTCTGTTAGAGAAATAAAGAAAAGAAGGGGGTGACAGCAAAAATCGAGACTCCGACTAACTGTCATGACTAATGAGACCAGGTCATCGTTATCAGAAAAAAAGAAGATACTTATTATAAGCGAAGACCAAGAAAAAAAAAGAAGAAGACAAAAACTAAAGAAACACAATAACAAAGTTTCTGTCTTTTCGACTCCAATTCACTGGGTCGCCCCCCTTCAATTCTCGATCTTTTTATCCTTAAAAAATTCGACAAAATTTAAACAAATTTCATCGTTGTCGATCGAGTTTTGAGGGGATTCCGATCCAGTGTTATTGTTTTTTTTTTCTTTTTTCTTTCTCCGGGTAAATATTTGCGTGTATATTTGGGTGGTGGGGAGATGTGGGGAGCTGCAGCTGAGCCGGCTGATTCTTATTACCAAGTTCGTCCTGAGTGCACAGATGTGGCCAAAACTAGATTCAAGATCAAGGTTACATTAATCTTCCTTCTTTTTATTCTTTTGTGTTGGTGATTAAGAATATGATGCGTGATTACATTATCCAGATTCATCATTGCTTATTGATCTTGTCTGGAATGCAATTGTTTTCTTTTCTTGATTATGTAGATCATTGGGTACATTGATCTTATGAGCTGTTTAAGCTCTCAGATCTAATTATTCTTGATCACATTTTATATTTTTTCCTTAGTCACTGATTTGTGTGTTTAGAGAAAGACAGGGACTTGATTGTCTATTTTTTTTTTTTTTGTGAAATATAATTATCAAAAGGTTTGAGAGGAGTTTGGCACACAACAGTAATTGACAAGATACATATAAGACAATGTCTTTCTCATCGGTTATATGCATTTGATGTTTGACTCTAAAGTTGCTTGAATAAGTTTGGTAGTTGCATCATGATGTTAAGCCACTCAAGTTTCTGACCGGTCGTTTTGTGATGTCTGTGGTGCAGCCAGGGAAAACTCTAAGTGTAAGAAAATGGCAGGCTGCATTTCTCCAAGACGGGACTCTCGATATTGGCAAGACTCTAAGACGAATCCGAAGAGGGGTATGTCATTTTCCTAAACTCTTTTTTTTTTGCCAAGACTTGTTTTATGGCTTGCTTTAATCTCTTTTACAATTTTTCTGCAGGGAATCCATCCATCAATTAGAGGCGAAGTATGGGAGTTCCTACTTGGCTGTTATGACCCATCAAGTACTTTCGACGAAAGAGAGCAAATCCGACAACGCAGAAGGTAAATATTATTTTGTCTTTGCTTCCTTTATATGTGTACCAATCTTGCTTCTACGTTGTTTTATCTATGTGTTGTTAATATCTCCTCCTTTCAGAAAGCAGTATGCGTCTTGGAAGGAAGAGTGTAAGAAAATGTTTCCTGTGATTGGAAGTGGAAGTTTTATCACCGCGCCTGTAGTTACTGAAAATGGTCAACCCAACCTTGATCCTCTTGTTCTTCAAGAACTCGACTTCGGTAAAACACAAATATCTACTCGCCTTTTCCCATAGCTATGTTTTTCTAATAGGCATTTGAAAGAAGTATGTATGTGCTTCTTCGCTCAGGTACAAACTCAAGTGGTTCAGTTTTCTTTAAAAAGCTCACAAGTCGTGGACCTCTTGATAAGAAAGTTATCCAATGGCTTCTATCACTTCACCAGATTGGTTAGTGTGACTTTATCATCATCATCATGGCTTCCTCTTATCTCCAAAAGTTTGCTCAGTTGTTTAGTTTTATATTTTTGTCAGGTCTTGATGTGAACCGTACAGACAGGTCTTTGGAATTTTATGAGAAAAAGGAGAATCTGTCCAAGCTTTGGGATATTCTCTCTGTTTATGCTTGGATAGACCAAGATGTCGGTTACTGTCAAGGTAAAACCAATGTTTTTATATATCATTGTGTCCTCTGTTTATTCTGATTCTTAGTTGTTTTGATTTTCAGGAATGAGTGATCTTTGTTCTCCGATGATTGTTCTTCTTGAAGATGAAGCTGATTCTTTCTTTTGTTTTGAGAGATTAATGCGTCGATTGGTACTGGTTAACCTTAAACATACTTTCAGTGTGTCTTTCTGTATTTGGTATGGTAGTAAACGTTTGTGTTCTTGCTTTTTTTTCGAAATGAAAAGCGAGGAAACTTCCGCAGCACGGGGAGATCTGTTGGAGTTGAAGCTCAACTTACTCATTTGTCTTCAATTACTCAGATTATTGACCCCAAGCTTCACCAACATCTAGGTATAACTATTACTACAGTTTCTTTGCCTCTCTATATGTAACATACTCATCTGTTAACCAAGCTCTTGGTCTTATGAAATGAAGATAAACTAGGGGGAGGTGACTATCTCTTTGCCATTCGGATGCTAATGGTTCAGTTCAGAAGAGAATTCTCGTTTTGTGACTCTTTGTACCTTTGGGAGGTAATGATTCTTTGTCTCTCACTCTCTCTTATAAGCATAATCTTTCTTCTTGATTCTTGAATTGATCTCAATGCCAAACTCTACTTCACATAGATGATGTGGGCTCTCGAGTACGACCCTGATCTCTTTCACGTGTACGAGGCGCATCAATGCGGGAGTGAGAAAGTCGAAGTGTCCAACGGTAAACCGAAGTCGATGAGCCAATGCGGAAAGTATGAGAGGCAAAACATGAGGAATGGAGGCAAAAGCGCCGAAGGTCCTTTGCCTATATCGGTTTTTCTAGTGGCCAGTGTCTTGAAAGACAAGAGTTCTAAGCTCATGACTGAAGCTCGTGGACTCGATGATGTTGTTAAGGTTAAACATTGATACGTCTTTCTTTTAACTTTTGTTTTTATTCTGGTGAATCACATTCCTCACACCATTTACTTATGATGTTATTAGATACTTAACGACATGAGTGGAAACTTGGATGCCAAGAAAACATGTTCTGGAGCTATAAAGATTCACAAGAAATATCTGAGAAAGGTTATCTCTAAGTTTCTTCTATCTTCTTTGAGCTGTCTTTGTGTGTCTCTTCCTGAAAGTCTTTAATTTATGTTGTGTCCTCTCTTATTGCAGGCTAAGAAATAGCACTGCCGAACATTCATGATTCTCCTGCTTAAACCCGTGGAATCATGATAAAACCTTTTTAATGATTCCTTGGGTAGAAAGCAATCTGAAAATCTTGGAGGCTTGAATTAATACACTCAGCATATACACACAAGTACACACAAGAAAAAACATATTTGTAAGCTGTTCATAAAATATGATGTTGCATTTATATATGAACAACAAGATGTTTTCTTTTTGTATTTACCAAAGGGGGAAATGAAGAAGGAAATAGTCTGTTCTTAAGTTCATATTGCTCATTTTCTGTTATAGAAATTTTAAATATTTTTTATGAAGAACAAATGTGTGCAAATGAGTTGGCAGGATAGGATCTTCTAAACCAAAGCACAACTTGTAGTAATGGGCAAAAGTGTATTAACAAACACATTAACGGATACATGTTTATTTATTCAATCTCAAATCTTTGAATGAAGAGATATATAAACATTCTCTTCAAGTTACTTAACCATGGGTAAACAGAAAGCAACTTACATAATCACCCTATGCATCTGCAGCCACTGGACTTATGTTTTTGTTTGATGGACTGTTTGATGTGCCAGAGTCGTTACCAATCGTTTTTTTAGACAGATATACAATTTGTAGTAAGGCAAGAGTGTATTCAGTGCTATTCACTCTGCATCAGTTCCTTTGACTAATGGATACAAGTTTCGTGGACCAAACAAAATTTTTAAATAGAGATATACATAAAAATTCTCTTCAAGTCCCTTCACCATGGCTAAACAGAAAGCAACTTACATAAATAACTAATGCAAACCTAAACACCTCTTAAAACGAACACATGATCACAAGAAATGTTGTGATCACGAGGAGAATCGAGGGCAAGAATCCAATACCAGATAACCTCTTCCCGGAACTCTTTTTAGGAAAGAACTTAGGAAGCTCACACTCTTCTCCATTGAAGAAAACTCTCTTAGGGAACCCATCTCCTCTTGGGATATTCAAACTCCCCAAATGCTTTTTAAACGATATAACCGACTGCATTTTCCCTGGCACCTTGGGGTCTCTACCAGGGTGCGTCCCGTTCGTGAGACCGATCAAGAAGTTCATACCACGAACTCCTTGGAAGAAAATGGTCTGGTTCTTAGGTGGAACTCTTGACCCATTGAAGGAGTAAACATTCTCATACCCTAAACCAGCTTTACCCAAATCCACAGCAGCAAACCAGTCCTCCACTGCATTAGCTCCCCAGTTAAAAACCGTCACCCTCGCCGACCATCCATCAGCGTAGTCAGAGTTAACGTGCCAGTTTAAGCTGATTCCGCAGTTGTCAGGACAAGGAAGCTTCTTTGGGAACGCCAGGTGTTTCCTCTTTGCCCATACTTTTGCCTTGAGCGTCCGGTTTTCAAACGGTACCAAGAGCGAGTCTGGAGGGAGGAGAAGCTGTCTGGCGTTGGCGTTGCATGTGTCGGTGTCGATGTCTCCGCAACCGCAAGCACATGTGTTGCAAGGAATGGCTGAGTCGTTGTAGAAGGCTGAGTAAGAGACGCAGCAACGAGCAGCTTTTGGTTTAGGTTTTGTTATGTTGCAGATGACTTGCCAGGTGGCAAAAGCATAGGTGGTAGCTTGGAGACCGCTCGGGTCAGGGAACCCGGTTGGATCCACCCTTACAGGTGGTCCACACTTGTACTGAGGATTGACTATACCGTCTATCTTCCAATGCTGAGGAGGGAAGAAGGCTGTTCTGTTCTGATCAGGTGGCACCTTGTATACCTAAACCAAACACATTCAAACCTTATATGAAACACTCCTAACAAGGCCCGAGCACATTTACTGGGAACCGAAAAACAGAACCGTACTAAACTAAAAAAACAAATTTCATAATTATAAGAAAGGCTCTTATATCTCTAAAACAAAAAACATATATGAACTGAACGAGAACCTGAGTGGTTACCCGATTTTTTTTTTAAAATATAGTTTATATATCTAAAATATTAATTATATTTATAATTAGGTTTAAAATAATCAAATATCCTAAAACTGCTATTTATAAATTAAATTACCTAAAAAAATTGAATTATAGATTTTTTTTATCTGACTTTTTTTTTAATTATCAGATATTTTGTCCGAAAACTTTAATTACTCGATATTTTTTCCAAAATATCCCGAACCATTTCAAAAATTATCTAAATTAAACAAAATTATCCAAAAACCGAAATCGAATTGGACCCAAACTTTTTTTCTGATATTAGTCGGTTCTTAACTTTGTTACTCAAACCGTACCTAGAACCGAATTAACCGAAACAAATTTCATTAATACTGAATGGGTATTTCTAGAACCGAAAAATTGGGAAATACAAACCGAAACCAAACTGTCCATGCCTACTCTTAACTATTTATTCACCAAACACTGTACTTGTTCTGTCTTGGGGGCTAACCTGTAACTGGAAGATGGCTCTGGACTTAGAAGCATCCATGAGAGCTGGTAGGAGAGTTCCATTCTTGCAGCAGAAAGGCAACATCCCGATGAGTTTATCTTCTTTACGTTCAGCTGGTAAGTCTTTGATAATAGGCTTCTTCTGACAAGTAGCTACCTGAGAGAAATCAAGATCCCCATAAAATTGTCCTGCCTTGCTGTGCAAGCATTCTGACGGGTTCTTCTCAGCTGAATAAGCTCCACGCAAGGAGTGGATGAACTCTCCTCGCATCCACTCCCATGTCAAATTCCAATGGTCTAACCGTCCCAATGGACTATCATTGTCTATAGTAACCTGTTCAAAACATATAAACCCAATCCTTTATGTATATAAGAATCTCTCAAGGTTATATTGATAGAACTGATGTAATAACTTGCCTGCGCCATGTAGTTGCTTGTGTAGGCTTGAAGAACATCATATATTATATTCAAGTCTCCATGTCGTCTAGGCGTGAACTTTGTTTTGGTTTTTTTCTTAGCTTTAAACTTAGGATTCCTCTTACAGCAAACTTGCATTGTACCACCTGACTCAAAAAAATAGACCGAGATAATAAGAAAACAGTCATAAAAGCCCTTTCTTGCGTCACACAAATGCGATTTTATGAGTTAGTGTTTAATTTACCTTTTGAAGTAGCGGCAGGGCATTGCCATCCATCATTAACAAGCTTGATCGATCTCGGAAGTGGCGTAGCCGTACCTCTACCACCGAAAAGCGTTCCTGTTATCTCGATATTGGTTGAGATCTTAGTGTAGTCACCAGCTGTTTCTATCGAGGTCTTTAGATCTGTATTAGGAGAACCAATGAACGTTGTCCCATTACTTGCGTCGTAAGGAAAGTCACCATCCGATGAGACAGCTCCCGTAGCAGAAACAATGATCTCTCTGTGACGATACCCTACGAACATTTCCCAACCTTTGACCTCTTCTATCCCCGTGTTCACGATCATAGCCGTTGCCTTGAACGACCAGGCTTGAGCCGTGGCGTTTTTGGTGCGTGGATATAGCTTTTCGCGGCCACCGGAGTTGTATGACATGTAAACTCCGTTGCAACGGGCAAGACCTGGTGGAGGAGTGTCCTTCTTCTCGACATCTTCGCCGTAGTCTTGAGCAAAAGAAAATGTCGTAAACAGAAGAAGGTTGATTAGAGGTAATTGAAGGAGAAGTAGGTTTAAACGAACGTGACGTATCTTCTTCATATCTACCGTGTTCCTAAGTTTCTTAGGACGCAAGAAAGAGAAAAAGAGAGATGATCAAGAAGCTTAAGCGAATTAGAGAGGCAGAGCATAACTGTTTCTCTTCCTCTAGTTTTTTTCCCCTTCTTCTCCGGAGAAAACAGAGATAATACAAAATGATTTAAAAGAAAAAAAACGTAAAATTATTATTATCATACTATTGTCAAATTTGGCTAAAACCGGACCTGAACAAAATGTACCAAAATTCATTTTGAAACCGAAAGAGTCGGAAAAACAAAATGTTTGAAGTTTCAATCTGACTAGATAAATCAAACTCCCTTAGAAAAGATAAGAAACCATGATATTCTCAGCCAATAACTTATGTGGAACACTATGTGAGCACTGGTAACACAATGATTGAACAAAATGAGACATCAATATGTTGTTCTGTACATGGAAATGTTCATCATCGAAATCGATGACCAGACACGAGAGTTTGGATGTGGCTGGACGAAATTGGTTCAAAACAACATTCTCTAAGATGAAAAATACTTTTTACTTAGTTTTGGCTGCGAGATTTGATCACGGTTACATAAGTCAAAAGCATTTTCCATCCTGAGACTGTTGTCTTAAGCAAAGCTCGTTGTTTCAGGCAAAATGAGTGTAGAAGGTGTTGGATTATATAAGCATTTGATAATAAAAAAAGACAAGTTTGAGTAAACGAAATTTCCATTTCTTCACTGAAACTTCCTTATCTGAGAGAGAAGAACACAAGAAAGTTAACATCTTAAACCATGCCATCATCACACAGAAGACAAGCAAATCTCATTAGAGATCGCTTAAAACATGATTCGAAGAGTAACCTTTTTGAAGATGAAGAGAGAGGAGAGCTTTAAAAATCTATATTCATAAAGTGAACAGTGGAACAAGGCTGAGTCTATTCATTGCGACTGATGTGTTCTCCCACGTTTCTTCAAAGTTTATACGCATCAATCAACAGCTCATGTTTACACAAAACTTTGAAGAATCGTTGAAGCACGCATCACTGGCAGGCATGGAGGCTGCATGAAGTATATAAAGAGAGTCGAAGATGTTTCAGAGTACGTTCACTCATTTAAGATGTTGAAGCACCCATCACTGGTAGGCATGGAGGGTGCATACGCATGATAGTGAGCATGGAGGATGCTCCCTTTCTCTCAAATGTCATTATCAAATTGAATCTCTCCTCCCACCTACCATAACCATTCTTCTTAAATACACCCATTATCTTACCAACCCCCATTTTGTGTATTCGACTTGTTTCAGTTTGAAACCAATGAATATGTAAAAGATACTGTATAATAGATTTTCATGAATTTGATCCCCAAAAAAAAACTTCATGAACTGCATATGGATGTAAGGATGTCATACTAGTACTAAAATCAGAACAAGTTCTATCTATGACCAAACCAGTAACGTGTCACCAAAGGCTTTCTCTTACTCTTGCTTTAGACAGAAGGATTTTACAAGAGAGACTGTGAATAAGTTAACTAAGAAACCGAGATCTCTTCCATGCCGCTGATTTCTTCAGTTAGCTGATCTTGTAGTTTGGGCTCCAAGTCGATGAACTGGTTCGACTTGCTTGCTAGATGTGAGATACTAACTCTTCCTTGACGTTTGATGTAATCCGCAACCGCATTCATCTCTTCCATTGATATGTAAATGTATTTTCCTCTATCATCCATAACACCAGAGAGCCGTCCTGAATGAAAATGAGAAGGCTTTTCAGATCTTACGAGTCCCATTACAGTTTCACATGTATGTATACACAGTCATCTGTTTCACCTGGTTACTCATATAAACTACCATACGAATTCTAGTTTAATGGTTGGATGGAGAGAAGATTTACCGATGCTCTCCAAAGAGGCGATCCTGTTGATGCATTCCTACACCAACAAACAATTGAATCAGATTCTCACTTTAGAACAATGACAAAATGTATTCAAATTTGCTTCATATAAGATGTATCCAGCAGAAACCTGAGTTCGTAGATTAAACTCTGCGGCGAGATCTTCAAGTGGAACACATTTTTGTATCTGCAATCACATCAAAGAGTAAAATGAAGGCTCAGCATTTCTGTTCATCGATATGGAATGAGACAATACATGTATCTATACTTCATCGTTATGTTTGTTTCTGTTGGCAGAATAACGATTATGATGGGAGATTGGAAAGCGTTTGGTTATTCAAGATGTACCTTTATGTATTCAACAAATTCTGAAAGCAAATCTTGGTTTCCACCCTGCACTTCCTCTGTAGTCCCTTCAGCGTCAACTGAGAACTCCCCTTTCCATTTGTCAAACTCTAACGCAGCGGCCTCTTCTTCCTTGGCTTGTCGTGCTTTTTCTTCTTCTTCCTTCATAACAGCCAAGTTCAGTATTTACTAGAGCAGGACACCTAAACAGAAGAGAATTGGAGATGAAATAATTGACCCACCAGCTTCCGCTCCTCTGCCTCGCGCTCCTCATCTTTCTTCCTCCGCATCTCTGCATACCAATCTTGTTTTGTACTCCTTGACTCACGTGCAGCTTCTTCAGCCTTTACCAGAAAAATATGAAAGAAATTGTGAAGAGGAAAGTATTGCCACGTACTATTCTGATCCATGGGCAAATGCTCTATCCTTAAGCTACAATCCAAGACTTTCACAGTTGGGACTGTAACTGGTCAAATGATAATCCTATAATTTCCTATACTTAGTACTTGTAGAACATTAGACTGTTTAGGCACCTGTCTTTGTTCTTCTCGTTCTTGACGCTTCTTCTCCTTCTTCTTAGATGCTCTGGCTTGATTTCCAATGGCTTCTTCTTCTTCTTCTTCATCTTCACTCCCACTGATGTTTTCTGTTTTCACATTTACCCAAATAAATATTCCAAGCCCAGTAGTTCATTTATTTTCAAACCCTTTCTTAATTTTAAGCTTAGCTTTACAGCAAGATGACAATTCTTGAATAGCTGGTTCCGAGTTCCTCACTGGCTATATAGTAAACTCTAACCAATAACACACGGTTGTTGTAACAGAAACTTATATTCATCTGAAACCATGCCTATTTGATAGTGTGTCTATACTTTAAAAAAAAAAAAAAACTCAACCCTTGACACTGAATAACAGTACAGAAGCTGTAAAGTACCAACCTTGAACGTTGGATGATGATGAGGAGCTAGCACCAGCAGAAGCTGCAGGTCTCCGACGCATTCTACGCCCACCACCACCAGTAGCACGTACCACGTTTTCACGTGCCTGAACCTTTTTTTTTTTTTTTTAATTCCACGCAAAATAACCCATCAGACCCCCAAAAAACAGAGGAATTACCTAACAGTCCATTTCGCAGCACTGACAAAAAAAAATAAAAAAAAAATTGAGAAGTTACCTGCGGCGGTTGTGCATCTTCCTCACGTGATCGAGCATCTACCCGACGTTTCCATAAGAACAAAGGAATCACTGCAGCTATGAGGATCATCGACACTATCAAAGCGAATATCTCCTCCATTTCTTACTTACCTGCGATCGAAATGTAACCGAATTTGAAACAAGTGTTGAGAAAAATCAAAATATAATAACGAAGCGATCGATTCAGATCGTTCAACAATCTAACCTAATTTTCGTAGTGTAACCTAAAGCGTCTTGCTCGAGGATTGCAGAGCTCCCTCCACCTTGACTCGCCAGAGAAGACGATCGACAGGGTTAGTTTCGTAACTGTACACGACAGAGTCTTTGGCGCTAAATATAGACTTCTTTAGTTTCATGGTTTGTTATTAAGAAATTTGCTATACGGATCCAATGGTAAGAAAGATAATCAGACAAGAGGCCAAGTTAACGAAAGATTCTTAACATTCTCATAGTATTAAAGAAGTGGCAAAGCCAAAGTACATAAGATGGTAGTCTCTTAGTATCATACCAAAGGGTGAATAGAGAGAAAACAGCAACAAGAGAATCAAAGATGATGAAAGTTGAAGAAATGTTTTGGAAGGGGAGGGTAACAGTAGTGATTCACTAGAGCAGTAAACGGCCTAGGGAAATTGCACCACAAGCAGCTCAGAAACCATGTATCTTGATGTTATCCTTCTTCACAAGGCCAGCCTGTTCCAAGAAAAAAAGTAGCCTGGATGAGATAATGCAACAAATGTATTATGGTAGCTTTGTTCGTGAAAATGTGTGATTATTACCTGGACTAGGAACGTGGAGACGTTCTTCCTCTGGTCGCCTTGAAGCTGAATAACCTACAAATTCCAATAATAACAAAATTAACGAGAGAGCACACATACAAAAGCTAAAATTCTTAAGCTAAGTCTTTAACTGTCTGTTTGCATTATTTGACTGATACTACACCAACTGTTAAAAACAGTAGTTGATGATATACCACGGAGTTTCAAAACACGCACCTGTCCGAGTTCAGAGTCTTGAACCACGGTTCCGTTGCAACAAAACTCCTTCTTGAGGTCCTTAAGTATCTTGCTGTAACTATACTCTTTCTTCAGCCCCTGGACAGTTGTCAAGCTTTTCCTACCATTGCGCTGCTGCACACGGATGTGGACGTACTCCTTTGTTCCCGCACCTGAGTCCTCAGCATTCGCATCAGCAAACGGGTCTGCACGAAATCCAAAAATAAACTAATTAGCTCATACCATATCCAACATGAGAAACATCCACAGAATCATACGAGCCAGATATGCAGCGGTACTTCAATCAAACTATGGACCATATCAATAATTGGAGCTTACCGAAGGCAGTAGGGACCTGGGAATCAAGTTCAGACATGAAACTTTGTTGATCTGATGGGCAAACTACACAGAAACTGAGACCTGAGCAATAAGACCACCAACATCACATAAGAATTTGACAAACACACAGAGAAGATGAAAAGTCTCAAACCAAAATCGACTTAGGTACTAAGCTTATTAACTAGGTCTCAAGATAATAGCTAAAGACCTGAATCAAGTAACACAGAGAAAAACAGAGATAAAATAAACATAACACGATAACAAATCAATAAAAAAAAAACACAATTTTAGCCGCATTCAATTGGAGATTATTGATAATTAATAGTAAATAATCAAATGGGAAACTAAAGATTATCATCACCAACGGAAGATACGAGATGAGCAAAATACCATCTGATCATATCCCAGACACGATTCAGTCAAATTACCCAAACAATGTAAAGAGGAAACATCAATCCATCAAAAGATTACGTTTTTTTTTTTCAAATTCAGATGCAATTCTAATAGATCACAAGCAAAACCTCGAGTTCGATCGTCAGACGAGGAAAAAAAAAAACGAACCAGAAACGCAATAAATTTGACCTCGGAATTATCGAAATCAAGCAAAATAACAAGATGTAATTTGCGATCAGCTAAAGAAAGAAGACAAAACGTGGATAGAAGAAGGGCAATTCTACCTGATTCGAGGAGTAGAGTTTCGAGGATCTGATTATCGGGAGAGGAGAAGAGAAGAATGAAACCCTAGATTCGGATAAAGTATGCAACTTATGTTTCGGTGGAGGAGAGGAAGACGTAGTCTCAAATTATATTTTCAAGGTGGACTTGGGCTTTGTACTTAACCCCTTAGTGGGCTTGTAATTGGGCTTCGCACGTATCCATTTGGTAGATTTGATTTGTCCACTACACCAGTCGAATTCCATCAGATACACATTCTCCAATCGAAATTACGTGTTCTCACACTTTCTTTTACAAGTGTTTCTAACCTCGTGCTTAGTTTACCATGTCATTGATTTATGATCAGTCGATAATGGGATTCTTTTTTTCTTAAATAGCTCGACTTGAATTAAATAAATGTTTACAAGGAAATTCGGTTTTAAAAATATTCGAAATGTCAGAATATGAACTACACATCATACATGCAAGGTTGCACTGCATGTAGACGCGGAGACTTGTCACTCCTCCACATTTGAGTTTCCAACACCTAATCGCTACAAAAACCTTTATAGATTCTATCTTTTTCACAAACAAACAAACACATTCATGCAATGTTACACGTGATCTACATGCAGAACATCTCTCACGCCTATAAATACCAACCAACACTCCACTTCTGAGAAGTTCTATAATTATATAATCGTTCTTATTATTCATGGAAGACCTCAAGGCCTATATTTATATACATCAGATTTCCTAATACTATCGAATAGAGGAAACTACAATAATGGAAATATTCTATTCTAATGTCATCTAGGTTTGGGATATGCTAATATCCCAATACCTCCCCTCAAGTTGGAGCATACAAATTTTGTATGTCCAACTTGAACTACAAGTATTCAAATTCAAATCGGTCGTTGGTTCTTTCGTCAAAATCATCAGTTTGTTGGATCGTCGGTTTCGGTTCGTCGAATTCAATATTATCGGGTTCGGTTTCGTCAGGTTCGGTTTCATCAATTCGAGGTCGTTGTAACAACAGGAAAGTTTGCTATCCTTGTTGATCAAAGAAAAATCGAGAGGTCCCAAGTTCGTCGGTTGTGAGTTCGTGAGGTCGCAGGTTCGGTGGTCGTGAGTTTTTGGGTTGAAGTTGTTCGGTGGTCTTGATTGAAGTCGCAGGTTGAGAGTTCGAGAAATCGCAAGTCGTGAGATTGAGTATTCGTGGTCGCAGGTCGTGATGTCGAGAGTTCGAGGTCGCATGTCGTGAGATCGAGATTCGCATGTTGTTTTGAAAGCAATTCGAGTTTGTTTCTTCACGTCATCATCATCCGGAACGTCGTCTTCTTCAATTGTCATCACCATAACCAAAATTTTCTAACCACAATAAACGGAAGCGCTGGTTTTGGTCCTCAAAAACCGTTGTGGCTCTGATACCATGAGAAGTTCTATAATTATATAATCGTTCTTATTATTCATGGAAGACCTCAAGGCCTATATTTATATACATCAGATTTCCTAATACTATCGAATAGAGGAAACTACAATAATGGAAATATTCTATTCTAATGTCATCTAGGTTTGGGATATGCTAATATCCCAATAACTTCCCTCTTCACTCAAACCAAAACAAGCAAAAAAACATACACACAAATAGCAAATGGCGAACAAGCTCTTCCTCGTCTCGGCAACTCTTGCCTTCTTCTTCCTTCTCACCAACGCCTCCATCTACCGCACCATCGTGGAAGTCGACGAAGATGATGCCACAAACCCAGCCGGCCCATTTAGGATTCCAAAATGTAGGAAGGAGTTTCAGCAAGCACAACACCTGAAAGCTTGCCAACAATGGCTCCACAAGCAGGCAATGCAGTCCGGTAGTGGCCCAAGCTGGACCCTCGACGGTGAGTTTGATTTTGAAGATGACATGGAGAACCCCCAGGGCCCACAACAGAGGCCGCCACTACTCCAGCAGTGCTGCAACGAGCTCCACCAGGAAGAGCCACTTTGCGTTTGCCCAACCTTGAAAGGAGCATCCAAAGCCGTTAAACAACAGGTTCGACAACAGCAAGGACAGCAGGGACAGCAGCTGCAGCAAGTAATTAGCCGTATCTACCAGACTGCTACGCACTTACCTAAAGTTTGCAACATCCCGCAAGTTAGCGTTTGTCCCTTCCAGAAGACCATGCCTGGACCCTCCTACTAGATTCCAAACGAAACCCTCGAGTGTATGAATGTGGTTGTCGATATATGTCAACGCCACACTTCATCTCGTAATATGTAAGGTCTTATCTAGGATGTTTGAGGCTATGTAATTAGCACTACTCCGTAATAAAAGAGGTTTTTAATGTTTTATTCGGTGTGCATGCTCTCTAAGTGGTCCAAGATTTTAGTATTCGAGCAAATTTTCCTATCAAATTTGTGCGTTACTTGATCAACTTAACTCGTACATGTACATCCATGGGCGAATCTACGTGACGTAGGGAGGGGGCAGCTGCCCCCATTTAATTTTAAAAATGTTAAATATATAACCATAACAAAACAGATAATGTTGACTATAGTGGTTCTAGTGGTTATTGCCTCCACTAACTAAATATATTTCCTCCCGTTGGTTTATGTTTTCAGTCACGTTTTTGCTTTTATTTCTAAAGTTATTTAGTTTCCAACATAAATTTTAAACTATTTTCTAATTTACATCTCCTATAAATGCACAATCTAATTATCATTACTTTTAGGATTTCAAGTCATACAATAATATATAAATCTATGATATTATTCTTTTTACTATATCTTGTTTTCTTTCATCATTTTTGTTAATTATTATTGAATAACTATTTCTTGGAATGTATATTTACTTTTAAGGATATAAATTAAAGAGTAATCACATATTTTATAAAGGAAAACCATTTTAAACTAACGTCTATATATTCCTATACAATATTTGATATAATATCGTCTAATGGGTTACCTATCCTCAGTTGGCTTCTCACCTCTCATCCAAACCCTTTAAGTTGGGTATATCAACGTCGATTTCGACTATTTCAAGCTCTTTAGAGCTACCGTTTCAGGGTTACAAGTGAAGCGTATCTAAGGGTTCCTTTACTTTGAGCACGTCTCTCCCTTTAACATTGTTTTCTCATGTTTTGTTGTAGTACTTTTAGTATTCATTTTATAGTTGAATGTTCCTCCGGTTGTAGTTCTTTAAGCCTTTAGGCCTTTAATATATTGTGTTTCAAAATATATATATATATATATATATATATATATATATATATATCTATATATGTATATATATTTATATTAGTTTTAATTGTAGGTTCCTAAAAACTATGGAAAATCTAACCGAAGTATCTAAAATTAGATATTTAATTTTCAGTTAGATTTTCCATAGTTTTTAGAAATCTGTAATGAAATATTAATATAAATATATAATTACATATATACATATATTAAGAATTGTTTGGATAGAACCCCCATTAAAAAAATACTCTAATGTAATTACATATTTTATGAGTAGTATTTGGAAGTATGTTATACCCATCCCACCAGATTTATCCCACAGAGGGGTTAACTATTTTATGATTCAGAAAACTTAATCTGCAAAGTGAAAATATAACACGCATCTATCTCGTTTAAATTTGCGGAGAACCTACAAGAGCCGTTTACATATTACTTATAATTTTTTTTATAAGTAATATGTAAACGGATATTGTAGATTTTCCGCAAGTTTAAACGAGATAAGATGTGTGTTATATTACTTATAATAAAATAATTATTTCATATATTTTTAATTATACTTTTATCAGAATATATTATATAGTTATAACTAAAGTTATATAGATAGTTATAGTTTAACATATGATTTATGTGTATAAATAATAATTTACGGGATGATGTATATCCATAATTCAAATTTGATCGACAATGGACATGCATCAGCCTAAATTATAATTAGACCAATCGTACGAAGTAGATCCAGATAGAACGATTTTAAATATATGAAATATATGAAAAATATATATATATATATATATATATATATATATCTCCTATACATTAAAACAGAAGTCACTTTAGTGATTTTTGCTGAGGTGGCACTCATATAGAGCTTCTCAGGAAAAACGAATTCTATTGGTTGGTTTTTTTGAATTTCTCTTTTTCATTTTTTTTTTCATTCCCCTCCGTGTTTTCTAAAACGCCGTCGTATGTCCTGAATTTATTCTTTTTTTTTCAATCGCGTATCAATGGAAGCTCTATATGGTTTCGATCCGATGAAGAGAGTCCGACCAAAGGAATTTGCTACTCCCTACTCTGCTACTTCAATCATATCCATCGCGAACATCAACGATAACCAGACGAGGTTTAGTTTGTCGATACTCTCAGAATTTACGGTTTTTTTGGTTTATCTGATTGGATTCGACTTTTAAGCTAATTGGCGAAGATTTTTTTGGATTCTCTGATTGGATTCGACTTTTAAGTTATGATACAAAGATTGTTTGATTTCTCTGATTGGATTCGACATATATTAAGCTGTAAACTACGATCTGCTTATTAAAATTTAGAATATTTGTATCTAATTGACTGATTAACCTTCTTGCTGTTGAGGTCTTGATTCTCTAGAACCAGACAATTGCCACGACCAGAGATGTCGTACGCGGACTGTCTACTGATGGAACAAGAAGAGACAACTGACATTTACAAGAAACTTGCATTCGACTTCAGTCTCTGACTCAGGACTGTAAGATTATCTTCTCCTTAATAACTCAACCAGCATTTAGACAGTCCTCTCTTGAGATATTCAAGTTTGGTTTTTTTGTTTCATTAGCACGATTTAGAGCTTCACATTACTAATTCCGATAGTCTGTTGCATCGCTAATTGCTATTCGATTTAGAGGTTCACATTACTAATTTAGTCTGTCGGTTTCATTCCTTACGGTTTCCGGTCTGTTGGATTTCGGATTTTCAAGTTTGCTTTTAGTTTAATTATGGGAAAAAATATGAATAGCCCATTTAAAAAAGGCCTAATATATTGTCGATAGATGTTAAGCCCATATAATTAGATAACTTGCGCAAGATTGTAAACTAATTTTCATATTAATAACTTTCCTTATTATTCGAATCAATTACTTGCGCAAGTTATTTTCGTATTTATTACATTACTTGTGCAAGTTAAAATCATATCATATGCAAATCAATTTATGACAATACACAATTAAAATATTTCTTTAAACGATTTCAATCTTTATTAGGGGTCATTAATATGATAAATAAATCGGCTTAATATATATATGAGAAACCCGAATGGTTAAAATACAAACATTCAGCTCTAACAAAAACAATGGCAATGGTGCGAGCCAAAAAAAATATTGTTTCTTATGTGAGAGAATTAAAACCCCGTAAAGATACGTCCCGTATTGAAGTTAGGATTGTTCGCTTATGGAGAAACTATAACAAAGAATCCGGAAACACCATTGAAATAGTGGTTGTTGATAAAGAAGTAAGTATACATCATACAACATGGATTTATGAAAGAAGCATCGTTTATATACTTATTCTGCGTTTATAAAACTCTTATAATTTTTGTGACCAGGGGACAAGAATTCATGCTTCAGTTGGTGAACAACTCATCAAAAAATTCGATGACAAGCTACGAGAGGGAGATGCGATTGTCCTCCAGTTGTTCAAAGTGTACGATGCAACTGGTGAATACCGTACAATGCCACATCCTTACAAAATTGGCTTCTTTCCAACAACTTTTGTTGGAAAAACTGATGATTTTCCAAGTGCAGTTCCCGAAAAGTATTTCGCGGACTTTTCTGATATTCTTGGTGGAAATTTGGATCATAACTGTTTGGTTGGTGAGTTAGTTTCTTACGCAGTTAAAGAGTCTTTCACTTTGTAGTAACTTGTTTCTGATTTGACACTTATTTTTATTATGTAGATGTGGTTGGCCAAATAGTTAACGAGGCTCTCTGGAAAACAAAATAATAAAAGTAAAAGACAACATGAAGCTCTTGGTTGAGTTGCGTGACCCAAAGTAAGACCCGGTTTTTAATCTTAGTTATACTTTGCTAGCTAAACCTCTATTAACTGTATTTAACTTAAGTTTATATTATACATTAATGTGAAGATGATGTGTACTCTGTGGGGTTTTTATGCTAAACAAGTATACGATTACAGTAGGAGTAACATGTCCACCATGATTATTTGTGTTATCAGATTATGTTCTGTTAAAGAGTGGAAAGGTATATAATTGTGTTTCAATTTGTGTAAAATAATTGCGAGCATAACATATGAATAAGATCAATATACTTTGTAGGTGCTTACTCCATATCTAGCGGGTATAATTCAATCCATATTCTGCTCAACCCAACACTTGATTTTATTGAGGAGTTCAAATCAAGGTACGTGTCATGCGTCTTACGTTCCAGACCTATGGAGGAGTTCAATACATATAGATGTTTATTTTAATTTGTGAACGTCATTTTCACTGACGGGATTTTAAATTATGTGTGATTATTTGTGATGGCAGTCTCCCTGATGATTCACTTGCTCTTACAAACAACGATAGTAGCCAATGGTCTGTTGGTACTGCTACTTCTATTCGTGCCAGGTTTTTTGTTCTTAATGAGAGGCTAACCATCAGAGAGATCATTGACAATACTCTGGTATATAGACTACACTCTTTGATCTCAAATTTTTTACACATGCGTATACTCCATGTGTTATCAATGCTTTTAACATATTGTTATTGACGAATAGGTTGACACTTTTGTCACTCTGGGGACTATTGAAACAATTGATACTGAACGTGGCTGGCAATATTTAAGTTGCAAATACCACAGCAAAAAGTGATGCCTACCACCAATGTTGATGCTGATGGCCGGCCCTTGTTCTTCTGCAATACGTGTGACAAAGAACACAGTGATGTCATTTCCAGGTATTGAGCGGGTTAGATATACAAATAGATGAGTTGGGTAAATCGTCACTGAAATAGTCTGTGACGTTAATTAATTTTTTTGTACAGGTTCAAATTAATTGCCCATGTCAAGGATGATAGCGGTGAGGCTAATTTTCTTTTGTTTGACGCTAATGCTCAACAAATTGTGCGTCATTCTGCTGCTGAACTCTATGATGAGGTACTCTTATGCAATATAATTATACATCAATTAACACAATAAATTCGTTTGTTTAACCTATCTCTATGTAATTGTAGAATGAAGATGAAGACTTCTTACCAGAAGCAGTTAGCGATCTCTTTGGTAAGAGAGTCCTTTTTGAGATTTCAGTTGACGCTGATAACATTAAAGGAAAGAGCTCTCAGTATGTGGTTCGATTGGCTACTGATGACCGTGAAATGGTTGAGGAATTTGCTGATTTGCCTCCTAAACCGGTAATTTACTGCTTCTAATTGCGATTAATTTGATTGTTACAGGAGCATAATATTGATTCGATTAAATCTGTTTCTTGCAGGTCCTAATGTTGGAGTCCGCATATGATATTTCCTCTGGTTCTGGTGGTTTTACAGCAACTCCTTTGTCCAAAAGAAAAAGCGAACAAGATGACGAAAGTTACCTTGAGGATCAACACTCTGTTAACAAGAAACTCTCTCAAAAGAAACTCAAGGGCGAGTGAACTGTCTCTTTTTCAAATGTTGTCCTTTATATTGTTTGCTTAACTCATCAAATTACTTACAAAATTTATTTAATTTTTTGCAGGTTTCTAATTGAATTTGCTTTCTTTATCGAGAAATGTACTTCATAATTTATATTATTTATGGATAATATTTTGATTTTTATTATATTTTCTTTTAATATGTGTACATAAATGTTTGTTTATTATTTATGGGAAAATAATATTATTCACCTAAAATAAAGAATTACGATACATATACAATACAATTCTAATTAATGATAATATAAAATATGTTACTTCTAAAACTATACACTTTTTATTCCATTTTTTAAATGAAAGTATCTTCGTAAACACACAAAATATTTTGTGACGTTGCAATTATACATACACACAATATCTGCCTTCATACTGACGTTACTGTGTTCCCTCTCGTGAGGTGTGGACCGAGAGGAAACACATGGTGCGGGCCAGTCACGTTCTTATGCCCGCACAGGGTGCGAACGGATCACCTAGTATATATATAACAGGGCGGATAACTCAAATTCCCAGTTTATATTGACTGTGGCTAGTAAGTCAACTTTAACTCCTATGCTTCTGATTACAGACTCTCTCAACTGCACTACCTCCAAAATTATAGACTCTCATCACATTTAAAACCAACTAAATGTCTTTTTATTTTATGAAATTAAGTTTTTACCTTCTTTCTAAAAGAATCGTTCATAACGTCATGCCAAAACATGAGCTAAACGTCGCATATAGCATGCAGATGCGGATGACTATTTTGTTCGTCACTTGTCACTCACTTCATACACCCAAGAGCTTCTCTCTCACAGCACGCACATAGAATCACATGTGTGCATGCATTATTACACGTGATCGCCATGCAAATCTCCTCTATCACCTATAAATTAACTCATCGCTTAGTTCACTCTTTACTCAAACTAAATCTCATCATAACAAACAAGGTTAATAACATACACAAATGGCGAACAAGCTCTTCCTCGTCTCAGCAACTCTCGCCTTCTTCTTCCTGCTCACCAATGCCTCCATCTACAGGACGGTCGTGGAAGTCGATGAAGATGATGCTACAAACCCAGCGGGCCCATTTAGGATTCCAAAATGTAGGAAGGAGTTTCAGCAAGCACAACACCTGAAAGCTTGCCAACAATGGCTCCACAAGCAGGCAATGCAGTCCGGTAGTGGCCCAAGCTGGACCCTCGACGGTGAGTTTGATTTTGAAGATGACATGGAGAACCCCCAGGGCCCACAACAGAGGCCGCCACTACTCCAGCAGTGCTGCAACGAGCTCCACCAGGAAGAGCCACTTTGCGTTTGCCCAACCTTGAAAGGAGCATCCAAAGCCGTTAAACAGCAGGTTCGACAACAGGGACAAATGCAGGGACAGCAGATGCAGCATGTAATTAGCCGAATCTACCAGACCGCTACTCACTTACCTAAAGTTTGCAACATCCCGCAAGTTAGCGTTTGTCCCTTCCAGAAGACCATGCCTGGACCCTCCTACTAGATTCAAAAACGAAACCCTCGAGTGTATGAATGTGGTTGTCGATATATGTCAACACCACAACTCATCGCGTACTATGTAAGGTCTTATCTAGGATGTTTGAGGCTAATGTAATTAGCACTACTCCAAAATAAAAGAGGTTTTAATGTTTTATTCGATGTGCATGCTCTCTTGATCAACTTAAACTCGTACATCGGCTGTTTATCGGAATGCAAAACACCGTTCATACTGATCTCTGGCTCTCCTCCACCAATCAGTAATCACGTATAGGTTTTAAGTTGCTTATATTTTTCCTCCATAAGAAACGTATCATGGATAAACGGCGTTTCTTCATTTTAAGACTACAAATTAATTCGCAACTAATTTTTTTTTTTTTGTAAAAGAATTCGCAACTAATTTTTCAACTATTAGACGAGCTTTAGACCAAAAAAAAAAAACTATTAGACGAGCATTGCATGAACTATTTCTGTCTTTCGCTAGAGCTATAGCAGACGAATCCATTTGACTCCTACGCTTGAAGCTGCCTTTTGTTCTTTCTATGTAGTTTAAGATGGAACGTTCTTTAAGATGCAAACTAGATTTTGACCCGCGCTTTCAAAGCGCGGGATTGTTTCTGTTTAAAATAAAATAAAAAATAAAAAATAAAAAATAAAAATATTTATAAATATTTTGTTAAGTTTTGGTTGGATCGATCAAAATATTTGTATTCGAAGAACCGAATCAAACCCGTAAAGTTATACCAAACCCAAACCACATTGGGAAAATACTTAAATGGTCCAAAGCATTAATATTGGAATAGATAGCACCATACCCGACTTGAGTCAAAATATTTTGAGTAATCTGAAATTATACGAATCACAATCTATACTATCTAAAAACCTAAATATATGAAAAATACTAATTTAACTGAAATAAATTGAAATAACAAAACTTTCTAGATTTTAATTAGACTTAAACGTTCATTTGTATTAACTCTAGATTTTAATATTTTTTGAACCAATAAAATTTAATATTCTTTGTCCAACCATTTTACCCAAATTTGATTACACATTTTAGATAATCAACAAACACGTACATGTTTATTGTAAAAAAAATTGACTGGATTATGGAAATGTTTATAAGAGGATTTAGAGATTAAATAAATTTAATTGGTCGTCTGATAATCTTTTAAATAAAGAGATTAAATATATCATATATATACTACATACCTAAAAGTCCTACAATTAATGACCTAGATTTTCTGAATCTATATTTGTTAATTTCACGCATTTGTTTTCATTAAACTGATTTGTTAATATATTACATATACTTATAAATAAATGCAATGGCAAATCTCGTAATATCTAATGAAAACTAAGGGTAGAATCTTAATAGGGATTCTGCTTTAATAGTATAGATGATTACACAACTAAAAGGAGTACAATGGGAGATATTTGACATTTCTCCAAAAGATTACCATTTGAAATAAAATAAAATGTATTTGCAAATAAATCACAAAACTCTGTTAGAAAAGAAACTGAATTTCTTAAGAAAGTTCTTAAATTTTGTAACTATATTTATAAGAAGAAATAGATTTTGACCCGCGCGTCCGTGCACGTGTATTTTTTAAAAAATATGATGTTATTTGTCTTTTATATCACTATTTAGGGTTGGACAAAAAACTCGATTTCGAAGACCGAATCGATTCCAATCCGGATAAGTAGTACCAAATCCGAACCGAAATCGATTAAATATCCGAATTATTCAAAATTTTGGTATCTTGAGAACATAAATCTAATCTGATCCGAACCGAAGTATTTTGGGTATCCAAAATAGATTTACATACTTATATATTAATTATTTTTAAATTTAATATATATAAAAACATTCAGAATATATATGATACTTTTAAATTCGTTTAAATACTTGAAATATATACAAATAATCAAACGTAAATGTCTAAAATAGTTAAAATATACTCAAAACTCCAAAAATACTTAAATAATTATTAATTTCCTATCTAAATATTTAAACCAAACCAATTTATATTTTAAGTTAGGTACTCTGACATATGTTATTCAAATTTATATATAATATATTCGATTGTTTATAGATTTTTTTAAAATTAAAGAATATAATAAATTTTAAGTTTTTTTATAATAATTTAAATTGATTATCCAAATCCGAACCGAATCCTCAAAGATCTGAACCAAATCCGAACCGAATCCTCAAAGATCTGAACCAAATACGAAATTCCAAACAAAAATGAACCCGAACGTCCACCCGTAATCACTATTATATATTCTATATATGTCATCATAAGTTACAAAATATGTGTTATCATATAATTAATCATACTTTATATGGTGTTGTCTTCCAATTAAAAGGAAGTGGTCTCCTATGGATTTGCCAAATCTAATATATAGTAAAATTATATGGTGTTGTTTCTTCAAAATCATTTGGATTTATGATCGGAGTATTGATTTAGAAAATGCTAGATACTGTATCTGTTCACTGCCAAAAAATCAGTTCATTAGTATATTTAATACAAATAGATAATACAAGTATATTTCACTATAGTCACGAAAGATTGAATTACTTCATTTAGAGCCATTACTTTTTATGTATTTGTATCTCTTAGGTATATAAGCATATTACTAAATTAAATAAGTAAATTTAAGAATTCCAAATGTTATGGAAACTCAAAGATGTGATGTTGATAACATTATTATCTTTAAACATTTGAGCAAGGAATATATGGCATCTTATTTAATTTGAGATTGATGTACCCGACAATTCACAAAATTGTATAATTTATATATTTTATTTATGGAAATTAGAGAGTAACGCATTAGCTTATACGACTATACCAGAATCCCGTAGACTATATTTGAGTGATTTTGCAACATGTCTTTTCTACCATCAATTTCACAAAACAAATATGATATGACTACTGAAATTGATGACATGTTTTATAGCTTAATATGACATAGACAATTACATTTAATGTTAATTTATATTTTTGATAAACTTTTTAAAATATGGTAATACTTCATATATTACATTTAATGTCAATTTATATTTTTTGGAAATTATTTTAGAATATAAGAATAACTCATAAATCGTCATTAAAATAAATGTATTCAAATATGGCATTATAAATTTTGAAATATAATTTAATTATATATTTTTAAATTATACAATTTTATTACTAAAATTTTCAAAAATGTATACAATTTTTTAAAAAAATTATAAAAATTTAATCGTAAAATCATTATTTTCTTATGTATCTACAAATTTTACAAATATTGTCTAATTTTAATTTTTGGTAATTATGCAACTTTTACAAATTTATTTAATTAAAATAAATAGATAGAAAATCTATCTAAGATTATAATTTCAAATATATACATGCATATTCTTAAATATAATTTTTATGTTTAATTAAATCAAATTTATATTAAAATATTGATAAAAAAAAGAAAATTTACAATATTAATAAAAATTTATTTTAAAATATAATTTATATTTATCTGTTAAAAAATATTTTAAATTTTTTTACTGCACATGGTGCAAGAAGATACCTAGTTATTTATTTATTTTTGCATCTATGATTGTGTAAGAAGATTATGAAAAAACCATAAATTGCCAAACATTAAGTATGCATGATATTCTAATTAATTATCCCAT
The DNA here is from genome assembly GCF_020379485.1 of Brassica napus. Taxonomy (NCBI): domain Eukaryota; kingdom Viridiplantae; phylum Streptophyta; class Magnoliopsida; order Brassicales; family Brassicaceae; genus Brassica; species Brassica napus. The sequence goes on from NC_063434.1 coordinate 9,437,231, forward strand.
TGGTTCTCCCTTACTATATATAGACAAGGTATAAGTTTTTCCTAACAATCACTACTACAATCTATAAGAAATCTCCCTCTTGATGTAACTTAATATGACAATATGTAATTGCTTTGTTTAATTTGATCAATGAATTGAAGCCATTCAAATTGGTGTGGAAGATTAAACTTAAAATCATTGTTATTGTACTCTGTCTTACATAACTTTATAAATCCATCTTTTGTGACCATGATTTCAACCTCCGCATATTGAAGACATATAATTATGGTTTAATAAACACTAGGATAAGACCTGCGCCTCGTGTGCGTCTCGCGCATGGTAAATTTATAGGAAAATTATTTAAGAAATATCGTATGAAAAAATAAAATTTATATTCTCGATCGAATAAATATTTTTTGTCCTTAAACAATATTTTTAAAACTTGTTGTGAATTAAGTAATTTGTTTACTGATGAGCTGATCCCATTTTAAAAAATATTTAGGTAAAAAAATCACTTATTACAGTAGCAGAACTAATTTTGAGACAAAGACAATAATAAAAGTTTGAGAGATCCATAATTATTAAAGAGAACATTCTGTATCTACCCGCAAATATGCATATCTACGGTTACACGAACTAAACTAACCACAGTCGATTTATGTATGAAGGAACACAATGTGACATCATCACATTTGATTTACCAGTCTTCTTCCTATTTTTACATTGTTCTATACATGTTATATATTTTTGTATCATGTTAGTTTTATATGAATATAAAACTGTTTGTTGTGTTTTCAACATAAATTCACTGGTCTCAATCTAGTTACATATTATACGAGACACATTTAGTTTCCACCATGACATAGATCTTCATTACTATTTCTGAATTCTAATTAAGCTCCCAATATATATTTTCAACCGCCCCCGCACCACCTCCAAAGTATATATAGACTCATATCTCACTTACTGAAGGTTTTTTAAAATATTATGAAGTTAAGTTTTTTACATTCTATTTTAAAAATATCGTTCATAAGATGTCACGCCAGGACATGAGTTACACTTCACACATAGCATGCAGATGCGGATGACTGTTTTTGTTCGTCACTTGTCACTCCCTTCAAACACATAAGAGCTTCTCTCTCACAGCGCGCGCACACAAATGCATGCACTATTACACGTGATCGCCATGCAAATCTCCATTCTCACCTATAAATTATAACTTAACAGCTTCACTCTTTACTCAAACCAAAACTCATCATAACAAACAAAGTTAAAAACATACACAAATGGCGAACAAGCTCTTCCTCGTCTCGGCAACTCTCGCCTTTTTCTTCCTTCTCACCAATGCCTCCGTCTACAGGACGGTTGTGGAAGTCGATGAAGATGCCACAAACCCAGCGGGCCCATTTAGGATTCCAAAATGTAGGAAGGAGTTTCAGCAAGCACAACACCTGAAAGCTTGCCAACAATGGCTCCACAAGCAGGCAATGCAGTCCGGTAGTGGTCCTAGCTGGACCCTCGATGGTGAGTTTGATTTTGAAGATGACATGGAGAACCCCCAGGGCCCACAACAGAGGCCGCCACTACTCCAGCAGTGCTGCAACGAGCTCCACCAGGAAGAGCCACTTTGCGTTTGCCCAACCTTGAAAGGAGCATCCAAAGCCGTTAAACAGCAGGTTCGACAACAGGGACAAATGCAGGGACAGCAGATGCAGCATGTAATTAGCCGAATCTACCAGACCGCTACTCACTTACCTAAAGTTTGCAACATCCCGCAAGTTAGCGTTTGTCCCTTCCAGAAGACCATGCCTGGCCCCTCCTACTAGATTCAAAACGAAACCCTCTGAGTGTATATACCACGATGATGGGTGTGGTTGTTGATGTATGTTAACACTACGCAGCCATGGTATGTGTTCCATAAATAATGTACTTTAAAATCGCGGCTAATGTAATAAGAACTACTCGTAGACCGTAATAAAAGAGGTGTTTTTTAATTTTTGTTACTCTTGCTACTTCATAAAAAGTGATAATTAAGGATGCGCCAAAAAGAACAGAACAATTAATCTATTCACAAGTAGTCCAATGAACAGAATAGACTAAATGTTAATTAAAGCCTTCGAGGCCAATAATAAAAGATTATCCACTGGGATCAACCAATGACTCAAATTAATCTGGTATGATCAGATACTTCGAAACTCTTTTTGATCACCATGCATCTGTAAATTCCTGCAAATATTAATTACTGATGTTGCCTTTACTTATAAACAGTACTTTGATAGCAAAGGTAGTAAATTTCTGTACCATTGATCATCTATAACTTTTAATAAATGCTAAATACTCTAACCGCTGGGATACTATATATTGTTCAACTCTTCTTGGTGGATGATGGTTGGGACATTACCATTCTCTTTACATTGCAATACATGTTTCATGCAGTCCGCCGGAGCCCGAAATATTTTATACCAGATCAGAATTTTTTTTTTCTTATATCAGCGTTATAATTTTTTTTAACTATAAAAAAATGAGATTAAAACTAACATATCTTAAGTTTTAAAGATAAAAATGTATAAATATTTTAGTTGTATAATTAAATTTATCTTTAATGTTTAATAATTATTTTGTGGGGTCAGCTGACCCTCCCTCTTTGTTAGTTGCATCCTTTCACGGAGTGGTGGGTCTTAAGATTTCTTTTAAAAAAACGATTTCCGCGACTTTATTCGAAAAAATATTTATTAATTATTTAATTTTTTTGTAAAATTTATAAATAAAATTTTGTTTACAAAAACATAATTTTGTAGTATATTACTTATTTATATCTAAACTACAATAATAATAACAAAACTAAGTGTCTTGCCCGCATATGCAGGCTTAATCGTTTTACAACTATTTATTAGTTTATTTTTTTTAATTCAAAATCAGCATAATAACTTATTATTTATGTTTTCAAAAAATTAAATAAAACATAAATATATATAACAAAGTTAATTAAATATATATGTTTAATTAAAATTTATTAATTGTTTTATATATTTTTTAAAAATTTATAACTGAAAAATATGTTTTAAGATAACAACACAATATATAAGAATTATCTTATTGTTTTAAAAAGTTAATATTATTAATCAAAATTCGTTTCTGATTATATAATTAATATATATACATAAAATTCATTAAGGGTAATATAGATATTAACCACTCTAACTTTGTTTTATATTTTATTTTTAAAATTTATAATTGAAACATATGTTTTAAGATAACAACATAATATATAAGAATTATCTTATTGTTTTAACAAGTTAACTAGATCTTGACCCGCGCAACAGCGCGGGTATTTATTTCCATTACGTAAACATTTTTTTTGCAACATTCGTGATATATATTATAATATTAAAATATTTAACGTATTACTAATGTATTAAAATATTGAAATTTTTAGAATATAATAATAACTCGTATATCAAAATATGGTAATAATTCATACATCATTGTTAAAATAAATATATTCAGATATGATTTTCTAAATTTCTAAAGATGATTTATTCTATTTTTATAATTATACAATTTTTATTACTAATTTTTTTAAAACGTTCTATATTATTTTAAGCAAAATTTAATCGTAATATCATTAGTTTCTTTTATAATATCTAAGTTTTCTTTATAAATATTGTTTAGTTTTATTTTTGATAATTATACAATTGTATATCATTTTATTAGTTTTATAAAGGTTGATTTAATTCAAAAAAAAAGGTTGATTTAATATATTTAACCAAAATAAATAGATAAAATTTTAGCGAAGATTATTATTTTTAATATAGAACTATATATATTCTTAAATATATTTTAAAATAAGCAAAATTATTTTTAATTTTAATAATAATGCTTAATTAAATAAAATTTCTATTAAAACTTGGTAAAATAATAAAATCTACAATATTAATAAATTTTATTTTTAAATTTATTTTAATTTAAAAATATAAGAAACACCGAGTTAAAATATTACACAATAGACAAATATTGAGAATCATTTTGAAGAAATAACTAATCAGAGTTGTTCAATGCACCCCAAGTCAAAATAGAGAGGCTAGTTACTCAATAAGTAGGACTTAATTCAAGAAGCTTAATATTGTATTGTAGGTGTTGGGTTGGATGGGATATTATTTGGTGGTCGGATGAGAGGGTATATATGTTGGGTCTGAGCTATGAAATGACCAAGTACACAGCAAAACCAAACTCATAACTATAAACAAATCAAGGATTTATTCCACTTATCATAGGTTAGACCGTTAGAGTTCGAACTACAACGGCCGTATCAAGACTCAACAGCACGACGAAGTTTCCTCACCTCCTTATTCTTGAAAAGAAGTAAAAACATATAGAAAATAATGAAATATTTCACCATGTCTTCTTGATTTTCCAGTCAAACGAAATAGAAGCAAAGCAAACTCACTCGTATTTCTGTGAGGAAGACCGATCAATACTCTTTTGTCCTAGCAAAGATTATACTACAGAGAAAGTAAAAAAGCAATGCGACCTGGTCATTTCAAGAAGTTAAATCTACAAATTTTAGTAAAAAAATCTGCAAAAGTATGAAGCAGAAAAGTTTTAAAAGGGAAAGTACAGCCTTTTGTGCAGTTATCAATCTGATGTGTTGTTTCAGTGGTTCTGCGGAATCTAATGCACATAAGGAAAATGTCGCACAGCTCTCTTCGATATTATCTGTGGTTTCCCCAACCTGAGAAACTGAATTATTGTGGTCATGTGGGTCAGCACACTGAATCACTGAGAACCCTGGCTTTTTAGTATCTAAAGTTTTAAGATCGAATGAATTGTTTTTCGATCCTCATTACCAAGAAATAGAACACAAAAATACATTCTGGTACAATCCCAAAATGTATAAAACTGAGACTAACAATATTCACAAGAGAAAGTTCTTTAAAGATCTCTAGTGAAACTACAGTGGTCAAGAACATTGAGAAGAGATAGTGCAATGGATGAATAAAAGTACCGTAGTCCCGGCAAGTTTATCCAAAACGACATAAGAAGAGTCAGTCACAGCAATAATCCGCGACTTCCAGTCAATTTCATAATACCTGATACAATCCATCATGTGTGCAGTGAATATTATCACCAAAGCTTTCCAATTTTCAAACAGTTTTCTAACAGTGTACCTTGGGGAACGTTTTGGTTAAACGTGCACACGCAAGTAAGTTCCAGCTTCAACATACTGATTAGCATGAGAGATACAAAACGTTTTCTGAGCTTCGCTAACAATTTTTCTTTTGATAGAAGATCTCTTACGCAGTACTGAAGGACAGGTTATTTCTTTAAAGAGTTTAACTTGCTAAGGAGTCGCAGTGGGTGGAGGTTTAGGGCATACAAGAGCGTAAAGCACAGCTCCAAATCGACATATATTAGGTGATTTATCGGTTAAAATGTTTTCATAAACGGAGCCGGCTTTATAGGAAAAAGTTGTTATAATAGTCGATTATTATTATGTGATTAATTAATTATAGCAAAATGTTACTAAGAAATAAATGAAACATAACTTCTTTCTAGTGATAGTCCATTTTTAAAAAAATCACACATGAATCAAGGTTGTGACTTCTCTTTTAATATATAAGACATTATTAATCAAAATTCGTTTTTGATTATATAATTAATATATATACATAAAATTCATTAAGAGTAATATAGATATTAACAACTCTAACTTTCAACGTGAGAGTTTCGTTGCTAAAAATTACTTCGCAAATAATAGTATAGATCATTTAATATATTTTTATCAACTAAATTTTTTATCAATATTTTACAGTTAATATATCTATGTTATTATATCAAAAATATAAATACATATATACAATTTTTGTAGTAGGGCTCTTGTAAAGTGGGTGTTCCATTCAATTTTTTTTATAATACTGTCTACATGCCCGACTCTAGTGGTGTACACTATTTGGCGTAAACGTAATGGAGGAAAGCATAGAGAACAACATCAGCATGCCCTTCGAAAATTCAACATGATTATTTTACTAGGCCTAGTTAGTGTTGCATCCATTTTATAAATTCTTTTAAATCAAATAAATTTAACATTGATTGAAGTAAATGTAAAGAGAAGAACAAATAAAATGGTGAAAGCAGAGGAGGCAAACCAACAAAATACTGGTTGCTAGGTTAGTTTTGCCCATTTTTGTTAGATTTTAACATTTTTTTAGAAAATATTTCTTTTTAGAAAAAATAGTGGGTACAAGACTACAAGTGCACCTATATATTCTGATGGAGAGCGGAAGCTAGGAAACCTAGGGATCAAGGGTTTGATCACTAGATTGGTAACATGTTCTTGAAGGTAACTCGGACACAAGGATAATAGGACGCGAATACTCTTCGCAGCGCTTGTTAAAGCTTTTTAAAAACTCTAAAGATGTATTCAATATTAACCAATCGTGACCTTACAAGCTTGATTAGGACCCTTTAAATACTAGAAACGAAAAACATAAACCTATAGGAGGATTAGTTAACTCCTCTTTCTAAAAGGAAAACGAAAACACCTAAAAAGGAAAGTTAAAACCGACTTTAATATAAAAGGAAATTCCTATATGGAAGAGAGTCGTGAACCTTGGCAGTCTCGTGTTGATTGTGTGCGATCAGAGATTGAGCTGCATCACATTCGTCCCTGGTTACAGTTACACAAGAGGCACTAGTGCATTTATCCCTTATATATTAAAAAAAAAGCATTGCAATAAATGTATCCACACTAGACACGTGACAGTCTTACAATGATTTGATAATAAGTATGTTAACGCGTTCACATTATATTCATAAATGTATTCACACTATGTATTTTGCGATTTTTTTAATATAAAACTCACATACATAGTTTCAATAAAACTCTGGATTTTTTTGTTTGAATAAAAATAGATAACGAATCAAAAGCTAAACTATATATATATTATTTTTATTGTTTACGGATAAAATTGAGCAAAATATTCATAAATTTTGATTTGATTCGTTATATGTTTTGATTTGAACCAAAAAATCTGGATATCTGTAACACTACGAAACAAATCAAATACTAAAATACAATATCCAAAAAAGAAGCAAATCACAAATACCAATATTTTTAGGAACATATATCTAGTTCGATATGTTATATGCATATCTATATATACATATATGTAAAAAATTATATATATACGTTATATATATTATACTTTATATCAGTTTTACAATATTTTTTATGAATTAAATTTATTATATTTTTAAAAATTCTAAAACATTTCGGTTATCCGAGTCACTAAATATCTAGGTGGCTAAAGATCGAATCGACACGAATGCTTCCAAATACCCAGATATTTGATCTGTATCCACCCCTGTTTACGGATACAAATTTATTTTCTTTATATATAAAAAATGAATAATGTCAAAGCCTTTTTTATTTTAAATTAATTTTAATTTTATCTTTCATGTATTATTATTAGGGCTGGGCAAAAAACCCGGATCCGAAGAACTGAACCGAACCCGATCTGAAAAAGTAGTACCGAACCCGAACCAAAATTGATTAAATATCCGAACAGGTTCAATATTTTGGTATCTAAAGAATCGAAACCGAACCCGACCCGAACCGAAATATCTCGGGTACCCAAACATAACCGAAATAGATTTATATACCTAAATATATTACTTATTTTTAGATTTAATATATATATTAAACACATCTAAAATATATAAGATATTTTTAAGTTGTCTAAAAAACTTGAAAATATACATAAATAGTCAAAAGTAAATGTCTAAAATAGCTAAAATATATTCAAAGCACCAAAATACTTAAAATATCAATTGATTTTGTATCAAAATATTCAAATCAAACCAATTTATATGTAAATTTTAGATATTTTGACATATATTATACAAATTCTATGTAATATATTATTTTGTTTTATAGATTTTGAGAAATTTTAAGCATAAAATGAATATTAAAATTTTAAAAATAATTTAAATGGGTTATCCGAATCCGAACCGAACCCGCAAGGATCCGAACCGAAATTTAGAAATACCCGAATGGGGCTGAAATCTTTAAACCGAAAACCCGAAACGCGAATAGATCCAAACTGAGCCCGAATGGGTATCCGAACGCCCACCCATAATTATTATGAAAAAAAAATATCATTTAATATTAATTAACAATATATTTATATATTTGTCAACTATTTTTATATACTTTTTACATACACATATATGTGCACCTTGATGTGAATACCTTGTAACTAAGTATTCACCACAAATGAAGTATCTAATTTTTTTAAAAGTTGAAATATTATTTCTTAATGCTTCTTTCACTACCGACCAAATTGTAGTGAAATGATTTGTCTTAATAATTTTCTTTTCTTTTTCTTAAACTATTATCTGTTTAGAAACTATTGGTTCGACATGACGACTATCTAAAATTTATAACATGAAAATAAATAAATAATATTAATTTTGGTTTTTACCGGAAAAAAAACCAAAATTCAAATATTTTAACCGAATATACTAAAATGAATATTAATTTAAAATAATAGTTATATTTTAGAAGATTAAAAACGAAAAAAAACTTAATACCGAACTAATATCCAGATTAAACTGATTTAATGTCTTTTTATTAAAAATAACGAAACTAATAATCATATTCCTCGCAAGGCTCGCGCGGATTATTACCTAGTCCCCTAGTCATCTAAGAAAATAGATGGATATATAAAAAAAATTCTATTACTTTGAACTTTTTTTTGTATTGTTTAAAATTATGTTTTAAAAGAAATATTATTTATGTTTCTAATATCAAGATTATCTGTGTAAATATTTTTAATGAAATCACATTATATACAAATTTATATTTTTCATCTAAGAAAATATAGATATAAATAAAGTATTTTCTTATTTCAAAAGTATATTTTATGTTAATTAAAAATATTTTTTAAATGTAATATTACTATTTTGTGAACTTTTTTTTATGAAATCATATATATATATATATATATATATATATATTTCGTTTTTCAATTCGTTTTTTAACTTTATTAAAAATTCCTTTTTATTATGTGTATATGTTTTTGGAAATTTTTTAAAAGCAAGCTAAATAAAATAAATAAATAATAGTATTTAATATTTTAAATTCATTAAGGGTATCAGTATAATCAACCATCCTGATAATTAATGTGGAAGCGACACATAGGAAAGTGACTTCTCAAATAATATTATAGAGATTGAGCTACACCTTATATGTTGTACATAATCATAATATATACAATCAACATATTATTAGATATCTAATCCCGCGCAAAACGCGGGTTACTACTTAGTTAGATATTATACGAGACACATTTAGTTTCCACCATGACATAGATCTTCTTTACTATTTCTGAATTCTGATTAAGCTCCCAATATATATTTTCAACCGCCCCCGCACCACCTCCAAAGTATATATAGACTCTTACCCCACATACTGAAGGTTTTTTTAAATTTTTTGAAGTTAAGTTTGTACATTCTGTTTTAAGAATATTGTTCATAAGATGTCACGCCAGGACATGAGCTACACTTCACACATAGCATGCAGATGCGGATGACTGTTTTTGTTAGTGACTTGTCACTCACTTCGAACACATAAGAGCTTATCTCTCACAGCGCACACACACAAATGCATGCATTATTACACGTGATCGCCATGCAAATCTCCATTCTCACCTATAAATTAACTTAACAGCTTCACTCTTTACTCAAACCAAAACTCATCATAACAAACAAAGTTAAAAACATACACAAATGGCGAACAAGCTCTTCCTCGTCTCGGCAACTCTCGCCTTTTTCTTCCTTCTCACCAATGCCTCCGTCTACAGGACGGTTGTGGAAGTCGATGAAGATGCCACAAACCCAGCCGGCCCATTTAGGATTCCAAAATGTAGGAAGGAGTTTCAGCAAGCACAACACCTAAGAGCTTGCCAACAATGGCTCCACAAGCAGGCAATGCAGTCCGGTAGTGGTCCTAGCTGGACCCTTGACGGTGAGTTCGATTTTGATGACGACATGGAGAACCCCCAGGGCCCACAGCAGAGGCCTCCGCTGCTCCAGCAGTGCTGCAACGAGCTTCACCAGGAAGAGCCACTCTGCGTTTGCCCAACCTTGAAAGGAGCATCCAAAGCCGTTAAACAACAGGTTCGACAACAAGGAGGACAACAGGGACAGCAGGGACAGCAGCTGCAGCAAGTAATTAGCCGTATCTACCAGACTGCTACGCACTTACCTAAAGTTTGCAACATCCCGCAAGTTAGCATTTGTCCTTTCCAGAAGACCATGCCTGGGCCCTCTTACTAGATTCCAAACGAAACCCTCGGGAGTGTATATACCACGGCGAAGAGTGTGGTTGTTGATGTATGTTAACACTACGCAGTGATGGTGTGTGTTCCATAAATAATGTACTTTAAAATCGATCGAGGCCAATGTAATAAGAAGTACTCTGAAGACCGTAATAAAAGAGAAGTTTTTTTGTTGTTGTTACTCTTGCTACTTGATAATAAAGTGATACTGAAGGATACGCCAAAAAGATCAAAAGAATTGAATTTTTTTTTTGTTCCAAACGAATCAATCTATTCACAATGAGATAGTAGTCTACTGAACAGTATAGGCCAAAATCTATATATATTAATAAATCAGGTCTTCGTAGCTGCATCAAGACACCAGTAACTCTTTAGTTCCTCATCTCTCATCTTCAACTTTCTTTTATTGGTTTGATATACAGTAACCATTTGCTTTGCTTCAGATCTAAGAAGGCTCCACATAGTGATTTTGTCGGCCCAGTCTCAACCCCTAATACCACTTATTTTGATTGGAAGCGGCAGTACCTAAAGTCTCTGTAGATCGGTGATTCGTTTTCAGGTTTTGCTTTCATCTTACGCTGACTATTTTATGAAATTTGATGCAGGTTCTTCAAAAAGAAACAAATATCAATTCTTGGAATGATTCGCTTATTAGGTTTTTTCAAAACTTTCTTCTTTGACCAGTTTTTAAAGATCTGATGTTATAACTTATAACTAGGATAAGACCCGCGCCTTGCGCGGGATTAAGTTATTATTTTTATTATATTTTGGAGAATGAAACAATAGTTTGGCTTCATCTATATTATTAAAACTGAAGTACATTTGAGAGTTGTTTGGAAACTTGGATAGTAGTATAAATGAGAATTGTTTGGAAACATGGATAGCAGTACAAAATAATACTTACTTATCTTAATTGATTTTTTAAAAGATTTTTATTCTATTGTTAATCAATTCTAACCCTTCATCTATTATATTTACTAAATAAGTTAATATAATTTATTACAGAAGTACAAAAAAAAAATTATTTGTTTTCAATTTTTATTTTATCTTTTACATTCATTTTTCTCACTTTTAATTATTACTATACAAAATTCAAATCAAAATAATAATTTAAAACTAATTTATATAAAAAATTGATTCAAAAATATATATATATATATATATTTAAAAAACAATTTACTAAAATATTTTCCAATAACCATTTAAAAAAATATTTTTACTATATATAAGAAAAATACAATACAAAACTTAATTAAAACACCAACTTAAATTATGGTTTTTATATTTCATATTAGGTTTATAAATATAATATATGTGATTATTTATATGATGGTACATATAAAATACTATTAGTTATATGATTACTTATATTATGGTACATATAAAATATGATTAATTATATGATGACATATATATGATATATAATAGTGACAAGAAAAACAAAACTTATTTGTTTTCAATTTTTTTATTTTATCTTTTATATTCATTTTCTCACTTTTAACTATCTCATTAATTATATTTACTATAATATTTTTCCAGGATTATTTACATATTAACTATAATAATTCGACATATTTGAATGAAACCACTCTATTTGTGATAAGAATTCAAAATGGTTAACAAATGTTTTTTTTAATTTACTTATGTATCGGTTAGACATGGACATTCGGATAACTATTCAGTTACGAGTTATTTCTTTGGGTTATCATGCTTTTTGAGTTTTGAAACTAGACTTCATTTCAGTATTAAAAAATTTTCATGTGTATTTTGAATCGGGTCCAGATGAATTCAGTCTTGATATATACAAACCTACAAATATCTAAAAACTAATGTATTTGACGCCGGTACGGATATTTATATGAAAAGTAAGAATATTAACCGATTCAATTCGGGTATGCTGAATTCAAATTAAACTAAAAATAACCAAATAACCAAAAGTAATCATATTACTCTATTTGATTTAGGTTCGATTATGATGTATAGAAATTTAAAAGTACTTATGCAATTAATTATATTATAACACATATAAAATATATAATACATATCAGAAAAATAAAAATATCAATTTATAAGAAAGTAAAAATTAACACCCGCACGGACGTGCGGGTCAATCTCTAGTTTGGATTATGGGTGTTCAATCCGGATATCGGGTTGGTTTTGGTTCGGTTCGGTTTTTTTCGTTATTTGGTTAGTAAAATATAACTACTATTCTAAATCCATATTTACTTTGACTTTAGTCTTTCACATACTTTTGAAAGATTTAAACTGGACGACTAAATTGATCAGCCAATCTTGTTGCTTTAAATCATTAGTGTTTATATATATATATTATTTAGTTTGAATATTTATTAAATAAAAATTCATATGCGTTATATTTTATGATCATTTGTAACTTATTATAACAAAAAAATAATCTATTGATCACAAAATTTTCAGAGTGGGAATATTCAAATTTCTAAATAATATATAGACGTTTTGAAAAATTCAAATATAACATATAAGAAAAAATATAAATGTTTTTATTATATATTTAATGTGATTTTTTAATATCTTTCAATAATATAAAATAAAAAAAAAGAACTAAGATACCAAAATTGTTATCAAATATTTATTATTCATAATAATTAATTTTCATATATACGTTAATCATATTAGGTAATTTCGTAGCTTCTAATTAAGGAAAGTGCAAAAAACATTTTGGTAGATTATTTATCAATTCGATAGTTAGTTTAATAAAAAATATAATGTAAGTTAAGATGGACAAACCTATTTTTCTAAGAATAGTATATTTTATATAGTCATTTATTAAATGAGAATTTATAATCATACAGCTCTATGATCATTCATATCATTTTATAACTGAATATTTAAATCATCGATAACAAAATTTTCAATGTGAAATCTTTAATAAGTTTATAATTTATAAATGTTTTTGAAAATTCATTGAAAGTTTTAATATTAAAATATTTATGTAATCTTATGGTATATAGTATAATATATATATATATATATAAATATATATTTTATTATTAAATGATATTTTTTACTCATATGGTTTTAAAATAATGTGTATCTTCTTATAATATTAAATAAAAGTTCATATTAATACAATTTTATGATCATTTGTAACTTATTATGACAAAAAAATAATCTATTGATCACAAAATTTTCAGAGTGAGGATCTTCAAATTTCTAATAATTTATAGACGTTTTGAAAAATTCAAAATATAACATATAAGAAAAATTATAAATGTTTTTATTATATATTTAATGTGATTTTTAATTATATTTTAATAATATAAATTTAAAAAAAGAACTAAGATACAAAAATTGTTATCAAATATTTATTATTCATTATAATTAATTTTCACATATACGTTAATCATATTAGGTAATTTCGTAGCTTTTATTTAAGGAAAGTGCAAAACATTTTTTGGTACGTTATTTATCAATTCGATAGTTAGTTTAATAAAAAGTGTAATATAAGTTAAGATGGACCAACCTATTTTTCTAGGAATAGTATATTTTGTATAGTTATTTATTAAATAATAATTTATAATCATACGGTTCTATGATCGTTCATATCGTTTTATAACAAAATATTTAAATCATCGATAACAAAATTTTCAATCTGAAATCTTTAATAAGTTTATAATTTATAAATGTTCTTGAAAATTCATTGAAAGTTTTAATATTAAAATATTTATGTAATCTTATGGTATATAGTGTTTAATATATATATTTATATTTATTTTATTATTAAATAATATTTTTTACTCATATGGTTTTAAAATCATGTGTATCTTCTTATAATAAAAATGTTAAACCATTGATCATTAATTTTTAACATAATAATTTTAATAGTTTTAGTCATTTATTGTCGTTTTTAAAAATTCAAAATATAACATATACGAAAAAATCTAAATTTTATTTTTATAGCTAATTTGATTGTTTAATTTATTTTAATAATATAAAATTAAACAAAAAATGATGGAGGATATATACATTGTTATCAAATCTTTATTATTAAACTCATTAATTGTCATATATATATTAGTCATTTATGGTAATTCCGTAGGTTTTATTTAAGGAAAGAAAATATCATATCATATCATTATATCATATAGTTTGACCAATTTATGTATCTAACAACATATAAAAATCGAATGTGGACCTACTTATTTTTCAATTGAATGTAATTGACTACCTAATTGAGTGCCACCTATGCATTGGAGCCTCTTTTAATTAATACAAAATTGAGGTTACATCTTTTCAAATGTTCCTCAATTAATATATAAGGGATGTTTCCATATCGCCGCGGAGCAACAGCCGGGTCAAAATTAACAGCAAATCTTAGGAAGGATTGACTTGAAGAGGGTGAACAAGTTCAAACATTGCAAGCCGGAACAAACCACTTTGGCCTCACACTTACTTTCTTCCCAACTTAATATCCACTGCAACACAACCGTATGAAAGGTAAAACATCACTTGGAGAGGAAGTTAGCCTTTATTACAATGTAATTTCTTATAGATTCAGATCAGAACTGATTTCTAGGAAATGCCGATGATGGATTGTTTAGAGCACCCGCAATAGTGTACCAGCAAATGGAGTCCTTAGGATTAATTAACTATTTTCTTTTTTTTGAATAGTTAAGGATCATAATCAGAATTGTTAGTCCAATGATGTTCTCCAATTTGGAGTTCTTAGGAATATAAAAATAATAAACTTTTTTATAAAAGTGAAATTAAAATTTTTATTTATTGCATTATTAAAGATAAAGATACAATATTTATTAACCAACAATCAACAAATTGGTTCTAAATATTTTCAATTAAATCATTTTTCAAACGTTGATGTAAACGCTTATCGCGAACATCATCCCGAATGCCGAGCATATTAGCAATAGTTGTAGGCCTGTCGGTATCCACCGTGAACTTCTAGTGACGTCTCCCTCTTGAAATTCAGATATATCGAATTGAATGTATCCATCTCGTTTATTTTCGACAATCATATTGTGTAGTATGATACATGCTCTCATAATCTTCCCTATCTTTTCTTTGTCCATTGAAAGAGCCGGATTTTGACAATCGCAAATCGAACTTGTAATACTCCAAACGCCCGTTTCACATCTTTTCGGGTTGTTTCTTGAATTCTAGCAAATAACTTTGCTTTAGGACCTTGAGGGTGCGAGATAGATTGGATAAATGTTGACTATTTGGGATATATACCGTCTGTGAGGTAGTAAGTCAACTTATACATGTGTCCGTTGACCACATACTCTAACCTGGGAGCTCGGCCTTGAAAAATGTCATCAAAAATAGGAGACCGATCGAGGACATTAATATCGTTTAAGATACCTGGAGGACCAAAAAAGGTGTGCCATATCCAAAGATTTTGTGAAGCCACAGCCTCTAAGACAATTGTCGGGTTTCCTGATCCACGTGCGTACTGCCCTTTCCAAGCGGTTGGGCAATTCTTCCACTCCTAATGCATACAGTCAATGCTTCCTACCATCCCGGGAAACCCGCGCTTCTCTCCAATATCGAGGAGTCGTTGAAGATCCTCTGGTGTGGGTCTTCGTAGATACTCATCTCCAAATAACAGTATTATTCCTTCAGTGAAATGGTGTAGACACGAAAGTGCCGTGCTTTCTCCAAGTCGAAGATATTCGTCTACCGTGTCAGCCCCAGAACCATAAGCAAGCAGACGAACAGCTGCCATACATTTTTGTAGTGGAGACAGGCCCAACCTCCCGGTTGCTTCTCTTCTTTGTCGAAAGAAAGGAACGTTCTCTGAGAGGGCATGGACAATACGCATGAATAATTCCTTACTCATGCGGAAACGACGTCTGAATAAATGTGTCGAGAATGTCGCTTCTTCGCTGAAATAGTCATTCCATAAACGGTTGTGTCCGGCTTCACGGTTTCGTTCTATGTAAGCACGTTTCCTTTGCTTATAGGTTTGGCCCTCCATAATGTCGTTGTATGTATCTTCGACGATTTCATCGAATAATTCATCCAGTCTTTCTTCGACTTCATCGGATGAAGAGGATGACATTTTTTAGGGATCCTTCCTTTAAAAATAGGTTTTTAGTTGTATATTTTAATTCCAAAGTTTTGTTCCAAAAAAAAAATACGTTTTTAGTTCTATATTTTAGTTCCAAAGTTTTGTTACAAAAAAAATATACTACAAATGATTTAACAAAACTTGAGATCAGATTAACTTTGGAACTAAAATTTCTCAAATATACTTGACAAGTTTAGTGATCAGATTAACTTCAAAGTTTCTCAAATGAATTATATAATTCTCTAGTTTAGTAAGTATATACTACACAAGTTACTGAAGAATATACTACAAATGATTTAGATACTACACAATCTCGGTATATAAAAGAGGAGAACCAGTGTTACCTATAGATAATGTAGTTGTAGTTAAATAGAATCAGAACTTGAGATCGTTGGATAGAAATCCAAGCAAGAGAAGCAACTTGTTGTACTAAAACGAAAATATTACAAGAGAAGCAATTTGTTGTACTGAAACAAGAAGATACAAGTTCTGATGAAGAGGAAGCAAAGCGAAAGAGATACATAGCTAAAGACGTGCAAATGACAACTACTTATAGTACATAGATAGAATCTCGTGACTTGATTCACTTGAGCTAAACAACAAAAGACTTTCACAACACCAAATGCACCCGTGACTTCGTTCACATGACCCTGCAACAACACAAAAGACAAGAGTGAGCGAAGTTTAATAGTAAACAAGTACACAAAACAACAGTCACAACTTAACATACGGTTAACATCAGTTTATAGCATCTCAGACATTAGTTTGAGCTTAAGAGATGTCTCCATCTCAGATAGAGGCTCTTTTTTCCCGAGTAAACGATCAAGCAACTTATGCCTAGCGAGTTTTTCTTTAACTTCCAACACGCCCTGTAACTGTGACAATTCTTCTTCTCTAGCACTCTTCTTCTTCTTGGTAACACCTTTAGCTGCCTTGACCCCGACTGGTCTTTCCTCTGGTTCTCCCACTTCCGCTTGTCTATCAACCTCCGCCTGGACTGGTTTGCGCTTTTGACTCCCACCGTCCTTAGTCACATAGGTGGAGCACCATTTCTGGTCATGCCTCAGCTCCCTCCAGGCATGTTCCATGCTGAACTTGACTCCGTGATCGTTGAAGAAGAACTCTTGGGCAGCTCTCATCACATCATCATCGTTTTGACCACTTCTCTGTGCCCTAAGAGCCGCGTCATAGCTCCCAACAAACTTGCAGACTTGCTCATTTATCCTAGCCCACCTCTGCTTGCACTGCCCAAGCTCTCTAGGTATAGTCCCAGCCAGATAAGGGCTCGCGTTGTAGTATTGAACAATCCTCTTCCAAAAAGCACTAGCTTTTTGCTCATTGCTGACCACATAATCTTTACTTGTGTTAAGCCAAGCCCCAATGAGGATTTGATCCGCTTTCAGTGACCATTTCCTCCTCTCCTTCGAACCGGACTCGGCAGCAGGTTGTGTTGAATCAATTTCAAATGGAGATTGACTATAAAGTAGGTTAACAAAACCAGTGGTGTTATCCATGGTTAGAGAATGGTTGTGTCGCTCTATTAGCAACACAGAGTCTTAAGTAAGCCATTTACATTTTTTTTTTCAATTAAAGCAATTAAAATCTGAGCAGTTAGGAAGATAGGAAGCAAAGAACTAGCATTTATCACCAATCAAATCCGACTAGTTAGTACAATCCTAGCAAGCTAGAGTCTTCAGTTCACTATTTCTAAACGCTAACATTTATAACCGATCAAATCCGAGGAGTTACGACGGTAGAAATCAATTCACCTTCATTAAATGACTAATTGCTTTTATTCAAGTGGGCGTACCTTGTTAGTAATGACATTGGTTCTTTGAGACACTCTCGTTTGAAGCTAATCCTGAAAAGAAAGAGAAAAAATAGTCAACGAACTCACCACGCAGAATATTAAAAAATGAACTACGAAAAGCACAAGGAGATATACTCACCACACAGTAACAAGAACACGGAACCTATTAAAACTAATAGACAGCACCAGCTTCTGCTCACTCTCATTAGCGTAACTCCTGATTTCTGGTTAGATAACTCAAACACACTCTTCTCTAGCAGCATAAGCTTATGCTCACTCGCATTGCCTTGATCCTTAAGCAGCCTAAGTTGTCTCTGCAACTCGCTCATCTCCTCTGTGACCGCAACATCCCACCATTTCCAGATGTGGCAGTCTCCATCATCCACATTCTCGCATGTGAAGTACCTCCTGCCGGGATCTTTATGAGTGGAGGATGTTGCAACAACAGGCTCACCACCACAGTAGCATAGCCTCGGGATTCCATCATCTGCCTCTGGTTGAGGTGGGTACTGAACCGGCTCTGGATTATTGTAGCTACTCTGACCTTCATCCGCATACAACTAAGCTTCTGCTTGAAGAAGGGAGGTAATGTCCATCGAGTCTGATGATGAGAAAGGCTGGCTGTATGAATAATCTTGTCCCATATTCGTTAACCTGCAAGAAAAAAAAAATTAAGAACAGAGCTAAACATAAGAGAGAATGAAAAAAAAAATTAAGAACAGAGCTAAACAAATCCTAACAACACACACACACACATGATCATAAACTTGCAGCTCATCCGAGAGAACAAATTAGGAAGCTTTTTTTTATGTCTCACAGAAAACTGAACTTCTACTTGTAATCCTTAACAACAAACACATAAACTCAATACACTCAAACAGATAGTTGAGTTGTAGCTAGCAAAACTGTGCAAGAAAGAAACGCTAAGGATATTTTTCGAACCAATTAATACAAACTCAAAAAGCCCCAAATCCTTTTGAAGCCCTAATTTCAAACCAGAAGAACCCCAAATCGATGCTAGCAGTATCGTTTTCAAACCGATTAGTACAAACGCAAATCGTTTTCAAACCGATTAGTACAAACGCAAAAAGCCCCAAATCTGAATTGAAACCCTAATTTCAAACGAGAAGAACCCGAAATCGATGAAAGCAGTATCGTTTTCAAACCGTTAAGTACAAACGCAACAAACCCCCAAATTATGTTCGAACCCTAATTTCAAACGAGATCGATTCAACATGCAAACTAATCTATATCGATTAATCTACATCAGAAGGGTGCGATTTACCTTGTTCAGCCAACGGAGACAAATCGCCGTCTTTCGCCGCGGGAATCGCCGTCTTTCGTAGCGGGATTCGCCTTCGCTTCGTCGAGAGCAATCGCCTTTCTTCGTCGGGACTATTTTTTTTTTCTGCTTCGGTCGAGTATAACCAATGTTTTACGCGTAACCAAACCGTAAACCCTTCCATCCATTCAAAACACGCCACGTACCCTAAGGATCAAGTCCTAAAAATCCTTATTAACGTATCAATCCTTACTCCTATTAACCAAACAACTATTATTATAATCCTCCTAACCTATGATTAAACGCTAAGGACCCTGCATGTACCCCCGTTACAGGTGCTCTTATAGATGCTATATCAGTTTAATGGGTTGGCGGTATTTCAATGGTGGCAAGACTTTTCCTTTAAAATTTTAGGAAATGTTCTTTCACAGTTTATTGTTTTCCGGACAGGTCAGGTCAACAAGATTTGGTTTCCTCAAGTTTCTGGTGTTGTTCATGATGCCACATCTTCTAATTTTATGGTAAGTGGCTACTGCAAATCTGAGGAGATCAATAAACCTTTATTGGTTCTTGATATAATGATTGTTTTGCGGAAATATTATGGCGTCGAGGCAAAGAACAATGAAGTTAGAGAAGGTTAAAAGCCGATCAAGATTGGTAATAAAGAAATGCCTAAAACGTGCAGAAGATACTTATTATTTGATTTGCTTATGAGTTCTACCTAGGAGATGCTTGGATCAGTTGTGATCGAAAGACATCACTGAAAGTCGAGGTTTTGAAAAGAACCAATGATTTTGAGGGTGAGGCTTCACAAGAAGATGAGAATGAAGTGAATTATGAAAGCAAATATAGTGAGGACGAAGAAGATAAGAGGAAAGGATCATTCGACCCAAAAAAAGGTTCAAAGATAGTAAACAAGATGGGTCGAGTTCCAAAGAGTCGGGCTCAGAATCTCAGATGAAGATTGAAAAACAAAAAGGCCTTAAACTTGCATTGTGTAGATTTTACCTCCCAAATTTGCCAACGATACTCAAAAGACTTTAGCATGTTAGTTTTTCTTCTGCTGATTTCGTAATTATTTTTGGATTTTGATGGTTTGACTCTTCTAAGCTTTACTGTAAAATAAGTTAAAGCTTCCTATTTCGATTAGTTCCATGGCTTTGGAGGTGATTAGAGGTTTAACTGGGTACAGAGGCTGTTATGGCATTATGGGAACTTGGTGGTTATGTCGCTGTTTATCAAATACACCAGAGTGAAGGAGGTGGACATAACCTTCCCCCCTCCCCAAACTGGATCATTTCATATATTTGAACAGAGCCACATACAATAAAACAGAGTGTGCAGCAGAGCCAAAAAGAACTCAGCACCTTCACCCACGGCATTAACGTGCACAAAAACTTCCACTATACCTCCTACGCTACCGAAGTCATCACAGTTGAACAGATATGTTCCTTTCATCGACAAAAAAAATGAGGTGGACATAACCTTACACTTGAACAAGTTTAAAATAGAAAAAAATTTATAACAAAAATGAAGCAGATCCACATTTGTGTGGTTGAAATTATGGGATGGAAAAACAGCTACTCTAAAATTATTGTATATCAAAAAACGAAACAAACATGATGGTCACAAGGGAAAAAAACATGTTGATCAACCCCAAAACATTTTACCAAGAAACTTATAAACAAATTTTTTAAAGATATCACATTAGTTAACCATCTAATATTTTAAGCTATATTAATAAAAGATTTAACACCATCAATAAAATAAATATCATCGTTCGCGCGGACAAACAACTAGTGTTAATATAAGCATTCGGGGCCAATAATAAAAAATCATCCACTGGGATCAATCAATGACTGAAATCTGGTATAGTCAAATACTTCTAAACTCTTTTATTTTATATTTTTTGCAAAAGTACTTGGAAACTCTTCCTTTCTAAAAAAACAAAAATACTAACAAACTCTTTTAGATCACCATGCATCTGTCAATCTCATGTATCCACTAAATTCCTGCAAATATACTGATGTTGCCTTTACTTATAAACAGTACTTTGATAGCAAAGGTAGTAAATTTCTTTATCATTGATCATCTATATCTTTAATAATGCTAAATACCTAATACTATATATTGTTCAACTCTTGGTGGATGATGGTTGGGACATAACCATTCTCTTCATTTTGTGATACATGTTTCAAGCAGTGGTGTCCAGCCGATTTTGAGATTTTCGGGGCCCTGATAATTAATATTTTTATAAAGTTTATAAATAATATATTTTATCATTTTTGTCAACTCAAAATTTCATTCAGTATTTATTTCACAGCTAATATTTATATGTTATTATACCAAAAATAAAAATACATATACATATATATTATTTTTTAGTGGAGCTCCTATAAAGCATGAAGGCTTCATTCAAAAGTTTAATAAAACGTTGAAGACGCGATCACAAAACAAAACTATCGAACTTTGTTCAAAAAAAATAAAATTTAATAAAACTGTCCGCAGGCTCGGCTCTGGTGGTGTACACACTATTTGGCGTGAACGTAATGGCAGAAAGCATAGAAGTAAATGTTTTAAATCAAATAAATTTGAACATTCATTGAAGTAAATGTAAGAAGAAGAACAAAAAAATGGTGAAAGCAGAGGGGGCAAACCAACAAAATACTGGTTGCTAGGTTAATTTTGCCTATTTTTGTTAGATTTTAACAATGTTTTAGAAAATATATCTTTTCAATTTAACATTTTACCAAAAAAAAAATATTTCTTTTTAGAAAAAATAGTGGGTACAATTGCATAATTTGCATTTGCACCCATACATTCGTCCATACACTAGAGGCTCTACTGCATTTATTACATATTGTACGAGTCTACGAGACACATTTAATTTTCACCATACAATAGATCTTCTATACTATTACTGAATTCTCATTAAGCTCCCAATATATATTTTCAACCGCCCCCGCACTACCTCCAAAGTATATAGACTGTCATCCCACTTACTGAAGGTTTTTTATTTTATGAAGTTAGCTTCTTTTTGAAAAATATCGTTCATAAGATGTTACGCCAGGACATGAGCTACACATCACACATAGCATGCAGATGCGGACGACTGTTTTTGTTCGTCATTTGTCACTCACTTCAAACACCTAAGAGCTTCTCTCTCACAGCACACACAAATGCATGCATTATTACACGTGATCGCCATGCAAATCTCCATTCTCACCTATAAATTAACTTATCAGCTTCACTCTTTACTCAAACCAAAACTCATCATAACAAACAAAGTTAAAAACATACACAAATGGCGAACAAGCTCTTCCTCGTCTCGGCAACTCTCGCCTTTTTCTTCCTTCTCACCAATGCCTCCGTCTACAGGACGGTTGTGGAAGTCGATGAAGATGCCACAAACCCAGCCGGCCCATTTAGGATTCCAAAATGTAGGAAGGAGTTTCAGCAAGCACAACACCTGAAAGCTTGCCAACAATGGCTCCACAAGCAGGCAATGCAGTCCGGTAGTGGTCCTAGCTGGACCCTCGATGGTGAGTTTGATTTTGAAGATGACATGGAGAACCCCCAGGGCCCACAACAGAGGCCGCCACTACTCCAGCAGTGCTGCAACGAGCTCCACCAGGAAGAGCCACTTTGCGTTTGCCCAACCTTGAAAGGAGCATCCAAAGCCGTTAAACAGCAGGTTCGACAACAGGGACAAATGCAGGGACAGCAGGGACAGCAAATGCAGCAAGTAGTGAGCCGTATCTACGAGACCGCTACGCACTTACCTAGAGTTTGCAACATCCCGCAAGTTAGCATTTGTCCCTTCCAGAAGACCACGCCTGGGCCCTACTACTAGGTTCCAAACGAAACCCTCGAGAGTGTATATACCACGGTGATGAATGTGTTTGTTGATGTATGTTAACACTACATAATCATGGTGTGTGTTCCATAAATAATGTACGTTAAAAAGTTTGAGGCTAATGTAATAAGAACTACTCCGTAGACGGTAATAAAAGAGAAGTTTTTTCACTCTTGCTACTTCCTAAAAAGTGATAATTAACGACAGATACGACCCAAAGAAAAACAAATTAATCTTATCCAAAATGAAGCAGTTGTCTAATGAACATGTGATAGACTAAATGTCTAATTAATTAAGCCTTCAAGACCAACGATACTAACAACGACTACGTAGTAATCCGCGCATATGGATGTTAAATATTTTATTAGATAATTTATTATATGGTGCGCTAAGGAATTTGTTGTATAGTTTTTTCTGGGGATGAACATTCATATATCCGTTAGGATTCAGTTAAAATATTCAGATTTTGAAATTTTAGGATTAGAAATTTAAATCAAATCGGATATATACAAATTTCAAATTTTAGCTTGGATTTGGTTCGAATCATTGCGAGTGCGGTTCGGATTTAAGTTTGGATACTAATTCTAATTATGTATATTTTAACAAAAATCCAAATATACTTAATATTAAAATAAAGTAAAACATAAACTTTTGAAAAATGTAAGACTAAATATTTAAATTTACATAAAAACTAGTTCAATTTAAATATTTGGATGGAGAACAAATAAATATTTTCAGTATTTTGAACATTTTATGCTATTTTACATATTTACTTGTGATTATATGGATAATATTTAGATATTTTCATATTTTTGAAAATCTAATAGGTATAAAATTTAAAATAGTAAAAATATTTAAATATATAATTGTTATTTAGATATTTTTGGTATCCAAACTTTTAATTTGGATCAGTTTCGGATCTGATTATGTGGATATTAAACTTTTAGATCCATGTGAGTACTTAATCAGTTTTAGTTTGTGTTTAGTATTGCTTTCAAATCTAGTTCAGTTTGGTTCTTTGGACCTAGATGTTTTACTCAGACTTATTATTTTTCTACAAATATAAAGCAAAATAAAATAAATGTAAAACAAATATTCTCGGTTTATTTAACATACATAATTATTGGACTATAATTTAAAAATACCAATAAAAATAGTTGAGAATCATGTCAATATTGAGTATGTTGCAAAATTGATATATCCTAAAACCAATAACATGTGTTTTCTTATAAACAATTCTTGGTAAATATAATAAAAACACGATACAATCGAGTGAAAAGTATTAGAGTTTCTTGGAAAATAATGTGATCTCTTCACTCAGCACATGAATTCTAATTTTCAATCGATTTCACGAATTTTTTTCTTTTTTTTTTTAATTTTTCTGATGTCTGATTTTTTCTTGCAATCTGATTATGTTTCGTATTTTTGGTATGATATGAAAACTCTGTAAAGAAAAACAATATTTGACATAACTAAAGATCCGACTTTGTGTGTGGTACATTTTACCCCAATTTTCTTAATTTATAATCAATCATAATTATTTATTGCTTTCTTAGTGTGAAAGCATTAAATGACATGCTTCTCTTTTAATATATGAGGGATTTCCTATGTTTTAAAGCATCTTTAGTAAAAAAATAACGTTGAGCGGTAATATAAATATATACAGTTTAAATTAAACTAGAACTTGATACGCGCACCCGCGCGGATGTTTGATTTAACTTGTGTTCAACGTAAACTCATAAACTGCTAGTTTTAAAAACAAATCTCATGCATATTTTTTATGTTTACAAATAGAGTAAAATATATTATTTTACAATATAGATTTTTGATGATAATTTTTTTATTTGTACATAATATTATATTAAAAATTGTAACTTGATACAATTTGATGTAATTGTACTATTCGTACATTAACCTGTTTTTTGTTATTTTATTTTAAAATGAAACAACATGATAATTTTTTTAATTTTTTGCATTAGTTTTCTATGAATTATTATTAATTTTATGATATTTTATTTTCTCAAAAATTGAACGCTAGAAATTTTTATATTTTTGACTAAACTAAATAAGGTAATACTATATTTAAAAACTGTTTTATATAATATATAGTACATATTTTAGTTTGTGTTTTTATTTTCACCACAGAAAAAACAATAACCATTGTAATTAATTAACTAGACTTCAATCCGCGCAGTTGCGCGGGTATTTATTTTTAGTTTAATACATATATATTTATTTTATATCATTAATATTGGTATATATTTTTAATGTTAATCATATATTAAAATAATTATATAACTATTTCAAATACTATAATTTTATATTTTACAAATTGTAATTTAACTAATTGTTACAAACCATCACATTAATTTGTCACATTTATTATATATATTTATATTTTATTGCTAAAAAAATTAATATATGTCTGAAATAACATATTTGAATAATGTTTTGTAGTTAGCATATGCTAATTTCTTATCCGCGCTTCAAAGTGATGTATTATCTTTTAGAAAGTTTTATATTTATTCATTTTAAATAATATATTAATATTATGTATATAAAATTTTGAGATATGTTTATTTTTTTGGATGTATTATATAGTTTACTAATATTAACTCCTTCTACTAACATGTCATAATTTTGTATAATAAAGGTTTTAGTTTTATAAATATAATATATATTAACTTATCATTTTATATAACTTATCATACTTAGTTAAATATAGTAATTTTCTTTTAATATGATTAATAATATAGATTACTTTATGTGACTATAAGGAAATGATTTGTGAGAGAAACCGACATATTGTAGGTAAATATTTTTTAATATTTTTAAGATGATTAAATAGTAAAATAAATATAAAATGATTAAACTGTACCAAATAAGAAAAGATCTAAATATCATTAAAATGAGGAAAATATATCTGAGAACATTAAAAAGATATGGTTATAGTAGTATATATATAAAAATACATTTAAGAGATTTTCTAGGGATAGTCTATTTTTTAAAAAATATCACATCAAAAGAAGTTGTAACTTCTATTTTAGTATTATGTATTTAAATTGATATTTAATGCAGTGGCAGAATCTGTAAATAAAAAATACAAAAAATAATTATTTTATTATAAATAGAATAACTAAATGTGTAAATAAAAAAAATATTTAATCTGATATGTTACCAAACAATTTTCATTTGTTATATTATCTATGTTTTTAAACAGTACTAACGAATAGGCGGATAATCTAGCACGTAATGTCAGGAAACAAACGTCTTTCGTCGTTCACATGGATCAATATCTACCGGTGTAGTTTACAGAGTCAATATGAGTCTGTAATGTTGTTGATAAAAAAATAAAAAAATAAACAGTACTAAAGAGTACTTAGCATATGAATAGAAAAAAATCACTTAACAAATATAGTATGATTTTTGATTAAAAACAAAACAAAAACAAAAACAAATATAGTATGATTAATGTAATATTGTTTATCTAATGCTTGTCTATTCAAGATTTTAGAACATTAATATGTTTTTGTCCACACATAGACAAAACAGACAACACTTAAGGTTAATACACGTTATATACAGATTAAGCACCAACATCAAGTCAAGTAATGACCACGTTTAGGTATCAACATAACTTTTTCTCTCTTGTTTTCTGGATTCGGAGTAGAAAATCTCATCCAAGACTCAAACGATTATCCAACGGCCTGTTGTTAACTTGACGGTGTGCAGTTCCAATCTCACATGCATTCACTCTTGCTGCGAATCTAAGGGAGCACAGAGACTCACCAGTTGAGGAAGGTTCCGGTGTGATGTTAACAAACATTAGCGTCTTCGAGTCTCCACCTAAGCATGGCTGATAACAGAATTCGACAAAATATCATTTCTGTTCGAACATATGATAAGATGGTGAAATGATCATATAATTTTGTTTCTTTACCTGAAGAAGATAAGTGAGCTTCGAGTTTCTGAAGGGTACGTGATCTTCTTTCTTGGCTAAGGCGAATATGACATCACCTAGAGAGGATAAACTCTTGTTGATTGCCTGCGTTAGATTGAAAAGAAATCATTATTCATGAGGTGTCTCTAAAGAATGTATTGTTTTAGTTATTTTCTTGAGACATTACTTGAGTTTCTTTAAGTCTATCACCGGTTGATCCGCTCTTAGATAAACGCTCACTACCGGCAAGATCAATCAAGTTCAAGACACCTTGTACTTGTTGTTCTGTGCTCTGTAAGAAAAACAAACAGCTTTGGTTTAGGTGAAACCAAAAACAATACTTTTAAATCATATTGTTCCAGTAAGAAACTCAATTAGTACCTCGTTAAAACCAGTGATTCTTAATGTGAAGACGAAATGGCTTCTAGATGATTGCTCATTCATCGCAGTTTTCCCTACAGACCTGTACAAAATTGTAAAGAAACAGTTTGCATCATTAGCAGCTTCTCTCAAAGATGAACAATTCTTCAAAACAGATACTTGCCTGTTCCGAGCTGCATGATCCAAGAGGAAAGAAACCTCTCTGCTGCTTCTAACATCAACAACAGTAAGCTCCACAACATGTGTGTTCCCACTAGCATCATGTTTGATTGCATACTTCTGAGGAGAAACGCCATTGTCTGCTCTCACAGCTTCCTTGTTTGTTGACAAGAGATCTCTAATTGTTTCGTTGTATATTTCCAACATAGACACCTATCATATAAACACATAACAGAATCAATATGTACACTATCTATCTCTAAGTCTCTAGGAGATTTGTTACCTGCAACTCATACTTCCAACCCTGTGATCGAAGAGACTGCCTCGTTTGAAATATTTGCTCCAAACATCGAGGAATCAGTCCTTTTTCCTCAGGGTTCCCTGGCCTGCCCATCATTGTATATGTTTTTCCAGATCCCGTTTGTCCATATGCGAAAATGCAAACCTGAAAATGTTTTAATATCAGCCTCAGTCCAAGAATATACAGTGAAACATAGCATTATAATTATTATTATTATTCTGTAGCTTGATTAACTGGTTAGACAATGTATGAAAATGAGCAGATAGAGAATGTATAAGTACCTTGTAACCATCAAGAGCACTCTGAACAAGCTGAGAAATCTCTACAAAGATATCTTCTTGTGATGCATTCGGTACAAAAACCTTATCAAATGTGAAGCAATGCTTTTGCCCTGTCCATAGCAGAACATCAAATGAGTCTCTTTCTTCTTTTGTTATTTCAAGAATCCAAATTTTATCATACCATTTTGCATCAAGTCAATGCCACGACCAAGTGCTTCCAGAGATGTAGGGTAGGAAATGGTTTTGGCCTCCTCACTAGAATTCTCACCCGATAATAGAGGTCTAACCCTACAGAATACGCGTATGTTTCCCTTCAGCTCCTGCAACATTTAAAATGTTTCAGAATCAGCCAAGTTAACTCAACATTTCACACACAAGGGAAATGTACAAACATTTTAACCTGTATGGTATTGTGCAACTTCTTCCGTAGCTTTTCTCCTTCGATGAGTTTAAGTTCAGCTTTTTCTAAGCGAGCTTTCAGCTCGAGAATGCTTTCCTTTTGCTCTTCAAACTCGTTCATTTTCTCAAAGGTAGACAAATCCGCCACCTAACCAAAATGAACAAATATAAAATAAGAATTGAAAACATTTTCATATAAATATTCATTTAAATGTGTTGAACTCAAGAATGTGATGAGACCTGCAGTTTCCTCTCAGAAGCTGCTAACTGATCCTGCAACTCTTGTAGCTCCTTATTTTGAGAAGAACACTTACTCTGGAGAAACAAGATTACATTAGTCATTTAGATTATTTTTAGAGCATACAGAAGTGCATTCAAGGATGAAAACAAACCTCAAGCTCGTTTATGGTTCCTTTGAAGTCATTTTGCTTGGTTGCTTCAGCTTGCAGATTTTTAACTTCTGTAATATGGCGGTCACGGTCATCCTTGACCTGCTGAATCTCCACCTTGAGACTTACAATTTCATTCACCAGTTCATCTTTTTGCTTCATGATATCTTCTTGAGACACCTTGGAGGCAGCAAGCTGATCTTGCAGTGCTTTGAATTGACCCTTTAAGTTGCCAATATTTTCTACAATGCCAGTCCGTTCTTTCTCTCCTCGCTTTATAGTTTCATGGGCTTCATCAAGATCACCTTGGATCTTGCTATTGTAGAGTTGCAAGCTTGAGTTATACTCTTGCAAGAGTTTGTACATGTCATTCACAGCTTGAATCTGAAACACAGAAGGGAAAAACATTCAGTGTCAGCTATAACAAACCATTTCTCAATTCGAAACTTTCAGAGATTCCTCACCCTTTGGTTAGCTGTTTGAAGGTCTCCTTGCGTTTTCCCCAGCTCTTCTGTGAGAGCAGCTTGCAACTTTTCAACAGCAAGTCTTGCTTCTTTCTCTTTTTCAAGCGAACCAGTTGCAGCCTTAACCAGAATAAAACCAACTTAGAAAACCACAAAAGATGAACTTTTAACCAGAATCTAGACATTTCTTACCAATTTCTCAGCTTGTTCTTTGGCAAGTTGCACCTGAACAGAAGAAAAATTCTTCCTCAGCTCATGGATAACCAAGTTCAGCTCCACTTCCTTCTCTTTCAAACTAACCTCTGCAAGCAAATGCATACACGTTAAGTTTTCTTTTTTTTTTGTTAAATCCCAAATGTCCATAATAAGAACCAGCTCTGCAACACACCCAAGTCTGCACAATGCTTCTCGTTCAACTCCATAGCGTTCTTCAACTTCTCTTGCTCAAACGCATAGTCTAACTCGAGTTCTTGAAACCATCGAATGCAAAGCCTAAGCCTTTTCACATAGTCCATAGTATTCTCGCATCTCTCCTGCAAAACCAAGCATAACACTTATAGATTAAGCAACTAAGACTGAACTACAAACCCTTTTGATAATTGATAGATAGACTTGTTTTAGTAAAATTGCATGAAACTGAGAGATCTAAAAAAGAGAGAGAGACCTTATAGTTGTACTTGCTCTTGTACTTGATTCGCTCATGAAGAAGAGCGTCAACGTCTTCTCTGGTGAACTCAACGGGACCATACTCAGATCCTTCAGTGCTCGTCAGATCTCTAGCTCCGGGAAACGATTGCCGGATTCTTCCACCGTTTGTCATCTCCCCCACCATTTTTATTTTATTTTATTCAGTGATTTTTGAGCTGAACAACAAACACTATCAGTGAGTAAAAAGATATAATAAAGACTGAAACTTTAGGTGAATGAAAAAACAAATTCCAGATTTTTAGAGTTTAATCAGAGAAGAACATGCAGACAGAGATTAGAAAGGAAAGAGAAAGACCTTTTGTTGTATTAATGGGTTAAGCTTTAAGTTGTCGTAAGTCACCGTTCTGTTGTTCCCCCGTCGCTCTCGCCGGTGGCTACTTCTATTTCTGTTGTTGTTTGGAGAGAGAGTGTGTGTGTGATGAATGTGGGGCCGTTGATTGGATCTTAATTCACCGAGCTTATGCGATCACATCCGTTGCTTTATTTATTGCTTTTTAACCTTTTTCACCAAATAAATATTGAATACTGTATTTTAAATGGCAAATCTCCAAAATAACACATTTCTAAGTTTATATCACAAAAATAGCACTCAAAAATTAAAATGACCAAAATAGCATTTTATCTTTTGAAAAATTTAAATTTTTTTATTTTTCAAAATTTGAAATCTTATCCCCAAAACCTCACTTCTCAACTCTAAACCCTAAAACTTAAACTCTAAACCCTAAACCCTAAATTATAAACCCTAAACCCCATCCTTTGAGTGCTATTTTTGTGACTTTTGGCCTTGAGTGCTAGTTTGGGAACAAAAACTTGATTTAGTGCTATTTTGATCTTTTTCTTTATTTTAAATCTTAGAGAAAATTAAAATTGATTTTGTTTTTATTTTTTGTCAACTTGTCTCTTCGAAAAACTCGGAAAAGGTGAAACGGATCCATTGTATTTGTATGTTTTTCCTTATTCCCAAGTGTTTTTTTTTCTTTGATCAAATATAAACCATTTCCCAAGTGTTATATTCCAGTTTTTAAGAGTCTTTTTCTATGAAAATCTGCTAGTTTAAAAAAATAAAGGTTGGTATTGATGAATTCAATGTATAGATTAACTCTAACGTTATATCTTGAAATTCAGCTGCAACAAAATAGCTCTTGAAATTTTAGATTTGAATAGATAATGCACTTGTTACTTCATGTATAACGTGTGTAGGTAACAACTAAATGTATATTTTCGGTTCATTGGATGAAAGAATCTAACGTTTCTTGAGCTATATATTTTATCATGTACGTAGTAGTTGGAAAAGTTGTATAGTTATGTTATACAGTACGTACAACAAGATAGTCGTCCTTGTTATTTTATATAGCATATTCTTTTATAAGAAAAAGTTTGATATTTTCATTGGTTAATACAACTACTGCAACAGGAAAATTCAAAAGAGCGAAACATGAATGTGACATCAGTAATATAAACGTTAATAGTAACGATTATGAAGAAAAGCTAACAGCATGTGTCGGTAAAATACTATTCGTCGGCAACATGGCGTTTCAACCGGCAGATTCTTTTTAGAAAAGTTCGTTTTTTTTTTTAACTTGAATGACCCTTTTCTTTGATCCAAAACTACATGGCTCATGGGTCTATTGTCATGGGAGTTGATTATAGAAATTTTTATGTTTTAAGACACATTTTCACTTTCAATTTACACAATCAAACACATGTTGCTGGAGGCACACTTTCTCTGTGGTGATTGTCTCTTATACTCCCAATATTGTTTCTTCTTAACATTCTTTCTTTCGTAGCTAACTTTTTTTTTAAAATAAAACAACAATATATCCAATTGGACACACATCTCAATTAAAGAAATATAATAAAATTCAAAATACAATTAATCCATTATCTCTCATATTTTTGAGACAAAAAATTGAAATCACTTTCATAGTTTCTCAAAACCTAATTGCAACGATCCCCTTTCATCATCTATCCCCGAACCTCGTCCAGCTTCGAGAAACCATGGTGAAATCGAAGTCGAAGAAGAAAGGGAACCTCAATAGTCAACCTTCTTCACCGCAGATCGACAACAGAGGTTTATATTTTGAATTCTTTAACTCTTTTTGACTTTAAAGAGTTTTCGAAATCCCTAACTTTTTATGTTTTTCTTGTTTGTGTTGTAATTTTCCAATTGGATCGAAATTTCTGAGATTTTGTGGATGGGAGAGATAATGAGCAGATCTGAGAGCTCCAGTGTGGAGAGGGCAACGTGACGGCGAGCATGTCCAAGCTCCGTTGTGGAGAGGATGACATGACGGCCAGCAGATCTGAGCTCCGGTGCGGAGAAACGCGGCGACGAACAGGTCATGCCTCTATTGTGGAAAAGAAGACGACAAGCTCTCGTGGTGTGAAGGTTAGCTTCATTTCTTTTTCAACAAAGAGCTCAATTTTGAC
The DNA here is from genome assembly GCF_020379485.1 of Brassica napus. Lineage (NCBI taxonomy): Eukaryota > Viridiplantae > Streptophyta > Magnoliopsida > Brassicales > Brassicaceae > Brassica > Brassica napus. Next base: position 9,470,017 of record NC_063434.1, read on the forward strand.
ATTTACATATTCTAATTTCACTTCCTTTCTTTATCAGAATCTTTCTGAGATTTAAATGTTGAACACTTCTTCTTTGTATCAGAGATCTGAGAAGTAAAAGTCTCTGATTTTAATTAAAACAATTCTTTATTTATCTTTGTTATGGTCTTCCACAACTAGTGCTCTGAATCGATAATTTGATTATATGACTAGATGGATTTTTGGATAAAACTTGACATGACCACAGCAAGAATTCATGGATAATGCAGCAAGATATACTTGACATGACCACAGCAAGAATTCATGGATAATGCAGCAAGATATTTTAACTACATGACCACATCAAGAGTCTATGACGTAGTTCACAACAACAACGTCCTAAACATCAATCTTGTTTCCACCCATTAAGAGTCTATGGATGATGCAGCTCAACACCTCCTATCCAGACTCCAAAACGTGGTTTATCTACTTTCACTTGGTCTTGTATTTCATATCTATGTCAACATATGTAATTACTATAGACCAAACTTGGGGAAAGTATGGATATGAACGTTTTAGTGTATGTGTCCAGCTTTGATGTCTATATCCACATATAGTTTATAACTCTATTATCTAAGTGTCCATATCCACATTTTTATAGATGATTGAGAATATAAGAATGTTATCAACGAAAACACATCCATGAAACTTCTTAAAAGATTTTTTATATTTTTGTATCTATCCATGTCCACATCTTTTTTTTCATGTATTTTTCTTACTTGTCCACAATTTTCCGTCCATAGTTTTTATGTCCATACATTTTTTTATATAATTGTTAATATATATAAAATATATATATATATGAATATGGATGTTAAAATATAGAGAAAAACAAATTACAATTTACTGTGATGATTATATTTTCTTCAAATATCTTAAACTTTGATAAAAAACAAACAATAAGAACTTTGCTGTAAAATAAAACAATGAAAAAAAACTGAAAAAGAACAAATAAAAACAAATAAAATATTAATGTCGGAAGGTAAGTCCTAACTAAAAAAAGAAACTAACTATTCTGCCTACAAACTAAACTGAATAAAAACAAATATATTTTTCTTTGTACTTTCGTTGGACAAAGGGGCATTTATGTCCAACATCTCCCTTGGATTCCTTGAAAGTGTGCCTCCAGCAGATTGTGTTCTAAAGTGTCAAAAAAGATAAAAAAGTGTCCTAAAGAGTAATGCACTCTTGATTATAAGGGACACCTTTTGACATTCTATTACACATAAAAACACTTTTTACATGTGATCTACTTTTTCTATGTCCATGTATTGTTGTGGACTAACGACAGATTGTGGATAATTTTGTCTTTAATAAACACGACACTTGTAAATACTCATGTAATATGTGAATTGGTGATTTGTTGACGTATAATGCGTGGTTGGGTGATTTATGGACGGATCATGTGTAAATGAGTGATGAGTAATGTGTAGATATACGATGTTAGCGGGTTTATAATAGATAATATGGACAAACTCTATGTTTTGATTCCATAAAACTATACAACAATACGTGGACATGGACTTATGTTACTAAAACGATGCTACAAAACGTGAATTGTAATCAAAAACCCTCACCAAAAAAAAAAGATTGTGTCCATACCTAACTTCTTTGATAAATTATATGCAATTAAACTTCAATCAAGATAAGAAATAGATGATACTGTGAGTATGAGCAGAGAGAAAATCAAAAAGCGTTTACCTTCTGTCGGAGAGTAATAGATCTTGCATGTCATAGATTTTTGATCTAAGGGATATGCGCTTTGTCATGATGTGGATGGATGCAAATTTGATTAGATTTGAATTTAGATCCCGGGATGATGAATGGAATCAAATGAATATTGTTCATGTTTCCATAACTAGTTTATAATTCTGTTAAAATGTTCATATCCACAACTAATTTATAATTATGTTATCCACGATTTAGTGTTCATGCTCACAGTTAATTTTGTTTACACAGTAATATATATATATATATATATATATATATATATATATATATAATATATATATGAAAATAGATCTTAAAAATAAATAATTTTATTTGTAGTTTATTATGACAATTATTTTTGTGTAATATATTTTAGAATTTGAGATAAAAATGAATGAAAACATAAAGTAAAATAAAAATAATAATAAAATGAAATAAGAAGAAGAAAAAGATTTTCTTTAGTTTATGATCATATGAATCTTTTTGACAAAAAAAAATATGTCTCAAATGATAAATGTGTTGTACTATAATTAGAATGAGGTAAAATATCTATATGTAAAAAATTCTTGTTATGGGCCAAATTGTTCTGTTACAGAATTTTATTATGTATCCATTCCGTCTCAGATGCTCGCAATGTGTCCACACAATTTCATGTGAAATCAACGAAAAGAAAAAGCAAAGCTGTTTTAGATTCTGTAATGAACCCGTGAGGTGGAACTTTCTCACAATAAATTCAGTTTACATGTAAAACTCGATATTGACATTTAAATAAATAAGTAAAAAATTGTGAAGTCATCCCATATTTACCATTTTGAAAATTACAGCCAAATCACAGTACTAACAGTTTTGTCAATCGAGGGTGACAAATATCAAAGTGGCAACCAAGGAATCTTAGGAGAGTTGGATAAAATATTGATGTTGGTTTAGGTTGCAAAGTCTACTTTTCTGATACTAAACACCCAGGCATTAAGAGTTTGATCCTAAAAGACGAGTACGTCTTACATAGCTTGGCAAAATCAAGCAGGCATAATGAGTTTTGATTCTTCTTCACGAACTGGACAAAAAGTTTATCTATCATTTAGAACTAAAACCAATAATATATGAAAATTATAAATCTTCACGCTTTCTTTGTATACAATCTCCAAATTATATCTATATAACTTCTTCCGTTTCATATCAAGTGTCGTTGTAGAGAATTTTTTTTCATTACAAAATAAGTGTCATTTCGACTTTTAATGCAAAATTTATTAATTTTAATTAACAATTTATGTTTGTTATTGGTTGAAATATGGTTTGGTGTATAGGTAATTGTGTTTTTATATAGAAAATATACAAAATTAATGGTTTCCTTGCTCTGTGTGCACAAATCCAAAACGACGCTCAATATGAAACAGAGGGAGTATTAAAACTGAAGTACAAATAGAACTAATCTTTTTTCCAACAAATTATTACATTAATTATCATTTTATTTTCACTCAATTTAACAACTTCATTAATTATATTACCTTAACAATACATTACATCATTAATTATATTACAATAATAATAATATTACAGATTTTTATTTATTAGTTAATCAATATTAACTTTGTACCAATTATAAAAATCAAAATGTAAAATAAACGGATTTTGCATATGGTTAAAATTTTAGTTTAGCATGTTTTTTTTATCCTAGTTTCAATCAGTAAAAACTACGTAGCCAAACACATAATTTAAAGACATAGTTTTTTTTAACGCGTAATCATTCATTCCATTATAGAGTTTTTGACCAAACTGGTCTTACATAAACAAGACCTGCAGAAACGCACCAGTACGAAAAAGTACAAAGAAGGAAAAACTGTTAGTAATAAAAATAGATCGATACCAATAGGCACCATTCAAATTGGAGAAACTAATAAACCTCAAACTTCCATAGTTCAGAGATCTTAGTCAAGGTGAAAACCAGCTGAATTGAAAACCACCAGAGTGTTAGATTACCATTTTCACTCTTTCCAATCAACCAATGGTTAGGGAACTCTGCAAGTCTCGTTAAAAAGCTTCCAATCTACTGAAGCTACGAGAACCGAGAATCTCTCTATCAACGCAACACTGCTATAACCCAAGAATGGGTTGCTTTTCGCATGCAAGAGCTACAGACTCAAGGACAAACCAATCATGACAACTCAAACTCTAAAGTATATGAGTTGACAAAATAAAATAACGAGAACACTAGAGACTGAAAACACAATCAGATCAAGAGAAAACCAAACCGTCCTGATTGCAATAAAAACCGTCGATGTAGAGCCATCTCCATATCCAAAAAAGATATGCTATTGGACTGTGAATGGGCTCTTCACGTGCGACTTCACAACCTGACAATACCAAAAGAAGCACCACTTCTCCAGTGGCCGAACCACCGATGAGAATGAGCTCTCCACAAGTCTTTGATATGACTACACATCATGAACATAACAACAGAAGCCCCACCAACATGATCCTTTCAGTACAACCGGAACTGGATCCATCATCTTCAGGGGAGGAAATGAGAGGCCATACATCCCGCACGAGATCAGACCAACACACAAGACGCCAGAGCCTCACACCAATCGAAATAACCACCTCCAAAACAGATGAAGGGAAACTTGTAGCACAGACTAACAACAAAACCCAACAGCACCCGATACAAAGTAGAAACCTTTGTCGGAAGGTTATACCGCAACCATAACAAACAGAAACTATATCTCCTTAATCCAGCATCGTTGAAGACCAAACACCTAAGAACAAATTAAACTTGAAAAGGATAAGAGGAGACCCTCTCACAGCACCGGCAAGGAGTGCCGGACCGGAGAAAACCTCAGATCTGAGGAGAAAGTTGAAAATGGTACTCTAGAGGGGGAGAGGAAAAATCGCCGCCAGAGAATTTAGGTTTTTATTTTTAGATTAAAGACATAGTTTACGCGAACAAAATAATAATTTAAATCAAAATAATTAAAACGTATTATATATATTGTCACTTAATTTTTCACATCGTATAATTATTTTACTAAATAGAAAATTCTTTCTATTTCACTTAATTTAGGTAAACATAATAAAATAGTTTTTTTATTTGTTTATAGAATCAGTTAGGCATGGACAATTCGGATACCTATTCAGATACGGATTGCTTCTTTCAGGCATCAGATTTTTTTTGGTTTTTGAAATTAGGTCCCGTTTGGATATTATAAATTTATGTGTTGGTTTTGAGTTGGGTCCTTCTGAATTTATATGATTCGCTTCTGAAACGGATTCGGAATATTTATACCAAAAATAACTATATTATTCGATTTAGTTCAGATTTTTTTAATACAATTAGTTATATAGTGATACATCTAAAATATATAACACTAAACATGAAAAATAAATATCAATTTATAAAAATGCAAAAAACAATACCTGCGCGAGTTCTTAAACTAAAACCAAAGAATCCTTAGTCAGAGAAACACATTATAAATCGTCAAAACCTTAGGAAAAGTACAAACCAAATTGTACTTTTTTATATCATATGTTTTTTTTTCAACAAATCTCCATTCTATAAAAAGAGCTTTTATATCACCATGACTTACTTATCTCGACTCTTGTACATGCATGTATTAAGTTTAGGATGAGAGCTTTGATATCATGAATAAGCTTGTTACAGAATGTATATTATGCAATCATATCGTGATACGTCGATTTGAGGATGAAATATTTTGGATCAGCACATATTGTGAGATCTCAATTTTTTTTATAAAATGTAGAAGAGCTATAGATGTAAGGAGTATTAAGCTTTCAAATAAGCTCTTTTTTATTTTAATTTCAGTCTCTTGACAGAGCACCAAAAAATGTTGTAAAAAGATGTTCTTTGATTTTTTGAATGAATTTTACATTAACTCAAAATTGTATCTTTTGTAATTTTAAAGATCAATTTGAGAATTTTATTCTATTTTAAATGTGCTGGTTCTCTTACAAAAAGATGCATGCACAAGATTATTTGATTTTGTATATAAATTCATGATTAACGACAATTAGAATAATCATTAATTACCTATTGACATATCCCTTATATATTAATTGAGGAACATTTGAAAAAATGTAACCTCAATTTTGTATTAATTAAAAGAGACCCCAATGCATAGGTGGCACTCAATTAGGTAGTCAATTACATTCAATTGAAAAATAAGTAGGTCCACATTCGATTTTTATATGTTGTTAGATACATAAGTTGGTCAAACTATATGATATAATGATATGATATGATATTTTCTTTCCTTAAATAAAACCTACGGAATTACCATAAATGACTAATATATATATGACAATTAATGAGTTTAATAATAAAGATTTGATAACAATGTATATCTCCTCCATCATTTTTTATTTAATTTTATATTATTAAAATAAATTAAACAATCAAATTAGCTATAGAAATAAAATTTAGATTTTTTCGTATATGTTATATTTTGAATTTTTAAAAACGACAATAAATGACTAAAACTATTAAAATTATTATGTTAAAAATTAATGATCAATGGTTTAACATTTTTATTATAAGAAGATACACATGATTTTAAAACCATATGAGTTAAAAATATTATTTAATAATAAAATAAATATATATATATATATATATTAAACACTATATACCATAAGATTACATAAATATTTTAATATTAAAACTTTCAATGAATTTTCAAGAACATTTATAAATTATAAACTTATTAAAAATTTCAGATTGAAAATTTTGTTATCGATGATTTAAATATTTTGTTATAAAACGATATGAACGATCATAGAACCGTATGATTATAAATTCTTATTTAATAAATAACTATACAAAATATACTATTCCTAGAAAAATAAGTTGGTCCATCTTAACTTATATTACACTTTTTATTAAACTAACTATCGAATTGATAAATAACGTACCAAAAAATGTTTTGCACTTTCCTTAAATAAAAGCTACGAAATTACCTAAGATGATTAACGTATATGTGAAAATTAATTATAATGAATAATAAATATTTGATAACAATTTTTGTATCTTAGTTCTTTTTTTAATTTTATATTATTAAAATATATTTAAAAATCACATTAAATATATAATAAAAACATTTATATTTTTCTTATATGTTATATTTTGAATTTTTCAAAACGTCTATAAATTATTAGAAATTTGAAAATCTCCATTCTGAAAATTTTGTGATCAATAGATTATTTTTTTGTCATAATAAGTTACAAATGATCATAAAATTGTATTAATATGAACTTTTATTTAATATTATAAGAAGATACACATTATTTTAAAACCATATGAGTAAAAAATATCATTTAATAATAAAACATATATATTTATATATATATATATATATATATATTATACTATATACCATAAGATTACATAAATATTTTAATATTAAAACTTTCAATGAATTTTCAAAAACATTTATAAATTATAAACTTATTAAAGATTTCACATTGAAAATTTTGTTATCGATGATTTAAATATTCAGTTATAAAATGATATGAATGATCATAGAACTGTATGATTATAAATTCTCATTTAATAAATGACTATATAAAATATACTATTCTTAGAAAAATAGGTTGGTTCATCTTGACTTACATTATATTTTTTATTAAACTAACTATCGAATTGATAAATAATCTACCAAAAGTTTTTTTGCACTTTCCTTAATTAGAAGCTACGAAATTACCTAATATGATTAACGTATATATGAAAATTAATTATTATGAATAATAAATATTTGATAACAATTTTGGTATCTTAGTTCTTTTTTTAATTTTATATTATTGAAAGATATTAAAAATCACATTAAATATATAATAAAAACATTTATATTTTTTCTTATATGTTATATTTGAATTTTTCAAAATGTCTATATATTATTAGAAATTTGAATATTCCCACTCTGAAAATTTTGTGATCAATAGATTATTTTTTTGTTATAATAAGTTACAAATGATCATAAAATATAACGCATATGAATTTTTATTTAATAAATATTCAAATTAAATAATATATATATATATAAACACTAATGATTTAAAGCAACAAGATTGGCTGATCAATTTAGTCGTCCAGTTGAAATCTTTCAAAAGTATGTGAAAGACTAAAGTCAAAGTAAATATGTATATAGAATAGTAGTTATATTTTACTAACCAAATACCGAAAAAAACCAAACCGAACCGAAATCAACCCGATATCCGGATTAATCCAAATGAAGCCAAACTATTGTTTCATTCTCCAAAATATAATAAAAATAATAACTTAATCCCGCGCAAGGCGCGGGTCTTATCCTAGTCATATAGTAATACGAAAGACCAGACATACATTGGAACTAACAAATTAAATTCATATTTGGGATCAATACATAATATTTGGTTCACAAAATTGCACCCCAAATTATTTCAAGTAGATATTTGTGCACCCCATAACTATTACCTCCAATACAACTTCCATTAAACACCAGGCACCAGCAGCGAGAATATCGTCCAAATCATAGTATTGACCTTTATTGTCTTTTCCACTGTTTTTTTACAGAGTAGATGGCCTACTTATAATAAAAACAAATGCATCAACGTGGAGATTCTTGTTTCTTCTTTCCCGATCTGAAGAGTATTGTGGAAGCTTATAGAAGTCGCCGTCGCGTAATGTATACCATAGAACTTCTTTATACAAGTGATAAGTTTCATTCTTTTCCATTTAGCAATAATGGAGATGGAGTTATGAAGGATGATCTCCTCATGCAAGAAGCCAAGAAGTTCTCTGTTTCGCTCATGTAAGTTCTTTTCTGACAACGTGTATTTAAATTAGTATTCACTCAGTTACTTCCATATATCGACTTTTGCAAATCTGAGAAGTGAGTTTAAGTCAATTCATTCATAAAGCTTTTTATACCAGTGTGTCGGAATAGACTAGTCATGAATGGATGCAGTTTTCTTTTTGGCTTTCGATTATTCTAAAGTTTAACGGGTGATTAAATGATTTTTTGATCAAAGAAAACCAAAAACTCAAAATCTACAAAACATTGAAGGTCTAGTCTAACTACACTGATAGATCATATAACTATTAAACTATACCGATAGATCAAACCTCGCTACTACACCTCCAGATGGTTCACTACGTGATATTAATTTTAACAACATCTAATTTAATTTTCTAAAAAATGTTCTAAATTTTTTTAGTGATTTAGTTTCTTGTTAGAATTTTTAGTTTAATAGATTCTTATTTTAAAAGAATAATATTATAAGAATCAACAAAGTTTAGTCTCATCTTCTCAGTCGTTTTCCAATTACCGATACAAGAGACTTTGTTTCTAATATGCCTCTTCGAAATGATGCTTAATTCGGTCAATCTCGTAATATTCGGATAAAGATCGATGGGCCAATTTCGGAGCGGATCGATGTAGATCAAGTTCGACCGTATGGACCAGGGTCTGATACCATATTAAATTAGATGGATTTCCAACATAAAACTAATTAAAGATAAATGGATTAATGTATCTATCTTATATACTAGTTAATGTCATTTATAATTTCCAGTGTGGGAGACTTTGCCTCTAATACTATCACCTTAAAAATATTTAACGACAACGTCCAGTTCAATTTGTCAAACACCCTTTTGAAATCAGTTTTTTTCCCTTTCTTTTACTTTTTTTGCTTTGAAATCAAATGTAACGATCTTATACTCCCTCTATTTCAAAATAATACATATTTTAAAATTTTAAACATATCAATAAATATATATTAACTGCATATTTTTGTAATTTTATATTTCTAAAACAATAAGATATTAAGAAATGCAACTGGTGTTTTTGAAGTCTACAATTTTTCATTACTAGTTGATAAAAACTGCATTGAAATTATAGAAAAAATGTATCTTTTTTAAAAAACAATTTAATACAAGCATTTTTTGGAACGGATGGAGTATTTGTTAATAACATTGTAAAATCTCAACTTTCATTTTTGAAATAGTATTTACAATTTAGTAAAGAAAAATGCTTTAAACCAATATTTATATTCTTAAAGATTCTCACGTTAGCCTTTAAATTTAAGAATCAAAACTAAATCTTGATCTATGCACCAGTGCGATTTGTTATTTATATTTTTTATAAATAAATATTTATTTTGTATATATAATAATATCTAATTTTAAAATCTATACATATTAAATAATTTGACATCTCCAGACATTATAATTTTATATTTTAAATCGAGTAATTTTATTTTTGACCCATGATTCCTCATTGATTATCCGTATGGAAAGACTTAAATAGATATTCTGGTTTGGATTTTTATATTTTATTTGTTTAGAAAGACTATAAAAACGATTGGGGTACAAAATAACTAAATTAATACATAGGTATGAATATATTAATTTGTGTAATTCGTTTGGATTTCATACTAAAAAGGAGATAAATTGGTGTGGTTATATCAAAAGAAGCTCTATGTTAGAGTTATGTACATCAATGATAGTATACTGAATATTTAAAATTGAGGAATACGTAATATTCGTATGATAGCAATGACACATTGATTTTCTTAAGTAATTGTTGTCATGATTATTTTTGTTAAAATTAGATTTAGGAAAATACATTAATTAAATAGAAAAAGACAAATAATCCTAAAAGGTAGGTTATTAATTATTTAAGTGGCATTAATTAAACTGTAAAATTAACAAAACATATTTATATATAAGTTCAATAAATATTTTAATGGTATTCTTTTGTAAATAAGTTATGGAGACTTTTTATTTTGTATTATTCTTTTAATAATATAGATAAGAGTTTCTCCAACGCTAAAATGAAAGAGAATTGTAAGTGCTAAATAATAATAAAAGTTATGAATAGTAACAAAAAAGTTTAGACAATCCCTCTTTTGAACTCTTTTAGGCCATCTGCATTAGTGAACCCCCATATGGGGTTCATAAGATTTTTTTAATAATTTAATGGTGGGACCCGGAATAGTGATGAACCTCTATAAACCTCTATCTATTTTGCATCCGCATTAGTGAACCCGAAGAAGAGGTTCTTATAAATTAAATAATATTTTTTTTTAAGTTTGCATATTGAGAATTCATTAATAAGATATATTTATAAAAAGTTCTAAAAACAATTTTATTCAATACAATGATAATTCATAACACACATTTTTTTTTTTGAAAACATTTTATTGAAAACATTGAAAATTCAAGAACATACAAATATTATTCATCGACATTACCAAACTTTTGCCATACATTTTCAACTAAATCAGCTTTCAAACGATCATGTATCTGTGAATCCCGAACTTCATTGCGAATGCCACGCATATTACCGATATTCATACTTGTTGTCCTTTGCACCTGGGAACTCCTGCTCGACTCCCCTGACTCAAACTCAGATGTATCAATTTGAGCGTATCCGCTTCGTTCGTTCTCTACTATCATATTGTGCAAAATGACACAAGTTCTCATAATCTTTCCTATCTTAACCTTGTCCCAAAGTAGAGCAGGGTTTTTAACTATTGCAAACCTTGATTGCAATACTCCAAAAGCCCGTTCAACATCTTTTCTGGTGGATTCTTGACGGTGAGCAAATAGCTCTGCTTTAGGACCTTGAGGAAGCGAGATGGATTGGATAAATGTTGCCCAATTCGGATAAATTCCGTCAGTAAGGTAGTACGCCATACGATAAGTGTGGTTGTTGACCTTGAAATTAACTTTAGGTGCTCGACCCTCTAAAATGTCACTGAAAACAGGAGAGCGATCAAGAACATTGATATCGTTGAGAGTACCTGGTAAGCCGAAAAATGCGTGCCATATCCACAGATCCTGAGATGCCACAGCTTCTAAGACAATTGTCGGCTTTCCTGAACCACGTGTGTATTGTCCTCTCCAAGCCGTAGGACAGTTTTTCCACTCCCAATGCATACAATCGATGCTGCCTATCATCCCTGGAAAACCGCGTACCTCTCCAATATCGAGTAAACGTTGAAGATCATCGGGTGTGGGTCTTCTCAGATACTCTTCTCCAAACAATTCCATTATCCCATCAGTGAAATTTTCCAAACATAAACGTGCAGTACTTTCTCCAAGTCGGAGATATTCGTCATACGTATCTCCCGATTGACCATATGCCAGCATACGTATAGCCGCCGTACACTTTTGGAGTGCAGATAGCCTGTACCTTCCGTGCCCATTTCTTCTTTGCTGAAAGTATGGAACTTCAGAGCTTAGGCTTTCGACAATGCGAAGGAACAACGGCTTGTTCATTCGAAAACGCCGCCTAAACATTTCCGGTTGGTATGTTGGATTTTCGATGAAATAGTCGTTCCATAGTTGATTGTGTCCTCGTTCCCGATCTCTTTCGATATAAGCTCGTCTCTTGGCTTGAACATTAACCACCGAATCGATGTAATTATCAACAACTTGGTCGACCATTTCTTCTATAGCTTCATCTACTTCATCACTCGATGAGGAAGACATCGTTAAAGCAACTCACAAACAATATATATATTTTTCCCTATGGTGAAGCTTGAAGTGAGAAAGAGATGTGAAAGTGGAAGTGTGATATTTGAGGTTAGTTTCAAAGTCGATATTTTAAAACCAAAGAAAAATGAAAGTTGCACATAGAGAAGAAGAAGTGTAGAAAGAAGTGTAGAAACCCAAAGTGGATATTTTAAAACCAAAGAAAAATGAGAGTTGCACAAAGAGAAGATAAAGACCTAGTTTATATATAGAGTCATAGTTTACATATCCTTGATTCAACTTAAGCGGGTACATACACCCGTGAGTACAGCCTTGATGGAAAAGAAGTGTAGAAAGATACAAAATTCTACACTTCCCGTGAATGAAACATACTTAAAGTCCTACTACCCGTGCGTCCTAAACAGACTGACATCAAGAAAAAGAACAAGATTACATAAAGCCCTGCAACCCGTGACCTAAACAGACTGACATACAGAACAACCATTAACCTCCTGCAACCCATGACAAGCATCCACCTCCTGCAACCCGTGACCTGCAAAACCAAACAGAACACATTCAATTAACTTAAACACGTAAGTTCACAAGAAAACATAACACACATTCATAAAAAAAAACGACTGACCAAATCAACCATTAAACGAGTTAACCATTTCAGATATGAGTTTATTCTGTAGAGACACTTGTTCTTCAGAAAGTGTATCTTGATTTTTGGCTAGTAGACGATCAAGGATTTTCTGTTTGGAAATGTTATTTTTCATGGTTAGTATGCTCTGGATCTGATCAAAAGCTGCTTCTTTCCCGTGCTTCTTGCGTTTGGCTGCTTTGCTAGCCTTAACACCCGGAGGCCTAACTTCTTCCTCATCAGGCAGCTCCACTGGTTCCTTCCTTTTCTCCTTTGCACCATCTCTGGACAGAAAGTTTGATCTCCATTTTTGATCGAACCTAAGTTCTCTCCACGCATGTTCAAGCATGAACTTGCCCTGGTAGTCATTGAAGAAAATCTCATGGGCTGCCTTCATGACATCATTTTCATTCTGGCCACTAGCTTGCTCCCTCAAAGCCGCCTCGTAGCTTCCCACGAACTTACACACCTGCTCATTCACCCGTCCCCACCTCTGCTTACACTGGCCCCACTCTCTCTCAGCAAAGCCACTTAACTTAGCGCTTGCGTTGAAATACTCCTCTATCCTCTTCCAAAACGACCCCGCCTTCTGCTGATTACTAACTATTGGATCCTTGCTCGTGTTAAACCAAGCACTGATGAGCACAATATCTTCTTGTGCTGTCCACCTTTTCCTTTCCACTGGTTTAGGAACATCAGACTGCTGGCTACTAAACCTAGGCATCTCAGCAGACGCTAAGTCAATTGTTTGACTGCTCTGTGGAGATAATAGGTTTACAAACCCGTGGGAGTTGTGGGGAAAAGGATCCATTTTGGTTTTTGTTTGTTGGTGTTTTTATGTTTGTGTGGGTTTTCCTATCTTTTTAAACTAGTTTTTAATCACATAGTTAATTACACAACAACATTCACACAGAGCATTCATTACACATCAAATCAGTTTATTGAAAGGAAGATAAGTTAATGAGTTCGACCATTCATCACAGCGACCAACCAACACCAACACAGAATTAAAGGAATTAAGTTCTAGTTCTAGTTCTAGTTCTAGTTCTAGTACTAGTTCTAGTTATAGTTATAGGTCTAGTTATAATTCTAATTAAACCGAGCCAATTATGTTCTAGTTCTAGTTCTAGTTCACAGTACTTTACCAAACTAGTTCTAGTTCACTTAAGTATAGTATTGACTTTCAAAAACATGAAGTGAGCATTAGTGTACCTTTGGGTTTCAATGGAAACACAGCTTCTCCAGGGTTTCCACATCGGATGTGAGGTTATCAACCTGGCCAGTGAGGAATTCAACCTGTCCCTGCACATTCAAACGCCAATAAGAGAGTGTTAGTGAGTAGCTTTACAAGTATTAAACTACCTAATTTTGATTCACTTACCTCCAGTGAAGCAATCTTTTTATTGAGATCCGGCACCACCTTTACCATCTCCTCAGCCTCCTGTAACCGCTTACTCAGACATTCCAACTTCTCCATGTCAGTGACCTGAACATGGAGGTTATCAACATGAACCGTCAGGATTTTAACCTGTGACTGCGCATGTTAACAGAAACTATAGCGTGAGAAATAAAATAATTGCGGAGAAAATACTTAAAAGGGAAAAGTATAGTTCACTAACCTCCAGTCTGTCAATCTGATAATTGAGCTCAGGCACCCCGTTGATCACCTGCTCAGCTTCCTCCACCCGCTTAGACAGCCGTTGGATCTCCTCCTGGACCCCAACCACCCATGCCTGACGATAATGGAACACATCAGCCTTGTGAACACCAAAAAAACACAAGTTAGAATCGGTTTTTGCAGATTAATTATTACAAATTAGCCAATTGAAGACAAACTTTACCTCGTAGTTTGTGCAAGTGAAGAACCGCTTGCCAGGAAGAGTGTCGTACTCCTCCTTCTTCCGGACCTCGTCTATTATTCTCCCACCACACGGACACCTTGTCGGAATCCCATATTCCGAATCGGCAACGTATCCTAGCATGTTGATGTAGTCCTTTTGGCTCTTTCTGTCTCTTCTCTCAGCTGCGGGATCCATCTAAAACAGATAAACAAATAGGTTAGAACATTGTTGACGAAACAAAAAGCTGAAACGAACCCTAAATCAAACCCTCATCACACTTTACAAACATAAATCGAAACCTCACTACTCAATTTACATCTCTAGCTAGAAACCCCCAAATCGATTTTCAAACCCCAGTGAAACGATCCCTAATTAGCTTTCGATCTCAAACCCCCAATCAAACGAACCCTTAATCAAACCCTCATCACGCTTTACAAACGAAATTCGAAACCCCACTACTCGATTTACAACTCTAGCTAGAAACCCCCAAATCGATTTTCAAACCCCAGTGAAACGAACCCTAATTCGGTTTCGATCCCAAAATCCCCCGATGAAACGAACCCTAATGGATGCTCACCTTAGCTCGTGGAGGAAATGGTTGATTAGATGGAGAAATACGTCGAGGAAATGGAGAAATGGAATGGCGTCACCGTCGCTCGCGCAATCGCCTTTGAGAGAAACAAACCCTAGGAAAGAGAACAAATGAATTTGGTTTGCACAGACCCCGTGTCTCGACTTCGTCAACACAAAAACGCGCTTCCAATCATCTCTTGCCACGTCACTTGAACCCGTATCATACGGGTTCACTCTGGCGAACCGGTTCACCAATTTTACTCCATTTATTTAAATAAAAATGGTAAATGACCCTATGAAACCGAGCCCATAAACCGCTTTAAAACCCTTGATGGGCATGCCTTAAGGGGATAAATTGGTGTGGTTATATCAAAAGAAGCTCTATGTTAGAGTTATGTACATCAATGATAGTATACTGAATATTTAAAATTGAGGAATACGTAATATTCGTATGATAGCAATGACACATTGATTTTCTTAAGTAATTGTTGTCATGATTATTTTTGTTAAAATTAGATTTAGGAAAATACATTAATTAAATAGAAAAAGACAAATAATCCTAAAAGGTAGGTTATTAATTATTTAAGTGGCATTAATTAAACTGTAAAATTAACAAAACATATTTATATATAAGTTCAATAAATATTTTAATGGTATTCTTTTGTAAATAAGTTATGGAGACTTTTTATTTTGTATTATTCTTTTAATAATATAGATAAGAGTTTCTCCAACGCTAAAATGAAAGAGAATTGTAAGTGCTAAATAATAATAAAAGTTATGAATAGTAACAAAAAAGTTTAGACAATCCCTCTTTTGAACTCTTTTAGGCCATCTGCATTAGTGAACCCCCATATGGGGTTCATAAGATTTTTTTAATAATTTAATGGTGGGACCCGGAATAGTGATGAACCTCTATAAACCTCTATATATTTTGCATCCGCATTAGTGAACCCGAAGAAGAGGTTCTTATAAATTAAATAATATTTTTTTTTAAGTTTGCATATTGAGAATTCATTAATAAGATATATTTATAAAAAGTTCTAAAAACAATTTTATTCAATACAATGATAATTCATAACACACATTTTTTTTTTTGAAAACATTTTATTGAAAACATTGAAAATTCAAGAACATACAAATATTATTCATCGACATTACCAAACTTTTGCCATACATTTTCAACTAAATCAGCTTTCAAACGATCATGTATCTGTGAATCCCGAACTTCATTGCGAATGCCACGCATATTACCGATATTCATACTTGTTGTCCTTTGCACCTGGGAACTCCTGCTCGACTCCCCTGACTCAAACTCAGATGTATCAATTTGAGCGTATCCGCTTCGTTCGTTCTCTACTATCATATTGTGCAAAATGACACAAGTTCTCATAATCTTTCCTATCTTAACCTTGTCCCAAAGTAGAGCAGGGTTTGACCATTTTGTCTTTTGTGAGTTGAAAGCTTAGGCAGAGAGAGAGAGAGAGTACAATGACGTAGGTGGCTTCATATTTTTCTGTGATCATATAGGTTCTTATTGAACCATAGTCTGACACTAGACAATTCTCCACCATACATATTTTTTTTAGTGGGTTTGCTGATGGAAATTAGGGAGCATTTGCCTATTGAACCATAGAAGCCATTTTACTCAAAATTAGTATATAATACATGTACAGTTTATCTAAAGATAGATAGAGATTTTTTTTTTGTCAACAAAGATAGATAGAGATGATAAACATAATTCTGTAAAACATTTATATTTGTCATTTTCCAAAAAAAAAAAATTATTGTTAGCCGATAAATAGTTTGACATATAGTTTATTAGCTGCTATATTATTTGATAAATGATTTGTTAAACGATACATCATTTCTTATCTGATGATACTTGTTTCATTAGTTGATATAATGTTTATTACTAAATGAAAAACACTAACAAAAATGGCCAATAGTTGTATCAATGTATATTACTGTTTTAACTACATGTTTTTACAAGGTTGTATACAGAGTTGTTGCGAGTTGGCCTAAACTGATATACATTAGTTAACTGCTAATATTCAATCATACATGTTAATAAATAATTTAAAGTTCATAAAGAAAAACGTTGCCATCTACATTCAAGAGTATATAGATTCTAGAACAGCGCACAAGGTTGTCCAATTGGTTAGTTTCGAGTACATCAAATACTTCAACATTTTGGGTCAGCATCGTTGTCTCTTTCTTTCTTTGGCTTCTTATTCTTTTGTTTATTTTCTTTAATCCCCACTCCGGTCAAATTACTTGTTGTAAGACCATTCATAAACATTAACTTCTTAAAGACACGTATAACCAAACATTTAAGAGTTAACGACAATCAATTTCATAGTAGCTAACTAACCATATTTCAACTAACAACAAATGTTTCATTACATCTGAATAGTTAGAGGAACACATGTTTCATAATAGCTAACTTAGTATGTATCAGATAATGACAACATTTTCTGGCAGATAACAAACCATTTATCGGCACATGGTACGTCATTCGTATCATCAAACCATACATTCATCACTTAAATTCAAGAGTATTTTACACTGCAGGGCAGTTTCCAAGATTTTATTACAAAATAAGTCAGTTTCAGCTACTGGGACAGTTTCTGCTAATTTGGAATTTGTGAGATGTGACTTGTTTCGTTTCCTTTTTGTGTCTGGTTTCTTTTCTCACAACTAGTTGGGCTTTCTAGTTAGATCAAACCAGATTTTGTTTATTTTTTTTAATCTCCATTACACTCCAACAGTTGCACGATGAAACTTGAGTAGCAATGGCCAAATCTCACAAAAAAAATTCAAAATCTAGAGTTAGAAACCATTTTAGAAGTGATACATAAACAATCTTGAAGTATAATCTACACATTAATGAAAAAAAATAAAAAATACATGAAAGAAATTAATGGCGGCCGCAATGTTTGTTGCAGGAAACCCTAAAAAATCTGGGGAATACGAAGATATATTTACGAAAATGCCACTCAATAAATATACAACATGTAATATATGTACATGTGTACATGATAACATGTGTACAAAGACAAAATGTGTACACTGTATATTACTAAGGCAATGTGTATATTGTATATTACAAAGACAACTTGCATACATGTGTACATTAGATATGAATAAAACACAAAATCATGTGTGCTATTGTCATGTACACCATTTTTAGTTTGACTTGAGCTATTTATTATGTATTTTGGTATTGTTTTAGTAAGCAACCACCAATCCACCTATATGTGTACAACCTCTTCAAATATATTGGATCATTTTAGAAGTACACGTGTACTCGTCAAACAATGTACACAAAAATAACCTATATGTGTACAATGTTTACATGTGTATGTTGTATATTACTAAGGCAATGTATCGTAGAAGCATGTATTCTCATTTTGTTCAAATTTCCAAATGAACAATGTTTTAATGCTATATATGTGTACATCGCTTTACATATCGACATGTACAAAAGAGCATTCAACTTTTCTTCCTTACATACCATTTAAAACGTTGTAATCCAATGCATGTACATGGGAAGAAGGAATAAAAATCACATGTACATTGTGTTAATATTATCGTGAGTTTATGAAGTCGCAGATGCTTAGTTATTTTGATAGAAAACCTACAAAAAGTCAAAATGTGTACCCAATCACTTGGATGTATAATACAAAATTAGGTGTACACATGTACAATTTAAAAGTAATGTACACACGAAATTTTTATTTTAATTTTTTCATTAATAATGGAAATTTACGAAAATGCCCTCGTCTTCTTTCTTGGTCACTGTCGACCATAAACCCTAATTTCCGCCTCTCTCACCAATTTTCACATTTTTTTACATTCTTCACTTGTTTTAATGTATTTTGTCCAGATCTAATAGATTTCAATTCTAATTTATGGTTTTACATTCAAAAGTTCAAACATAACTGCTTTTTTTTTCTGATTTGTTGAACATTTTGTTCCAAATCGCCACGGCTGAGTGCTACCATCAGAAATATAACTTGACATATCTCAAAAGATAGATATAATAATAGAAATAATAATTGACTAATTTTTTTTTGAAAAAAATAATTTGAAGAAACAGATTTTATTTTACAAAAAATGGTTGAAAACTTAAGATGGAAGAAGGCGAAGATCAAAGATATGTGGGATCTAGTTTATGTTAAATAAAGTAAAAACATATATTATATTTAGTTAAAGCAATGGACACTCAAATCTAGACTAATTTAGTTAGTTTGTAACAAGAAGATGAGTTTGGTTAAACAAAACTACCCTAGTAGCAACAACTGTCTTTTTATGTTAATAAAAACTTAAAACTGACTTTGGATGTAATATTCTCTAAATTCAACTACTTTGTTGAAGCTACAAACATGTATCAGTCAACTACACCTAATAAATAGTTGCTAATAGGAAAAAGTAAAATGTGACGACTAAATATATTTGAAACTGTTAACTCCTAATTTATCCTTCATGAAAACCATAACATCAAAATAAAATAAAAATTCTTTAGTTTAATACTTCAAATCAAGACTACTAACTCACAAACATATTTTGGAATTTTCAGAGTCAATTAACACTCATGTCAAACGAAAACAACTAGAAACCCAAAAGAAAGAAAATGAATCTTGCATGAATCTAGTCAAAGCAAGCAACCAAACAAATTAAAAACAATTTAAAAAAAAAATTGATTAGTTTTTACCTGGTAGTCATGAGATTTCTTTTTATTGCCGGAACAATTAGCCGGTTCACTTTCCTCTATAGAATTTTCCTCTCATAAATCATTAGAGAATGAAAGAGAAGAGAGAAGAGAGAAGAGAGAAGAGAGAAGAAGAAAAAATAGAAAAACTAGAAAATGAATAAAAAAGATATAAGAAGATAAAATACAACCATAACCATACAAGCGGAGAAAGCTAGAACCTAGGATAAGAAGAGAGAGAGAGATAGCTAGTAGGCTGTAAACACTGAAACAATTCTAATCAAGCTGAGTTGCTAGTTTATCAGACAGACGCATAGCCAACTGACACCACTACACATAGAAACGGGAGAAGAGATGTAGGATTAAAATCGTCATTAGAAAATTATATCAACTAGCTCCCCATAACGACTACATCACGTTTTTTTCTCTATGACGGCGAAGGCGATGCAAAAGGCGATTCAGGGTTTCAATGGCTTCTAGACGATGGGATCTGGGAATTTTCGAGGTGGATTGAAGTGGAGCAGATTATTATCAAGGTGAGGATAATGGAGATATGATATGGAGTTCTCTGTCGAAATCCTGATAGAGAGATTCAGTAAAAGGAATTGAGGAAACTAGGAGATCAAGGATTTTAATGGTAATAGGCGACTGGATATCGATTTCGATCGTCATCAAGACGAAATTGAAGAATCACAGAGGTATTATTCTTTGTATCTTTAAAATGTCTATTTAATTGTTTGGCAATGAGATCGAAAGAATCATTCTTCGATTTTGTATCACTGGAATTTGGAAAATACGAATCTGGTATGGGATTGGTAAAGAGCTATCAGAGAGTTTAGATAGGAGATTTTATTGTGGGATTAAGATCGAAAATATCAATTTTGGAGGATATGGTAATTATGGGGAAAATCTCTGGTGGGGAGGAATTGTCCTCTGGGATCAATACAAAAGGAGCTTTGATCTTATATTTATGTTATATCACACTCTCGGTTCTTTCTCTACTAATTTTCGACAAGGATCAATGTTGTGTTCTTACTTTGTTTTCAGTGACGTAGAGCCAGTTCATTGGTAACACTGGTGATATGAAGAACGGGGAGAGCACTCGTAAAAGGTTGAAGATTTCGGTTCCTCATTTTGACAATTCAGCCCTTATCAAGAGTTATTCCAAAACTCTGATTGGGAGAGGCATGAATCCGGAGGAGAAAGACATGAAGGCTCTGATTGTGATGTTTCAAAAGATTTGGAAAATGGAGGATAGGGTTTTTGGTATAGACTTGGTACTTGGAAAGTTTCAGTTTGATTTCGAGAAGGAGGAAGACATTGAAGCGGTCATGAAGTTGCAGCCGTTCCAGTTCAATTACTGGATGCTTTCTTTGGCACGTTGGCGACCGAACCAGGCTCAGTTTTATTCATCGGACATAACGTTTTGGATCCGAGTGTTAGGCGTATCTCTGGAATTCAGGACGGCTCCAGCGTTTGAAAGTATTGGTGATGCCATTGGAAGGACGGTTACAGTGGATTTGGATCATTGTAGAATGCATGTGGTGGTGGATGGCTTCAAAGAACTATGTTTCGAAACAACAGTGGACTTCACGGGTTGAGAATTTTATAATGGTGAGGAAGCTCTGGTATCATTGAGGTACGGGAAGCTCTTTGGCAGCCAAATATGCTCTAGTCTTTGTCGCAAAGAGGAAAAGTGCCCACTAGGCAAGATGAGCGCAACGAAGAGCCCTGAGAGGAAGCAGGAGACTATAGATGGCAATGGTGGAAGTATGATGGCGGGAAGCATGATGATCGTGCTCGAAGTTATAAAGGTGTTGTCATCAATGGTAATAAGAGTCAGCAAAATAAGGAAAGTGACAGTCGGGACTATTATGGAAAGGGTAAAGGTAAGATGTTTGAGGAGCCAGAGTCAAAATGGGTGAAGGTGGCTGAGATAGGGAACAATAGATCCTTCAAAAATCGTGGAAATTACCGTGGAAACAGTGAATGTTCTCGTTCCAGGCTTAACTTGAGGGAGGAAACAAGAGATGGTGGTATGGTAGAGCGTACTAGGTCTACAGAACAGTCTAGCGACCCACCTGTATAGATTGGAACTTGTCAGGAAGCTAGGGAGGAGGCGGAGATAAAGAATGATGAGGAGCGTGTTATAGATCAGACACTACCGTCAGATGAGTTTCAAGAAGAACTTTTAAAAACTCAGGCGAATGGAACTGAGGTTATCTCGGACCCTATAGATGAGGAGATTGGTTTTCAAAGGGTACAAGGACTACTAGAAGAACAGAAGGATTCACCAGTGGAAGATGTGATGGAGTGGGATGAGATTAAGGTTATTTTCCTCGCAAATGGGATCGACATGGATGCAGAAGATGAGTTGCAGAGAGCCTCTGAGGAGGAAGCTGAGGAAGAAACCACAATATGGGAAGAGGAGGCTGAGATGGGGAAGGGGAGGAACAGAGTACTGATGCAGAAGAGAAGGGGCATGTTGCAGGGGAGATGGTGAAGAAACAAGGTGCTCGTAAGAAGTTGTTCAACTTACGACAAACACAACAGAAAGTACCAAGATGAGGATAGTGAGCGAACTTATTTCACCAAACTAGCGAGCTGCAGCCAAGACAGGCGCTCGACATGGAGATAACTTCAAGCAAATGGATGACAAGGGTATGTCACACCTGAAAACTGGTTAACAGAAATCTTAATCTTTTTATCGATCAAGTCAATCTAGCAGAGAGATTAAGTAAGCGGGTTATGGCTTCTGGTTTTTGGTTTTTCTTTGTTTCAATAAGCTCTATGAGCATTTGTATTTTCCTTGGTAGTAAGGTCTTTTTAGACCCAATTCTTTCTTTGTTTTGTTGGATATATGCAATGCTCCCTTTCGAGGTTATGGAATAAAAATAAAAATAGTGTTTTGGTTTGTTGGTATTCGTGTCTTTTAGAGCTGATAGTTATATCTGTTACTTCCAACATTGTGGGTGTTATTGATAAACGCAGGAAGATTAGGAGGGTTTACGGGATCATGAATGTCTTTTATATAGATTTTATTAAAAAGTTTTTTGAGTATTTTATGTTAGAATGTTTCCTCTGATCAGAGATCATCTAGTACCAAAGACGCAAAATTCAAAGGCGGATAGTCTAGCACGCAGTGTCAGGAATTAATCGTTTTTCGTTGTTTACATAGATCAAGATCTCTCGTCTGGTTCATAAAATCAGTATGAATCTATATAAGTTGATGATAAAAAAAAACTAGTATGAGTCTGCATAAGTTTAAGTTGATAATAAAAAATGATGTGTAGAGCCATAATTAACAACTAGCCTATGGGCGTAAAGGCTAATTATCTCTTAAAAATTCATTGACTGCATTCACCGCATCCTCACCAACTATTTCCCAAGCATCCAAAAAGGTCCGCGGAAAACCCATCTGATTACATAAAGTCAATTCATTTTCTGCTGAAGATAGAAGGCCCACCAAAGAGAGAGAGAGAGAGAGCATGGGGTCCCTATTCTTCGATCCTAGCATGCTAGTAAAGAAGGAGACAATCATGTCCCTTAATATGTACGAGACGTTATCCCGCCAATGTCGAATTGCATTCCCTGCGAGAAGGAAGAGCTTCACGACGGAGCGGCCGTGGGTGATTGGGAAATCCCTAATCCCAAACAAGATAAGAGAAAAAGTTAGGTGGTTTTTGCAAAGCAAGAATCGATATTTGTTACTAGAGAAACAGAAGAAGTGAACGGAGGAGCTGCAGAGTGGTCGCCATTGTCCTTCCATTAACGGAGGAGCTTGAAGAAGGATGAGGTCTCCCAAGACAGGCTCATGTCTTGAAAATTAGTGTACTTTTTGCCCAAATGATTAAATATAGTAGATCTTAATTTCCTTTGGAACACTATCATTACCATACTTATTAAACATTGATATTGTTTGTGAGACTTGTAATCATTGGAATGCTATTTTTCTAATGCAGAACTTTTAGCTTTTCCCGGGGTTTAGCTGGTTCTCTTTGGAACATCTGCAACTAAATCTCTCTTCTATGGAGTGTTTGTCCCCATTCTTGGGGGAGATTTTGCGTCCTATGTGTGACTCCATGTGCTCCCGGGTCGGTAATGCCATAAGGTTCAAATCCAACGTCCAAGCTCTTAACAGTGTGATGGAGAGATTAGTTGAGCTTAGGGGCAACATAAATGAAGACCACAAAGATAAATCCTTTAGTCTCAAGCTAATGGGGTGGCAAAGAAAGTCTGATGAGGTTATCACTGAAGCAAGGTCCGAACTTGACGAACGGGTTCCATGCGGTATGTCCTTGAAATCCAGGCTGAGCAGGAAACTCGTCACGATTCTCAACGAAGCTAGAATGCTCGAAAAGGAAGGTTTAGATCTTTTAGACATGATAGCTGTGGCTACTGCACATGAAAGAGTTGAACATGTTCCAGGAGTTTCAGTACTTCATCAAACAACGGCTTCAAATATGTTGGGTAAAATTATAGATGGTTTGAGGAGCAGTGAGGTTCAGAAGATTGGTATTTGGGGTATGGGTGGAGTAGGGAAAACGACATTGGTGAGGACGTTGAACAATAAGCTTCATGAAGAGACTGCAACTCAACCATTTGGCTTGGTGATCTTTGCTACAGCATCCAAAGACTTTGATCCAAGAACGGTCCAAAAGCAGATTGCTGAGAGACTGGATATCGACACCAGGTTGGAAGAAACTGTAGAGAGGCTGGCAAGAAGGATCTATGCGAGGCTTGAGAAACAGACCAACTTCCTTCTTATTCTTGATGACGTGTGGAAAGATATTGATTTAGATCTTCTGGGCATTCCAGAAGAGAAGAAGGGTTCAAAAATCATTCTCACTTCCAGGTCTCTTGACGTCTGTCGTAGCATGAGGACAAATCTTGATATTAGGGTTGATTGCTTGTGCGAAGAAGAAGCTTGGGAACTGTTTTGCCAGAATGCAGGAGAGGTTGCGAGATCAGAACGTATTGAGCGCTCAGCAAAAGCCGTTTCACGTGAATGTGGCGGGTTGCCCTTGGCTATCATCACAGTGGGGACAGCTATGAGGGGAAAGACAGATGTCAAGTTGTGGGAACACGCCTTGGAGCAGTTAAGTAGATCTGTACCTTGTTTCAGAAGCATTGAAGAGAAGGTCTTCCTGCCTTTGAAATTGAGCTACGACTTCTTGGAAGAAAAGCTAAAATCTTGTTTTCTTATGTGTGCTTTGTTTCCTGAAGACTACTCCATTGACGTTAAGGAGCTTGTGATGTACTGGATCGCTGAAGGATTCATGGATGAACAAGATTCCCATGAGGAATCCATGAACGAAGGAATCACAATTGTAGAGAGCTTAAAAGACTACTGTCTATTAGAGGATGGTTGGCGCAGTGAGACAGTTAAAATGCATGATGTTGTCCGAGATTTTGCGATATGGACTATGTCTTCCTCACAAGATGATTGCCACTCGCTAGTCCTGTCTGGTAAAGGTTTGCAAGAGATTAGGCAAGACAAATTTGCTCCTTCGCTTCGAAGGGTTTCTTTGATGCACAATAATCTCGAAAGGCTTCCTGGTCTCTCAGAGAAGTACTGCATGGAGGCCTCAACCTTACTGCTACAGGAGAACTATCTTCTACAAGAAGCATCAGATGGGTTCTTGCAAGCATTCCCAGCTCTTAGGATTTTGAATCTAAGTGGGACATGCGTGAACTCCCTGCCCCATTCCTGTTTGCAGCTTTCCAAACTTCATTCTCTTTTCTTAAGAGGATGTACTAACCTTACCGAACTACCTTCTCTAGAAACTCTTGCTAAACTTGAGCTACTGGATCTACATGGCTCCCGTATCAAAGAATTCCCAAAAGGGCTAGAAAAGCTGGAGAGCTTTAAACACCTTGATCTTTCAGGAACAGTTCACCTCAAAACTATTCCAGCTGGAATTGTTTCGCGGTTATCAAGTTTGGAGACACTAAACATGAAATTAAGTAACTACCATTGGAGTGTAAAAGGAGAAGAACAAGAAGGCCAAGCAACACTTGAAGAGATTGCATACCTTGACTGTCTACAGGTGCTGTCTATAAGTCTTATTTGTTCGCCGTCTTTTCTGAAGAAGAGCAACCCTTGGATCAAAAGACTAAAGAAATTTCAAATTAATGTGGGCTTTAGCTACGTTTTGCCTATGATACACGATGAGAGGACACTAGCAATAAGTAGTCTCAACTTATCACAAGTATCCATGGAGTGGCTCTTGGCTTGTACAACCTCTGTAATACTGAACAGTTGTCAAGGGCTCCAAGGAATGATGAAGAAATTGGTCACTGGCAGCAAGACATTCGTGAATCTGAAATCTCTAACGATTGTGAAAACTAGTATCAACTCTAGTGGTGGTGGGATTGAGAAGGCAACCACCAAAAGTCGAGACACACTTCCATTTCTGGAGGAACTTCGTCTGCACGAAGTTAACTTTGTATCCCTTTCGGAGTTACAAGCACAGCTAGGGTTGAGATTGGTAGCTCTTAAACTACTTCTGGTCAGCAAGTGCAATAACCTTAAAACACTCGTTGAGATAGACATGTTCACTATGCCAAACCTGGAGGAGATGGAAATTAGCGACTGTGACTCCTTGCATCATCTACGCCAAACTATTGATGGTCCACAAGAACCTCTCCTACCAAAGTTACGTGTCATGAAACTGAGAAATCTTCCAGAGCTGGAGAGTGTTTGCTACGAAAAAGAGACTTGGGAGTGTCTCGAACAGGTGAAAGTCATGAACTGTGGTCGGCTATATACTTTACCCATAAGCTCCAAAACTTGTGGAAGAATCAAGGAAATAAAAGGAGCTGTGAGTTGGTGGAAACATTTGAGATGGGATGATCCTTCTTCTACTTTAAAAACTCTTGATCCTTGTTTCAAGCCATTAAGATTACTAGGTGAAGAAATGGCACCCATATTTGGGGAGCACTACTTGTGGGACAGTTGATGAAGAATCTAGCTAGGTCCATCACCCCAAGAGCTACTGTATTTTCTCAATGTGTTCGAATATTTCAATTGTGGATGTGCAAAGACTATCTTGTTTATGTGGGTGTGTCTTTCCTTTGTTCGAGTCTTGAAAGTGTGTGCGCGCAAAACTATATCAACAATAAGTTCAGTGCTTGAAAGGATAAACATCAAGACACTGCAATAAGTCAACAAAGTGGAGTATTATTACAGTACGAACCCCTAAAGCATGTAGAGTCTGAATCAAAGAGAAGAAAGGTTCTTCATATATTCACACAAAGGAACAAAATATCATTTGCAACTACTACTACATCCACACAGCTGTTGCGTAACCGTCCTCTACTACTTGTTCCCTCTGCCCTCAAACCATTATCCATCGTTATCAGACTTTGTGACATTGGATCTCCTAATCTTCATCGGTAGGCTTAGAGGAACCAGCCTTCTTGTTAGGGAGAAGGAGATTGTGGATGTTAGGCATCACTCCTCCATTAGCAATCGTCACATCTCCAAGTAACTTGCTTAGCTCCTCGTCGTTCCTCACAGCAAGCTGAATGTGTCGAGGCACAATCCGAGTCTTCTTGTTATCTCTTGCCGCGTTCCCAGCAAGCTCAAGCACCTATACAAATCAATCACACACCAAATTAACAAACCCATGTTTACAGATCCGTTAAACAAACCTCAATCACACTCAAGATTAAACCTTTCCTACATGAAATCGAAAACCCAGAAACCTAGATGCGCTAGATCATCAAATTCGAAAACAAGGAAGCAAATCTAAATCGGTGATCAATATCGATTAAAAGAGGCTGTGATTTACCTCGGCGGCGAGGTATTCAAGAACGGCGGCGAGGTAAACCGGAGCTCCTGCTCCAACACGCTCGGCGTACTTTCCGGCCTTGAGGAATCGGGCGATACGACCAACGGGGAATTGGAGCCCCGCCTTGCTACTGCGAGATGTAGCCTTCTTCGCCGCGCCAGATCCGAGTTGTTTTCCTCGACCAGCCATCTCTGATGAACTCTCTAGAAAGGCAAAGAAAAGTATATGAACGAAGTGTAATTGAGACGATAACAATAATGAGTTGGTTACAGGCTTACAGCGAAACCCGCCATGAGTATTGATATAGTGGAGAAGATAAGTATCCCTGACCAATGATATGACAGTGCCCGGATCGATGGTTGTGACCGTTAGATTGCTATACATTTAAGGGATGCGATTTAGTTTCGTTCGGTTAGGCACTCTCTTTTTGTTTCTCTTGAACTCGGACTGTTTCAATGAGTGGTGGTTACATGGGCTAATTTGGGCTTATTAATTTTAGCCCAAAGTAGTACAACCTTTTAATTTAACATTGTTTGGCCCATGTTGTTTTGGGTCAAGTCCATGCTCTCTTATTTTTGCCTTTGAATCCAAACAAATTTCGTATCATTATCAGTTTATCACAAATATCACAATCATTATTTGCAGTTTGGTTGGTAACATTCACACGAGAATTTTTGTTCATTGAAGGTTTTGGACCAAAAACTAATCTGATCCCCAGTTTTATAATAAAATATAAGATATTGTCACATTTTCGTCTAACCAAATGAGCAATTGTACCATCGCTTTTTACTTTGATGGTATAATCCTATTTTAACCGCTCAAAATTCCTTTACAGTTCCACTAAAACTCCATCACTAATTGGATTCTTATTAATTTCAAATCGTCAGTGACTTTGTGTGCAATCCTAACTCAGATGCACAAATGTTTATTCAATAAACTCTTTTTTTTTTGTTTAGAAGGGTAACCAATTCTTGTTTATGTGTTTATATTGGTTCATTCTACGAGAAAAAGGATTCCAATTATCATTTACCATAAAATCAAGCTAGAATTTTCGCTATAATTTCTCCAAAGATGGATAACAAACAGAAGAAAACAGGATAGAGACATTCGAAAAGTGCATGTCATGAGCGTAGTGGTGGGTTGGGCCATGATGTTACCAACCTTTAAAAACAAAAATAGGTGGATCACACTTATTAAATTGTTCATTAATGTGGGATGTAGATGTCTACGTAAAAATCACAACACAATCATTATTTGTTTACATAAATAATGCGAAAATTCTCTTTATCAGATCATTTTCTAAGGGTACTATTTGTATACAGAATCTTCTTCGTATTGAAAAATAATATGAAAACCAGTGAAATTTGGTTTTGTACTTGTCGGTATTGGCAAATCAAATTTCCAAAAAAAAAAATTCACTCAAATAGTTGTCCAAAGGACGAAACATAATGTCGAATAGTCCTTTTGGTCTCTGACATTATGTGAAGACTTCACTATGCAAAATATTGGAAGCATTATTAGCCAAGAGACAACCAAAATCATGTACAGTATAGCCTCGTGAGTCAAATAATATCAAACAACTTGACAATCTATGGTCCATAGATAATTAAGTTACCTAAGTACGATCATCGTTGTCTCGCCAACTCATAGATTGTTAAGTTAGTTAAGTACGATCACTGTTGTGTCTATATATGGTCCATATATAGTTAAGCTACCTAAGTACCATCACTACTGCGTCTTGATAAGAGCAACCACAACGCTGTATTTATCGAATCCTTAAGCCCAAATCCTTATGGGTTTTCGATTTAATAATAATAAATGGGCTCGGGTCGAGAAGGATTAATCCTTATGGAAGAGGTTTTCGATACCCAATTCTTATCGACGTGGCAAATGAAGCCGGTATAATCTCGAGTTATTTTGTCGTCAAAAAATCATTCGGTCACGAAAAAAAAAGCTCTGATTCCTTGTAAGGCGATTCCGATCTTCGGCGTAGATCTGCTAAATCAGTGGCTTCCTCCAAGCATCAATGAAATGCGTGCCACTCGGGTTCAGATTCGCGAGCCGGAAATACATCACCAATTGAAGAATGATTTAATTGAAAATATTTGGAACAAATTTGAAGATGAAAATTAATAATTATTGTAATTTTATATGTTTAATCATGTAATAAATAAAAATAAAAAAATTATCTTATTTTCCCATGTTTTAAAATTTATTAATTTTTTATTCTTAAGGATTCCATTCCTGGTAACACCATTGAACATACAAATTTCATTAGAATCCTTAACTCTTAAAAAAAGAATAGTAAAATATACTTAAGGAGAGATGCTCTAAGAGCAAGCACATCAGTGAACCTCTTCTGAACCTCTTCTTTTTTATTATTTTAATGTTTTTATTTTTCTGTTTTACTTAAAAAAAAAAAAATTAATATCTGGACCAATCGCGGGCCACCATGTATCGTGGGATCCGCGCTATAGTGCTTGAACCGATTCACTGGAAGAGGCAGGTTCATAAGTCACAATTATAATAATATTTTTTTTATATAGGAATGTGTGTGAACCCATTGAATGATCCCTCAATGGGGATGCTCTAATAGTTTTAAACTTTTACTTAGCGTATCTTTTTTATCTTTGACACAACAAAAGAAACTCATGGTTTGGTCTCCTTCTTTTTGACCTTTTAAAAACCGAAAACAGAAACACAATCTAACATTTCATTTCAATCATTCTTTTCGTTTTTGCTTCTTTCGTTCTCACATCCTCCACAATACAAAAACAGTGGAGAGAGAGAGAGAGAGGACACAGCAATGGAAGGCTCAAGAAAAAGAAGTGAAAAGAAGAAAAAACATCAGCTCGAGAGAGAAAACACCAATACTCAAAAGAACAAGAAGCTACCCAGTGTTTGGTTTTCACTCAAGAAATCTCTCCACTGTAAATCTGATCCCACCGACGTCCACGACCCGAGTTCCAGAAGCAAAGAGACAACCAAGAGATCAACTTACCGGTCCGGTTGTTCAAGATCCATAGCAAATCTCAAAGACGTAATCCACGGAAGCAACCGACACTTAGAAAAGCCGACGACTTGCTCTAGCCCTCGTTCCATCGGAAGCAGCGAGTTTCTCAATCCCATTACTCACGAGGTCATCATCAGCAACTCCACTTCCGAGCTCAAGATCACCGCCGCCGCCGGCGACAAGGACTCCCCCGCCGGAGCAAGGGAGTTCGTGGGGACTCTGAGACCGGGAACGCCGGTGCATTACTCCTCTTCACACATAAACCAAGCGTCGAGAAAGGCCTCGTCGGAGAGAGACAGAGGAGGAGCAGCGTTTAAACAGAGCAGAAGAGACTCCGCCGTTGTCAACGGAGACGATTCCTCTGTTTCTTGCCATAAATGCGGCGAGAAGTTTAGCAATCTCGAAGCTGCAGAAGCTCACCATCTCACCAAACACGCCGGTAATAACAAAGTTTCGTACTTTAAGTCGTAAAGTTTCTAACTTTTTTTTTTTATCAATAAAGTTTCTCAACTTTCAACCCAAAATTTTCATTTTCGCAGTGACAGAGCTCGTGGAAGGAGATTCTTCAAGAAAGATAGTGGAGATGATATGCAGAACAAGCTGGTTAAAGACAGAGAACCAATGCGGGAGAATCGACCGGATTCTAAAAGTGCACAACATGCAAAAGACTCTAGCGAGATTCGAGGAGTACAGAGACACCGTCAAGAACAGAGCGAGCAAGCTACAGAAGAAGCACCCGAGATGTATCGCCGACGGAAACGAGCTCCTCAGGTTCCACGGAACCACCGTCTCGTGCGTTCTAGGGGTAAACGGGTGCACGAGTCTTTGCTCGTCGGAGAAGTGCTGCGTTTGCCGGATTATAAGAAACGGGTTCTCGGTGAAACGGGAGATGAATAACGGGATAGGGGTTTTCACGGCGTCGACTAGCGGGAGGGCGTTTGAGTCGATTGCGATGGACGGTGGTGATGGGACGACGGAGAGGAAGGCGTTGATCGTGTGTCGGGTGATCGCAGGGAGGGTTCATAGGCCGGTGGAGAATGTGGAGGAGATGGGCGGGTTGAATGGGTTTGATTCTTTGGCGGGTAAAGTTGGTTTGTATACTAACGTTGAGGAGCTTTATTTGCTTAACTCTCGAGCTTTGCTTCCTTGTTTTGTGGTTATCTGCAAGCCCTAAATCAACATTTCTTTTGGGGGGTTAAGTTGTGTGTGATATCAATAGAGGTTGAAGAACGCAAAGTTGGAATATTGAGGTCACATTATGATAGTATTTAGCATTAAGAACGTATAAAACTGTAATTGTGTTTGCGTAAAACCTATAACAACAAAAGTTCATTTGAAACTTTTTGTTACTATTGTTCGAGCAAGTGGAGTATACGAGAATAAAATAGACTAATAAGTTTGAAGAAGTTACATCACGTCTTGGAAAGCCGAAGTTACATCACCTGAAGAGTCGAAGCTGAAGTTACATCACGTGAAGAGTGGATAAAGTTACATCAATAGTCTTTAGAAGTCATAGTTTAGTGGAGTATTATGTTTCCTTAACTTATGCAAGTAGAATTTGTGTTCCAAAAAAAAAAAAACTTATGCAAGTAGAATAGTTTTTTGTTATCTTCAAAGCTATATAAAACAACCATCATATCTTAATGTAAGCAACAAATTTTCAGTCTTTCTTGATGCAATACTTGTCTGTGATTAATTACAACTATTAGTTCTCCTCCTTTTCTTAATCAACACTTTTACAGTTGATTTAGAGAAAACTTTTTCTCAGTGACTTATAATATAAATTTCATCGTTTTCAAGTTTTCTTGTTATTTGGGTTTTGATTTTGCATTTTGGAAACGTAGGATAAACATGCATGACTTTTAGGCTGTAGTTTGGTGTACCGAGGAAAGTTGGAATAGTCTCAATTTACACCACATGATGGTGTGAAGTCCTTAGATTTTTTTGTAACAAGGCATACATGATATTTGTAAGCTGAAATTCAAAATGAAAAAAAAAAAACTTCAATCAGGTTGTTTTGGCACTGATCTCTAAGTGGAAAAAGACAGAATGTTTTGTTCGTAGTGGTGTTTATTGGCTGTTAGATTCATGTGGAATGGGGAATGGGGGTTAATGCACAAAATAAAAAAGGAATGGAGGTTGAAGAGCGTCAGAAAGATGCTTTTGTTTCACGGGTGGAGGATACTGGTAAATGCCAAAGCAATAACTTGTAAACAAATAATAAGTCTGGGGAAATATATAATTGGTTAATCATGCCCTATTTGGTATTTTGCATACCTCGTGTCAGAATCTGTGAAGAGAAAAAATAATGAACAATATGTTCTAACCATTAAAAATGGAGCTGATGCAACTTTATTTCTCTTTTAGTCGCTAACTAAGAGCACCATCAATCCTAATATGAGGCTCATACTAGGGATGATAGTGTTATCTAATTAGCATATTCAGCTTGAATAATGCCATATGTTTTAGCTAAAACCCCTCGTTAGCCAAATATGTAATACAAATAGTTCGCCGTAAGCAATGTAGCTTTTAGTCGAGAGTCAAACTTTGAAGTGTTGATGGAACTTTGTTTACTGATGGATTTACAGCATAAACTTTGACGTGCTACTCCGAAATAATATGCCTTCCGGCCTAGAAAATCAAATTTGAATCATAATAAAAAGGGTGCAATTAAATTTGAAAACATCAGGCTTACATCAAACATGATATGGTCATGCTTTTGTTTATAATTGAAAAGAAGAGCGAACAAAAATATAAATCTCGCTAGCATACTGTTTGAATAAGGCTACTCCATACAAATTGCAAAGGCACTGAGACAAAGCTTAATTGCATCAAAAGTGTCTACAAGATTAGGACTACTCAGTGTTCTAAAATACGGTTTAGACGTCCGTTTAGGCGGCGTTTAGGCGCTATATGGTAGCCAACCATATTATATTTACGTTATACAGTGTTTTATGCGAATTTATATAATTCGGGCGAATAATAGCGTTTCGGCGGACATTATGCGGTCTACACGGACGCCTAGGTAGATTTAAATATTTTTTATATATTTAAAATGGCTTTTAGTTTTTATAATTTAAAACTATTTATATATGTTAAACTATATACTTATACATAAAATTGGATTTAAAATATACTTATGTTCCGTTTTTTTTCAAAAATAATGTGTATATATTAATCTTATACTTATATTTCGTGTAAAAATATATATCCGTATATACCCTGGCGTCCACCTATACGACTAGGCGCTATACAATCATCTAACGCATAATGAACGCCTAGCGCGTTTTAGAACACCGGTACTGCTAATTATTAAACACAATCATAAACACAACTGGACCTAATTACACTCCGTACCTTTTCTTTGTTGCTAAACTGATCCTATGAGGCGCAAAAAAAGTAAAAAAAACACTCATAACATCAAACATAAATCAAAGCTTGACTAGCTAAGCGATGAAGTTCAAATCAGTATCAAGCGACAGCAATATAATCCTAAACAAGCGCTTCCTAAATCCTAAGTTAACCTGCTGGATGAAAGAGAAGGTCTAGTGGTTGTGATTTGCCGCTGTCAAACCCGAAAGTGCTCTCAAATGCGACAACGGAGGGGCTGGCAAACCTGCTCCGGTGCTAGATGACGTGGACTGCGTTGAAACCAATCGCCGTAGGACCACAGACTTTTAAATGTTCAAACCATTTTTGAGAAAAGTTTGATTATGCTAGGTTAGTTAAATCTGATTAATCCATCCAAGTCTATATTATGTTCTTTCTAAACATGTCATAACATAAGATAAATCCGATAATGTACATGCGTTAATTATAGACAACAGAAGAATTGTTTAACCTATACTGGTTACTCATAAGTTATTAAGTTAGCATGTTTTCGTGTAACGTCATGTGCTAGTTATACATGTTTAGCCTATGGTTTGACGGGATCTCGTGTGGAAGCACTCCCAACTGTGAGAAGGTACAAGTATGGCAGAGAGATGAATGAAGAAGGTTTCTATTGCAGCTAACATGAACTTCTATTGGTTCATTTGCTAACGGTTTCGCTGTGGCAGTATATATTATATAATACAACCTTTCTAAATAAACAACTTCTCGGAATCGCAAAAAGCTTTATTAGTGAATTCTTAACAAACACTGTAGCCTGATCAAAACTACAAGCAAAATAAAAATAGACAATTCGTTGTTTATCTTACTGCTTGAGTTTGTGATTCAGGGAAGGAAACCTAATATTTATAGAAGCATCAATTGTTGATGAATAATTTCTTCAATACCATATTTGTACTGAAACCCCAGTTTTCTTAACTTCTTTGAAGAAATCATAGGCTTCATCAAACCTGGTCTCTCTTCCAGATCATCATCTACCCTATAAACCGAGAATAATCTTGTGAAATTTTTAGTCTAAAACAAAAGAAAATAGTCAATAAAATCATTTGAAGATTGTAAAATTTCGAGACATACTTATGATATTCCTTACAAAAGTGTGATTAAGCAGCAAGTCATGCATATCAATATTGTCAACGCAACATATGTATTGACCTTCAGCTTTTGGTTCTTCCATCAGAAACAAATGCGCGATGCAAATATCTTGTACGTGTACTAAACCAATCGAACCCATTCTTTTGTTCACTGCTGATAGTATCGCAAACAACTAGGAGTCACCTAAAAACCAAAATGGTAAATAATTATGCCAGCATATCAGTTTATATTTGATAACAAAAAATATTATATATATACACACGCGCACCTGTTATCGGAGAAAGAGAACTTGAAGGCTTGATGGGAGTGAAGGAGTAAGAAATGGACCCGAGACAGTAGTTGGAATGACTGAAACAAGATCCAATCCTCTTTCTTTTTCATATCTAAATGATTCTTCCTCTGATATGAGTTTCGATAGTACATAAATCTGTCGTTCACACAAAGTACAAATCTATTTATAATGTGCCTAAATGAATTGTGTCTAAGAACATCCACAATGGTTGAATTCATTTTCATTTTCAAATATTCATTTTTTTTCAAAATGAAAAAAAATAAAGCAACATTTCTTCCAATAATTTACTTTATTTTCTTCTTCAAAAAGGAATATTCTAATTATATTCTTTCTCTAGTTTATCATTACTTATTAAACTCACCTTATATTTTTTTCATATTTAGTAATGTTATCCAACTATTTGTTTTAATATCAATCCAACACAATAACTAATTAATATAAAGTAAATATTATCATAAAATAAAATTAGCACACATAGCATAAATAAATAAGCACTATAAATAAATAAATGAAGAAGCACTATACATATATTTCTCCTACGAGTGATCAATTAAAGCGTTCCGAAGTGAGAAATGAGCTTCTTGATTCTTAATTTCTTCAAAATCGAGCAAAAAATATTTGAATATACTATATGCTTTGGTATATATAATGCTGCAATTAATAAAATGAAAATTAAAAAAAAATAAATATTAGAAATTAACTAGGTTATATTAACAAATATAGTTTATTTGATCAAAAAGTATGAACAAATAAAAGTTGAGGAACGGTTTATAATTTAAAAAGTTCATCTTCAAAACAATGAAGATGTGAATAGTATATCTTCAAATTTGAAGCAACCATGTTCATGGCTTTATTTTGAAGCAAGAAATGAAGTACCATTTGAACATATTTTTCTTCAAAATGAAGTAAAAAGTGGAAAATGAAGCACCATTGAAAATTCTCTAATGGATTATATTATAATGTAACACTAGTATTTACCAATGTTCTAAAATGCGGCCGCACCGACGATTACTCAGCCGGAGATGCGCTCGGCGGTGGTGAAGCGTCGCGATTTCAACATAGGCGGCCATTAAATCGGAGTCACCAATATTATTCATATTTTGAGGTTTGAAAGCTTGAAATCGGATGATATATGTTAAATCTACAACTTTATTTCATACCCAACAAGAAAAACACAAAAGT
This sequence comes from Brassica napus, assembly GCF_020379485.1. Lineage (NCBI taxonomy): Eukaryota > Viridiplantae > Streptophyta > Magnoliopsida > Brassicales > Brassicaceae > Brassica > Brassica napus. The sequence continues at coordinate 9,506,743 of NC_063434.1, forward strand.
AATGGAAAAAATTGGTGAAAGAAAGCATGGCGGCTTTGTAAAAATGTCTGTGTAACTCTAAAAAATATTGAGGAATATGATGATTAATTTACAGTTATGTCATTAATGAAAAAAATAAGGTAAAAGAGAGCAAAACTCGCATCTTAGGTACCGAACTCAACAATTGGCCGACATAAGCATAGCCCATTTCCACTAGGCTACATTAACAATTGGTATTTTCATGTAAATCAATAAATAATATATAAACGTATTAGAAAATTGAAAAACAGTGTTCAAAATTGATCTCTGTGTATACCCCGCTTAATCTCCGATTTTTGTTAACTCGCTAGTTCCGTGATTACCGCCTAACTAGCGCCTAATGTAGTTCCGAACAAGGGTATTTATCCATCCACTTGCTTTTGTCTTAAGTACACGATCAATGGGAATCTTGCAAGTCTCGCCCACGATTGATCTCCACCGTTCATTTTCATCTTTGGATGTGAGAGTACTGATGGATGACGTGAAGACAACTCTCTTGACTGATTTTGACTTTAGACAAGAACCAAGTACGTTCCGTACGCCTTTTATCGCCGGATCAATGACTTTGCCCTGGACATAACTCTGAGATTCAAAACCCGTTTCCTTCTGGTTAAATCCAAGACCAGACATTTGAAATAATTTAGCAAATAGTACGTGTTCTTTGATCTTAACATGAGACCTCCATCACCTACGTACTACATTTTAAGTTGAAAAAAATAAAATAGGTACGTGGAACAAAAACGTCGTACCGAGATTGACGTGATTCGGTGAGATATCAAACTCCATGGAAGCCGCGATATGGAAGACGCCGTCACAGCCTTTAATGGCGTCATCAAAACTGCCATCATCTTGAAGATCCACTCGGAATAATCTAAGCCGTTCATTTCCTCTCCACTTGGTTTGAAAATATTGAGATTTAGCTGTCAGAGGAGGCAGCTTTTAGTTTAACTACGATGACTTCAAACTATTATGCATGCATACCAGTTCAACTTTTAGTTAAAATAACCAATAACATTCCTAAGTATTTTATTTTTTGAACGAAGTTTCAGCTCAGTTTAATTGTATTAAAATTAACAAATAATTTCACTGCCATGCAAGAACTTACATTGATAATCATATTAGTTTTTCAAAAAAAGAAATAAAATAGTTCTTTAGAAAACAAGAGAATGCCAAGATCTCTGAGCATGCCATCTCCAACCCCAATTCCAAAACATTATATTTTAGTATAATTTTTGCATAAAACTTCTCCAACGGAACACTAGAAATTACACTTTTTATTGTAACATTATAATTCTACACTAAATTTAGTGTATAACTATAGTAATGCATTAAAATAGTATAACATTTAGTGTTGGGTTATTAAAAAATTTGTCTGGAAATTATATTAAATGGTATTTTGAAGTTGGATTGGAGATGATTTTTTTTAGTATACACACTGATTTTAACACTAAAATATTATTATGGATTAGAGATATGCTGAAGGCGGTATGAACAGTGTCACTACAAGAAATAGTTTAAATTTTGACCACTTTCTCCGACGTAATTCGGTCAGAAACATGTCTTTTTATCTGCTTTCTCACCATTTATACTCATCAAAAAAGCTCCGTCAGAAATGTGCATTGATCAGAAAGTGGTCACTAATTTGTAACCACATATATGGTCAGGAATGTCGTCAAAAATGTCATCAGAAAATGGTCAATAATTTCTAACCATTACTTGACGAATTTACGACCACTTATTCTGATGAAATTCTAACCACTTATTAATAAATTTTTCTAATTAATTATTTAAATTTGTTAATCAATGAAATTGTATTTAAAAATGACTAATCAAATACATTTTAGAGTTGAAACTTAAATAATTAAGATTGAAATAGTCTTAGCATATTTAAATAAAGTTAAAAAAAAAGCTAGAATTGCTCATTACTAATTTTTTTAACCACAAAATACAAGCAAAATAAATATTATAGAAGTATTCTTCAATGGCGTCTGCATCTACGACAATTAATTCTGGAAATTTGCTCATCTGATACAGCTATCTTCTCGTTTGTATTCTTCTTGGTCCAAAGAAGACATGAAACTAGCTGAAAATCACCCAAATATATAAAAGAAACATTTACCAATTGCTCTTCAGTAGCTATAATCTGTCGCAGCTGAAGGTGAGAGGAAGAAGAGAAATAGATTAGGTTAAAGATATCAGAAATTATTAAACAAGCTCACTACACAACATCGTTTGATAGTTTTAATAGATATTTTTGACCGTTTTCTAACCTCTACACAAACAAGAAGAAATGGTTAAATATTATAGAAAATTTTGACCATTTTCCATTTCATTTCTGACTATTTTTATGACGATAATGAAGTGGTCAAGACTTGGTCACATATTACTGACCATTTTTGTAACCAGTTCGGTTGGTTAGTAATTTTTGACCACTTTTTGTCCATTTTTTTAAATCATCATGAAATGGTCAATTAGTGGTTGGAAATATTTTTGACTAATTTATCTGGTCAGGATTTTGGTCAGAATATGTTATGTTTCCTTGTAGTGTGTAGCCTCTTCCGAGAAGAGACTTAAAGCATGCGCAGCGGAAGTTCACAGAAGAAAAAAAAAATATTAAAATAAGTATAACCGATGAGCTCGGTTCGTCTCGCATCTTCTGCGCAAAACCCTTTTTCCTAAAGTTCATCACTGTAGTGCGGGTTCCACGACACGTGACGGCCTTGGTCTAATTTTTTTTTTTTTTTAAATCAAAAAAAAAAAGAAAAAAATTTAATAATAAAAAATTGAAAAAATGAACCCCAAAAGAGAGTTTACTGATGCTCTTGCTCTTAACCAACCAAGAACCGACGTATCCATTTGCACCTGTCGCGCAATACGTCATCATTTTCTTCCGTCTCCGTTAGATTCCATCGTCTCTCTTCTTTGTCTTCTTCAAATGCCAATGTTGGTTTACACTTTACAGTGTAGATTATTGATTTTGGCCTGTAACGCATACCCACCGTTTTTTTGTGTGTCTGTGCTATTTTAATATTGCCTTGGTTTGGTGTTACCTTTTTATTTATGTTTTGACAAAAGGTGTGTGTTACTGTGTTTCCAAAACCTGACATTTGGAGGACTTTAATCTCTTATGGGACAAAGGACCAAAAAAAAATCTACAACCACCAAAACTAATATCTTATGGGACAAGTGAGTGTAAATTATGATTTTACCCTTAATGAAAGTTCAATATCAACTATTAGATCAAAATCATTCACGTTATAATCTGAACCGTCGGATTTTTAAGGATAAAATATTTACAACAATGCCATTAATAAATCTTATTCCTTAGCCATTGGATCATATGAGTATGTTTTAATCTTAGTCATTGGATTTCACCATCTAGCTTCTTCTCTCTCGGCTGGGTCCCACATAAACTTTAATCACTCTTTTTCTTCTTCTTCTTCATTTCACCCTCAACCATATTCAATTAACCACCATGAAAATTCATTACATTCACCAACCAAAGCTCTCTTCTTCAACTCTTCGTCCACAAACCTTTACATATGTTTCTTAAGGTCTTTCTACAGCTTATGATGCCCTGAAACAGCACATGTGCATCGTCTTTGGTTCTAAAATCGTTTGGTAAGTGTATACTCTCTCCCTCTCTTTTTCTCTCACTCTTCTCTATCTTTTTTATTTTTCTAATGTTTTATGTTTCAGTTTAGTCACATAATATGTATATTAACGTTATGAGTAAGATTCTAAGATTTAATATAATGTTGTTAAAGTATGAAGCATGATATTATAGAATAAATCGTTTTTGGCTATGGTACAACTGATACAACTTTTGCATATGTATCAAACAATACAGGTGATACTAGTATAACTAGTCCAACTATGTCTTATTTACCAGACTAGTGATACTGATATAACTAGTACAACTATTCAGATTCTGAAATTGAAATATTCCATTCGATATTCCATATGAAAAAAACAATTAGCTGGCCAAATTGGTAAGGATTTAGATAGGTTCCTTTTATTTGTGATAATTTTTTGTTTTTTTTTTTTGCAGTTTTCACACCATCTCATGAGTTTGCATGATCTACCTTATACTTTTAAGGTTTGTTAACTTCTTTGTCCACATAATTTTTGGAAAACATACATGAAATGTATTTTAACAAAATTGATGATTTCATTTTATTGGGGCAAAGACATGTACACATAAAGAAGTGGTACAACTGAGGTAAGTTTAAATTTTATGTGGTACAACTAGTTTTTTTCGATTTCAATGCCAAAATACAACTATGTACAAACCGGTACAACTCAAAAACTAGTACAACTATGTACAAACCGGTACAACTCAAATACTAGTACAACTATGTTATTTCATCTTGTATTGTGCATCAAGTTTTAAATGTGTATCATGTTTTAAACACTGTGGTTGAACTACATGTTAGTATGTTGCTTTAGTTGTATCGGTTGTACTAAAATAATTGGTGATGCAAATAATTTACATCAATTTATTTAATAATTGATGTAAATATATAAATTATTTGCATCATTTTATTTTACACAAAATTAGTATCAATTTTAAGAAGTTAGTCAAAAATATGTATCATTTAGAATTTCTGATTTATATCATTTACTAATTAAATGTAATTTTTTTTTAAAAAAATTGATTAAAATGATTTATTTTGGTAATTAATTCTTAATTAATACTTTTACTGATTATTTGTATTATTTGTTGCAATTCTGTTTTCTTCTAATAGCTATTATTATCTTGATAAACAAACTAAAATTTTACAATTGTTGATAACAATTGTATTAATACATCACGATTAAAACAATTACTTGCAAAAAAAAAATCATACATCAAACCCAATCTGTTTCTTCTGTCCGGTATGGTTGAAGAATTTTCTGGCTCCGCATCTAGCTTTTGTGCCTCGAGACTAAAAAGATGAAGATGATTTTTTCCGAAAATCGTACAACTAGTATAACTAGTGTAACTTATAAACGTAACAATTTCAAATCAAATATTATTTAAAATATACTATTCATATATTTGTCACATGCAAGCAGAAGAGATTAGACCAATATGTCTTATTGGTTCTATATCATTCTCCTTTCTAGCATTTTCATATGCTGGAAACAATCAATAAAGAAAATTATACATCTTATAAAGAAATCACTATCCAAATAAAATACTATTAAAATAACATATTCATGTATTTGATACATACATGTCGGGGAAGATTAGACGAACATATCTTATTGGTTATACATGATCCTCGTTTCTGTCATCTTCATACTCTGAAACAAAAAAATTAAAAATCACCATATTAATTGCAAAGTTGTATCAATTATAAAGTTATACTCAATCTATTTATACTAGTTATACTCGTGCTAGTAATACTAGTTATATTAATTTGAGCTGTACTAGTTGTATTAGTTGGAGTTGTACTAGTTGTATTAGTAATACTCTGCGTCTTTTTTATATTTTGAATCTCGTACGTATAACATGGAATTTGTTTCTAGATAAGATAAAATTGATTAAATATGATTCTGGGTTGATCGATTTGGGATAAGAAATAAACATTTGGTGGATGGTTGAAGAATTTTTTTGTTCTTGCTTCAAGATGAAAAAATATTAATGGAGAAGAAAAGAGAAGAAAGAAGAAGAAGATTAGGGTTAAAGTTAGATAGGTTTTTGGGTCTGGGTCTGGGTCTGGATCTGGGTCGGATCTAAATAGGATAGTAATGGTATAAGTTAGTAAATATATCTAAATCCTTAGATTTTACAGTCTTTTCTTCATAATTTCTATTTATTTTTAATTCATTTTTAATTAAAAATAGAGAAGGTCTTTTTTCAGATTTTTTTGACCCCCTTTGTCCCATCCCAGCATTTGTTCCACATTTGGAAAACTACTAGACAAACATATTTTTCTTTTCTTTTCTTGTTTGTCGTTTTATAAGGTAAGATTGGATTAGGCGGTGGTTTTTTCTGTCATATGGATGTAATTTTAAAACAAAAGTGACATACAAGCTGTATTACATAAGCTGGTTGTCAACAAAACAACACCAGAACCATCAACCCACAAGAGGAGGCAACGTTCAAACAAAGGAAATTTACAACCATTGGTGGTGTTATCATAGTATGCAAGGGTAACCTACAACCAATACCATTGGTGTTGTTATCATGGTGCATTTTGGTACACGCTGGAAATTGGGAAATGCAAGAAGAGAAAGATAAAACATATACAACATCATTGGATAAGACTTAGAATATTTATTTATAAGAACATAAGAAACAGCTGTCGAAAACTTGATCTCTGTGTTTGGTGTTGTCATCCAGCGAAGCGGCTTCTCTTGTGTTTGGTTTACCTCCTTAGTTCTTCCACATCACATAGATATGGATTCCAAGACCTTTTGTAAGAAGGGTGGGATGATATTTGGCTTCACGATGCTAGCACATACCCATACTTCACTGAACAATAAAACTAAGATCGTAGCAGCACATCATTAGCAGTAGCACTAATAAAATTTGTATATTTTTGAGACACTTTGTCAGCTAATCTTAGCCAGAACGCTTTTAATTCTACATAATGGACTGATTATCATATTACCTAATTCGAATTTAGAATATTTTCCGACAAAAACTAGAAATAGCTGAATTGCATTCGTTAATAGATTACTAACCGAAGTCCATATCCAAATTTTCTATATAGCTGTAACTTTTGTTTAAGAAAGGCTCGAATCCTGGAAGAGTATTGTAACACGTTTTTAAGTCTCATCTACCACTTGTCCACATTTGCATATAAAATCTTAATTATTTATTTTTTGATAAATATAAGCATGTACAGTACACAGAATTTTGTTTTATAATATGTAAATTTGCATATATGCATTGATTGGTTCATTTGGACATATAATATAATAGTTTGTATAAGTATCGTTACTATATTAACATTCCAAACCACCATGGTACATGTAATTATATTGTTGATGGAATTTAGTTTTTATTATTTATAAAGTGGTGGGTGTTGTCTGGTGAATGAAAAAGGAGAACAGTTGGGAAATTACATAGGCACAGACCTCATCATGTGACACCCTAAAAAGACCCTTATCTTTTATACCCACTCATACGCGCACACACAAATCCACAATAACCACCAAACCTATAGTATATTCATTATTAATGAAGAATCTATGACTGCAACAAACACCACGATTCAACAATAAAAGGGAATCTTATCTTAATAATCCAATTTCGTAAACATTCTTTACGCAATAAAATAAAAACTGCCTTCTTGTTATCATTTTAAAAAGAAAATCAGTATCATCCCAAGACTATTTTCCCAACAGCCTCTAAGTAAACAGCCCAAGACTACTTTCCCAACATTCCATTGGCCCACTACAAACGGTAATATCATGTTTTCTTTCTGATCAAACGGTAATATCATGTTAAAACCCTTAGTTTGGGTAGTCTTTAATCTTTTCCCCTACTTAGAAAATTCATCGTTACATATCAATGGATGTAATGGAATCATCCTAACAAAAATTTCTGACCTCCCTTTTATTTCGTGAACTAGTTTTTGTGGAAACCATATTATTTTTACTCTATGAGCCTAGAGCGATTACAATGTACATCTATTTTTTCCACTTGTGGTCTTAATCTTGTTCCCCACTTTCTCTGGTTTCGAATAAAAGTTCATCTACCTTTCTTCTTTCTTCTGACTATTATATTCCAATTCACTTTTTTTTTGTAACATATCATGAACAAACTCATCATTTATTATTGTCAACCACACTAACAATAACAAGAAAAAGGCACTAACCCCCATCAAGAAAATAGGGCACTTGTTCATGGAATCATCAAAAAATCCATACCTAAATGATGTCCTCTTTTATGTAAAACAAAATGATTTCCTCGCATCTTAACATTTTACAAAAACACAAAAAAAAAAGATTTCCTCTTCTATGTTTTTCTGCACATCTAGAAAGCTTCTCATTACGCCAAAACCAGCAATATCATGATTGGGTAGAAGCATCGTCACACTACTCGATAGGATGAATCTATTCGATCCCACTATCAATCACGTACATCAAAAAGACATGTATATAGTATCGTAGATACACTTCCATTAAAAGAAAAGTAGATACTCTTTCGTTTTTAATCGAGACCGAGTTCATAATTAGTATAACTCATACATAGCATTATTTCACGTTTTTATAAAAAATTGGCAAACAGCTAATGAATAACATATAGCTTAATAAATTTCGTCAATTGGATGTGCGCTTACTTCTTCCTTTCTTGCCTTGGTGGTCCATTTGCTAGGGTGTTTTGTTGTTATGATCTAGATTTACTTTCAGTTTCTACTTTGAACTCTGTTAATTATGTTCTGCTTTAGCTTCCAGAGATTTCAGTTAAATCTGCTGGCTTTTTTTCCAGAGGATGATCTTGTATCCTGCTGGCTTAGTTTCTAGGGATGTTGTTAACTCGCTAGCTTAAGTATCCTACCTTGTGTATTACTCTGTTTCTTCATCAATGAAAATATTGAGGGAAAAAAAAGAATAACATAAAGCTTGTGTAGTTTTCAATTATTATATTACTTCATTTAAAAAATGTAAAATATTATCATATTAAATAGGGTACAACATAACCCTAACTAGAATTTTTATCAAAAAAAAAACCCTAACTAGAAATGAAAAGAATGAAAGGAAATCAAGTAAAGGACACGTATTATCTATTTCTTTTCTAAGAAAGAAAAAGTTAACTACTTTGCTGGTTGTAGTTGTGGTCTTGTAGGTGAAGCGGGCGTTTGCTTACGTGCATGGACCCATCGGTTATGATTTTAGGGGACACGAATTAACAATAATGGGTTTAAAAGTTCTTATGACCTAAGATCCACTTCATGGTTTCACCTTATCCCTGTTGGTACTAACTTACACGGTCTTAAAAACATTTTGAATATGATGCACCTTATATGATATAAACATAATCTTAAGTCAATACTAAGCCTGTTCCTGATTAATTTTTGCGTAAGCATTGCCACAAGAGAAGGACTGTCTTGACTTGATTCTGGTCAGATTTATGATTTGCGTTATGTTTATAAACTTAACTTTTTGTTGTACATGGAAACAGTATATCAGTGTGTAGTACTTTTTTACCCTAAATTTCGCACATGCACACTATCAAATCAGAATCCAGATAATATTATATCAACGTTACTAATATACAGCATTAGACTATATAAATTTCAATTAGAAAGATTTGAATACTCTAAATAAACTTACATCAGAGGACATGGCGATTTTGGCGATTTTTTCTCCCTCTCTAGGCGATTTGATTTTGGCCAATGGGAGTGGAGCTAACACACACACTACAAGAAAACAGCGGTATTCTGACGGACGTTCCGACGGAAAATGAATTCCTCGGAATATACCGAGGAATTTCCGAGGTAATTCCGAGGAAACACAAAATTTGGCTTCCTCGGAATATTCCGACGGAATTCCGAGGAAAATTCATCTCGTCGGAATATTCCGACGGAATACCGAGGAAACTAGTATTCCTCGGAAAAAACCGATGAATTCCGAGGAAATATTATAGACGTTAGAGAGCCGTTGGAGAGCCGTTGGGGGATTTTAAAAATTCCGAGGAAATTCCGACGAACTAGCCGGTTGCATCGGAATTCCGTCGGAATTTCCTCGGACCGTCGGCAGGATTTCAACTATAAATACAAGCACCCCTCTTCCTCTTCATTCACTCCATATCTTCATCCTCCCTCTCACTTTTTTTACACACGAATTTGATTCATAAAAAACATGTCTTCTTCAAATTATTTTCGTTCTTGGATCGATCGACCTCATTTGGATCCGAACACGAGATTGCTTACGGAAGAATACCAACAAGGTATAACCGAATTCATGGGGTTAGTTCACCGACAACCGGAAGCAAAAACAGGTATGTTAAGATGTCCTTGCTCTAATTGTAAAAATAAAAAAGTTATTAAACAATGGGATGTTTGGACTCATCTATATTTGAGTGGGTTTACACGAAGTTACAAAATTTGGTATCATCATGGAGAAACTGATTATGAACATGGTAGTACTAGCGAACCTCAGCCAGCGGTTAGATTAGAAGATCCAATTAGAACGGATGTAGATTACGGTGTAGGTACTGAGCAGATGGTAAATGATCATTTTAGAGGGGAAGATTTACCCAATGCCGAAGCTAGGAGATTTTATGATATGTTGGATGCTGGAAAGCAACCATTGTACGAAGGTTGCAGAGATGGTCATTCAGCTTTATCATCTGCTACAAGATTGATGGGCATTAAGACGGATTATAATTTGGCTGAAGACTGTGTGGATGCGATTGCTGATTATGTAAAAGGTATTCTACCCGAAGATAATGTAGCTCCTGGCTCATACTACGAGGTTCAGAAACTCGTAGCTGGTCTTGGTTTATCGTATCAGGTAATAGATGTATGCAGAGACAACTGCATGATTTATTGGAGGGCGGATGAACAGCGGGTTTCATGCAAATTTTGTGGGAAGCCTCGTTATAAAGATACGAGTGGAAGAGTTCCAGTACCATATAAAAGGATGTGGTATTTGCCTTTGACGGAAAGGTTGCAGAGGCTGTATCTGTCTGAACGCACAGCGCAACCAATGAGATGGCATGCGGAGCACTCAACAGATGGTGAGATCAGACATCCTTCAGATGCAAAAGCGTGGAAGCATTTCCAATCAAAGTATCCCGACTTTGCGTATGAGAGAAGAAATGTCTACCTTGGATTATGTACTGATGGTTTCAGCCCGTTTGGCAAGAGTGGAAGACAGTATTCTCTATGGCCAGTCATTCTTACACCATACAACCTACCCCCAAACTTGTGCTTGCGACGAGAGTTTTTGTTTCTCTCGATTCTCGTTCCCGGACCAGAGCATCCTAAGAGATCACTTGATGTGTTTCTTCAGCCACTAATATATGAGTTGCAACAACTATGGGCTCAAGGTGCTGAAACATACGATGTTTCGTATAAAGAAAACTTTCAAATGCGGGCAGTACTAATGTGGACAATAAGTGATTTTCCAGCATATGGTATGTTATCTGGATGGACAACGCATGGAATGCTATCATGTCCATATTGTCAAGATAACACTGATGCTTTCCAACTAAAACACGAAAGGAAAACGTGTTGGTTTGACTGTCACAGGAGATTTCTACCACCAGATCATCCATATCGTAAAAGTAGGAATTTGTTTACGAAAAACAAGAGGGTGTTTGACAGTCCACCTCCGGAAATTCGTGGGAAAGATTTGAAGACACAACTTAGAGATTTTGGTGCAGAAAGGACGCCAGATGTCGGTGGACATGAGCATTTTCCGGTAGATGGTGTTGGAAACCTACATAACTGGCACAAAAAAAGTATTTTCTGGGATCTGCCATACTGGGAGGATCATCTACTAAGGCATAATTTAGATGTCATGCATATTGAGAAGAACTTTTTTGACAATCTCATGAACACGATCCTTAATGTTCAAGGTAAAACAAAGGATAATTTGAAGTCAAGACTGGATTTAGTCGATATATGTGCTCGTTCAGAACTTCATGTTGATGAGAGTGGTAGGGCTCCTTTTCCCATATACCGACTTGATGCAGCGGGAAAGGATGCGTTCTTTGATTGGATTTCAAACGATGTGGAATTTCCAGACGGTTACGCATCTAATTTGCGTAACTGTATCGACAGAAAGGAAGGAAAGTTTACTGGCTTGAAAAGCCACGATTTCCATGTAATGATGCAGCGCCTCCTTCCGTTTGCCTTCAAGGAACTATTACCACGAAATGTTCATGAAGCAATTGCAGGGATAAGTGGTTTCTTCCGCGATTTATGCACGAGATCAGTGACTCTTGAAGGTATTGAAAATTTGAAGACTAACATAGCTGTGATTCAGTGCAACCTTGAGAAGATATTTCCTCCCTCATTTTTTGATGTTATGGAGCATCTTGTTATTCACCTGGTAAGAGAATTGGAACTTGGTGGTCCTGTGCAGTATAGATGGATGTATCTGTATGAGCGGTATATGTTCCATTTGAAGAAGATGGTGAAAAATTTAAGTAGGGTGGAAGGGTCTATAGTCGCACAGATGATCAATGAAGAAACTTCAAACTTTGCCGAGTATTACTTTCCAGCAGAAGTTCAGACAAAAAACAGAAGACCTGCTCGGCATGATGATAGAGGCGAACGGGCAACATATCATTGGAAGGTTCCAGACATTTTCACAGACGTTGGACGACTTAGCGGAAAACCAAAGGACCGTCGACTTACTGATCAGGAGCGCAGTCATTTGCAAACATATTTACTCACCAACTGCGAAGATGTTCTTCAATATGAAAGGATTTTCATGGCAGAAAAGCGGTTCGAATATAGATACGCCACAGAGGACGAACTAGAAGAAATGAAGCAGAGAGAATTTGGTGGATGGATGTTTACTTATGTGAGTGATGGTTTGGCCAGAGGTGAAACATTTGACGATTGGATACGCGAGATGGTCGTTGGACCAAACTTTGTTGTGAAGTCATATCCGAGATTTTGTACTCGAGGATATGCATTCACAACTCAGAAGAGGAGACGTTCGAGTACGACTTACGATGCTGGTGTTTGTTCTGCATCAGGAGATGATGTATACTACGGACACATAAATGAGATTTTGGAAATCAAGTATTTGGGCATGGTTGGATTGCGCTGTACTGTTTTCTATTGTGATTGGCACGACAACACTCCAGATCGAGGTGTGAGAACAGATGCATTTGGTGTTACATCAGTAAATTCAAGACGGAAGCTGCAATATTATGATCCTTTCATTCTTGCTTCTCAGGCCGACCAGGTTTGTTATATCAAGTACCCCCGGGTAAGGAACAGAGATGATCCATGGGTTACTGTTACAAGACTCAACCCGAGAGGCCGAGTTCAGGGAAGTTCTGAGCTGGAAGATCCACTACAACCAAGCACATCCGGCAACTTAAGTGCAGCAGAAGATTTAGGTGGAGTTGGCCTTGTAGTCGATTTAACCGACTTCGGAGAGGAAGCCGCCGTTCACGTAGAGGATGAACCAGTGATTGGAGAGTTTCACCAAGATCCAGATTCAGATTCATCTGGTGATGACGACTCGGAAACAGAGTAGCGTCGACCTTTTTTTTTTTTTTTTAATATAAATACCGAGGAAATTCCGAGGACAGATAGGTTTTCCTCAGAATTTTCTCGGAATAGATCTCCTCGATTTAGGGATTTGATTATAGATTCCTTTTCCTCGGAATCTCCTCGGAATTTTCTGAGGAAATTCCGACGAAATAAGGATTTCCTCGGAATTTTCCGAGGAAATTCCGACGAAATAAGGATTTCCTCGGAATTTTCCGAGGAAATTCCGACGAAGATTCCGATTTCCTCGGAATTCCCTCGGAAAATTCCGAGGAAATTCCGAGGAACTTGGGATTTTAAACCAAAAACAACGTTTTACGGATTGAATAACACGTATATAACCTTCATTAAGTGTCTTAACCAGATTATGATGTTTGGAACTAGGAACTTTGGTGTTTTATCCAATAACAAACACTTTTACGATTGCATGAACGAAAACCACACAACATAAGAGAAACACTTATACACTTTAATAAACGGTAAAGGGAATACTTACAATTATTTTTGAAATTGTGTTATTTCATGGTTTATGATCATCTATACAAAGAATCCTCAATGGTATGCATTATAATTGTATAAGAAATGAAATACGGCGAAAATAATCGATGTTTTAAAACCCCAAACCCTGGTTCCTCAGAATTTCCTCGGTAATTACCGAGGGTATTCCGAGGAATCCTGGTTCCTCGGAATATTTTCATTTAACCGGGTAAACCAAGCCGCCAAATATTTCGCGAAAATTGAATTAAAGATTTCCGAGGAAATTCCGACGGATGCATTAAATAATTCCGACAAAATTCCGACGAATAGTTTCCGTCGGACGCGTCATTTTATTAGGTCGAACGCGATCTTCTTCCCCATTTCTCTCCGCCTCACTTTCTCTCCCTTGCGATTTCCGCCGACTCCTCTCTTCTCCCTTGCGATTTCCGGCGATTTCTCTCTTCTCCCTCGCGATTTCCACTCCCATAATCATGTAAGAACCCTATCCCACTCTCTTATGGTAGATTTGTATGGTTTTGAAGTAGATTTGATGATTTTGGAATGAGATTTATAGATTTTTGTTAGGTTGAATGGTAGGATTGTGTAAAATCGAGTTTGATTATGTATTTCACTTGATTTGGATTTGTTTTTGGTTTTTATTGATTTTGTGGTTATAAAAATTGAATTTGTAATTATATATGTATATATTCAAAACATTTTTTGTATATAAAATCTATTTTTTGCATTTTAAAATAATTTATATATTTATTAATGATTTTTAAAATCTATAAAACTTTTTTGTGATTAAAAATCATATATATATAATATTTAAAATCATTTTTTGTGGTAATAAAACGTTTTATGTATTTTATATATAAAATATAATTTTTTATATTTTTTTAACATTTTTAATATTATTAAAACTATTTTTTGTAATTATTAAACATTTTAAATATTTTTAAAACTATTTTTTGTAATTATTAAACTGTTTTTGGGGTTTATTAAAACTATTTTTTTAATTTTTAAACTATTTTTTATTTATAAAACTTTTTTGTTAATTATTAAACTATTTATATTTTTGTGATTAAAAATTATTTTTAATTAAAACTATTTTTTTTTAATTTACAGGTCTAATGATGATCAGATCCGGCCTCGCCAGTGTCGTAACCGGGGTGGTATGGGGAGCGAGTCTCGGGGTTCGTCCAGCCATGTTCAGGATTCCGTTTCGCCCCACAGCTCCTACCATACATCTCCTTCTCCATTACCCGCTCCTGCTGCTCCCGCTCCCGCTGCTATACCCGCTCCTGGTCCTACGGGTCCTCCGGGAGTGATGAGTGTTGCGGAGTTGGTTCGACAGCCCGGTCGTGACCATCTTCCCTATCTCACTGAGTATCCACATGGACATGGTCAAACATGGTAATTAAACTTTTATTTTTTTTCCTTAAAATTTGATTGATTATTAATAATTTGTTCTTTTTATTAGGTTCAACCGATCCGGGAACGGGATCAGCGCATGGATCAACCGTATGATGTACTCTGCCCTCGACAAGGGACATCCGACTTTCACTCACTTCCCCGTCGAGAAGCAGCATCTGTGGTTTCGTCAGTTTGCGGTAAGTATTCAAAATTTTTACTTATATTTTTTATTTATTAAAACTATTTTTTGTGATTATTAAACTATTTTTTATATTTATTAAACATTTTAAAAACTATTTTTTTAATTATTAAACTATTTTTTATTTATTAAAACTTTTTTTTGTAATTATTAAACTATTTTCTATATTTATTAAACTATTTTTTATTTATTAAAACTATTTTTGTAATTATTAAACTATTTATATTTTTGTGCTTAAAAACTATTTTTAAACTATTTCAGCAAGAATTCAACTGGAATTCCGATGATACGCTCTCTATCTATAACCATTTTGTCCATAAAGTTATGGACAACTATGGGAAGCAGATGTACGAGTGGAAGAAGAAGTGGGAAGTAAACAAGGTAGTTTTTAATTTATTAACAATTTTTAATTTATTAAACTATTTTTTAAATTATTAAACTTTTTTTTTTTTAAATTAAAAGGTCCCAAAGTCGATGAACGACACGGTATGGAAGGTGTTGTGTGAGCATTGGGAAAAGGAAGAGACGAAAGAAACTTCTTCCACCAACTCCAACAACCGCAGGAGCGACCGTAAAAAGAAGGGCATATACAAGCATAACTTGGGTGCCCAATCTATTGCCACTCTCGCGGATCGCATGGTAAGTTCAACCGCTTTTTCTTTAATTATTTAAGTTTCAGAATTTTATTTTTTATGCATTTTTTCAAATTTCTAATGTTTGTTTAATTTATTTTTTTTTCAAGGCGGAAGAAAATGAGGGCGAGCCGGTTGATGATCTCGCCCTAATGAAAAGGGCGTATACCAACAAGAAGACCGGTCAGATTGATGATGGTCTTGTGAGGGACGTGGTCGACCTGGTCCAAACTCAGGTGTACGACGAAGTGTCTCAGCTTCAAACCGATGATGACGATTCGACGGCTTCGACCAACTTGTCCCGGGTTCGAATCAACGAAATCGTTGAATCGGTAAGTTTTTTTTTTAAAAGTTCAATTTATTTATTTCTTGATTTTTATTTTATCATCAATTTATATTATCTAAATTTGGTTTTTTATATTTCAGTCGGTTCCAAAGAAGAAGGGACGTATGGTCGGTTTGGGTCGTCGCTCCCGGTCGGCTGCTCCTTCTTCTGCACCACCGCCATATGTTGATCCAGAAGTTCTTACGGCTCAGCTGAAGGACAAGGATGATCGGATATCTGCGTTGGAGACCCAGATGGCAGCTCAACAGGCGGGCTATGAGACCCAGAAGAGGCTCAACGAGCAAATGATGGAGATGATGAAGAGGATGTACCCGAACGAGGTGTTCCCGAACATCCAAGACCCGTATTTTTTTTTTTTTTACCAAAAACTCTGAATGTTTTATTTAACTTTGAATATTATCTACTATGTTTTATTTAATGTTTTATTCAATTTTAATTTTAAATTTTTAAATTTAAATTTAAAAAATTTAAATTTTTTAAAAAAAAATAAATTTTTTCGAAATTCCGAGGGAATGGTGTTCCTCGGAATTTTCCGAGGAACTTTCTTCCCTCGGAAAATTCCGAGGGACAAAACTCCCTCGGAATTTTCCTCGGAATTTTCCGATAAACATTCCGAGGAATGTTTTGTCGAAACTTCCGAGGATTGGACCATCGGAATTCCATCGGTATATTCCGAGGAACCTTCCGACGATCATATGTTTCTCGGAGTTTCCTCGGAATTTTGTTTCCTCGGAATTCCGTCGGAAATTTCCGACGGAATTCCGAGGAAGTATGAATTTCCGAGGAGATATTTCCGAGGACTTTTTTCGTCGGTATGTCGTTGGAATAGCGTTATTCCGACGACATACCGACGATTTTTTCCCTCAGTATCCCGATGTTTTCTTGTAGTGACAGAAGGAGAATATCCTTGCTGGAAATTGGTTCAATTTTGGAAATTTCCAAAATCTTTTTGGAAGATCTTCGAAATTCATTAGCGCCGTCTATTACCCGACTTAGAAATTCATTGAATCAGCAGAGGAAAATAGCCAGAATCATCTTTCTGTTGGTGATGGATATTAATCTTGTTGAAGTGATGCAAGGAATGTCGATTGAGGAGCATAAGCCAATCATCATACCAGAGGACGATACTTATTGTGCGATGGAAAGAGGAAGAAGTAGTCTTCTGGGAAGATTGCTTAATCCAGAGGCGCAGAACATGTCTCGAATGCTGAGAACGATGCCAAAGATATGGAAAGTGTACGAGAGAGTCAGGGGAATTGCGCTTTCAAGAGATAGATTTCAGTTTGTTTTTGATCTTGAGACTGATATAGACAGTGCTGAAGCAAGGATTCTGGACTTTTGATGATTGGGGAATGGCCCTGGAGAGATGGGTTGAAGTTCCTCCGAGATCCTACCTTCAAACAGCAGCAGTGTGGGTCAGACTGAGAAACATTCCAGTTAACTATCTCACGGCGAAAACGATAGATGCGATTGCTGATGGCATTGGCCATGTGGAGGTGATTGAGTTTGACCCGGAGAAACCCTTACTCAATGATTATGTGAGGGTTCAGGTGACCATTGATCTCAACGTCCCGGTGAGAGACAAGAAGTCGCTCAACTTACCTGGTGGTCGAGTGGAATACATTGATGTAGAGTATGAAAGAATAAGGAAGAAGTGTTATCAGTGTATGCGGCTGTCACATGAGAAACAAAAATGTCCTCTCCTTCAGCGAACGAAGAACAAAGGAAAAGAGGTGGCTGTGCCTCCTAATGGTAAGCAACACCAGCCTAGTGGTAGCCGTCAACATCATATTGACTTGACTGAAAAACTTATGCCTCTCTTAGCAACATCGGTACCTCCGGGTATTGAGCCTCACAGCTCCATTGTGGCCCCTGAGGTGTTTGAAGAGATGAGAACTTACATGAACTGTGTCGACCCAGAGGAGAGAAGAAGAAGGGAAATTAAAATGAGGAAGACCTTGGATGAGCTGTCGAGAGATCCGGTTGCACAAAGAGCATGTTTGAGATTGGAAAAAGCTCCGGTCCTCTCGATTGAGGGAAGCAGAAAAGTAGGACATGTGTTTGACTTCCGCTCAGCGATGGAAGTGGGTATTCCAGACATTGTGGAGTCATCGGTTCGGGAAGTGCCGCTACGGCTTCGCACCCAAGACATGGGAAATGTAGTCAGCCAAAGTTCCCAAGAAGGCAGTGGTGCGGTGGGCTTTGAGACTGAGAAGATTAAGGAAATAAGAGGAATAGCAGAGTGCTCTCCTAACAAGATGGTGAAGAGAAATCTGAGAGAACATGACGGGGTTGAAGTCAACTTGACTGAACTGGAACGTGGAGGATTCAATATTGGCTGCAATACAACACGCTCAGTGGAAAGGGATAATCGGAGCAGAGGCTCGGGGAGAAGTAAGCAATCTTGGAGCCGAAGGAACCAGCATAAGAGACGTGATACGGGGCATTTGGGAGAAAGATCTTCCAAGGAGAATGAAGAGGGGCCTCTTAAGCAAAAAGCTGCTGACGATGGAGAGGTTACATCCAAAGTGTCGAAACAAAATGGGGGTTTGATGGTTCACCAGAAACCATCCAATCCTCAATGACGACGCTCAGTTGGAACTGTCGAGGTTTGAGGAGCAACTCGACAGTTCGACGCCTAGAGGAGATGATTCGTGAACATCTTCCGGATTTTTTGTTTCTCCTAGAGACTAAAAACTCTAGTGATCACGTCAAGAAGTTTCAGAGTTCATTGGGGTATGACCATTCCTTTTTGGTAGACCCAGTGGGACTCAGTGGAGGATTAGCTTTGTTTTGGAGGAGTAAGTATGAGGTGGAGGTGCTGTCTGCATCGAGTAGAATCATAGATACTCGAGTCAAGATTGGAGGGATGAGCTTTTACATGTCATTTATCTATGGGGATCCTGTTAGGCATAGGAGACATGTGGTTTGGGATTTATTAAGGGACATCAGTTTAAATAGAGATGGTGGCTGGTTCCTGGTTGGTGACTTCAATGAACTGATGAGCAATTCAGAAAAGTTGGGAGGACCTGCTAGAGATGAATGTACTTTCTTTGGCTTTCGAGCTTTGAAGAGAGACTGTCGGCTCAAAGAGCCACCAAGCTCTGGTGACATCTTCTCGTGGGCAGGAGTACGAGAGATCTTCACCAGTGGAGTTAAGGAGAAGGTCTGGATACAGTGTCGGCTGGATAGGGCGTTTGGAAACGCAGAGTGGTTTAGAATGTTTCCGGGTACAAATATAAAGTATCTGGAGAGAACAGGGTCAGATCACAGACCGGTTTTCATGAGCCTCGTACCAGTTACAGTGAAGAGGAGGGGCAAGTTTACCTTTGATAAGAGATGGTGCAACAAGCCAGAAGTTCTGGAGGTAGTACGGCGAGGCTGGAACCTCAATACTGAAGGAAACAGAGGTACGGTGTCGGAGAGAATCCAGTCATGCCGTAAAGAGCTCTCGAAATGGAAACAGTCTTCAACCTCTAACTCGAGTGTACAAATTCGGAAGCTTCGACAGACGCTGGAAACAGAAGGGAAAAAACTTTACCCTGACTTGCAGCTGCTCTCTTTGACACGTATTGAGCTTGAGAAGGCATATCAGGAAGAGGAGACTTTCTGGAAACAGAAGAGTAAAAATACGTGGCTGCAGGTGGGTGATAAAAATACTAGAGTCTTCCATGGGTGGGTGGAAACAAGGAGTATGAAAAATAGAGTGCAGTCGCTATTTGATTCCAGTGGAATAGAGCAGTTTGATGAGAATAAAAAGGGAGATATAGCGGTGCAATATTTCCAGGATCTGTTTCGAACCTCTGGATGCAGAAATGCAGATGCTCTATTGGAAGGAATGATGCCGAGAGTCACCTCCAGGATGAACAGTAGCTTAACCAAGATGGTGACAGATACAAAGATTAAAAGAGCGGTCAAAGCCATTAAGAGTGATAGTGCACCTGGGGTTGATGGCATGACTGGTCAATTTTTTCAGAAATACTGGAACATAACGGGAGCGCAGGTGACAGTGGAGGTGAAGAAGTTCTTTGAGTCAGGAGTTATGCCGTCAGATTGGAATCATACGCAGCTCTGTTTGATACCCAAGGTACCTAATGCGACTCACATGAAGGATCTGCGACCAATAAGCTTATGTTCTGTGGCTTATAAGATCATTTCAAAGGTGTTGAGTAATAGACTTAAGGTGATTTTTCCGCGCATTGTCTCACCCACCCAGGGAGCATTTGTAGCTGGTCGCCTAATTTCAGATAATCTCCTCATTGCTCATGAAATGATCCATGGTCTCAAAACAAATCCAAACTGTAGAGAGGATTATATTGCTATAAAGACAGACATGTCTAAAGCTTATGACAGAGTGGAGTGGATATTTTTGGAGACTCTGTTTATGAAGATGGGGTTTGCCAGACTTTGGATAGACTGGGTGATGAGTTGTATCCGCTCAGTGTCATATACGGTGTTGATGAATGGAGAAGAATTTGGTCATATAACGCCGGAGAGGGGTATTAGACAAGGTGATCCTCTCTCCCCCTTTCTGTTCATCCTTTGCGCCGAAGCTTTGGTACATGTGATGAATCGAGGAGAGCAGCAAGGGCTTATAACGGGTATGAAATTGACAAGGAATTGCCCGTCGGTTCAGCATCTTTTGTTTGCCGACGATAGCCTGTTCCTGTGCAGAGCTAGGCTGAGTGAGTGCACTGAGTTTCTACGGTGCTTGAAGTTGTATGAAGATTCATCTGGTCAGGTCATTAATTTTCAAAAATCAGCTGTTACCTTTGGTGCTGCAGTAGACCCAGTTATGAAGAGGCTGATAGCTGAGCTACTTCACATTGATAATGAGGGCGGTGATGGGAAGTACTTAGGCCTTCCGGAGTGCTTCAGTGGCTCAAAGCAGAAGCTACTTGCGTTTATTGGTGAGAAACTAAACAAGAGATTACGAGGATGGTTTGCCAAAAAGCTTTCCCATGGCGGAAAGGAGGTTCTCCTCAAATCTATTGCTATGGCTCTTCCGGTTTATGCGATGTCATGCTTAAGGTTAACTAAACACCATTGTCAAAAAATTATGAGTGCTATGGCTAGCTTTTGGTGGGATGAAGATGGAGAGAAGAGAAAGATTCATTGGATTGCGTGGAAGAAAATCTGTGTGCCAAAAGACAAAGGAGGGCTGGGGTTTCGGGACATAGAGGATTTCAATCAGGCGTTGCTTGCTAAGCAAGCATGGAAGTTGTATAATGAACCGAACAGCTTATTGGCGCGAGTCTATAAGGGCTGGTACTATGCATCCTCGACCATTCTTGAGTGCGGTAAAGGATATAGACCCTCTTATGCCTGGAGAAGTATAATTTTTGGCAGGGAATTACTGAGGAAAGGATTGATCAGATCCATAGGTGATGGAAGAGATACACATGTGTGGACTGATAAGTGGATTTTGGATGAAGTTCCTAGAAGACCGGTGAACAAACAGCCATGTTTTGATGTCAACCTGAGAGTTTCTGAACTCATAGGTGAAGATGGGAAATGGAAAATGGAGTTACTGCAGCAGCTCTTCCCACCAAATGAGGTGGATCGAATCAAACAGATTGGTGTTGGCAGAGTGAAAGACAGAGAGATATGGGCTTTCAACAAGTCAGGTGACTACACAGTCAAAAGTGGGTGCTGGCTCCTTACAAGCGTAACGTCAAACCGTGGAGACGATCACAGGGTAGAAGATCAGGCGGTAATTGAAATAAAGAAGCTTATTTGGAAGCTACCGACGATACCAAAGATTCGTATGTTTTGGTGGCGGGCGGTGTCTGGGGCTCTAGCTGTTGCAGAACGCCTTACAGCTCATGGTATGCATGTGGAACAAACATGTAAGTTGTGTAATCAATATGTGGAGACAATACAACACGTTCTCTTCCACTGCAGTAAGGCACAAGAACTTCGGAGAGAGTTCCGTTTACCTATGGATTATGTCTTTCAAGACGTTTCTTTGATTGAACTCTTTGGTAGCTGCTTGAAGTTCATGGAAGCGAGTACTTTTAATCAGGAACGGCGACAAGCAATCCCCTGGATCCTCTGGACGATATGGAAGAACAGAAACAGTTTGTTATATGCGGAGACACAAGAATCGCCATCCCTGTTGGTTCAGAGAACGCTAGAGGAAGCAGCTTTATGGAATGAACTGAACAAGGCGGAGAGTAATGGAGGGCAGGTGCAGGCTGATATGGGCATGCCAAAGTACTGGTTTCCGCCAACACAAGGTATGATAAAATGTAACCTTCATGCTAGCTGGAGAAGTGATAAACAGTTCATAGGAGTAGCTTGGATCACACGAAATCATAGAGGAGATATGTGTATGCATGCAAGAGACGCACTCGTACCTACATCGGACAAACTGGCGGCTGAAATGGAGTGTCTATTGTGGGTACTTCGAAGCCTAAGGGATTTGCGAATAGAAGAGGCCAGTATTGGAACGGAATCTCAAAAGCTGATAGATGCAATAAAAACTCCTGCTCGCTGGCCAAGATATAGGTGCTTACTTCGACAGATAGAGACAGTTTGCTTGGAGTTTACTGTTATTGAGTTTGAAGTAGAGTCACGGGAGTCTAATAAGGTGGCAAGAAAGATATCTACAAGTGTTCTCCGAGATGGACGACTACGTTCGTACCTTGCCTTGGGAGGACCGGCGTGGCTTCATGATCTCATCCAGACTGAGGTTATTGGTGAACTTTGAAATCCTTCCCTTAGGATGAGTTAACCTTGGCCTTCATTGTCAGTGATGCCTATGTTTTTGATTTGTTTTCTTTAACCAGTTCTACTGGTCTGCCATGTTTGCAAACTTGAGCTAAGTTCTCATGTTCTTTGAGTTAAAAAAAAAAAAAGACTATATAAATTTCGCTCACCACGATTAAAATTTTTAGTTAATTATCTTAGATATATTATTGATATGAATTGGTAACTACAGTACAAAGATATAGCTCGCGCCTTTTTACCAAAAAAAAGATGGTATGTTTACGAACGAGACGAGGATCTTTGTTTTCTGCGAGATAATGTTTCCGGTCTTTTTTATTGTCTATTTTATTTAGATACTAGGAGGCTGAATGGTTGTTAGTGCTACCACAAGTGGTAATTTCGGAAGAGAGAGAAGAGAGAGAAGAGAGATCTATTTTGGGGTTCGGCGCTCGGCCGGCGCGTGAGCGTCCGTGCCGGCGCCGGAGCCTCTGTTTGTCCTTCGTAGTGGTTTCCCTCCGCTCTTCTTCGCCGTCCTGTCAACGAGCGCCTTGTCCGAGCTCTGGTTCCGACCTCATCTCTTACGGTGGTTTCGGTTTTGGAGCAACGACGCTCTCGCCGGGAGGCTCCTGGTGGAGGAAGTGGCATGCATGTTCAGTAGTGGTGTTTTCCGGGAGGTGGAGGCTTTCGTAAATCCACCGCCGCCGGCTCTAGCTTCCGGGAAGGGAGTCTTCTTCAGATTCGCCTTCGCCGGCTTTTAGTTATGGAGAGCGGAGGCTATCACAGCTCCGCGCTTCCACTTAGGATCCCGTGGTTCTTTGGGAAAAGGTTTCTAGGTTAGATTTGTGTCATGGTCGGCGTCGTTGTCGTCAAGGTTTGGGTTAGGTCACTGCGGATGAGATCTTGGTAGAAGATGAGGCTCTCCGGCGAGGTGATGATTCTCAAGGAAAGAAAGAGATGGTTTCTTGGGTCGCGTGTCTTGGGTTTGAAGTATGCTAAAGTCGGAGGAGATCTCGAGGTTCGATTGATCTCTCCGGCGGGATGACACTGCGGTGAAGAATGGCTTTGCGTTTGTTTGGAGGCTTGTCTGGTTTCGAGCTCCGACGAACGAGGATCTCGAGGGTGTTCGCTCCGATAGCGTCAAGGAGGTGATCAAGTCGAGGCGGTGACGACGTGTGACGCGTTAATGGAGCAGATCACTCCATGTGTCGAGCCGCCTCCTTGATGCGCTAGCCAGCTGGTCGTGCGGGTTCTGAGGTTGGGCCGAGGGCCCGTTTAAGCTTTTCTATTTTGCCCCCTGGATTTTGGGCTTGTAGTTATTTTTTATGTAATCGGGCTTCGGTTTTGAATGGGCTTGGCCCAGTTATCTTATATTAACAAAACTTTGAGGGAAAAAAAAAAGAATGGTTGTTGCTGCAGGTGTTGCACTGACAGCATTATTTATAAAGCAATCAAATTTTATTTTAAAAAGCTCTGTTCACATCAGTTTGGAAAAGAAACGTCTGTGCATGTGATTTACTAAGCCAAATACCTACGGTTTAGTTTTGTGGGCTTTCAAGAAAACAAAATGTAACATTTTATTTAGCACTTATTCAATGAATATTATAAATAGTAAAAACCCTAGTAACAACCATTCACCCTCGTAAATATATACATATATAACAAGAATAACAAAAAGGCCCACTCACCCTCAAAATCAAACTCCGCCTAGTAAATTATAAAGAAAATTTTAATAATCGTCATTTTTCACTTGGATGCATCATCGTCATTCTTTAATAGAAAATAATGGAAGATAGGACAAGTAACAATACTGAAATAACAAAAAAGTTCGTGGTAACTAACAAGTAACAACTATGACTGTTACCACGACGCTACATAATTTTGTACGTAAATCAAACATACATGATCCTGATTTTGATCTAGACTGAAGAGAAGATGATGATCAACAACCTCCACTGAATGATGACGCTAGAAGAATTGTTGAAGAAGTGGTAACAGTCATAGTTGTTACTATATATACTGGTTCGAGACAATATACGAAATGATTACATCATATTGCAATGGATGTATGAAATACTCATGGGTAGACATATTATAATTCTATAATGCAAAAAATTATGTTTTATTAAAAATTGTTAAAGATGGTTAATTTACTTTATGGAAATTTTATTATTATTATTTGCTATTTATTCAACAAATTAAATTTATTATAAATTTTATTTCATATTTGTTTATATATTATTTAACATATATAATAGTTTATACGAATTAAGATTTATAAGAAAAAAAACTGCTCAAATTTTACAACCAAAATTTTAAAGCATAAAATCTAAATCTATGACAAAAAGTTCACAAATTAAAAAAAAATTTCACAAATTTAATTCTGCAACACACAAAAATAAAGTTACAAATCAGGTCTTATAGGTTGGAGATTATAGTCTGATATTTCTTCTAATTACTCAAAGCCATTGTTAATGGTCAGAGAAGGTGACTCCTTTAATGATTTGAAACATATAGTGAAACGACCACAAAAATTGCTGACACATTATAGAGGCAAGTAAAATGCTTGTGATACTTCAAAGTGCCGACTTTCCAAAACATTTTAAGTACGATATTGATGTGAAATAAGCTGCGAAGATAGAAAAGTGAGTAGATATGAGCTTTATATGTTATATTCATAGATAATCTTTTAGATAGTTTAATTGTATTACCCTCTTTATGACCCATCTTGTCAACGTTATTTTGGACACATGGAATTTATCATAGCCTAAAAACATGATTAACGAAGGTTCTTAAAGTGGGGTTTAGCGGAATATAATAGCCGTCTCTTAACTTTTAACTAAAAAAGTTAAGAACCAGTTCTTAAATATTTTATTTAAAATCTGGTTCTTATTTTTATAATTAAAAGTTAAGAAACGGTTTCTTATATTCTGCTAAAATCTCCACTCAAAAAACTTCCTATTAATCATGCTCTAAGACCATGATTAAACCGGGCTCCTAGGGTGGGGTTATTAACTTCGGCTAAGAACTGTTTCTTAACTTTTAACTAAGAAAAACTAAGAACCGTCTCTTAATAAAAGATATAAAAGTCGGTTCTTAACCAAAAATTGTTAAAAAAAATGTTAAATCATGAGTTAAGAATTCCAAATTAAGAATCCGGGTTAATCATGCTGTAAGGTGGTGAAGTATAAATAAAACTATGTTTTCCCAAGTTCATAACTATTTAATGGAAAATAAAGTTAATCAATCATGACTACTAGAAACTGGCCTTTTTTTTACTGTAATGAAATATTGCAAAAGGTGAAAACCGACATACTCATTTTATTGGTTAGTAGCATGTGGCTTATGTTCATGCCCATCAATTCTGTTGGTTTTGTTGTAAGCTTTGTTGGCTTAAAGTGTTCTTACACAAATTATATGGTCTTATTTAAATATTTAATAAACCCTTTTACTGTATATGTATAGAAGTTCTCAAGTTTGTGCGTCTTTTCTCTTACCAAAGTCATGAACAAATAAACATTTCAAACTGATGAGATATTGGTAATACATTATTAAGGAGATAATCCGATTATCAATTAATAAACCCTGTTACTCTATATGTATAGAAGTTCAGTTTGTGTGTCTTTTCTCTTACCAAATGAATTCATGAACAAATAAACATCTCAAACAGATGAGATATTGGTAATACATTATTAAGGAGATAATCCTATTATTAATTAAGCTATATTTTATATAAGAAAATGGCTAGACCATATTGTTAGGAAGTTAGAAACTAAGCACGTTCCAACATATTCACTCAAAACGATAGATGTGAAATGATGCTTAACTATCATTCCGGTTGTCAATAGTTACTACGGACTGGTTTGTTTTGTAAGATTCTGAATAAAATACGTGTCCAAGTCTTAAGTAAAGGAAGGGTTGGAAAAAGGTAAGTGATAACGAAACTGTGAAGACACAAGCAGTCGATGAGACTCTAAACAGTTAAGTATTGACTCGACCTTTCTCTCATGCGAGAAACGAAACACATAAAATTTTGAAAAAGTAAAAAAAATGTGGAAAACAATTGAATAGTTTTAACCCCAAATCATAAAAATAGCCACACATTTGTTTTGTTATTTTTCTATATAATACTTCATCCGTTTCTGAAACTAAGACCTTTTAATTTTTTTTTTGTTCCATAAAGATAAATTTTCTATATTGTTAAAGTATTTTTTTATACTTTTGAGGAATATTGATTGAGAATATTTGAATTGATTAAATTTCATTGGTTGAAAGTTATTGGAAAATGTATAATAAAGTAAAAATTTAAATTAAATTATACATTTATTAAATTCTTAATAAACATGCATACTCTAGAAAATCTTACTTTCGGGAACATAAGGAGTATTAATCACTATACGAATGAACATATGCGGGAAATTTAGAGATAAAATCCTTGAAACAATTGTGAGCAAATGATTATATCTAGCTCTAAGCCACGAATGTGTAGCCATCAATAAGTACGAGTTCACACAGTTAAACTCAACCTTACAAAACTGCCTTCATAAACTAAGTAAATTACATCGGGTAACGCCAATACAAAGCATGCATGAAAATAAACAAAAGCTAAAGATTTCACTAAAATCTTTGAACTTCTTGCTACAGCCAAATGTTAAAACTATGTATCTTAAATTATTTAACTGATAAAATATATGATGAAACTAGTTGATAGGTACCTTTCGAGAAATTGTATACTTGTACTTGGCGGATGCATTCATTTTTAATCATCTCGAGCTATCTCTCGAGTTATTCTACGTTTTCCCAAAGGGGCAAACACGAATTTTCGAGGGTATAAGTAGGAATATATAAATAACGGAGTACTGAAGACAAACAAGAGAAGAGATGAAACTCAAATTGTCAATGCTTCTTCAATCCCAAAAGCTTTTTTGAGTATTGTTAGTGGGATACTTTAATAGTTACCTCTCAAAAAGTCAAAGATAAGGAGGATAAACTCAACATTTCAATTTACCTTTTCATCATATGAAAGTGGGATCCCTATAAACATTTTACTTTCTTCGCCCACGAACGATCTATTTCAATGATATGACATCTCAGATAACAATGTTATCAAAGTTACTTGTTTCCGGATTTTGTTTTGTAAGATTCTTAGAGAAACAGTTTTAAGCAAATAACTTTATAGCAGAATACAAAAATAAAACTATTAATGTTGTAAATGGCCACTGATAATATTAATATGTAGTCTCAAACTATAATATTGTATGGTTGGATGAAACAAATAGAAATATACCATCGGACGTGTATATTGAATCTGAATTTAAATTCATAAGAATAAACAAATTCACAAGATAATAAATTTTAAAAATAGATTTTATGTTTTTCTCGAACTCATTGTTTTTAACATGTCTTTCCGCGAACTCGTTGTTTGTTTTTATTTCTTTAATCTTGAAGACTTAAAGTGGGTCGGGAAAAGAATCGATCAAGATCAAGTTAAAGAAAAGAAAAGTACAGTAGCAATAGAATGGATAGCTCTTCCATTGATTGATGACATTCCTCCGTATTTATAAGCACAATGCTTAAGCTAAAGAAAGATTAAAGATTATATTATACACACATGCACAAATAATCTACAAATAGGAAACCATGATTTATGTCACTAACTTCATGCAGATTTGATTTGCATCAAAAGATGAGAAAATATTAGAGAGAAAAATACAATCCCCGAAACTCTTTTGGACTGTATCAAAGGCTCAAAGCGTAGCGACTTTTTCATGTGGTTTATAAACAATTAATTCCCTAACCAATCAACTCTCGTTAATGTCCCTTTATTCATTACATCCCTGATCTTATTTTAGTTTTTGTTTATTTAAAGCCCTGATCTTACTTTAGTCAGACACGATCCTCCCTTCACGTTACGTATACACATACAATATGGTGAAACAAACTAAACGGTCTTACGGTCATTAAATAGTGGGATCTACCAAAACACATACCATATCTAAACCTCACCTAAAATTTGTGAAGTAACAAAGACAGTCCTACTTATCAAGACAAGAAGAGGCTGTAAACTAATTATTATAGGTGAGTTCTTAATACTTTTAATCAATAGACTGTTGTTCATCTACTCATTAATTGTATTTCAATTTAACATCTTAACTGTAACCCCTTTTATTTTTCAAATAAACGTCATCATCAATGGAACTAACCATGAATAAAAGACTAATTATTATATAAATCCATACTTTTTTGAAAGATTATAAATCCATACTTACTGCGGTGCTTATCTAGTCTGGCATGGTTTGCCACTTAGACTATGGGCTTCCGCCCGACGTTTATTTTGTAGTGGTCTGGTTTGCGACAACTTTAAACAGTATGATAAACTTGATTTAAGAAATAAATTACAAATAATAAAATGTTGATTTACAATGTGTACACAGACTTTAACTAGGACAGAATTATTGCGCGGTGAAGGAAACAACAGGTTTTAAAATATTAATTTAGAGGTTTAAGAAATATAAGATATTACAAATTAGCCAGGGACCACATTAATATTGGTTTACATAATTAAATGTACTTGGTATTAACAACAGGGGAATACGACTATAAATTAATTTGTCTTTTTTTTTTAACTAGTACTTTCTCCGTTTCAAAATAATGTAGTATATTTTAGAGTTTTCACATTTATTAAGAAAATACATAAACTTTTTACAATAAATGCATTGTTTTCCGTGTTTAGATATATATTTCTTATGATTTATAACCAATCAAAATTATGTAAATACAATTAATGTCTTTAAAATTTGCAATTTGTCATTATTACATATATTGAAAAGATAAAATATGGATTTTTTAGAAACAATTTTTTTTCTTCTAAAACATGGATCATTATGAAACGGATGAAGTGTTAAGTAGTAATTTGTTACTATATCTTTTTTAACAGTAAGGGCAATATACTCTCTTTCTTTTATTAAAGCAATAAAGTCATCTTCAAGATTCAACGAAACACATGCATGCACGTATGTAACACTATAATTTAGGTTAAGGTCGACAACGTGATCTTTAATATTTTAACCCAACTACCATGTTCAGTTATCTGTTTTCGTTCTTTTTCTGGTGCGAAACATCAGACATGTATATATGTGTTAAACAAATATATGCATGGCCATTTATGCTGATATACTATGTAGTCAGTATATACCAAAAATATGCTTTCATTTTCCATGGGATGTAAAATAACAGAATGATGTCGAGAAAAGATTTTACTTACAAAGAACGGTAATTCCGATAATAAGATACGTGGAAGAAAACTCTTTTGGGTTAAAGTTAAGAGCATGCGCAACGGGGGATGACCCTGAATCCTTAGCGCTTAATGGTCCCATTAGTTTTAATATAATAATAATATTAAGCTTAATAAACTTAAGGATTGATCCGTAATTAGGTGGTTGACGGACTCGATCCTTGTGTTACGTGTCCGAATTTAAGTGGACCGGGCCGCTTTTGTGTTTCGTATGGGAAAAAAATTGGTCATTTCGACCGAAGCAAAGAAAAAAAAATCCTCTCGACTCTCGACGGTGATTCTCTCGACCCACCATCGTGATTGGTCTACCTCGGATCCTCAAGGTAAATAGAAGGCTTCTCTTCTAGATTAATCGATTTAGATTAGTTTGCATCTTGTTTTCCTCTCAATTTAGGGTTCGGTTTTGTTTATTCAATCGATTTGGGGGATAGGTTCGTTTCAAAATTAGGGTTTGAAAACGATTTGGGTATAAAACGATTTGGAGATTGCTTCGTTTCAATCTATTTGTTCTTACGGGTTCAAAACCCATTTTGGCTCCGATCGATTTAGGGTTTTGAAAACCCAAGTTTCTTCCTTTCGATTTAAGTTCCATTCAATTTATGATTTGGATTGTTCTTGTTTGTTCTTACGGTTTCAAAATCAAATTTTTTTCCATTAGATTTAGGGTTTCAAAATCCCAAGTTTGTTCCTTTCGATTTTGGTGATGAAGATTAATAATTAGTTTATCTTTATATTTAATCATTGTATCTTTATTTTTAATCAATGTATCTTTATATTTTATCTTCTAATAAATAAAAATTAAATTCCACTTAAAAAAAAATTATTTCTAAAAACTCCTAATCGTGGATCACCATTGGACACACCATTTTTACTAGAATCCTTAATTATTCAAAAAAAATATATATATATATATATATATACTAAAATAATGGTAAGGACTTCAAAAAAGAATCCACCATTGCATATGCTCTAAGACTTAAGACTAAAGAAGAAGAATTAAAATGAGACCGGTAAAAAGAAAAACCTCTAAGATAATTTCGGAAAGTCAATGTGATATTAACTTCGGTGTCTCCCGCATACCACACAACCTTCCGTATACTATTAATTAGCAAAACACAAACTGCGAAAGAGTGGTGAGACTACGGATTTCGTTGAGAAGACCTAAATTCCAAAACCCCACATTTTCTTAAGTTTAAATATTACATATATATATATATATATATCCCTGTACACCTGCTTGTCGGTGTGCGAACATGTTGGGATATTACGTGCAAAAACAAAAAACAAAAACAAAAATATATAAGTAAATAAAACCATAAATCATCAATTAATAGTTAACCGTTCAATCACCTAAGACCATGTTTATCGGGTGAAACCCAAAATGGGTTTCTAAATTTTTTTTTTTTTGTCTTATCTGATTTATATATTAAAAAAATTTAAAAATGAGCTAATTGCGGATCGCTATGTATCGGTGGAGTCCGCGAAAAGTACAATAACCCACAAATTATCAATTCTTATTTCATATCTTTTGTTACCGATTTTTGCCTCTAGGGTGGGACCCACGTGTTAAACTATATTTGTATCTCTTTTTGAAATGTCGTAAAGCTAAAGAATGTTTTATATTAATCTAATTATCGTTGATAACATATAATATATAGACATACACACTATACGTACTATATAGTCAAGCAACTTACCAAAAATGTTTTTCTTTTTTTGACAAAGGGCTTTCAATTATAGATAAAAAGTTTACATGAGGTATGAAACCTTATAGCTAGAAAAAACTTGCATGAATACAATTCATGATAAAAACATCTCAAAGCTATGAAACATTCAAGCGTTAAGAGAGTTGAAACACAAGAGAAGAAATGAGAACTTACCAAATTATTTGACTCCCGAATACAAAGAAGAAACTAAGATTGTTACGCTATGTGTATATACACGTCTGTCGTACGTGTTTATTTGTTAGGCACCAATTAACCCTATCCGATGAGAGCAAATATCAACGATTAGATTTTTCTCTTTTTCATTTCATCGATTAATTTGTGTTGATTAAAGTGTGATACACGTTTGACTAAGCATGTTAAGACATATAACGACCGTTTTTTTGTCATCTACATATAACGACCGTTAAAGTATCTAATACCATTTTAGCAAAAAAGTATCTAATACCATTGTTTGGTTGGATATTGAAATTTCACCAAAACAGATGGTACTTCTGGGGATTTTGTAAAAGTAATTATCTTATAACTTATTAAGAGAAATCGTTTTTTTTCAGGTAATCAGAAATCCAACGTACGTAGATGTTATTCTTTTATTACACTCAGTTGTTGGTAACATTTCTCTAGAATATTCACAAACAGCACACATAATAGAACATCCAAAAATAATACACTAAACGAACAAAAATATAATTTCACGATAACAATATAGTTTTTTTTTGAAAAAGTAACAATATAGTTTTTGTCAAAGATAAAACTATATAGTTGAAAAAAAAGAGAAATATACTTGAAATATTTACGTTCGTTATAGATTTTTTTTTTTTATATATATATATAAAATCTGCCCGAAGAATCGGGAATCAGATGCGGTTACAAGCTTGTTTTGAACAAAATGTCGAAATCTAACTATTACAAACCTAGCTTCGCCCACCCACTAAACCCGGCACGTTCCGCTAGGTTGTTTTTCGAAATCCTTCGATATCGGTAGCCGTTCTCAACCATCAACGTAACTCTCGGGAAAGTGAGGTTCTCCTCGTTTCCTCGGATGCCGGGAGTTCCCTTGACGTTTCTGGAGTAGCTAGTTCCCGATGATCTCCACGAAGCTCACAACTTTCTCTGTCAATGAAGCTCTAGACGTCCGAAGGGGAGAGTTCAAGTACATACCAGAGCCTTGCCAACAACAAAGCCGGAATGAACGAAGCGCCACACGACGCCTGAACCGGATCCCAGAACGAGTAAGTACTCGCTTCAGCCATCAACGAAACCTAAACAAAAGACGGGTTGTCTACACCGCCACATCCTGAAAAGCAGTCCCAAAACCTGCAAGAAAGTCAGCTACACCACCATAGAACACTACGGTGCCGGGATGTGAGCTATGACGAGATGCTGGCTCGTAGAAGGCAATGACTCCCGAGAAACCATCTACGCCCCTGGCCTTTCAGAACCAAAGGACCAGTTCCTTGAACGCTAACAAATCAACCCATGAGCCATAGGATTGATACCACGATGAAGAACAGGAGACTTGACTCCTCAAGTGAGGCCGTCGCCAAACTCACGGAGAAAAACTAAGCAGGACACCGGAAGCGGAGGCTCTGAAAGAGATGCAGTACATCTAGCAACCTTCTCAAGGCCATAGACGACCCGTCGAAGCATAACTAGAGGCACGCGCACAAGGCATCAAGCCGGACACTTTCACCACGATTACATCCGCCTTTAGCCTCGCCTCCATCTCAAACAAAGAATGGAGAACTCTTGATAACAGCGAGTGGCCACCGGAATAACTCCGACCCGAAGAAACCCTAAGTAACCACCACCCTCACCGAACAAGCACGAAACACAAGATCTGCAGCAGATTACCACCAACAAACCTGGCCGTGCGGAGACCCATCGCCTCCACTCCACGACGACGAAGACCGGAGCGATCCTAAAAGGGGAAAGACGGAACGCTCCATGAACCCAAAACCGACTCTCAATCTCTCCATCTCACTGAACCCTCGCTGCAGGTCCGGAGAAAGAGCCACCTCCACCATGAATCAGCTACTCGCGACTGAAGCCTCCGCCGGATTCCGTGAGCCCTAATCTAGAACTGCGAGCATATCGAGCAAAGGAGGATAGAAGGGGTTGAGAGCAAAGAGAAAAATGAGGAAAGGGATGAAAGAGACCCCTCCGGCTCCGGCACTCGCGCGGACGCGCCGGCCGTACGCCGGAGGGTGAGATTCACGAGTTTTAGAAGGTGAGGTCGAGAGAGAAATGCGTTAAGAGGAGAGAGAACAAATACGTTCGTTATAGATAAGAAGCCTTCCAGTGGCGGAAGTACATTGAAGGGAGGGGGGGGTCAACTGACCCTATGATTTTTTAGAAAACAAAACTTTGCTTGTATTTCTAGAAGAAAATTTAATAAAAAGTTGTAAATTTAGTTTATTTGAATCCAATATTTTTCAAATCAATAATTAAATTTCCGTTGAAATGCCTAAGTTTTGATAACATTAATTATTAATTTCTTTTTCTTTGTTTTAATTTCTTTTTAATAACCAAACACTTTTTTCAACTGGTAAATTTTATGTATACTCTTTACATAAGATTAAATTTAAAATGTTATATAATGTTCAATTTTTTTATAATATATGTTTATATTTAGTTATAAATTATATTGACCCCGTAATAAATTATGTGGCTGGCTCCGCACTGAGGCCTTCGATCTATTTATAACGTTTCTGATTTGATCTGAAAACATCTAATATAATTTCACTTCATCTAGACGATAAATAATAGTAGGATGAATTAAATTTTAATTAGTAATGATCAATTTTATTCTGGTAAGACTTATATAGACCTTCACGTTGATTGTGTTTTAAATATATAAGAAGAAAGAAGGAAAATTGGGGATCATGTCCATAGTGGAATAAAAACTAAGTATATAACCATAACAAAAAATAGGCTATGATATTAATATGTTATTTACCATATTACCCTTTCTCATTTTTACTTCTCTTTTTAATTAACTTTATAAGTTTGAAAAATTATAATTTAAATTTCTTATATACTTATAAAAAACATAGATTTTTTTTCGTATATGACATGTTTTGAATTTTGTAAAACTAACATATATTTATAAAATTGAATATATACAATAATAATAAAGTTTTGTTCTATTCTATTACATAAAGTTATATAGAATAGTTGCGATAAAATTCATCTTTCCTCAATCTCTATCAATCTCCCTCTCCAATCTCCATCCACATATCCCTCTTTCTTTTCCTTCTCCTCCCAGATTCTCTCTCTCTTCACTTCTTTCCCTCCCCCGCCTCTTCTCTCCTCTTACTTCACTCTCTAGCTCTCTCTCCATTTTCCTCTTTGTACTTCTTTCCTCTTCTTTTTTTTTTATCATCCCATCATGTTTTTTATACTCTTCTATTTATTAGACATTATACATCCTTTCAGCTTCGTCCGTAAACTCTTTTTTCATTTTTTATCATCCCCGTCTTCGCTTTTCTTCCTTTCCCCTTACTCTCAATATTTTTTTCATATACATATATCCACATGATATACTATATGGTCATCAAATATAGAATGGTATATTTTATTTTGTAATATATCAACTAATTATGTTATTTCACATAATTTATTTTACATTAAACACTTGTCATACGAATAAATATGCTTGTTCATATTGTCCACTGATTAAATTGCATTGAACCCTATAAATAAATAGTACGAAAAAAATTATATTATTCTCTATTGTTATATTTATGTTCGAAATAATCCATTCTATATTGACAACATAAATAGAATAGTATTGGTTGTAGCGTGTGATATACACACATTCACGCGCTCGTAAAGGACTATAATGTCCAATAATATGGCAAATTGACCCATTTTTCAACACATAGCTATATTCTTCATTTTTTTCTCAATATGGTTATACAGCAAATCACCCAAGAAAGAAACGAAATTTTCCAAAAGAAATGCGTTCACACCCAACAAAATATTGAAATAATACTCATTTAATTTACATGGATAATGAGCAAAACAATTCAATTCGATCCCGCAAATTAAAAGAAAAAAATATCGGTTTCAAGATAAACAAACGTGAATATCTGTTTTTTTCGTTTCCGGCGACGCACCTTCTCTTTCGGTGGTCGGTCGGCTCTGTTTCCGGGTAGCGGTGGCTCGTTCAGCACCAGTTTCACCGGTTTTTGTCTCCGGGAAGAGATGATTCTATCACATCGTCTTCGCCGGCTCTGTTTCCGGGTAGCGGTGGCTCGCTCAGCATCAGCTTCGTCGGTTCTGTTTCCGGGAAGAGATGATTCTATTTCATCGTCTTCGCCGGCTCTTCACCGGAGTTCTTCCGGTTTCGTTTGATTGTTGCTTCCTGTTCTTCGATCTACCACCGACTCTCGATTTGTTCCTCTGTCGCAGTGATTAGATTGATTGTAGACGGCGGTTATCTTTCCTGAAGTGATGATCCGGTTGCGTCTTGGCCTTCTGTGAAGACTGCTCAGTTGATCTTTCACTGATTTGTCTCCGCCGATGGCGGAGCTTCGGCGTGGCTCTTCCGGAGGAGGTGAAGACTCTCTCTTGACGCGTGTTCTCAGAATCGTTCGTCGATCGTACACGTGGTGGACGGATGTTGCTTTGCTTCCTCGACGGTTCTTCTTTTTGGGTTTTGGGCCAAAAAAATTTGTTTAATGTTGGCCCGTTTGTCTGGACTTTGTGTTTTGTTTGTTTTCGGGCTTTGCTCAGTTGGGCTTTGATCCCTTTAATAAATATCCAGAGAAAAAAAAAATAAACAAACGTGAAGGCACCAAACTTGTAGAACAGTAATAATCCGGTACACGTGTCAACTTATCAACTATGGTGTCCAGCTGTCTGGTCCCACCCCAATATAGGACTTCCGTCTCGCCGTAATACATTCCATCAAAAAATACCGTGAGAAATTCCCAATGAACGCCGTTTTTGAGAGATGAAATTTTGTTATCTTAAAGGGGTTAAAGTTGGTTGCCGGTGATTTGTGGGACAACCCGGACCAGAGCAATGCGGATTAATCGGATATTGCCTGTTTCAGAGAGCTGGTCAACCGAGTAAAACCCCGTTATAAAATCCGTGTTCCCCCCCCCCTCCCCCCCCCCTTCTCATGCTCCTGTTGTTGTTATGGTTGCACACTAATTTAAATATCATGTAGTATATGTTTATTTATTTACTTGCCTCTAGTCTGATTGAGATAGTTAATGAATTTAATTATTTGTTTTGTACTACATGATTTATGAGTGGTTTGAGCATGTCTATTGGATGAGTGATTTGAGTATATTAGTTGTAAAAATATATTAGACTCGGTATTGCATCAAACCATCTTTTA
This sequence comes from Brassica napus, assembly GCF_020379485.1. Classification (NCBI taxonomy): domain Eukaryota; kingdom Viridiplantae; phylum Streptophyta; class Magnoliopsida; order Brassicales; family Brassicaceae; genus Brassica; species Brassica napus. The sequence goes on from NC_063434.1 coordinate 9,544,088, forward strand.
TATATAGAAACTCTTTAATCTAATCTTCATTCGCATTATTGTATTATAAATTAGTTACCCGCATTATGAAATGTCTTGGATAATCTGTTGTCATGCCAAAAACTGTACAATGCAATTATGATGGTGATAAAATTGATACAAAACTCAGAAGCAATGGAACTGAGTTTTGTATAAAGTAAATTATGATACTTTTCCTTTGCTTCTATACGTCACGATGTGCTTCTTCTTTTTTCTTGTTTCGTTTCTTTTTAAGTAAAAATCATGGAACTGAATTTTCAATCCATAATCTATCATAATATTCGAAGTTAATTTTAAAAATTCAAATTTTAAAATGGTACTTTATATTAAAAGAAGTTTGAACATATGAACACACAGAAAACTATATTATTACTAGGTCATCACACATCTGGTTGAAGATTTGTTTGTTTTTAGTACGTTGTAGTATTTTCTCTTTTTTTCCATAAAAACCATAGTTTGTAAGTGAATTTCTTAAAGACAATGCAAACGTGTACTGGTGGTTGGTTCGTTATCCTTACAATTATATGCCAAGTCAACTCAATTATATGTCAAAGTCGAAATCTCCACAATAGTTAGTTACAGTCACATGGAATTCTATAATAACGTGTATATATTATTTTTTGTTCACAAATGAAAAAAAAAAGAAGAAGAAGAACAAAATATCCGGACTGCAAAAAAGAATAGTATGAATTGGAGAGTACTAATTATATAGTGATAGATGTCCTTTATTCATCCAGTACGGGTTACGGAAAAAAAAGAGTAAGCGTCATAGTCCCCTTTATGTTTGCATAAAAGAATTTAATTTAATTAGTGCAATTAAAAGCAAGATTAGTAAGCGTTCACTTAATTCACGGATTAATTAACTAATTAGTAAATGACCACTATACCCCTCATCTTTCTCCACGTACATGCCTGGTTTCACCTTCCTCTCATTCCCTCTCTATATATATGGACTCTTCTCTTTCCTTCTTCCTCACACACTAAAAGCTCCTAAAAACAACAATACAATTCTCAAATCCTTTTCTCTGAAACCAAACCATGCCTGAAGCACCGAAAAATGAATCTTTAGAGGTTTTCGACCTGACGCTCGACGAGAAGAACAAGAGGAGGCTTCAGTTAATCGAAGAGCTGACCTCCAACGCCGACCAAGTCCAGAGACGGGTCTTGGAGGAGATCTTGACCCGTAATGCTGACGTGGAGTATCTCAGGCGACATGACCTCGACGGTCGCACAGACCGAGAGACCTTCAAAAACGTGATGCCGGTTATAACGTACGAGGATATCCAGCCTGAGATCAACAGGATCGCTAATGGTGATAAATCCCCTATCCTCTCCTCAAAGCCCATCTCCGAGTTCCTCACCAGGTTCGTCTCTAACATTCTCTCTTCTTCTTCTTCTTGCTCTGTTTTTGCTTGTATTTTTTTGGTCAATGCTCTGTTTTTGCTTGTGTTTATGGTCAATGCTCTGTTTTTTCTTGTATTTTTGGTCGATGCTCTGTTTTTATCTCTTTTTCATGTTTATTTTGAGTAAGATTGAAATATTTATAAGTTGTTTTCCGGTGATGGGTTGTTTAATAAACGCAAAAGATCGATACTTTAACATCTTTTTCATGAATTTTTCTCAACAATCAATAGTCGTAACATGTCTTTTTATATGTTCTTTAACAGCTCTGGGACATCTGGTGGGGAGAGGAAGCTAATGCCAACAATCGAAGAGGAACTAGACAGAAGATCATTTCTCTATAGCTTCTTGATGCCCGTGATGAGCCAGTTTGTTCCTGGTCTCGACAAAGGCAAAGGAATGTATTTCTTGTTCATCAAGTCCGAGTCCAAGACACCAGGAGGCCTCCCCGCTCGCCCTGTCTTAACCAGTTACTACAAATCTTCCCATTTCAAAGAAAGACCATTTGACCCTTACACCAACTACACAAGCCCCAACGAGACCATCCTTTGCCCTGACTCTTACCAGAGCATGTACTCTCAGATGCTCTGTGGCTTATGCCAACACCATGAGGTTCTCCGAGTAGGCGCTGTCTTCGCATCTGGATTCATCAGAGCTATCAAGTTTCTTGAGAAGCGTTGGACCGAGCTGGTCCGGGACATCAGAACCGGTACTCTAAGTTCCTCCATAACCGATCCTTCAGTGCGTGAAGCCGTCGCCAAGATCCTTAAACAGAGCCCCAAACTCGCAGAGTTCGTGGAGTCCGAGTGCAAAAAGAAATCTTGGCAAGGGATCATCACTAGGCTATGGCCTAACACAAAGTATGTGGATGTGATTGTAACCGGGACAATGTCTCAGTACATTCCAACTTTGGATTACTACAGCAATGGCTTGCCTCTTGTCTGCACAATGTACGCTTCTTCTGAGTGTTACTTTGGTGTGAACTTGAGGCCACTCTGCAAACCTAGCGAGGTCTCTTACACGCTCATACCAACCATGGCTTATTTCGAGTTTCTGCCTGTTCATAGAAACACAGGTGTTACTAACTCCATCAATCTACCTAAAGCACTCACTGAGAAGGAGCAACAGGAGCTTGTTGATCTAGTTGATGTTAAGCTTGGCCAGGAGTACGAGCTTGTTGTCACAACTTATGCCGGTAAGAAAATCTTCCATTAATTTACAAAAACAATTCTTTAAATAGCATTAAATTTAGTTTTTGTATAAAAATTAACACACAAAGGGAAAAGTCACTAAAATAGTATTACTTAAAACTTAAAAAAACATGTTAGTTCGATTTTAGTGACTATAGTTTAGGGTTTAATATTTATGTGGTAAGATTGGGTTTAAAGTTTAGAGTATAGAATAATAAAGTGATATTTTTTTTATTTTTTTTTTGGATAAAAATTAAAAAGAGATATTTATGAAATCTACCCTTAATTTATAGAGAAAAAAAAATTAAAGGTTTAATTAAGTCTAATGCTTGTCTGCTTTGTTTTTTTTGTTGTTGCAGGACTTTGTAGATACAGAGTTGGTGATTTGTTGAAAGTGACTGGCTTCAAGAACAAGGCACCTCAATTCAGTTTCATATGCCGCAAGAATGTGGTGTTGAGTATAGATTCCGACAAGACCGACGAGGTTGAGCTTCAAAACGCAGTCAAGAACGCAGTGACACACCTCGTCCCATTCGATGCATCTGTCTCTGAGTACACAAGCTATGCGGATACAAGTTCTATCCCTGGCCATTATGTCCTTTTCTGGGAGCTATGTTTGGATGGAAACACACCGATCCCTCCTTCAGTCTTTGAAGATTGCTGCTTAGCCTTAGAAGAGTCTCTCAACACTGTTTATAGACAAGGAAGAGTTAGTGACAAGTCTATAGGCCCGCTCGAGATCAAGATTGTTGAGCCAGGGACATTCGATAAGCTCATGGATTATGCGATCAGCTTGGGAGCATCGATTAATCAGTATAAGACGCCGAGATGCGTGAAGTTTGCTCCAATAATTGAGCTATTGAATTCAAGAGTTGTTGATAGTTACTTCAGCCCCAAGTGTCCTAAATGGGTACCTGGTCACAAGCAGTGGGGAAGTAACTAGGATGGAACCATAAACTGTGAAGACTCTTTCGAAGTAGAAGTTTGGGACGTGCAACTGATAGCTTCTGTCTCTAATTTTTAGTTCGTTTTGTTTTGTATCCTTCTAATTAATATGCAATTATGCATAGTCCCTCTGGATTTGAAAACCAGTTGTACAAAGGCAAATCATGTGTTCTCCAAGCAACTCTCTGTTTCACTTTCTCGAGCCTCTAAACTTTCTATTATTAATGCCTAATTGTTTGGACCTAGGTTGCATGGAAACGGAAACGTATACGTTGAAACGAAACGTTTCGAAACGTGAAAACGTGATTTTTGATTTTTTATGCTTTTGGAAACGTTTTAGAAACGTCTATAAATATATATACGTATATATAACTGATTAATATTTACAATCATTTTTATTATGTTTACTATATCTTAGAATATAAATAAACAAATATGTATTCTATTTAATCATACGAAAACATAAGTCATTATTAAACATCAAAATCATATAAAAAATTCAAAATAATAAAATCTCAGCACTTAAATATTAAATAGTTTAATTAAAATAAAAATCATAACAACAAATCATAACTAATTGGAAAGTTTTAGCGTTTGCAGAACAGAAACGCGAGTTTCCAAAATAGAAATGCAAGTTTCCACTAAGTTTCCAAACTGAGATTTTTAAGAAACGAGTTTCCAATGCGTTTCCGTGAGTTTCCGAAAGATTCCGATTCCGAAACGTTTCCGAAACATGAAACGTACCTTCAACCGAGTTTCCATGCAACATAGATTTGGAACTTTATCCTTGAGTACTAAGCAACGTTAGATAGCAATTTCCTAAGCTGATTTTGTTAAAAGGAGAAAACCAATTTCTTAAAAACAACATCGTGGTCACTACTTGTGTTGAGTTTGCTGAACAAAGTGAAAGCAAAATCATGGATGAGTAGAAATAAAATAAAGATAGTGGACAAATGAAGTCTTCAAACTTAACTGGAAATTAACTGATTGCTGTTGTTTATCAGATGGTAGTTTAACATTTTGTTGTCACTAACCTAATGATACTACCCTTTTTTTCTTTCTCTGTCACTTTTTTGTGACACTTAATGATGCTACTTAAAATAATAAAATATGTCACAACTGATAGTGTGGGGGAATTCGTTTTTAACTCAACCATCTAGTTTTTTTTTTTTGTAAAAGATCTTGTATGGGGAGAACAAAACTTATTAGTAGTGGGGACGTACACATATTATCAAACATTTATGCCATACTAGTGAAGAAGATAAGACGATATGTTCTGAGATAGTGTGACTGTTCTAACATTTAAAACCTTTACAAGAAAAGAAAAAGAAAGTAAAACGTCTGACTTTTTATTGATGGAGACCTCCAAAACCGAATAATTATTGAACTTCTACTACAAGTGCAGTGTCTTGTCTAGATATTTGATACACTTATCTATATAGACAATATTTACCGTTAAATGTTTGCAATAATGAAAAAACTGTACTTGAGTAATACTTCTTAGCCACTGACTTTAAAGATAAGGTTGTCTTGTCTCATGTCACAACCCATTCTTCAGTGTGATTGATAATTAGTTTCACTAGGTTGAAAGATTCTGAATTTTACATGTGCTCCAGGATGTGCTCCTTATAAAATTTTAAGTTATAAACATGAGAGCTTAATAATTTGTTAAATAGCTTTGAATAACATCAGATTATGTTTTTATCAGGATCCAGTCCATCCAGATTTATATAACAAACTATAAAAAAAAAGTGAATGTTTCAAAAAATAACCAAACTTGTTAACCCTTGATCCTTATGAATTTGTATACGTTTTGAATTCCCTGCATAAGCAAATGTATAGTATTTTTTTGGGAGGACAGGGCAAAAACAACAGCTGACTCGAGGATAACAAGACTGTAGATAAGTTTAGGGGCGGGAGCCTAAACCCAACAAACCCGCGCAGAACCGACCAGTTCACTGCTACTGTCTGTGGGGACTCAAATACAGAATCATCAGGTGTACCGTTTTCTCCACAAGCTTACGTTGACTAGAACCCACCGACAGGAGCCGATAAACAGTTGAACACACGGCTATTCACGTGATACTGTCTTTTTTGTTCTTATCGTCTTAAATTTTCAAGAGTATTGGATATTAAGGACGTCGATTAGTTACTGGGGGGATATATATAACATACACATTTTATTTTATAAAGCAAAACTTATCCTATAGTTGTGCATGTATGATGTTCCATTTGTATGTAGCATGTCCATACCCTGTGAGGTGGATTGGAGACAATGAACCCAAGAAACACACTTCCGTAATTATAATAATCGAATTCTTATATTTACAACTAATTAACAAACATAACTAGTAATGCTAACTAGATTTTGACCCGCGCAGGCGCGCGGGTGTATATTTTGAAAAATATGTTGATATTTTTTTTTCATGTAATTATTAGGATTTGGAAAAATGAATCCGAAGAACATAACCGATACCGATCCAAAGATATAGTACCAAACCCAAACATAAATTGATTAAATATTCTAATTATTCAAAATTTTGTTATTTAGAGAACCGAATCTGATCCGAACCGAAGTATTTAGGTATCCGAATTTATCTAAAAATAGATTTATATACTTATATGTATTAATTATTTTTAGATTTAACGTATATAAAACATCAAAAATGATACTTTTAAATTGATTTAAATACTTGAAAATATATATAGATAGTCAAAAGTAAATATCTGAAATAGTTAAAGTATACTCAAATCACCAAAAATACTTAAAATAATTATTGATTTCGTATCCAAAATTTTAAATCAAGCCAATTGATATGTTAAGTTTAAGTATTATGACATATGTTATTCAAATTTATACGTAATATATTATTTTATTTATACATTTTGAGAAATTTAAAATATATAATGATTTAAGACTTTAAAAATAATTTAAATTAGTTATCCAAACCCAAACCAAACCCGCAAAGATCCAAATCGAACTCAAACCAAAATTTAGAAACATTCTAATAAGGCTGAAATCTTTGACCCCGAAAACCCAAAATACAAACCGATCAGAACTAAACCCGTATGGGTATCCAAAAGCCCATCCCTAGTCATTATTATATATCGTATTTTATCATCATATAATTAATCGTATTTTATATGTACCATCATATAAGTAATCATATAATTAATAGTATTTTATACATACCATCATATAAATAATTACATATATTATATTTTTAAAACTTAATATGAAATATGAAAACCATAATTTGAGTTGGTATTTCAAATTGGGCTTTGTATTATATTTTTCTTATATATATTGACAATATTTTTTTATAATGGTTATTGAAAAATAGTTTAGTAAAAATCCATTTTTGAATATATGTATATTTTTGAATCAATTTTTGATATAAATCAAATTTGAATTATTATTTTGATTTGAAATATGTATATAAAGTTTAAATTTTATTTTATGGTTAGTTTAGAAAAATTTTTTTTAGGGAATTAGATTGACCCATTTTGGTATATTTTAAAAGTGGCCTAGATAACTTTCAATTTTTAAAAAAAACATAACCCATTACTTTTTTTTTTAATACTACTATCTTTGTTTTCAAACAAAAATATTTTTTTTTAAAAGACTGCAATCCATGTTTCCAAACACTCCAAATTTTTAAAAGTCCTATTCATGTCTTCAAACACTCCAATTTTGTACTTGAGTTTTAATAAGATAGATAGTAATAATTTATTATCGAATTAAAGAATAATACACTTTGGGATACTAGAGAGAGTTGGAGATGGCGCAGACAAGAAGTCCGTGTAGGATTTGGGAGGTCACTGTTGGACTTATTTGCTCAGAGACACGGACACGTGCGACGAAGAGCCCATTGACTTTAACCGGGTCCCTTAAAACACATCCGCACGCGTGGTAGACACTGCTCTGGTCTTCTTGGCCCATTTTTACTGTAAAGTAAATCGACGAGCTCTTCAGTTCCAGTCTCCTTTTATCTCCAACGTTGAATCATTTTTAAGAAGACAAACAAGGATATAGAGTATAGACCTTTTGATTTATTTCCCTCTTATTGAAATTATTATGGATATACAGTAGGTCATTAACATACTCCGCAGTGACCGGTTAACCACAAACTTTCATTTGTTGGACCACAACAAAATATAAAACTAGAATATGCCGTTTTTGTACCTCTTTGAGACGACACCAGTGATAGTATATATGTTTATAAGATTAATAATTAAACAGTAAACATGCCCATGTTAATGATTATTGTTGCTACATTGGGACGGTGACATGAACATTATAATATTGTGTATTAGATGTAAAACTATAATTAAACAAGTTCATCATGGGTTGTTTGAAACTGGGACAATATAGTATACATGCAAAACGCGTTATGCAATGTTTTTTTGTCTCAATCAAGCCCATTGTTTTTTTGAGAAACAATCATATACATCTTCTTTTCTTGTCCTAATTTTGTCGAACCAATTAGTTAGTGCACGACCAATAACATGAAATTTGTTACATATTTAAATATGCCAACTTACATGAACTATGATGATAAAAAAAAAAGAAGGCACATTAACCAGTGGAATGGTTGCAATTACCAGATACTATGCTTTTCTGATAATATTTAGTTATGAAATCAATTCTTTATAATATAATGACCCACCTGAATTTTCTTGAATCAATGAGTTCGATTGCTTTAGGATACCATCATTTCGACTTTCGTTTGGTCCTAACAATTGTTATGTCAATTTATGAATCACATGATTTATATCAGTACATTTATCTTGCTAAGTCCAAGTCCAAAACCACATTTGTCATGTATATCTTTCTCATTGTATATTCATCTATGATCTAAAGTTTTTTTTTTTGTTTGGTTCCATTAATTATGATTGCCAACTACTATTATTTTCTAATTCTTATGTTTATGGGTTGAAACCTAATTGACAATATTTTTAAAGTTTAGAACATATTTGATTAAAAATATGAATTATAAGAAACTCTAAAGAGCAAACGAAGCCAGGATAAAAAGAAGAAGCATCTGCTTTGTTTTCATAAAAGAATTTGGATATCCACAATGTAGTTACTTTTATTTCTAAAATATAAAATAAAATTATAATTTTTAAAGATTTTTTTTGTGAATTTTAGATTGTTTTAATTTAATTTGAATATTATTAATAATTTTGACTGAAATAAATAAAGTTTGAATATTAAAATGGGCAAATATTTGAATTTTTATGTATTAAAATGAGTAAAGTAATTAATTAAAGCATTAAACTTGTAACAAAAAGTTATATATTAAACAGTTTAATGAAATTTAGCTTGAGTATTTTTTATGGAATTTTCCCAGACATTAACTATATAAAATCATCATCAAATAAACTAAGTATACTTAATTTCCGGGTCTTGCACATGCAACAACTTATACCCAACATATTGTTGTCACTCGTTCATACAACAATGGAATAATTATGTGATATTTAATATTATTATATAAGGGTTAACTTTTGTTTATTTTGTATTTATTATTCATTTCTGCATTAATTTCTTGGATTATTTTGATATGTTATATTAGTTATCCAAATTAAGTAATTAAGCCCTCTTTAAGTTTCAATTATTTTGTTTTATATGTCATGATTTAGACCAAATCATACCATCTAAGTCGTACTTCAAATCGAATAAACCAAATTGATCCCCTCCCCCCATTTTCGACTATTTTTAAGTTATAAGACTCGTTTTGACTATAAATGCCTTTAACCTAATCCCGTGTAGAGTGATGTCAAAAAGAAAAATCCTGTGTGTAGAGACTAGAGTAAGGCATACATAGTGTGATTTTATGCAACATTTACGCTTTGTTAACGTACCATGATGTTTGTAATCGCCATTTATAATACATGCGAAGAAAAAAGGTCGTGAATCTAATTGGAACATATTAAAAATGAATACTTGAACTTCTTCTGTCCATTAAGTTTGATACAGTTCTACTTTGTGATGTTTCTGGACACTCCACACGGATATGTATCTAAGTTTTAGGGTTCATTTGCATATCCGGAGAGAGGGTCTATCCGTGAATTGCACATCTCCTTGGAGATTAGTCTAGGCCTTCCATAAGCTCAGGATACCTCAGGTTAAACAAAAAAAAAAAAGGTTTGATACAGTTTAATTATGTTGTTGTGTAGTGTGTATTATGTTGCCTGTACGCGAAACGATAACATCAAGTGAAGCAACCACGTATAAGCAACTAAGCAAGGATGTTTTAACTTGGATATTTTTATATAGATTTAGAAGTCCGATTAAGAGACCATCTTATGGAAAAGCCGAAAGGCCCTAACATATTAGAAGATCAATACGTCGTCTTAGTCGTCAGCCTGTGGATTCAGCATCCCCATATATACAGAACCGGCATATGAGATAATCTTCCACAGTCAACAATCCAGTAAGTGTACTAAAGATTTCTTGGGCTGATATTTTTAATTAATGGGCCTTTGGAAATACTAATCAATTCATTTGTTTGATAATTTATGAAAGAAAACCAAAGTAACATGATTGTGGATGCATATGATTTTTCTCATGTTCTTATAGAATGATATTTATATTATTATTTATGAAGTGATTTTTTTTACTTGTCAATTTCTCCATAGTATTAGGTGATTTTGCTTATTTGTCATTGTTTATTACTTATTTGTAACATTTTCCATAAATTTAGGTAATTTGCTCATTTGTTATGTTTTTAATAATTTCAGTTTTAATTATTTGTCATATTCTCCATAATTTAGGTTATTTATTTATTTTTCATGTTATTAATAATTTTAATTGGTAATTTTATTTATTTATCATATTTTAAAATAATTTTAGGAGGTAGTTTTATGTTTGCTTACTTATCATGTTTTTCATGATTTTAGGTTATTTTACTTATTTGTTATGTTTTATTATTTTTAGAAGCTTATTTATTATGTTCCATGATTTAGGTTGACTCATTAGTTTCAATAAATAACTTTATGAATTGTTATTTTTTAAACATTTTTAGATATTGTTTAATAAATATTTTTTATTATATTCAAGGATAATTATTTTTAAAGAGGATTATCAAATTTTAGCAAAACTTTTACATTTTTGTTCATCTTTTGTTTATTTTAATAATATTAAATCATTTAATGTTTTTATTTATTATTTTTAAAAGGAAGTTTGCTTCTTTTATGTCAGTGAATTATTTTATCAATCAAAATTATAAGTCCAAAGAATACAAACTCTCACCGTTAAAAAAATAAAAAATCCAGTTTTACTAGATATATATATATATATATATATATATATAACTTATTACTTTTAGTTTATAAAATTTAGTTAAATAGAAGTACTGTTTTAATTATAGTAGATTTTGTTAATAGGTGTCACTATGAACTCCTATAAAAAAGAAAATCATATAAAATACAATTAAGATTTTGATGAATAGGAGTTTGATATCATAGGTTTCACTGATAATTAGTAATTATGGTTTATTTTGTAGATTTATCTTTTTATGTTATTTTAAAGTATTAATAAAACTTTATTAGATTATTATGATGTTGTTAATTTTTACATGGCTTGGTGATAGAATATATAAAAGATTTTGTAAATATCAAACCATTATCAATATTGCGTTGTAATAAAAAATTAAATTATATTTTCTGATTAATTTAATATTTGAAACTAATTAAATAATTTAGATAAAATTAAAAATTATGTTAAAATTTGAATTAGTTAGATATAGCGCACAAGTGTGCGGACCATCATCTAGTAAAATAAATATTTATCACCAAACAAAGTGCAGCTCCGAGTCTCCGACAGTCAAATGATATTGCAGATATCGAATGTCTCTCTTCTTTGTTTCAACAAGTTTCATCTTCATCCTTCAACCACAAAACGAGAAAGATGATGGGTTGGCCAATGGCTCTCTCAGAAACTATCGTACTGTATTAAGACCCATAAACTAATCTCTGGGCCAGAACTTCTTTTTCATAATTAAGGAAAGTATTTGTGTTAAAAAAAGATATATTTAATGAAGTCACTCGGATTTTTATAGTTTTTTTTCTTATGCAGCTTTATATTAATTTTTGAAACTGATAGGTTAAAGCAGTTTTGGATTGAAACTCCAATATTAACCTTCTGATTTGTCGTTTAATACGTAGAAGACAAAATCAATCATCTTTCACAATTGGCTTCTATCATATAATTTGATAAAATTTGAAACATTACATGTGTATACTCTGTGAAAACTGAAAATAGAAGATCCATTGATCATACATAGAGAGAGTAGGCACACACACACACACACACACACACACACACACACAAGTCAAAGCAATAGTTTTTTATTGCTGTGAGCTGAAGTAACTCATTTCGATGTTAGATCATTCCAAAACGAGAAAATCACAAAATACCAAATTGTAGAATCAAAGAATCAAGAATATAATAGAATTCATCTTTTCAGAGAGAATCTAAGCAGCAGCAGGTCCCTTGAGCTTCTTACTAATGGCGGCAATGTACTTCCCCTGGTGGAATGCTTGCTCCAACTCCAATTCCGACTTCCGTTGGCTGTCTCGACCCGTCTCCTGCGAATGTTCCTGCACCGTACGGGATTCCACCTTTCACCTTCTCCATCTCAAACATACCAGCACCAAACGTGTATCCCATCGGGACAAATATCATACCGTGATGAACCAGCTGAGTAATGGCAGTTAATCTACACAGTAGACACGTCTTTCAGAGTCTCAACACAACAAGTTTGTCTCTTTGATGAGGTGTTGTTTTGGATTGAGAAAAGAAACTTACGCGGTGGTTTCTTGACCGCCACCTTGAGACCCGGTGCTGTAGAAGATTCCGGCAGCTGGCTTACCGGCGAGTTGCTGAGTCCTCCAGAGGCCACCAGTTGAATCTAAGAAGGCCTTGAACTGAGCAGCCATCATACCAAACCTTGTTGGGAAGGCAAAGACAAAGCCATCAGCCTCGGCAAGATCGTTGGGGGTGATAAGAGGAGCATCACTCTTTGGCGGTGCACTCATCTTAGAGAGCACATCTTCTGGGAGCGTCTGTCAAGAACAAACACTTAGCTCGATGCTTTCAGTATTAATGTCTTCTTCTTTCTTTGAGAGGATAGAGAGTCAAGCAAACTTTAGGTTTAATGATATGAACTCAAAGAAGCACACATTGTCTTTAATTAACACACACAAAGAGATGAGAATATGCCAAAGTAATAATGCAGGTTAAAATTAATGTACGTAGCTGCAGAAAACACGCATCAGTGAAATAAACATTGTTAAAATCTAGAAATATGTATCCCCCATTCTTTCAGACATATAAGAACTATAGTTTCTAACTTCAACCCCAAGTCTGTTTCAAAGATTTTGATAATCAGTTCTAAACCCTGTCTCTCATTGTAGCCTAGAATTATGATTTTAATAAAAACCACTAAAGAGAACAAGGGAGGCTCACTCATCCTAAATAGCATTATTTCAAATTCAAACTCATCACAAGAGTATCATCATCGATGTTCTACACATACACAGGGATTACAATTTAAAATCACCAAACAACGAAAACTATTCAATTACTGTCGCGAATTGCAAAGATCAGCCATTAAACCATAGCTAAAATCTTCGATTCGCAATATAAAAATCATACTATACGATGAGACACTACACGTCCAGATCACGGATCAATCAAACTTGACCGATCGATTACTTGATGATCCAACATTTGTTGAGCATTTCGTAAGGAGAAAATGATTTGCTCTACATACACGATATTTTTCTTCTGATTATTCTTAATTCCGAAAAAATCGAGCTCAAACAAAAGTCCAAGTCGTATTTCTCTTTGGAGAATTTCCAGGTCAATCCCTCGTAATTTAAACTATTTATATTTCACCCCCTTTATTTTGTTTTAGTGCTAAGAAACCCTTTCATTGTAATTTATAGGTTGGATTAATCTATCAAAGCATCAATTATTGAGCTGTGAATATACGAGAAAAATAAACTGTAACTTCCGAGTTTTATAATCCAATTTATACGTATAATTCTACGAAATGAATACAAATAAATGTGAAAAAGTAAAAAATGAATCAGTTAAAATCAAAGGAAGTGTTTCCTTTCTCTCCGGTGTCAATACCGGCCGTATTCCTCCTCGATGGCTTCCGTAACCAGACACCTCGACGCATCCATCAAGTCGGGACTAAGCCTGAACATCAACACGCAGAACTCCATCTGGTTCAACGCCCCGTCGCAGTCGAAATCCCCTTCCTTGATCATAGACCTTACGTCTTCGTCCGTCAGATCTCCGAGACCCAGCACCGCCGCCGCGTTACGCCGGAGGCTCTCGAACGTGATGACACCTTTCTCTCGGTCCATCAACAGCTCGAATCCGTTGCAGAGCTCTCCGATCAGACCCTCGCCTCCTAGCTTCCCGGCCATGGCAGGGAGGAAATCGTGGAAACTGGGTTCTGGGTTTTGTTGGGTCGGTCTGGTTGGTGACTTTGGTGATGCCATTTTACAGATGAAACTCTGAAGATTGTTGTCTGAGAGGATTAGTTATTAAAAGTTTATTTCTTTGTGGTGTTTGCTTCGAGATTTGAACATAATGTGGGAAGAGAGTATATAAAGGAAGAGATTTTGTGATTTCCGGGAAGGACCACATATCTTTATGGAAGCCAACTAAGATACTGGTGTTAAGGAAGGTCAGGTCCGTGTCTTCTAAATTGCCGATAATGCCCTCAGTTGTGTTGTTGTGGGGCTTCTTCTTGCCAGGGTGGGCACTTCGGTTATTTTATCGGTTCGGTTCGAGTTCGGTTCGGTTTGGTTAGTTCGGTTCTAGAATTTTTCCAGCTGAAGTAAACCATAGTTAGTTTGGTTTGGATTGATTTCGGTTCAGTTATGTTCGGTTCGGTTTATATTCGGTTCGGTTTGTATTCGATTCAGTTTGTATTTCGGTTCGATTCGGTTTAATCAGATTTCTCTTAGTTTATTTATTGTACAAGAAATCATGTTTTAATACATAAATGTATGATTGTCATGAAATAATCGCGTTGGTCATAATAAAAAATTAAGTATGTAAATTAAATTCAATATTAAACCAAATAAAAATCTTTTTAAAAGTTACAAATATAGTTTATAACTTTATAACAATTAACATGGAAATTATGTGGGCTTAATGACAAATATTACAAAAGTTAGACGAAGTGTCATGGAAATCAAATTATATTAGGATTTCTTTCGTGCAAAAGTAAATTACTTGGGCTAAGTCTTAGGATTTTAATATCTTGATATCACTAATATTTTTAATTTAAATAACTATAAAAACACTTCGGTTTATCGGTTCGGTTCAGTTTAAACCGAACTGAACTGAACCATTCGGATTGGAAAACTCTTCAACCGAATGATTTGAAATGGACTTTGGTTTGGTTCAAATCGGTTTCGGTTCAGTCGGTTCGGTTCGATCGGTTCGGTTCGGATTTTTTGCCCACCCCTACTTTTTTGGAAGCTTGCTCAAAGGTATAATCGTCAATTCATTGACGTGTTGTCTCTGTTTCCACGGACACGGAAAAGGAAATGTCGCAGAAGATAAAATCTTCTGCTGTTTTATATAGAAACTAGAGTAAAGTAAAGGAGGAGTTTTCTTTTGTTTATTCATGCAAGTTTTCTGCCACTTTCCTCCGCAAGTGGCTTTGTCATATTTTTCTTAGAGAATTTGGAAATTACTCCAGACTTTCCTTTTATTATCTTATCAAACACAAATAACATGAAATCTACAATAAAGAAACGTAAGGGGGTTATGCAAATATTCTTAGGGCAATTATATTTTTCTTATGCAAATATTCTTAGAGCAACTCCAAAAAAATTATTTATTTTAAAGTTTACCAAACTCTATATTTGAAATTTCAAGATATTTTTCTCAAAAATCAAAACTTCAACTTAACTTCAAAATTATTTATATTTTACACTATAATCTTTTTATTTATCATAATTAATGTAAACTCACAAATGTTTTATAAATAATTAGCACATATATAAAAATATTACAGCAATATTATTTAATAAAATTTTATACTAAATATAAATTTATAAATAAAAATACATAATTAAATATTAAATTACAAGTAAATACTACAATATTCCATAAAATTATTTCATAATGCTCTATCTTCATTTACACAAAATTTGTTTGGATAATATTTTAGAAATACCAGAACAAATTATCAGACTATTACTGTTGTTGTAATATTAAAATTTGTATAATAATAATCTCTCCATGTACCTTTTTATAAAGTTTTTTTATCAAATTTCTTTTGTAATATTCTTGTTATGTAATTTTAGTTTTTAAATATTATAAATCATATTTTTAAAATTTTAAAATTTAAAATTTGAATTAATAAAAAAATAAAATATTTATGACATAATTTTTTAAGGATTAAAACGATAAACAGAAAAATACTTAAAAATTATAAATTTGATGTGTAATTAATTGTGAGAAACAAAATGTAAATAAAAATACTATTAAATATTAAATTTGAAGTTTTGAGTAGTGAAACTTTTTCAGAACTCTAAATTGAAGTTTTAAAGTATTTTTCGGAAAGAAAAAAACTATATATTTAAAGTTATAGAGTTTTTTTTTGGAAATGCTCTTACAAAACTTATATTCAATATTTTGTGTAAATATGTGGATTATGGACTCATGGGTAACGATCAATTTAGTAAAAAGTTAACGATGTGTGGGGGATTAGTTAGTTTAACTCTCTGATACCTTATGAGGAATTTTAACACACCGTTGGTTTGATAGTCCTGTTAATTTGTCTATTTCGAATAAAATTTTGATTTGTTTGGTATCTAATATTGAATTTAATACTGTATCATTGTTCGACTAAGAATTTTCGTAGCTTTGGTATGAAGTTTCTGTGAATGATTTTATATATTCGTATTCTGGTGTCCCTCATTAAAAGACAACACCATGGGAAATTTAATGCAACGCAGAATATTATACAGATTGGTCTCTCACATGTCTCTTTTTAATTAGTACTAGTATCGAAAAAAATCTAACCAAATCTTGCTTAGGAATATCCATTGTCATTATCTTCATAGATATCCTCATATCCATCTATATAAAACCAAAAATCACACTGCAATAATGCTTACACTTTAAAAAGGCTCAGGTTCAAAGAACGAACATTGAATCATGATTCCTGAATCCTGAGTAATGATATCTTAGGTTTGGGTTAATCTTGCCTCGATTATTGGCTTGTATTAATGGTGGTTAACCATTAACTATGCTATAACTAAAACCACTCATAAATGTAAACCTAAAAGTATTCGCTTGTCTTAATGGTGATTATCCAGTAGCTATGATATATAGCTTTTTAATGTTTGATTCTCAAATAATATAATTTTGATGCAAGTTTATCAGAATTTTCAGAGTGTTGCAGGTGTTGTGATCGTGAAAGAGCTTGTCCATCGAAAATGTTATACATTCAAAATCGTCCGTTGATCTAAGCATTAAATGGAGAACTTTGTGAAACTGTATGTGAAGTTGTTCGTAAATATCACATATTTGCAAATAGTTTATTATTATTTATAATAGAGATAAAAGATTATAAGATGATGTACATAGTGTTAAAAATATCAATTGAATTCTTAAGTATACACATAATCTGAGGCCTTTACCGATTTGTACTTAGTTCATCATGCATCATCGCGTTTTTTCTACACAACCTGATGTTTGGCCCACAGGCTGAATCAGTAACACCGATCGTTAATGGCAAGAGTTTAAACAGGTCGGGCCGAGAAAGCCCATCACAAGCTCACAACATATATTCATTGTGCAGAGGGTGTTAGTGTTTAAGTTTCGTCGTCTCTGAGCTTATTTCTGTAAATTGAGAAGTTTCCCACTTGACTTTATCTTATTTTTAAACTTTGTTTAATTACGCTTTTTTCCGTAGACTCTTCCTTCCATTACATTTTCTAGTTGCAAATGGACAAAAGGTTCCAAATGATAAATAAATAAATTTACATCTTCATTGAATCGTTCATTCTTTTGCCAATTGTCCTAAAGTATATTATCAACATAAACATAGTACTGGGCACGTTGTGGTTGACATTAAGAGCCAATAGTAACATGATGCAAGATATTGCACAGCTACTCATTGCAATTATCTTCCATGTCTCACATTAACAAATAATAAAAACCTATGCCATCGTAGATTACTTATACCATTTCCTCTCTAATTGCAATATTTAAATAAATAACTAAGAGATTAACATCAGTTGTTTATGTAGCAACATTGCTTCCAACGCTCTCCGGTTCCACAGGAACCGCTATGGAAGCAATTAATGTGCTTCCTCTGCTCCTCATCTCACTGTTTTTAACCTTTCTTGTCATGGAAGCAACCGATATCATCACAGCAAACCAGACTCTTAAAGATGGAGACACCATTGTTTCAAAAGGTGGTAGCTTCGAGCTCGGCTTTTTCTCTCCGGGAGGATCAAGAAACCGTTATCTCGGTATCTGGTACAAGAAAGTCTCTCTCCAGACCGTTGTTTGGGTCGCAAACAGAGATTCTCCTCTCTACGACCTCTCAGGAACCCTAAAAGTCTCTGCAAACGGGAGCTTACGTCTCTTCAGTGGCAGAGACTACATCATCTGGTCATCATCTTCTTTGGAGAAGCCCGTTGTAAGAAACCCCATCGTTCAGATTCTTGATACAGGTAACTTAGTCGTGAGAAACTCAGGGAATGATCAAGATTACATATGGCAGAGTTTAGATTACCCAGGAGACACGTTTCTTCCAGGAATGAAATACGGTATAAATTTTGTAACCGGAATTAACCGGTTCTTGACTTCTTGGATATCTCCAGACAATCCATCAACTGGTAATTACACGAACAAAATGGATCCAAGCGGTGTTCCACAGTTTTTCTTAAAGAAAAACTCGGTTGATGTTTTCAGGGCTGGTCCATGGAATGGTCTAAGATTCACCGGTATGCCTCACCTAAAACCTAACCCTATTTACCGATATGAGTTTGTCTTCACGGAAGAAGAAGTTTACTACACTTACAAGCTTGAAAACCCTTCAGTGATCACAAGAATGCAGTTGAATCCCAATGGAGCGTTGCAACGTTACACTTGGGTCGATAGCCTACAGAGCTGGAACTTCTATCTATCGGCTCAAACGGATAGCTGTGATCTCTACAAGTTGTGTGGCTCTTACGGAAGCTGCAACATCAATGAGTCTCCAGCTTGTAGGTGTTTAAAAGGGTTTGTTCCTAAATCTCCAGAGGCTTACTATGCAGGGGACTGGTCAGGAGGGTGTGTTAGAGAAGTGAAAATGGGTTGTGGTAAAGGAGAAGAAGACTTTCTGAAGATTTCAAAGTTGAAGTTACCTGATACAAGAGGTTCTTGGTATGATATGAGAATGGATTTGAATGAATGTAAGAGGGTATGCTTGAGAAACTGTTCTTGCTCAGCTTATTCACCTTTTGATATTAGAGATAGAGGAAGTGGATGTATTCTCTGGTTTGGAGATTTGATTGATATAAGAGAATATAATGAAAATGGACAAGATCTGTATGTGAGGCTTGCTACTTCTGAAATAGGTAAGTTAAAAAGACTTTGTGAAACAATAAACATTGTTTTACAAACTCTTGATCATTTTTTTTGGTTTCTTTCACAGCAAAGTATAAAAACTATGGCGTGAAGGGCAAGATGAGGATCATGCTCATTATAGTATTTTCTACGGCATTGCTTCTTATTTGCCTTTGCATAGTTCTGACTTTCTGCAACATGAGGAAGAGAAAGAAACTTGCAACAATAGGTAAACAGTTGTGGCTATTTGTGTCTTGATTTAAGATTGTGATTATAAGCTGATTAAAACCCTTTTGATATATTCAGAAACTTCGCATCGCGATTTAGACCGTGTTTCCAGCAGAAAACAAGAGGAGGAAGATGCTGAGCTACCGTTTCTTGATCTTGAGGCCATTGCAGAAGCTACTTCTGGATTCTCTGATGAGAATAAACTTGGACAAGGTGGTTTTGGACCTGTCTATAAGGTAATAATAACTCAGCAGCTTCTTGTCCGCATGACCTGATCTGAGATTTAAAGGGCTATAAACATTTTTAGTTTATTTTTTTTTACAATTTAGAGGTCATGCAACATAGGTATTATAGTTCGATATTTATGGAAAGGTGATATGATTTATTATTTTGTTACCAGGGAACATTGTCTTGTGGACAAGAAATTGCTGTAAAGAGGCTTTCAAGAACGTCAAGACAAGGGATAGAAGAATTCAAGAACGAGATCAAACTCATTGCAAAGCTACAACACCGTAATCTTGTCAAGATTCTTGGCTATTGCGTTGAGGAAGATGAAAGAATGCTTATCTACGAGTATCAGCCTAATAAAAGCTTGGATTCTTTTATTTTCGATAAAGAACGGCGCCAAGAACTTGACTGGCCTAAACGTGTGGAAATAATCAAAGGCATTGCTCGTGGACTGATGTATCTCCATCAAGATTCAAGGCTTCGAATCATCCACCGTGATCTCAAAGCAAGCAATGTTTTGCTTGATTCCGATATGACTCCAAAGATATCGGATTTTGGATTGGCTAGAACCTTGGGAGGAGATGAGACTGAAGCAAACACAACCAGAGTGGTTGGAACATAGTAAGACTATTCATCTTTCTTGTCTTCCACGTAAAGCAAGCTAAACATTTTATTATTACTAAAGATTTGTTTTCTATCGTTCTGCAGTGGCTATATGTCTCCGGAGTATCAAATCGATGGGTTTTTCTCATTAAAATCCGATGTATTCAGCTTCGGAGTTTTGGTTTTGGAGATAGTGTCAGGAAGAAGAAACCGCGGTTTCTGCAATCAAGAACACAAGCTGAACCTTCTTGGACACGTAAGTAGAAGCAGCACAACTTAACACATTTTCTTATAGTCTAACCTTAAAGTACTCATTGTGTATCCTCAGACTAAATAATATCTTTGTGTTATCGTAGCTTCTGTTACAGTACTAATGAATTGTTATTTTGTTAGGCTTGGAGGCAATACACAGAAGATAAGGCATGTGAGCTAATCGATGAAGCTTTAAAGGAATCGTGTACCGATGTTTCTGAAGTGTTAAGAGCTATTCATATTGGTCTGTTATGTGTACAACAAGATCCCCAAGACAGACCAACCATGTCAGTGGTGGTTCTGATGCTGAGTAGTGACATGTTGCTTCTTGATCCGAAAGAGCCTGGGTTTTACAACGAACGAAATCTCTTGTATTCTGACACTACATCGATTAATCTGGAGATTCCTTCCAAAAATTTTCAAACCATGAGTGTAATAGATCCTAGATAAACCTTGTAATCAATCTTTGTATATTCTATAATCTCTAACTATTTTTGTGTGTGTTGTTTTGTCTTTGGTGACATTATTATTACATCACATTTTACTAACCATAGTTTGTAAAGGATCTTTATTTCTTCTACCGACAACCTTTTTTTTTTTCTACCGACCTTGTATCATTGTAATGGAAACTTGGTTTATCGAACGACTTAGAGATGAAGAAACATCTGGAACGTTCCGGTTGGTGAAAAAGCCAGGTTGTTTTGGATCAGGGAGAGAACCATCACTCCCAAACATCAGGACAACAGAAGCCATGGTTGGTCTGTCTTCTGGTTTCTGTTGAACACAAAGCAGAGCCACATGGATACATCTTAGAATCTCTGAGACAGCACATGTTTCTTCCAGCAAATCTTCCTCCGGCACTTCTATTGCTCTGTCTTCAACCCACAGTTTCCACACCTAATATAAGGAATAAAAAAAAAGAGTTACCTTTCAAGATTTTTCACTAAAGACTATCGGCGGATTTGGTTAGGAATCCTACACAGAGCCGGTCATGTGTATAGCGATATGAAACATTGGTTTTAGATATTCAAAATTTTAAGGGTTAAGATATAATATAACATATGCTCCCAAATTGTAGAAAAAAAGTTAGTAAATTATTTTATAAATTGTTTTTGCTCCTTCAAAAAATCTGAGGGCAGACCCTGATCCTACATGGTTATAACCTAATTTACTATAGGCATGAGTAAGTAACATCACGTAGAGCAAACTGTTTTTGATGGAGACTCTATGAACTTCCACGTAATATTAGAGTTAACTCAAGAATGAGATTTGATTTAGGAAGAATGATCTTACGTGTCCAAGAAGGTTAAGATCATGATCTGCATGTTGAAACCCACGGTTAGTCTTGCCAGTTATGACCTCAAGTACTAATACACCGAAGCTGAACACATCGGATTTGACTGAGAAATGTCCATCAATTGCATACTCCGGAGGCATGTAACCACTGCAAGTAGTCATGACCAAGCAGAGCATTATAAACTCTATAACCAATACCGCAAGATATGAGTAAATATATATAGAGAGAGATCCTTATTCCTTACTATGTACCCACGACTCTGTTTGTGCTTGATTCACTCTGATCTCCACCAAAAGATTTGGCTAGTCCAAAATCTGAGATCTTAGGGTTCATATCATTATCTAGTAAAACATTTCCAGCTTTTAGATCTCTATGTATGATCCTCAACCTCGAATCTTGATGAAGATAAAGAAGCCCTCTTGCAATTCCATAGATAATGTTACTCCTCTTCCCCCAATCCAACTCTCTACGTCTCCTTTCATCTTTATTTACAATCATTTGACAATTAATAAGTTATGAAAAAGGGTCATTACCTTAAAAGCTATAATAAGAAGATGAGATATGAGTTTGTAAAGTAAACATACCGAAGATAAAGAAGTCTAAGCTTTTGTTAGGCATATACTCATAGATCAACATACGTTCTTCACCTTGAATGCAACATCCTAAAAGCCTCACGAGGTTACGATGTTGAAGTTTTGCTATTAGTTTAACTTCGTTCTTAAACTCTACCACTCCTTGTCCTGAGTTTTCACATAATCTCTTCACTGCAATCTCTTGTCCGTCCTCTAACCTACCCTGTAATAATTTTTAAAAAAAAGTTTATCATAAAAATTCAAAGATTCATCAAGACTTTAAAATCAAAGATGGATACATTATTTTACAACCTTGTAAACTGGTCCAAACCCTCCTCTTCCTAGAAAGTTTATGTATGAGAAATCATCAGTGGCTATGTAAATCGTTTTGATGTCAAGAATAGGCAAGTCCATGTCCATGTCCTCTTCCCCAACTCTTTTTATCGAACTTTCTCCTGAAAAATACAAAATACTTAAAAATCACATAGTTACAAAAGAGAATCTAATTTAAGAAACTCACCGTGATATCTCTTCATGATCTTTTTTCTGTAGCATGCAAATACAGCAACCAAAACAACTGCGATGCTCATCACTGATCCAACGACCATTCCCACCTTCTCTCTTCCTTTAAACTCCTTTTTAGCAAAACCCATTCTTATGTAAACATCTTGTCCGAAGCTAGCATACTCTCTCATATCAAATAAGTCACCAAACCAAAGCAAACAACCTTTTCCTCCATCACGAATATCAGTATTCGCGTAAGCCGTGCAAGAGCAGTTACTTGAACACTTTATCTTACAATCCTCAAGTGTCATTGCATTTCTTGAATCATACCAAGACCATGAAGTGTCTGGTAACTTCATACCTGGAAACTTCACAAATATATCTTTCTTACCGCATTTGGTTGGAACCTCATGGACACACCCCTCTGCTCCTCTCGAAATGTTCCACTTTCGACCTGACTTTGGCTTGAACCCTGGCAGACACGAACATGAAGGTGTGTTTTTGCTACTGATCCCACAAACTGCGTAAGCTCCGCATATGGAGTAGTAGTCACACTCATCCTCTGGTGCTGTGTTAGCTAAGTTCCACTCGTGTTGCTTCGACTGGATAAACCTCTGGAGTTTCCCTGTGGTGTTTAGAACCAATCTTGAGACGATATCGCGTCGAGGAGTCCATGAGTAGTTTACTTCTTGCGCACTCGACGTGAATTTGTAGTTGAATAAGGTGTTCTCTCGTCCCATAGCTGGAGCTCCGGTGAAGGACAAGCCGTTCCAAGATCCTAACCGATAGGAATAACTTGGATCTCCTTTCTTCCTCAAGATCAACTGTGGTAAGCCTCGAGTGTCTAGAGACAAAGTGTACTCACCAGTGGATGGATCTTTTAGGGTTTTCCAAGACGTTAGAGACCATTCTTGTTGTGTCTTGAAGTTCTTCCCAAGCTTCATACCCGCGAGTATTGTATTCATTGGATCATCGAAGCTTTGCCACAACACAGCTTCTTCATCATCGCCCAAGAGAAGATTCCCTGTACAGTTGATCTTTAAGTAGGGATTTTTTGCCGGTTTAGTAGCTTTTGATGATGATGATGATGACCACAAGGCTCTGTGTTCACCGTCGAATAGCTGAAGATCGCCACTATCACTCAAGTTCAAGAATCCAGAAGTGCCATAGAGAGGATTGTTTCGGTTGGCTACCCAAACAACTGCAAATGGTTGCTTGTACCACAAGCAAAGAAACCGATGTTGAGGCTGCTCTTCTGGGTCGAAACTGAAAAACCCTAACTGGAAGACACGGTCTGTAGAACTAAGAGTATCTCCATCTTTCAGAGAGTCTCTTGGAGTGATGACACTATAGTCCAAAGCAACAGAGAAAGAAGATGATAGTAAGAACAGAGGTACCCAAAACATAGAAGGAATCTTTCTCATTGAATAAAGCCTTTCTCTTTTAGAAAATAAACAAACCCTTCTCACTCTAGCTCTGTGTTCTTTACCCAAGAAAGTGAATCATAATAATATATGTTAATGAGTATCACATACATAATTGTTTTTATCAAGTTCCTCAGCCCAACTTGGCATAAGCGAGAAGTCAACATAAATTCAATGCAGCTTGAATGTGGCTGTTAAGTGTTGAAACTCAAATGATAAAACTTATCTTCAGTATTAAACTATGATATTTTTAGGGTGTTTTGTTTGAATACAGAGACAACATATGATCCACTACATTAAAGTTAGAGGGCCAATTTTAGAAGTTTCTCAGATTAGAAGAGTATATAAGCCTAACAAGGACAAAAGCAATAAATAAGATCTAGCCAATCTTCCTTGACTTAGTCCATATAAGGGGACTACTGAGGTGTCAGAATCAGACCATTGATGGTTTGATAAAAACATTACAACGATTCAAGTAGATCCAACCCTACATCATGATTATTGGTCTAGCTTCTAAAGTGCTAAATCGTAAATCTTAAAGAGAAACTTGTGGAAATATCTGAAATATTAGTTACATTATAGTGGTTTAGTGGTTTCTATTGGACGAAGAGTCACCATGTTAGTTTAGATTAGGAATCGATTGTCATCCAGTTCGAAAGTACTAGCTCCATATAGTCACGCGGATATCGGCCAATTGTTTGAATTCATTTGAATATCCGAAAGAAAGTATATCCGTGGATTGTATTTATTCTTGGAGTTTTGTGTGGATCTTTCCATTGGTTTGAGATATTCCATGTTAATAAAAAAAAAAATTATCTGAAATGTCTAGATAACTTGTAGAAAGATCTGAATACAAGAAACCCTGCATTATGACCTATTGACATGAATATTGGCTCAGTCAACGCAAGACTTGTCAACTTAGAGAAGTTGTGGCGCTGAATGTATTTGTGTCAAGGCCCAAAGTACGACCCAAACCTCAGTATGAAACTTCGCTTTATAACATATGCTAAATTAATCTATTGATTTGATGATGTTTGTTTATATCATTCTGGAATCTGGATAGCGACTATAAGAAAATTGTTCATATAATGTCAGACATATTTGACGATGAAAATGTTTTAACTATTCTTTCTAGATAATAATAGCATGGTTTAAGACACAACTTACTGAAACCCTTTTTGGTTACTAACATTCAAAAGCTTAATTATAGTATACTACATTATAGAGTAGTTTTAAAAGTGTTTTGCGACTCAAACTACTAGTACGCTTTCCGGTTAGCAAGAGAGACTCAAACTGTTGTTGGTACACTTCACGTTTTTGAGCGGACAACTTTTTTTGGCAAGTACGAAGTTTTCTAAGAAACTGGACCATACGTCTAGTGACAAGATGGCATGAACTGATATTTACCATACAGATTCAATACCTAACTTTGGCACATGTAAACGTAACAGATATATTTGTTGTCTCTAGTGAATGATCTATCTAATGCTTACACTTTTCGACGTGGAGATCAGGTAATGTATACCAGAAAACGTGAATGCAGAGAAAGAGGAAAAAAAACGTGGACAAAAGAGGCACATGTAATACATTTAGGCCTTAGCTTACGCTTATGCAATAGTCTTGTTTAACCAGAAAAAAAAACTTATGCACCGTCTCTTTACGTCTTTTTTCGCATAGACGTGTCCTCTTAAGGGTTTTAAACGTGTGGATTTTCGATATGGAGGATTAGTGGACTTCTTTAAAAAAACTTAAAATTAGTGGACTTCTTGATGGGTTTTATGATCCGATATCTCCATAAATATTCGTTTGTCAGTTAAAACATTTTGATACAAAATGACATAAAAAATCTGATACCAAATTTAGACGAAACATTAATGGAAACAAAATCATTGGCCATCACTCATCACCACAAACTCTAGTTCAATATAAAAGATCAGTTAGTTTTCCAATAAACATGTTTACCCAGATGAAAATACGTACTATATGATATCATGGACTTTTGATAATTAGACTACTAGATCCATCAATTCCGCCAACCTTGCGCCAGAATTTAAAAACGATCTTAGTAGTTTTCTTTTTTGAAAACAATCTTATAGTTTTCTTTTTTGAAAACAATCTTAGTAGTTTAAATTCTAATTGTAATATTTTAGTGGTTCAACACTTAAATACTAAAATAAATCAAATCATTTACAAACACAATTTACATTTGTTTTTGTTGCAGCTTGTATCAGTGTGAAAAAAGAATATTTAAAATAAAAAGTGGAGTCAGCAATGCATATCCTCTATAATCCCATACATGCCAACACCTCTCAGGATATTGTGAACTGAGAAGAAGGGATGCATCCAACAATTCGGACAAATTCATCTATATCGTGTATATAAATTATGTTTAATTTCCAAAATTCTTCCTGAATTGTTCCAAAATTCTTATCCACAAAAAAATAAGAAACCACAGTAACGAAGCAAACCACCACACACCACAAACTTTTTAACAGACTGTGGCTTCCATCATGACATCTCATCTTCCTTTGATTCTTCACACCACTGTTGTTTGACACGTAGGATTTCCCCATATCGAACATGCTACCTAGGTACACAATCTCTTTACTCACATCATTTCACACCATGTGATTATACTTTACTCCAGAATTAAAATTTTATTTTTATGGGTTCGCCAGAGCCACACACAACACAAGTTAAATATTATGTCAAGAAACATTAAAGAATTATGGGCCAAGTTAATAATGTGATCCTCACCTGTACTATAAACTATAAAGATTTCTTTCTCCCCATACCTATACATTTTTTGTATTTTAAAAATCCATCATTATCTTATCGTCTATCAAAAAAAGCTTAGAAACACAAATGTTTTGGAAGAGAAGTATGGGAGAAGTAAAAAACAAAACAAGTGGTTATAAAAGAAAGATCATTGAGAGATAGTGGGTCCCATTAGACTTATCTTAAGGTCCAGACAAATCCCAGGTGGGCTCACGTGGCTCCTAAGCCCATTGAGAACCTGATTCGTCCACGTAGGACGGAGCAGAATCTCGCTCTCCTTCTCTCAAGGCTGAGATCTCGCCACGTCATCTACTACAAAATCACCCACAAAATATCTTGGAACTCTACCGCGAGTTGGTCGCCACGTAAAACGGTGTTTGGCCCATACGCATTAAGTGAATCATTTTATTTATACATATTTAACTTAAAACATAGCCTTTTATATAATTTCGATTAATTTCTAGGATCCGTAAAGAATGGTGTGCTGTAATTTAGATTAAACTATCTAATTTTCAACTCGAAATTTAATCATCAGCTATTCAACCACATAAACTGATTAACGAAAATAAACTTCAGGTATGAAGTAAATCATATTATTAGATCGACAATACCGATTACTGCTAGCATAACTTAAAGATGAATAATCGTTTATCTTCAATACTAGTATTGATTGCATAAGATTCAGAAAACGAAATTAAGATGGACTAAAACACAAATAGAGCTGAAAATTATCCAAAGTTCCAAACCAAAAAATATCTTAGCAGAAAGACTAAACTAATAATCTCTTTCTAATTAATGCAATACTTTAAGAAAGTAGTATAGTATTATGAGATGTTCCTAACCACATAAATAAAGAATGCGTGCTTATAAAAAGAAGCCATTGTGAAACCAAAGAAGAGAAATAGATCTTTTAGCTGGAGTCAGAAAAAAGACGAAAGTAGCCTCAAAAAACGAATTGAATCACAGAAAACTCGCGACGATAATTATCCTTTGTCCTGCAACTTGCACTTTCCTCTCTTCTTGCTTCACCTTATTTCTCTGTCCGCAGAAAACAAGAAGAACCGAACAAAGAGAAACATAGCCAAACCAAACCCATAGTCTTAAATCTAATGGGAAAGAAGTGTGATTTATGCGAAGGTGTTGCACGAATGTACTGCGAGTCAGATCAGGCGAGTCTCTGCTGGAACTGCGACGCCAAAGTTCACGGCGCTAACTTCCTCGTCGCGAAGCACACGCGGTGCCTTCTCTGCAGCGCCTGCCAGTCATCCACGCCGTGGAAAGCCACTGGCCTTCGTCTCGGCCCAACCTTCTCCGTCTGCGACTCATGCGTCGCTCTTAAATCCGCCGGCGGCGGCGGCGCAGGTGTCGGCACCGATCAAAGCCAGGAGGTGAATGAGAGTCAGCTCAGGCGCCGGGATGATGACGACGGTGATAGCGCCGAGTCTTACGACGATGGTGAGGACGAAGATGAAGATGAGGAGTACAGTGATGAAGATGAAGAGGAGGATGACGCTGACGACGAGGAAGCGGAGAATCAAGTCGTGCCGTGGTCTGCGGCGGCGGCGGCTCAACTTCCTCCGGTGATGAGTTCGTCATCTTCTAACGGCGGAGGTGGAGATCTGGCGGCGAAGAGGACGAGGGACTACTCCGATGTACGGATCTAACATTTACATTCTTTCCTTTTGGATTATATTTTAACAGAAAATTTATGTTTTTAATTTATGATTTCGTTTTTTTTATTTAATGCAGGAGGAGATCGGATGTTCATCAGCTCAAGAGTCAAACTTTGCTCCTCCGTTGAAGCGACCGTCAAGAGATGAACTCGCGTTTAAATCAACGGCTGAGATTAACTCTCTAGTCAGATTAGAAGGAGAGAGAGTGTTGGAACGGCGCCGTTGATTCGTCTCCTTCATCGTCGGCTTCTCTCATCTCTGCGATGAGAAGAGGTCTCTCAGCCGTTGATTCTCCATCTTTTTCTTTGGTAAAATCACTACCGTCCATTTCTTAAATTCTAACAGTACTTGTTATAGTGAGGAAGTTGCGTCTTGTTTGTCGTACAAATTCAGTTTTAAACATTTGTATTTGATCTATTAATGCCATTTATATCGTTGATTTTTTTTTTTGTCTTTGTAACTGATTTGGATTTGCATGTTTATTAGATTTGAAATTTTATATTTTAGTTATAAGTTTTTGGCTCTATTAAATTAGATGATACTATGGTTCAGACTTCAGAGGAATGATGGAGACTGGTGACAAATGGACATATATGTGATTGTGGTTTGCTTTGTAATGTCGACCACTCAAAAATAAAACTGTAGGGACTACATAAAAGAAATTATATGAATTTAAGATTTTTTTAGAAGTCTTATGGGTCCTGAATTCGCCGAGAACATTGAACCTGTCATATCTGTCGAAGTCTGCAAACTGTTTTCAATGGTCCTTTGAAGATAATGCCATTCCCATGTTTGCTTACCTCCTACCTTGAGTTGAGATTATCTCGCCACATGATCTCATCTTTGTATGTTACAGTACTTTGGATAAATAGTCTTTTTGAGAAAATTGGATAAATAGTTTACGCCTTCCTTTCTTGTGCTTTGGTTGTATATAGGAAAAATACTCGGATCCTTACTTTTTTTTTTTTTTTTTTTTTTTGAAACACACTCGGATCCTTCCAAAACACTTTTTTAACTTTGTTTAAGCAAATTAAATTCTATGCTTAGTGAGAATGGTGTGGGGGTTGGACCGTTGCAGTGTCTTGTCAAATTATTTATTGGTTATATGATTATAGAAACATGTGGTTCTCATAAATATTACAATTAGTTAGTGTCATTTCCAAACTATAGAATGATATTTTAGTTTATAAGGAGGTATTTTTAAATTCGTTCTTTTGTTTCTTATACGGTATATTCGAAACTTAACATATATAAAAAAGTTTCTCTCTCAGCTCTGTTCCCTTTCTAAACTCCGACACAGAGGAGAGAAAAAACTTTGGGTTTGGTTCGCCGGATCTTTTTCGGTCTAGTTGTTTTCCGTTCATCGAGCTTTAACTCTGGGAAGAAGAAATTTTTCCAGTTCTTCTTCGCTGGCTTTTATTTCCGGAAGGCGTTTGTTTCGCTTTCTCTGGCTTACTCCGATTCTGTCCGATCAAGACTTTTTGTGCTTTTTTTTGCTCAATTGACTCTCGAATCTCACATTTGTGATTCAATTGATGTCGATTTGACTATCCTTGGTCCCAAGTGATGAAAGAGGATGAGTTGGATGCGGTTCTTCGTTTAGTGGTGGTTTCGTTAGCTCTATAGGAGATCTCGAGATAGTTTCGATATAGCTCTCCGTTGAAGTGTCCAGGCGAAACAGATGGGTGAGATGGTCTCAGACTCCAGCGTAATCCGGCGAAACTACAGGTGGTTTCGTCTTCGCCGACGATGTCTTCTCGGTGTCGAGTCACGGTGATGTGACCATGTGACGCGTATCTATGGAAGGAGTGGGCTTCAACACGTGGGCGTCTACACGCATTTTCAAGACGAATGGAGTAGGTTGGCGCCAATCGTTAACGGATTGGGCTTGGCCCAATATTTCCTTTCTTTAGTTTGGTCCTTTTGTTTTGGGCTTTTTGTTTGTAGTTGTATTCTTTTTGGGTTTAGTCACTTAATAAAAAATAGATGGCAAAAAAAAAAATTCAAAACTTAACCGCATTATTTAACAAAAAGAAAAACAAAACATGCATTATAAATTGATATCAGAAAGTAACAAAAAGATTTGTTGGGAAACTCGGTGGCTTTCACAATCAGAAGCAGATGACTATCGTCATTCGTCAAGCTTTAGTCCATAGTTTGCAAAAGTCAAACTGAGAGCCTAATGGACCGGTCTATGGTATACGTTGAGTTTGACAATTAGTTTAACCTTACACTAACTAAACACAACCTAACACTCGTTCAACCATAATGTAGGGAACACTTACACGACATCATTTGTTTATTTAAGCGATATAATTCAAAACTGAAACAGGAGACGAAACTTGTCTTTTGAATAATTAGAACTGGATCAATTATATCAACACACGCCAGAGTAATCCCAAACAACTTTTTACCCGGGGTAGACCAGTATAAATAACTTGGTTAAGTTTGAAAAAAGAAGCTATATAGCAGATGATCGTCGATCTTTTGGTGATAGATATCACAGCAATTGAAGATGAAAATCATAATCCTAAAAGGATTTTTTTTTTTTTAATGTTAGTAGCAATTTCATTGTTTTAATGCAAAAATCATACATACGAGTCAATAATATATAAAAAAGACACTGAAGAAATAATAAATTCAGAGGAGATTCCAGGGACTTGATGATTGCAAAAGATAGCACAAAACACACAACACACACTCCTCTGCACAACTCTGCTTGAAACCCTTTGTTTCCATCCAACCTGCGAATTTCAAAATAATCAGACCACAAAAAAGAGAGAAATGATCGATAGAGAGTACTCCTCACAAGGTGGTTTCTTAGTCGAAAAGGTAGCGTTCATATTTACCTTGCAAGAGGGTGAATCCAATGAGATACTAAGGCGCACTACTCATCTGTAAAAGAAAGATGAACTAATTCTTATCTCTTTAAATAGTCAAATCACATGCAGCGATGATATTGAACAGGCAACTTGTGACAACCCATGATGAAGTAGTTAAGCTTAATGTCAGTTTTCCTTCTACAACTGTAAACTTGAAAGAGCTCAAAATAGATTCTAAAGAGCACACACACATGTGGAATCACTGGATCAATCAACCAACGACCATCAATAATATTTTTTTTAAAAAATCTAGGCTTTCTCAATCTCATACCTGTTTCGCAGCACTCTGCCTACAGATATGATGTGTATAACCAGAGAGAAGACTGTCTACTTAATAAATAACTTTTTTTTTTCTACCCTGGACAATTTTTCAGAAACTAAAAGTAAAACTACCCTGATTTTTACATTTCAGATTACAGGTAAAACAATGTACAACATTCCGGTAGATGCATGTTTCACTAATTAAAGCTGGAGAGCTCATAAGTTCTCATAAGTTTCATTTCTTCACATCTTTATCAAGTCAAGAATTGCGATACTTAGCTTAGAGTCAAGTGAACACCCAAAAGGAAAAAAAAAACATCCTTGGTGGGCCAAAAGCAATTAACTTTTAAACTAGGAGATTTAAGAATATTCGAATAAAAAAAAACACAATATGCGTTAAGCAAAGAAGGGTAAACACCAAAGGGAGGACCAGGAGATAAAGCAGTGTATAATAATCATAAAGTGAGAAAAATTGTTGAAGCTTATACACCACTTGCAGTGCAAATGTGCAATGCTACCTAAACCTAAAGATAATCATCAAAGCGGCTAAGAAAACTCTACACAGCAAAACGGGAAAACAACTACCATTTACCCATTTTTCGATACGAAGGCAGAAAGTTAGATAACAGAGTTCATTCGTAAAAGAAACAACTTCAACAAGATGACACAGAGTGGAACATAACATCACTTTTAACTCTAATTTCTACAATGTAAATCTCTAGAAAGATGTAAGCTTTTCACGTTCCTATCTATGCCAAATATCTCTCAAACGCCTAAAAGCTAACCATAATGCAAAGTCAACGGGAAAAGAATATACCTTTGACGTGTTCATGATGAGCGGAAGCAGCAGCAATCTTAGCCTCATGAGCTTCATCATCCTCGCCATCATCATCCCTCCCCGCCTTCACAGTGACAATAGCTTCCCTCGTACCTCCACCCTCCTCCCCAGGAGCAGCAGGACCGTCACGATCATCAGGATACCTCGCGACAACAACAGGACAAACACAGTGGTGAACACAATAATCACTAACAGAGCCAAGCTTCCCATCGCTCCCTTTCTTCTTCTCAGCTCCAAACCCTCTGCTCCCCATGATCACAGCGCTCAGATTCAGCCTCTCGATCTCCAAACACAGCCTCTCCCTCATGTCGTGGTCCTTCACTATCTGGATCTTGTGAGGGAACCCCGCCTCCTTCAGGGGCCTCGCGAGATCGGCGACCTTCGAGGACGTGAAGGCGTCGAAATCCTCCTGGGAGGGGTGGTTGGGAGGAGGAGGGGACTGGAGGGGGAGGGGGCCCCAGTCGGCGCCGAAGAGGACGGAGGTGGGGGAGACGTGGAGGATGACGACGGCGTCTCCGGGGCGGATGTAGTGATCGACGGCCCAGCGGACGGCGAAGGCGCTTTCTTCGGAGAGGTCAACGGCGACTCCGATTTTACGGCGGGCGCCGGCGGTGGGGGTGGGGGTGGCGGCGGAGGGGGTGGAGGAGGAGTGGTGGTGGGAGTGGCGAGGGGAGGAAGGGTGGTGGATCTTGATGTTGGGGAGGTGAGGGTAATCGGAATCTGGATTCATTGATTCTTCTTCTTGCTTTAAACAAATTATAGAAAGTTTTGATTTTTTCAATCGAAGAAGAAGAGAAGAGAACCGTGTAATATTAGTACCGTTTTAAGTTTAATTTAATTTAATTTTAGATTTAATGTTCTTTAATGCTAATTTGTTGGATAATGGATATACTGAATTTTCAAAGAAGTTGATTTAATACGAGTAGGGAACGTGCCGAGCAGCTGCTGAGTGAGGAGGAAGTTCAGGGAATGCAGTTTCTATTTTGATGGGCCGTGATTTTTATATTAATGGCCCAATATAGCATGTTTTGGTGCAAAAGGTTTTACATTTGCGGACACATGCAATATGAAACCGTAGATTACTGCTGTTCCATGAGTTTAACTATTTGTAATTGTAATGCATGGATGTTTACGAATAACTGTATTTCTCAATACACACACAAATCTACCAGACTACCATAAACAATGTTGATTACTTGTTTTTATATGTATATAATATTCAAGAACAAATTTACATGTAGTACATAACTATTTTACTCAACTGCACTGCAATTTTCTATAGGTTTTGCATATAACCTGCGATAGTTATTAGTTTAAGATATTATGAAAATCAAACCTTATCTAAAGTACAACAACGTTTAAATCTTTGATTAAAACCATCGGACCAAGGGCTTAAACTAGTTGTACTTTTGTATAGATGACCAAATAAACGTATATAAAGCAGACCAAATCCGAATTATATTTGGAGCTTTTTAAATTTAAACTACTATATATTTGTTTGAATAACAAACACTTTTACATTTTCTTGATCGGAAACAAAGCTGTACAACCTATATTTTATGCAAATATCATAGTGAAAAAACTATAGTGAAGAGCAATTTGATATGTTTATCTCATCAAATTAACAAGAATCAGATAATATAAGTACTTAAACCGAGGAGTAGGTGATAAATGAATCATGACATCATCATTGCCTAACTAAAGAAACACAAAATGGATCCAAGCCCCAAGAGATCTGAAACAGCTTAAGAGAGAGAGAGAAGTTTCATGACACAACTAAGGAAGAGATCACAGAACAAATGTCTGAGTGTTTAGGTTAAAATCTCATAATAAACAACCGAAAGGGTAATCAAAAAGCTGAATCATTCTTTGATTCACACTTCAGATGCATACACCAAAAAATCGGTTTGTTTTTTTTCCTTCTGTTTCATACTTTCTTCTACTTCATTATAACAAAAAGAAAAAAAGACGATTTGTTTAACATAGATAGAAAGAGAAAGAGCAAAAAATTAATAACATTTAAAGCTTCAAGGACAGATCGATAGTGGATGATGTAGTATTAGGACTGCAATCACCTACTGATGTAGCCACTGGAAACGAGTTTCCTTGGAAATCATCGTATTTCCCCGGGAAAAACTCGTACTCCTTCACACCTCTTGTTCCGTTCCTAGGGTTTAAGCTACCAAACTCCTCCATTGCTCCCTAAACCCACCATTAAATTAATAATAATAATACACCAAATAAGATCAACAATCATATCTAACATACACATATTTATATAAATATGTACAAAATGGACTTATTACCGTGAGATTTGTCGCCTCGTTGAAGTACGGATTCATGGAAGCAGAAACTGGAGCTGATCTGGCGATTCGTTGATCATAAAAGAAGCCTTGGCTCCTCTGATCATCGTAGCCGTTCATTGGAGGAGGAGGAGGAGGAATCATCATTGTGTATTTCGAAAACCCACCACCGTTGGATCTCACCACATTTTGATCTCCGTCCAAACGTTTCTTCTACACATAATAAATCAAAACCCTTGAAAATGTCAAAACCATTTTATAAATCAACGTATTAATCTTTTAGATAAAAAAGATCAAACCTTGAAGCACGTGTCACAGTGATTACTGGAGGCGTTATACATTTGAGGATTTGGGATTGAAGAGAGCTCATGAGTAGATGTCTCAACAAAACCCCAAGGAGAACAAACCGGGTCGATCACGATCTGACCCGACCCGGCTCCTCCACCGCAAAGGAACCTGCTTCGAGTATACCCTCCAAGAGAGGTGTTTGTGGGCCCACCACCGTAGCTTGGAAAGCCTTGTAGCACAACACCTCGGTCGGGTAAGACCGGTAATAAACGGTTGGCGTTAGGGCTCGCAGCTGACGTGTCTCCTTCTCCTCCGGCGACGACAGTTTTCTTCTTCTCTTCCTCAGCTATGACTCGCTCGAGCTTAGCCACGCCCATTCCTCTCAGCGTCGGTTTCTTCTGGTTTTGCTGACCTGTCTTCGATCCAGGTTTCCGACCACGGCTCTTCTTCGGCGGCTCTGTCCGGATCTCGCCGTTGACAAGCTGGTAAGTGTTTCTGAGAAGCTCGTTTGGGTTTCTGACGGAGTTTTGGTCTGTTGACATGAAGGAGAGAGAAGTGTTTTGGTCTGTTGACATGAAGGAGAGAGAAGTAGCCATTGATGATGATCACTGAGAGAGAGCTTTCTTGTTAGAGAGAGAAGTGAAGAGAGAAAAGGCAAATAGGTTTAAGTGTGTGTATCTTGTTTCTGCTCTCTCTTTTAATGTGTCTTGTGTATATATCTTTTTTTGGGTTCATAATATACTTAAAGCAAGCAAAGTACTTACCTTTGTTTTTTGTTTTTCTGTTATTTCCAGGTACTATATGAGGATAATTAAAACGTATCTTTTTTTACCTTTTAACTTCTTATTCTTACCCCCCTATACTTAAAAGCCTTTTTAAATTCAAAAAAAGATAAGTAGAAGCTTTTCTTTATTTACTTTCTTACTTTTATAGTTAACCAGATATAATTATTCCTTTTGCCCTTGTATACATTTCTAACTTACGTGTGTAAACTAATGTTACATGTGTCCGTAAATGGGTTTAATGCAATCACTAATCCACTATCTCTATAACTAGAGTATTATGTTTGTATTTGACTTTTAATCAATGGAATGGAATAAGTGATTTAAATATGAGAGAGTTCGTAACTGAAACTTACCGTATGTTATAGCACGAATGCATGATTGATTGATGCTGAGCATGCATTGGATTGAGTAGGAAAAATTCAACAAAATAGTATGGTAATTTGACTTTGTTTCGCATCTACCCCCATTAAACGGTGCACCCCTCTTTCAATAATCCTCATTCCTCACTTCTTTATTTATTAACCTACCTTTTTTAGAATTGTAATACACTAACTACGTTCAGAGTTTATATACACTAATATAGTGTGCAAATGAGAGCAATTTTTCCGCTGGATCCTAATTCTTGTATTCCACCATTTTACAATGAGAATCATTAATTTGTGTAATATATAATGATAAACTAGTTAATTTTTAGGAATTCAAATGCTTGATAAAAATAAAGGACATTTTAATATTTTTCAAAGGCAGCGTATCAGAGATTGATGCAAGACTTTAGTCGTGACATGTGAAGCACGCTCCAATAGAAACAGAGCGTATTCTACACGAATATAATATAAAACCCGCGGAGAAGGCAACAGGTGTCGAGACATGAGACCATTCGCCGATTGTAGCGAGCAATGTCTGAAACAACGTGATTTTACTCAGCTCATATCATCCAAAATAAGCAAGTCGAGTTACAGTTGCAGTTATATATATATTTTTTTTTTTTGACGAAATGTTATATATTTATTTTTATATTATCATTTCATTTAGACCATATAATTATTAAGAGTAAGCTTATAAATTAATCTACGGTGACGGACATCTTTAGCTTTTCATTACACGAAGAAAATTTGAAAATGTTTATATGGAACAAGATGTGTATTTATTCATTACCTTGATATTGGATTTTACATTTTTTTGGTTTGTATGCATTTTTAATGAAAATAAAATTTATTCAATCAAAACGTGGTACATCTAGTGCATCTGTTATTGTATGCTTAAAGAATCCAAAAATTGAACTTAGTAAACAATGAAAGAATTAAGCGTGAGCTTCAAGTTAAAGAAGTGTATATATGATATTTAAAGTTTGTATGCATTTTAAAATTGGACTATATGATATTTATTGCTACACATGAGATGAGAAGATAGATCAATAAAGCAAAAGGAATTGTAAGTGACGTGAAATACGAGAAGGGGTCGGGATAGGTAGTAGAGTAGAAATGATGGCTGCATCATATAAGGAAACATTTTAAAGCTGCCTCCAGGTTAATTTTTGCTCCAGCCCAACACCTACAATTAGAAAGTTTTAATTATTTCAAAATATTTTGTTTTATTGACTATATTTTTCCTATATTAATCTTAAGAGAACCCTCTGAAATCACTGTCCATCACATGATGTTATTACAGATATAAGCCTAGATTTTTGAAGAAGACCACTAGGCAAATTATGCAAGAGTGTTGTCATGCAAACGTTTTTTGAGCTCAGAATGATTTTGTTACAACTCAATAAGATATCATGAAAAGTAAAATGTGGAATAATATCAATTGGAAAAAATCCAAACCGCGTGACCAACCCAACATATCTACACTGTTCCTAGAAGCATAGAATGGGAGGCGAGATGAATCAGATGATAAACAACAAAGTATCCTTAACAGAGGAGAGAAGATATGCAGTTTAGCTTGACTTTCAAAGTGTGTTATATCATGTGCTTAATTCAGCTGATCCTTGAGTTAGCAAAGATTATTAAATATTTATTTTAGTTTAAACCATCTACAAGTTTAATTGTTTGATAAGATTATATGGTAAATTCTGAGAGAGAAACCTGAATAGGACTAAAACGTAGCTCTGAAATTTTTAATTTAATATAGGAATGTAATCTAAATGATTTATTATTCCCATCTTTTAATATGTAACCGGAATAAATTTGGATGATTTACTGTAGATACCGCGTAGATTGTATTGCGGGCTAGGACAAGGGACTGTGCGAAGATGTTGTTGTAGGGCAAAGGACGAACGGGGGACCCCACATGTGCTTTCATGTTAAGTTACGGAGTGTGGTCCATGTAAGAAGGGGGACCATGTTTAGGGTCATTGGGCGGCTACTACTAGGGTTTTTTCGGCACGTGTGAGAGAGGTGAAGTGTGCGAAGGTTTGATTTATATTGCTGGGTTTAGGCAGGCATGGAAAGATTTTTGGGATCCGTGAAGCATATTGTGTCCTTTCTAAGAATGATTGGATCCTTCCTATCCTCTTCTTTACCAACTGATATTTTTAAATTCTACTGCTTCTATTTCTATCTAAGATAGAAACCAAGATAGCAAATTACACTATGTCAATGAAAATGATATAAGATCAAATATGTTTTATAACCAATGTTTCAGATTACATTTCATATAGAGTATGTTGCTGCAACTCATAGCACGGTGATCAGATTTATATAATGAACATTGATAAACCTTACCAAAATGGTAAAATATTTTACTTCTATGTGAAAACATTCAGCCAAATATGTGACTAGTGGCAATACTTTGAATAAAAATATGTTTTTTTTGAAACACGTATAAAAAATATGGTATATACTTTTGTTTCTTATAGAGATCTCTATTTGAAAAAAAAAAAATCTCTATTTGAGTCTTCACATATGTAATGATAACAATATACTATGCACATTGTGGGATAATATGATAAAATGAAGTAAATGTAGGCAAGAGAGTACAAAAGGAAGCAGAGTAGGTGAATAAATGAAATGAATTTTGGGGCAGTGAGAATTATAGAGATAAGTAAAAAATGAAAAGAGAGCAACTGTTAGTTTTGGCTTTATACATGGTCTTCCTTATCTATCTATTTTCATACAAACTTGCAAACCCTTCCTTAAACCTCCCTTTGGACCACATCTCTATCTCTCATCTTCTTTTTTCATTTCTTCTTTTCTAAGAATTTAATTTCCAGATTTCTACTATCATTACTTTAGATCTCAATCTCCAACTGAGATTCTCTGCTTTCCCTCACTAGTACAGTTGTTGTAGACCTTATTCAGTTAAATTACAGCTTTGCCCTTGGAATAGTATCTAGATTCTTCAATTCTCAATATTCTCACCACATCTAATTATAACCTCTAAACTGGACATGAACCCGGGTAGTGCTCAATATTGGTTTGTTTGAATAGAAAAAAATACTAAACCGATGGGTTTGATTGATATAACAAAAATTACCAGATTTGATTAAACCTACAAGTACAAAGACACATTGCAAAACAAGGACTAAGTAAAAAACTACAAGGGCTTTTTTTACCTGCTAAGTTAAAACTTGAAAGTAATATATTTAGAATGGAGGGACAGAATCAGAAACAATGTTAAAATCTGGACCGTCCAATAGACAGAGACAAATCTGAGCACCAGATATTCTGTGTCCAAGAGTAGAAAGCTTTTAAAAAGGGTTTGTGACTTGGTCTTGTGAGAGAAATTAAAAAACCATATTGAAGATAAATAATTATAACGGAAGCTATTGTCCCTTTCACTTGTTAGTTGTCTCGTTCTTCAACAAGACACTGCAAGTATAACAGGCTGAAAGTACAATACAATTTTCGTATTTGCAAATGTGACCCTATAATCTGCCATGTATTGCCCTTTCTTTCTTAATCTACATTAATGGTTTTTCTTGAGAAGGCTACACTCTTTGGAAGTATGAAGGAAGCACATAGCATCCATTTTCCAGGAGCCACGAGTCTTACCTTCCGCATTTTGACGTCCACGGCCACCTCTGATAGAGCAATCCGTATCCGCTGCAAAAATTCAAAACCACATTGTGCAGATTAGACATTAAATCAATAGTTAGATAAATGGTTTTAAATTTGATTAGATAGATAGCGTTTTGGAGGTTTATTTCATTGGTTAAGACCTCGTGGAAGTCGAACTCTGGATCAGCAGCCTTGGAGAATCCATAGACATGGATGGTTGGGAAAGATAAGCCTTCATCTCTATACCTGTCGTTGTATACTCCTCGAAATGCATCTGCGTAATTAAAGGAGTTAAGAGGTGACTGTGAGCAAGAAAAAAGAAGCTGATAGTTGAAACTTATTCAAACCTAGAGATTCGGCAGCATCTTTGGGTAGATTCATGACTACTTGGGTGACTTTTTGACCCTTATCACTTGAAAACATAGCCTTTATGAATCTTCTTCCGTCCATGTTAAAGACCTAGACAAAGATAGAAGATTCAGACTTGTATAACTGGTTCAGAAAAGTATGAAACAAAGTGCTTGGAGTTTGTATTAACCTCGATTCTCTTCTCGAGCTTATTAACAACACTGTTTTGCTCCATGAATTCTACTGCATGAGGGTTCAGGTCATTGGCGTATACACGTTTTACTATTCTTGCTGCAGCAAGTGCGATTGGACCCACTCCAGCGAAAACATCACCTGTTCAGTAACAACATAGTAATTTGAAATCAAACACAGCAACACCAAGACAGACAAAAGAACTGCAAACTAGCAACACCGATAAGACAATTGATGCAACTACTTATGCTTCTTATGCAACATATAGCAGCAAGATTCAAGACCAACAATTAGGATATTTGCCAGAAACTAGAGGAACAATGTTGAGTGTGGTCCTAAATCATAAGTGGAGAGTTCTATAGAGAGCAATAGCAATATTTTTCATGGTGTACCCTTAAAGTTAGATAAGTAGCAAACATACAGACAACGTCATTTTGGTCGAAGCCAAGGAGAAGCCTCTGTCTCTCTGTCCCAAGTTTCGAATTCCAGTATCTAGCACACAGAAAAAATATATAAAAAGAGTTGTCAAGTTATGAACACATACTTTCCAGTCATCACTCGAAAGACAAAATATATTTTGGTATTAAGAGAGATTCATTAATGAGGAAGAAGATACATACACTCTAGCTAAATCAACATGAAAGCGCAGTCCATTTTCAACAACCATGGTCACCAGGGAATGGTTTCCGGCTAAAACCTCTAGCTGCATTGTTCTGAAGTCATTGTGAATAGGATCAATCTTATTCACAACCGTTTGTATCTTTGGCTGATTCTTATCCAGAACTACCTGACAATAAATAGCAAAAAAAATACAACACAACTCACAAGATTTAAATTTCTGTAGCTGGGGATCTTTTTTTTTGTTTCAGACTTAAGCAATGTCCACTAATCACCTTAGCAATGAGCCTCTTGTAAGGTAGATGCTCATCTCTTAAGTTGAGATGCGCAATATGACCGACCATCTCAAATGCTGAAGGCACAATCATACCCTTTGGTAGCAAAGCTTCCAATACCTACACCAACACACACTCTAAACAAACCAACTCCATCTTCCAAATTCAGAAAGTCTCATCATTTACCTCATTCATTGGCCAATAGTCATAGAACAGAGTCAGTCTACATTTCACTAACTCGAAACTCAAGCTTGCATCGGTCTTTTTAGCTTCTTCGAACAGAACCTATCAAGCAGAAAGCCATATAGTTCTCTAAGATATTCCTCCACCAGAGATCTAACTTTAGAGAGGAGTTATCACCTTGATAGCCTCAGGCAAGTCTTGAACTTCCTCATCACCGGAATATCTCTCATCCAAAAGCAACAACCTTGTTGAACCTCTCCACCTTCCTCTACTCCCACCATAGCCTTCTCCTAATAACCCCTCGAAATCCTCATCCCCTCCTCTATCTTCCACAACTTCCACCACAGCAAACTCATTGCGGCTGCTTCCTCTGTTTACCTTCTCCTTCCCCTCAGCTCTCTCTGTCTTCCTCTTCCTCTTAGGTCTAGAGATCTTAGCCAAGTTTCTGAATTTGAGATACCCAGTTGAGTTAAACGTCTTAGCGAGCTGATCTCTATGCAACACGGTACTCAATCTCTCCCCATCCCCTTCTGCTTTCCCTCTTATCCTCCGGTCAACAGAATCCACAACACTCTCTTCTTCTCCATCTTCTTCATCGCTCTCACGGCCTAATAGCTTCACCACGTCTTCGTCGATTTCATCTCCGGGAACCCTAGCAATGTTGCGTATCCTAGGCCAGTTAAGGAGATGGCCACGGAGACGATTCTCGAGCGCGAAACAGTCCTTCGCCGGGACTCGAACCGCGGAAACCTCGAAAATCCTAGTGAACTCGTCTTCGTCCAAGAGCTCACCTTTCTCTATTGGGTCTTCGAAATCTCCGATTTTGCGTCGATGGGCATCTCTCTCTCGACGGGTCGAAGCTAATCTAAGGTTGTTTAGCAAAGGCTTCTTCCCTTTCAGAAGAGACGGGCCGTACGGAACGGTGGAGAAGGCGCAGAGGATGAGGGTTTTAGGAGGTGTGGGATAGGGTTTAGGGATGAAACGAGCTGAGTAGGAAGATAAGACTGGGAAAGGAAGTGAATTTGCTCGGAAAAGAGATAGCTTTGACATCATCAGGTTTGGTTTGCTTTAGCTTTCGGCTGGATATGGAGTTTGGTGTTGTTGGGACAGTGAAGGTCTCATTTCCCGCGTTTGCGCATCAGAGATTCATCATCATCGGCAAGGAGAGATGATGATAGCAGCAGGGCTTTGAGCCCTTCTTGAGATTTATCGGTAAAACGTCGTCGTTTCAATGGTAAGATACCAAAAGAGAGTAGAATCTGACTGTCGCTTAAAACGTCGTCACACATTGTATGTTAGTATTTTATTCGTTGGGTTATGTAACACTCTCACATTCAAATGGTGCATACAACATCTCTCAGGACTGGCTTTTCTGTAAACAGAATGACAAAACTATCAATTATAAAAGGCTCAACTCAAAACGTCCAAATAGCCGAATATGACATGTGAGAGATTTATGAGTTTAAGGTCTGAACCCACTGCCGGTCTTGAGATTTTGAGGGTCTGTAGCTGTGTCTATGTAAAATCTTTTTTTTTTTTTACAAATTTGGAGATTAAATTTTTTTATTTGGGAATTTATTGGTATGTAATTTTTTTCATAAAATTTGGAAACCTGTTGAAAATGTTTCACTTAACATGGTCCAGAGCCGGTGATGCCCTGTCAGGAACTTCCATGGTTACAGAAATAACATCCAAATGATTAAGCATGAAGAATAATGGAAATCAAAAACACATATTAGTCCTAAACCCTGTAAAGAGTCACACATATATAACTGTACAAACAGTAATTCTTCACAAAGCGAAAAATATGAGCGACAAAAATACAAATCATTTTTAAAAGCAAAAGTTTTCAGATTGTAAGAGGGATAACTCAAATCTCATCAGGCAACTTAAAACTCTGAGTACCAAAGATATGAAGAGACGAGTTCTGAAGAAAGACAACGACACCACATTTGCTGCTGTTGAATCCATCCCAGAGCGTGAAATGAGCAGTCCCCGACACTGACTTCTTCGCTGTTACGTCTTTCACAGTGCACATCTTCTCCATCTTTCTTACAACGTAGTCATTCGACAACATTCTTCCTTCGTTCTCTCCTCTCTCACAGTCTGTCACTAGCCCCGTTTCATATAGCGCCACCATTATGTCTAGTCCGTCCCCGTCTACTTTCGTCCTCAAAGCTCCCGTTAGTGATACTTGCAGTGTCTCTGAGGTTGGTCTCTGGAAACTCGCCTGGCAAAAGAGAGAAATAAAAGACTAT
Source organism: Brassica napus (assembly GCF_020379485.1). Classification (NCBI taxonomy): domain Eukaryota; kingdom Viridiplantae; phylum Streptophyta; class Magnoliopsida; order Brassicales; family Brassicaceae; genus Brassica; species Brassica napus. The sequence goes on from NC_063434.1 coordinate 9,588,037, forward strand.
TTTGATCAATTATTACATGTGTAGAGAGAAAGACAGCAATAAAAATATATTGAGCCACATTGTTGTTAGCTTGTCTAACATGAACTCATTGACTTCAAAACAGTTTAGCTATGTAGCTAATATGACATACATCTACAAGAAGACAAGTTTGATCAAAAGTTTCTCATAGACGTTTAATTAGTCAAGAACCTAGGAACTTTATCTATCATCAAAACTCGGTTATTCTAATGGCATATAAGCTTACCTTTCATTCACAAACCTACCTTCTATGCTATATACTTATTAACTATCTTCAAGAAATTACCGTCTGTTTACTAAGACAAAAGATTATTGCCCTGTATCTAAAAGCAACTCTTTGATTAAGAAACCAAATAATTTCTAAGACACATATTATTCTAACACAGATTCACGGCGTGCAAGAAAATGCTATGTTAGAAGAAAAAAATTATATGTAAAGAGCCAATCAAAGTAACTTATTATGCAAGTTTCACATGGAGAGGCTTTCAACATTCATAACTTTGTTTCAGTGTATTGACCACCAATCACCTTGATATCACATAAACCTGAGTTCTAATCAAATCATAACCCCAATTCCTCCTAGTCCTCATAACGAATCTGCTAATAAACCTATATTTGTGAATCTCTGCCACCACATTCACCAGCAGCCAAAGAGTGTTTCACATCAAAATCATCACTAAATTCAAAACATCAGAAGAATATTATTAACTCACCTTGAAGGCAGGAGAAGCAAACCTAGGAGCTTCCGAGATAGATTTGAGCAGCGTCTCTTCCTCGTTTTCGTTCAACTGAGATCTTCCTTGGACTACAAGCTGCGGAGTGAACATCGTGTCAAGATTCAACGCCTCCACGTACGCCTTCTGCCTCACCGTCCACTGGCTCGACCCGTACGGATCCTTCCAACCCTTGTAGTCCCAGTAATCAACGTGGAAGACAAGAACCATCGCCGGAGATCCAGAACCACTACCGTCTTCTCCTCCACGGATCTGAGCGTCGAAATCACCTCGGCCGAGACGGGACATCAGCATCTCCGCCGCTGGCGACGTTTTGCATCCCTGCGACGAGAAAAGCTGGACGAGAACGGGTCCGTCGCCGGCAGGAACGTCAGCGGAGACGGCGGCGGAGTTGTTACCGGAGACAGGTTTAGTCGTGGAGGATGAGGGTTTCTTGCCGCGAAAACAGGCGAAAAGACGGCGCGACATCGGAGGAAACTGCCCGTCTCTTCGCCTCCCAAAGATATATTTAGAAAGAAGGAAAAGCGGAGAAAGAAAACGAAACAGAGAATCAAGAAGATGTTTTTTTTTCCCGAGAAATTGTGAGATTGTCAGCGAATTGAGAATCTTGAGGAGGAAGAAAAAAAAGGCTAACACGTCGAGAGGTAAAGAGAGAAAGGCGGCAAAGTCTCCTTTACTAAAGTTATTTATTTTATTTATATAATTTTAGATTAAAGATTTGGTTATTATTTATATAATTTTAGATCAAGATTTGGTGGCGAAAGCTGTAATGTTCCTATTAGTTAAATCAAAGTAATGTTTGGCAAATTAAAAAGAAAAGGTAATGTTTGACAAATATTTTAGGAAAGTTTCTTTATATAGGCTTTGGAATTGGTATGAGGGAAGAAAGCTCAGTGAATCGTGAACAAAAAAAAAGGGAAGAAAGGTCAGTGACACGTCTGTTAAGACAGGTGTATGGTTGTTCGATGTCGGCAACGAACTTTCTTATTTTCTGTAATAAAAAAGGAAAAACAAATATTCACTACTTATTAGTATTAATTAAACTAATAGATAAAATACACATTAATTTAACACTTTTGGAATCAAAAGCTTGCTGATGGAATGAATAGAATAGAACAAAGAGCAAAAGAAATATATAGGGAATTTTTTTTTTGAAAAACAGACTGATTTTATAGTTCATACAAATATACAATTGATATGTATGTTTAGTCCTTCTAAAAGTAAATGTACAACAAAAGAATTATTCAACATTACAAACAGACCCAGCTACCGTTGACACTAAACATAGCTGATTTGCATTAGCTGCAGCCACATTGGTGTGGTGGTCAGCTTGTTCTGACTGAACTGCCGATTTCACTGCATAAAAACCTTGCGTCCACACAAAGCAACTAAAGATCCCATTGTGTGTTATACAGTTAAAGAGAGAGACCTACGACACCTACCTGTGTAGTAAAGCAAATCTTAATTAATTGTGTGTGGAAATATTTTAGAGATCCCATGCAATGTGTGTGCAAATACTTGGAGCATGATTAATGGAATTTTTAAGTTGAAGTTCTTAACGGAATATAAGAAACCATCTTTTAACTTTTAAATAAAAAAGCTAAGAACCGGTTCTTAAATATCAATTTCTTATATTATGTTAAGAACCTTACCTAAAAACTCACATTAATCATGCTCTTAAGTTTTCAATAAAAAATATGCGGAAAAGTTAGGTTAAAGTTAGAGAGCCGACGCCATGTGTGTGTAATATTTTTGTTTGTTTTTCACAACTACTAATCACTGACTATTTGATAGGATATCATATCACTCTATTTGTTTTCTTTGGGATCTCTGATTAGATCTTCACTGTACGTGATCGGTGATAATACTTATATGCATATATTGTGGAGTAATACACACACAACAACACAAGAGAGTACCAAAGAAGGCAGCGTAAGTTAATCATGAGCGAGTTTTGGGAAGTGATCTAAAAAGTATAACCTGTTTTACATATTTCAGTTAATAAAATTCAATTTCAGTTAATTTTATAACAACCATTTTTAAATATCGGACACTCATAAAAACTGGAGTTGGAAGTTATTTGATGAAAAAAAAACATCGACTCTATTTTCTTATTTATTATTTATGAGTTCCAAATTTAATTAAACTTGACTTCGATTGGTTAGATGAGTTCCATTCCAATTTTTTCTTGTTTTGTTGATTTTTTCCCATTTTGTGAATTAACAATTAGCTTCCAAAAGGAAGACAGCCACATATGTTTTGTCCCTTCTTCTTCCCTTCACTCATTTTGCTCCTGTAATCTTGATTGTGCACTTGTCCAACCATATCCACTCACAATTTGTTTTATTTACAACAGAATCACAAAACATCCCAAATTAGGAGGAGTGAATTTCTTTTCTTTTTCTAAAAAAATAATGGCAAGTCACATGTGTAATATTCAACATGATCTTGAATTAGAAACTGATTGAATGAATAACCATGATTTGTACGGTAACATCAACCGGACACTTGAACATTGACGCAAAAAATATACTATTGAACTTATGTCATTCATTTAAATATCATTAGTTTTATATTTTCATTGACTGCTTGTGTGTGACATATATTACAATATCGTACTATTATCAGTGCATATAAAATATAAGAGCAACATTGTTTTTAAAACATATGATATGCATTATATGACACGTTTCCGATACTGGTGATTTTGTACAGGAGATCAGAGGGATTTTGCTTAATGTGTACTTAACTCTCATATACATAGTTACCATATTTCAACTATATTATATAGCTCAATAGGGATAACTAGAAGTTTATTCTAAAAAGTTATTCTCACCCTAATTTATAAGACAATTGTCAAGAGAAGAAAATTCAAAAAAATTGTGATGGGACCAAAAAAAATATAACCCTTGAACCAAATCCAAATACAATGATCAGCTAATGATTATAGCTAATGATATATGTTGTATAAATTCATATTTGAAATCGATTGTATGATTTGTTTTGACCACATATCACCTGTACATGCAAATCCATGTGGTTGATGAATTTACACGACCAGCCGAAAAACAAAACAAACTTCTTGTAATTTCCAACTAAATCTCCACCACTATCTAGGAGCTTCATTCACATTCCACCCTGTCATTTTTTCCCATAAATACGTTGCATAACCTCACTTGGTTCTCTTATATTTCTCAAGCTAAATAATCACTTTAAAAAAAAGTAAAAGGATGTTAGAAGGGAAAGCAGTGATGGGTGAGACAGATATGAAGCAAACAATGAAGGAAGATGCTCTTAGTTTGGCTGCCAAAGCCCTTGATTGCTTTGATGTCACCGAACCCACTCAAATCGCCCGTTTCATCAAGAAGGTTCTTAAATAAAATTTTCTGTACATGTATAAATATTTTCTAATATAACCTTAGTGTGTGTCAGCGTATAAATTTTGATTGGACATGTATGTACCTACCGTCTACATATATGATGAAATTAAATTATGAAATTGAATGTTATAACAAACTCCACCAGTAGCTTTCCCGGTCATTGGTATACAGATTTTTGATATATTTTTTCAAAATTTTCAGGAATTTGATAGAAAATACGGATTGGGGTGGCAGTGTATTGCGGGGACGCATTTCGGATCGTTCTTGACTCATTGTAGTGGCTGCTTCATCCATTTCTCCGTTGGCAACCTTACCATTTTACTCTTTAAGGGATCAGCTGGTGAAGTAGCGTCCGGACCAACAGTCTAACCAGTTCAGACATATTGTGATAATAATCAAGTCTATATTTGGATCTATTTAGTGTTAAATCAAAATGCATTCTAGCATTTTCAGTCATTTTCAATCGTTGTTCCGGTTTGTACTTAACATTTTTCTGTTTGCTTTTGGAGTAAGAAAGAAAAAGAAGAAAAAATGTTGAAACTAGTCTTTGCATTGTGATTTTGATTTTGTAAGTTTTGCACATAAGTTCAAAAGCAGACTGGATTGTGATTACTAGTATCATCATAGTATAACAGTATACAATTTTATATCTGATTGTGATTATTTGCAAATAAATTATTTATCTAAAAGCAAATAGAAAACAACTGCTGACTTTATTAATGAAACTACATAAAACCCCAAAACATAGCTAAGAAAGATGCATTTCAACAAATTTTGTAACCTTTTTATTAGAAAGATAGCTTAAAGAATGTCCTAATATTCCACACATAGCTAAAGAATTATACTCAAGGCTGATTCTGTAAGAACATTCACACATTGTGCAAAAAGTTTTAAAAGGACGAGTTAGTCTTAAGGTGTTAGATAGTAGCTTTTCTTTGCTTCATTGTGTAAGATCCAACTAGCTGCTTAAACAATAGATGTAAAATAGATCCTCCACCTTCAAGTTGATGAAAACACAAGTGTTTTTTGGAGGCTACAATAGCTGAATTAATCATCAAATTAAAGTCCATAGTCATGACAGAAGCATAATATTTACTCTGTGTGAAACCATGCGATCATAGATCAATTTTGCTTGTTTTTTTTTCTTACCCTACGGTTAGCTTGTAACTCTAAAGAGAGTTAATTTGATTAAATTGTGGAATTTACATGGTTAAAACTCCTAAAACTAATATGAATTTCGGTACATGAGATGATTATGAGAACGAGATCTAACTTCAAAAGCTTTTCTTGCCGCACCAGTTCCTGTGTCCATTTAACCGGAGCCTTGCCTTTGTCCCTCGTAGTCTCGCTTTGTAATCTTTCTTCCACTTCTCAAATCTTGACTTCAGTCTACTGAGTTCTTCTTCTGCATGCTGCTTCTCGATTGCAATCGACACTTGTTCCAGTTCGTCTATTTCCACATGACGCTTCACATCTTCATCAAATACAACTCTACGTTGATCAACTTCTACATAAATATCCTTAATATCATCCAAGCTACCACCCTTGAGCTCTTTTGTAGGAGTTCCAGGGGAGATTGTGTCCTCTGAGTCATTACCGTGACTTGCAGTCTTGTCTGGAGTCATAATATTACATGCAGCTTCCAGACTCATCTGAAGGTAAAGAGATAATATTACAATCATAAGTATAAATGAGTGATGGGTGTAACACTCTTTAGCCACTTTTACCTGCATTGAAGAGATATGTTTTTGCCATGTTTCCTCCATTGACTTCATTCTTGTTTCGTGCTTTATCCATCTTTCCTCAAACCGTTGCAACTCCTCCTTCAATGCAGTGTTTTCATCTTCCTTCTGCATTATAGCTGTTTCGACTTTCTGAACCCGGCTCTGGAGATCAGCTAGATCCCAAGGTTGGACTTGAAACTGCTCTAAAGGAAGATCCTAAACATGAAAGGTAATAAAGTTTAGATAACTTAGAGACACATAGTAATAACATACATCATGCAAAAAAAAATATTACCTTGACTTCTGAAACCTTCCTCCTTGACTTTCTTCTCGTTTTTTTCTTCTCATTGTGTGATTGTTTCTTCAGTTCCACACTGTTTTTTAACTGCTTACGAACGAACCATCTCCGTACCACTACATAAAGAGTGAACTGATTCAAAAAATTTATCCAAGATAGAAAGGCAAAGTTCTTTGATGCCATCAGATACCGATTTTTACCAGATTGCAAATGTATGACTGCATCAAGCTCTTTAGTTACTTCTGAGGAAACTGTGGCCGGTGTTTGCATCGCAATATAGTTTCTCCTGGCATTTTCACCGCGGATATCTGTAGAAACAGAACAAGTTAGCCAAAAAATTAAATAAGCATATCTATAAAGTTAACATGAGACATATGTCAACAATTTACAAGATTGAAGTATCAATGCTGATTTCTTCATATTGTGGAAGTATTCACGAGACTTGTAACCACGAAGATGCTTCTGTAATCCAATTACACCCTGCAGAACATATTCTCTTCTTTCCTCAAGTAGGCCAATCTATTAGAATACAGATATGAAAGTGTTACTATTGTAGATAGATAATGAAACCAATTCATAATATATCTTCAGGTAAAAATAACTTACTTGCCCGGTTCGAAGGTATATTTTTCTATATCCAACTTGATACATTTCAGGAGGAAGATTGAACTGTTTCATAATAGAATCTGATGTGCTAAGTGGATCCTGGGAGAGTTTTGTGTCCAGTAAGAATCCATATCTAATCCATGCACAAGCCAACAATGACAAAAAAAAAAAAAGCTTAGGAATGCATGAGAGTTGTTTGTAACAGGAGAACTATCAACAAAAAGGGGATCAGTGAAAGTTGAGAGACCAAACCTTGCTGCAAGATCCTGATGTGTCATCCTAGTATGATAACCTGATCTTGATATTCTAACAATCTCCAAAACGCCACAACATCTAAGCTGTTGTAGAACATGATTCTCTTCGTAAACTCCAGGAAGATGATTTGAGTTTGGCTTTATGCATCGAATAAAGTGAGGAGTGGTGTCTTCTAACTTGTTCATCAGCTTGAATAGTTGGCTCTGTACGCAGAAAAGTGAGTTAAAATGGTCCTTTTAGGTTCAAAAGATTTTAAAAGGGATGATTATTTCATAAATAAACAACTGAAAACTCAAGCCATGTTACCTTAAACTTTGTAATAACACTTTGATTCATGGATTCCGACAAGGATGGCTTAAGAGACTTGTCACGCATCTTAGAAGAAAACAGGTTCAGTAATTGACAGTTGCATGATGACAAAAGTTGGATAAGATCAACATGCAGTGGATCTCTGTTCTTTTCCAGGAAGCCATTTGTATCATAGAGAACCTATTAATTAAACAACACAATGTAAATAAACTCTCGTAAGTACCCCAAGTTGATATAAGAGCTAAACAACATGCAGCGTTAAGTTGTTTGATTTGGGTTATAAACTAACCTCTCCGGCATAATGACTAACTCTGAAGCCATGACCTCTTCTTTCTCCCCTGAAACAAGAGTTAGCTTTCAAATGATGCTTCAGCTTGTTGGCAAACGTTGTATCAGTTGCCTTTGGAAAATTTGATTCCTCATCTAGTAGTGATACCAAACCAATGGGTTTCTGCACTAGCAATCATATGTGCAAGATGGTCTTTTAAAAAATATAGAAGAAAAAAAAACAAGATTGAGTACCAAATCTAAAGATGGCACGCTAGATATTACCTTCTCAATAAGATCTAGACACTCTTGATTGTCTTTGAATTCGACCTTAGTCCAATCAATTCCATCCCCTTCATATTCCTGAACAGTGAAGATTTAACTGATAAGCTTAAACACATTTACATACAGTTTAGGCTTCAGAGAGAAGAATCTCACCTCTTGTTCAAGTTTAAATAGATGTCGGTTGAAATGTTGTTGCAGTCTTTCATTTGCATAGTTTATGCAAAATTGTTCAAAGCTATTATTCTAAAACCAACGAGACCTGATTATTACACAGTCAAAATGAAATAAAAGACTAACAAATCTAGAGCAAGGTTACGAACCTTGAATGATTCAAAACCATATATGTCAAGGATACTAATAGATCTTCCTGTCCTTAATTTACCAACTTCAAGTGAAGTGTTTATTTGCTCAACAAGCCAGTTGAAAAGGCTTGCATATATGATTTTCGCTAGTGAATCCCTCATATCAGTCGCCTGTGGCAGTGTCAGTCTTTTAGCTATGCAATCTCTACCAGCTTGGAGCTTGCATGTAGACAAAACCACCATAAGCTCTTTTGAGTCGCATCCCATTAACATAGCTACGTTAGTGACAGCTGTCATACGCAAGAGGAAAATAATAAGCATCATTAGTCCAGTAATTCAACATGATAGAGGACAAGAAAATGTACTCTACCTTCATCTGCTACCACGTCCACATGGTTTTCATTGTCAATCACTTCAAAAGATACATTCCCTAACCATAAGACAGCTGCAAGCAGTGCAAATGCACGTTCTTGATGTTCTTGAGGAATCTGAACAATGTTGAAAGCTTCCTACAATGACAAAGCAATCTCTAACGAAATAAGAAGTTGTTGGGAAAGTTAGCGGATAATATTTTCTTCGAGAGGTTAAGATGGAATGTAGACGGTTTTTGTTTGAGATAACCTTCGTATTTTAGGAAAGGGATTTTTCTACTAAAGCTTGTGTTTGGAGATTTCTTGGAGATTTTTAGAACTCTTGCTGAAATGTTTTCTCTCTATTATTTTTCTTGATTCTGGATGATTACAAGAGAACTAAACACCCCTATTTATACTAGTGAGGGGTATGTACAAGCTACTTCTAGAACTTTCTTTTGATCTTATCCTAAACACATTCTACACACTTCTTCTTCTTCTACACAATTCTTCTTCTATACTTCTCCACCTTTTTCTAGATGTTTCTTCTTCTTGGGCTAAGGTTTGATTATGATTTAATTAGTTTTGGGCTTAAGGAGGGAAATCCAACAAATCTCCCCCTTCCCGACTTAGCCCGAAACAGTCGCCATGCCCGTGCCTTTGCAGCAATCTTCAAATTTCTTAAGCGGTAATACCTTGGTCATAAAATCTGACCAGTTTTCATCTGTGTGTACCTTGTTGAGATGTATGAACTTCTCTTCAAGAACTTCTCGGATCCAATGATGCCGAATGTCGATGTGCTTCGAGCGGGAGTGAAACGTTGGGTTCTTTGCTAGGTGAATAGCACTTTGGTTGTCACATAACAAGTTGTACTTGTCTTGCTTCACTCCCAATTCATGTAAGAAGTTCTTCATCCATAGCATCTCTTTGCACGCTTCCGTTGCTGCGATATACTCTGCTTCCGTGGTAGATAAGGCAACACACTTTTGTAGCTTCGACTGCCATGAAACAGCTCCCCCTGCAAAGGTAGTTACAAATCCTGATGTTGATTTTCTTGAATCTTTATCACCAGCCCAATCTGCATCGGTGTAACCGTTCAACACCAATTTTCCATTGCCAAAACATAGACACTTCTTCGTTGTGCCTCGTAGATAGCGTAGGATCCACTTAACTGCTTTCCAATGCTCCTTTCCTGGATTCGCTAGAAAGCGACTCACAACTCCTACAGCATAGGCAATGTCGGGTCTGGTGCACACCATAGCATACATGAGACTTCCCACGGCTGATGCATATGGGGTAGTCTTCATTTCCTCTTTCTCCTTCTCACTTGTTGGACTTTGCTTTGAACTTAGCTTGAAATGTCCACCAAGTGGAGTGCTCACCGGCTTTGCTTTGTGCATGTTAAATCTCTCCAACACCTTTTCAACATATCGTTCTTGGGACAACCATAGAAGCTTCTTTGGTCTATCCCGAGTGATCTTCATTCCAAGAATCTGTCTCGCTTGCCCCAAATCTTTCATCGCAAAACGCCTTCCCAAATCTTTCTTCAATGCGGCTATCTTGTTGCGATCTTGGCCAACAATTAACATATCGTCAACATAGAGCAATAATATGAGAAAGTCGCCGCTTTCATACTTCTTTATGAAAACGCAATGATCATTCTTGGTTTTCTTGAAGTTATGATCCACCATGAAGGAGTCAAACTTCTTGTACCATTGTCTTGGGGCTTGCTTGAGGCCGTAAAGACTCTTCTTTAATCGGCACACCAAGTCTTCTTTTCCTGGAACCTTGAATCCTTCAGGTTGCTCCATATAGATCTCCTCCTCGAGTTCACCGTGTAGAAAGGCCGTCTTGACATCGAGTTGTTCAATCTCCAAGTCTAGAACTGCTGCTAGACCAAGAACCACTCGGATAGAGGACATCTTCACTACTGGAGAGAATATTTCTTCAAAATCTATGCCTTTCTTCTGGTTGAATCCTTTCACAACCAATCGGGCTTTGTATCTTGGATTTGAGCTTCTCTCCTCATACTTCAACCTGTACACCCACTTGTTCTTCAAGGCTCTCTTTCCTTTTGGTAGCTTCACCAGCTCGTAAGTGTGATTATCATGCAAGGATTGCATTTCATCTTGCATGGCTTCAACCCACTCATCTTTATGAGTGTCTCCTATGGCCTCTTCATAGCTTTGAGGCTCCCCCTCATCTGTAAGATTGACGTACTCATCTCGATAGTATCTTACAGATGGTCTTGTCTCTCTTCCAGACCTTCTTGGCTCATGTTCTTCCTCTGGCTCCACTTGATCTTCTTCTTCACCTTCATCACCATTCGGATCCATGATGGGATCCCCTTCGCCATCATCTCCAATCACTTGTTCATGATTTTGGGACTTATAAGAATCTTCATTCCTTACAACCCTTAGCTTTGGTTTCTTTAATTTGTTGATGTCTTCGATTGTTTGATCTTCGAAGAAAACAACATCTCTGCTCCGGATAACTTTTCTGTTAACCGGATCCCAAAGCCGATAGCCGAAATCATCTCTTGGTGACCCAAGATAGATGCACTCTTTAGTCTTGGAGTCTAGCTTGGCTCGTTCATCCTTAGGGATATGGACGAACGCTCTGCACCCAAACACCTTCAAATGGTTGTAAGAGATCTTCTTACCCGACCAAACTTCCTCCGGGACATTGCCTTCCAAAGGAACTGATGGTGTGAGATTTATGACGTCCACTGCAGTCTTTATGGCTTCTCCCCAAAATGGCTTGGGTAGTTTAGCGTGAGAGAGCATGCACCGAACTCTTTCTGTGATCGTTCGATTCATTCTTTCAGCTAGCCCATTCAGTTGCGGCGTCTTTGGTGGTGTCTTCTCCATTCTGATTCCATGAGCTTTGCAAAATGCTTCAAAGGGACCTCGATACTCTCCACCATTGTCAGATCGAACACACTTGAGTTTTTGACCCGTACTTCGTTCTGCTTGGGCTACAAACTCCTTGAAAGCATCGAGAACTTGATCTTTTGTTTTCAAAAGATGTATCCACACCTTTCTTGAATGGTCATCAATAAAGGTGACGAAATATGATGCACCTCCATTGGATTTCTCGGACATGGAACATACGTCAGTATGCACAAGATCAAGAATATGCTTTCTTCTCATAGGCGTAGACGATCTTCGGAAAGCGACTCTATGTTGTTTTCCGGCTAAGCAATCATGACATGGTGAGAGAGAGAGACCTTTCATATCGGGAAGAAGTTTCTTGCGAGAAAGTATGTTTAAACCTTTCTCACTTATATGCCCGAGTCTTCGGTGCCATATATTCATGTCATCACTTGCGACATTTACTTCTTCCTTGCAAAGCTTGGCTTGAGTCACATATAATGAGCCTTCTTTACTTCCTCGAGCCATGATCAAACTTCCTTTGGTTAGCTTCCATTTGCCACTGCCAAAGTGGCTATCAAAACCGGCATCATCAAGCTTCCCGGTTGATATGAGATTGAGTCGAATGTCGGGAACATGCCTTACATCCTTGAGAACTATCTTACATCCTGTGTTTGATGTAAGAATAACATCCCCCTTTCCAACGATCTTGCTTCTTCCTTGATTTCCCATTTGAACATTACCAAAGTCACCACTTTGGTAGGTTGTGAAGAAGCTTCCATGAGGGGTGACGTGAAAAGAAGCACCAGAATCAACGATCCATGAACTATCATCAGAGCTAAGATTACATTCTCCAATGAGATATAATTCTTCGCTCTGGTCTTCCACAATGGTGGTAGTCTTGTCTTCATGCTTCTTTGTAGGATTGAACCGGTCTGGTTTGATATTACCGGTTTGTTTGTCTTTCTTGAAAAACCGACATTCCGACTTCATGTGACCCGGCTTGCCGCAATAATAGCAGGTAACTCTTGGACGTGACTTGGATCTTCCTCGAGATTGGTCTCGTCCTCTGCTTCTGTTGTGACCACGAGTCTCTTCTCTACCCCGTCTATCAACAATGTTAGCTTCTGAATAAGAGCTCGAACCTCGCTCCTTCCTGCGAACTTCTTCATTTAGAAGACTATCAGTGACGGTGTCCATGGTAAGCTTTCCCTCCGGTGCTGAATTGCTTAGAGTGACAACTAGTGTGTCCCAACTCTCCGGTAGTGAACTAAGGAGTAAAAGGGCTTGCATTTCGTCTTCAACCTTCATATCAACTTTGTTAAGTTGATTTACGATCCCCTTGAAATTGTTCAAGTGCTCCATCATGCTCTGGCCATCCTTGTACTCTAACTTTACCAACCGTCGAACAAGAAGAGCTTTGTTTCGAGGTGTTTTCTTTTGAATCATGGATTCAAGTTTTGTCCATAATTCAAAAGCATTTGTGTAGGTAGAGACATGTTCAAAGAGAGATCGGTCGACATACTTGCGTATTACGGCAACCGCTTTTCTATTAAGAATCTCCCATGCTTTATCATCCTTTCCTTCCGGCTTATCCTTCATGATGATGGGCTCATGCAAATCTTTGCAATAAAGATGATCTTCCATCATCGGTTTCCAATAAGAGAAGTTGTCCGTCGTGAGCTTGAACATATCACCTTCAAAGGTAACGGTGGCCTCCATCTTCACTTCTTCAAAGATAACCGGTAACTCGGCTCTGATACCAGTTGTTGGGAAAGTTAGCGGATAATATTTTCTTCGAGAGGTTAAGATGGAATGTAGACGGTTTTTGTTTGAGATAACCTTCGTATTTTAGGAAAGGGATTTTTCTACTAAAGCTTGTGTTTGGAGATTTCTTGGAGATTTTTAGAACTCTTGCTGAAATGTTTTCTCTCTATTATTTTTCTTGATTCTGGATGATTACAAGAGAACTAAACACCCCTATTTATACTAGTGAGGGGTATGTACAAGCTACTTCTAGAACTTTCTTTTGATCTTATCCTAAACACATTCTACACACTTCTTCTTCTTCTACACAATTCTTCTTCTATACTTCTCCACCTTTTTCTAGATGTTTCTTCTTCTTGGGCTAAGGTTTGATTATGATTTAATTAGTTTTGGGCTTAAGGAGGGAAATCCAACAGAAATTACAAAATTTTGGCATTTACTACATTGGAAACAGAGAAAGGCACAGGAAACAGAAGGAGTTACCATCAATTTGTGAAATTTCTGAGCATCATCGATGCGATCAATGGTTAAGCAGTTGCTCTGGTTCAAATAGTTGTATTCACTTGCTTCTTTAAGGTTCAATCTCTCTGCGAGTAAAACCATAAGGAATTGTCTAGCAACTTCTGGCTCTCAGCCATGAGAAAGTTAAGTTTATATATGTCTACATTTTACTTTGAAATGTTACCTTTAAGAATTGGTGAAGCACCTGCACACAATTCATAAAAGATATGGTAGGATCTCTCGCCATTGGACAGCTGAACCACTCTTGACTGATCCAAACAGACTACTTATTAGTCCATGAATAGCTAACTTGTGGAATTTGACTAAAACTTCTCAACAAAAAAATTACCTTTTCTAGCAGAACTGTGGTAATTTAGCACCAACGGAAACAAAAATGCATGTGAGCTCAATATATAAGAAAATATGACAAAGAATCAGACAAATGTTAAATTCATTACTCACAAGTTTCAAGTTTGGCTCCGCATATCTTTCCCTTTGCACTAAAATGAATCTCCATCAGTTTCCCCTGCATCAATTAAGATCTGCTATGAATCCAGACCACTTACCGATTTACAGAAAGTGAGTTACACTTATTGGCTGACATGAAACTTTCAAATTTCAAGAAATGGTTATTATTCAAATTACTCATAGGCTAAAAACATCAAGAAATGTAATGTAAAATTTACTCACAAATCGGCTAGAGTTATCATTTCTTGATGTTTTAGCATTCCCAAAAGCTTCAAGTATACAGTTAGTCTTTAGGATTTCATTATCCACCCCAAAGTTACCTCCACCAAGAGCTTCCAAGTACTGCATTGCATATTTTGCTGTCTCAGTTTTCCCAGCTCCACTTTCTCCACTATATGGAATGATACTATCAATTAGTTATTCCTATCAAATATTAGAAAGAAAAAAACATTCAGAAATAGAGGGCCTCGTCTTACCTTATGATAATAGATTGGTTCTTCTCCTCTGAATAAAGGACAAATCAAAATGTAAACACCAGATAATAACTATTTCAACACCATAGAAAACTCATGAAAAATATAAAAAGAAGATGCTTATGCTGACCTCTCATCATCTCATCAAAAGCTGCATCAGCCACTGCATAAACATGAGGAGCAACCAAAGCCTTCTTTTGATAGGCTGATCGAATGTCGTTACCATAAATCTGAACATTCTTAAACGGATTCACTGCAATCAGAACTGGTCCTGCTTTACTCTATAAGAAAAGAAACATGAAACTCTGTTTAAAAAAAATGAAGAACAATCAAAAACAAAACCAGATTTTTTTCTTTCTTTGGAGCAAACTCACGTAAATCAAGTCTTGTGAGTATCTGACTCTGAGGTTGTAAAGAACAGATGGTTCATTCAAGTAACTAAGCTGTATAAGGTCATCAACTCCCTCCAAAACATCTGGGTTTGCAGGGAGAATCTCTTTCATTGATACTTCCACAACCTTTAAATATAACCAAATATTACAAATCCATATTATATGAAATAAAAAAATAAAATAAAAGAACTTACTTCCGTGGTGGACAAGACAACACAAGCCGCATCACCCGAAGCAGATTGTATCTTCCCCAAGTGCCACTCCCCATTACGACCTCGACACCAAACACCAAGTTTCTGTAATAATCAAAACAGAGAAGCAGTTTAAAAACGCAATAAACCTGTAATAATGTATTCATTAATATCAGCGAAATTTGCAAAAGAAGTAATCTCACCTTGGTGATGAAAAACTCGACGTTATTGACCCATTCAGGCTCCGAGATCGGCTCTGTCCTACAATCCTTCTCTTTGGTCTCTCTCTCCGGACAAATCGTATCACGGAGGCTCGTCGGAAGCGATTGGCGATTCGACGGCATTTGTGAAGTGCGTCGAGAGGGAAGGGACGGAGACTTATAATCCTTCAACCTCTCGCACGCATCATCATGTTGGCTAAGAGATTCCATCGTCTCCTCAGGTGTAGCTTTCATCGTAGGAGACGGCGGTATAGTCATTGGTTTCCCTAGAATTCACAGACACATTTCGGAATCTGAAAAAAAAATTATAACGGAGAATCTCTCAACATTGCAGATATGGAAAGTTTGTCGGAACAATTAGCCAAACAGAAAGAAAAAAACAATGAACACAATAAAACTGAAAAAACAAAAAAGAAATTTATAACAAAACCATCAGGTAAATAAAAAAAAACTGAACCTTTTGCCAACGAGAAGAAAAATATTAGAGAGAAGGAGAGAGGGAGAGAGAGATTCCAGAGAGAAAGAATTTGAAAAACCAACGAGGCGCAACGATGAAGAAATATTTTTTTTGTTCTTCTTCTGAAAATAAATAATCGAATGGGCTTTAAACAGAAACCTATAGGCCCATTAATGGGACCCGAATATTTAGTAAATTGACCCGCCCCAACAATAGGTTAAAAGTAATCTCAATTCGTTTTGTTTTTTTTCGTTCTCGCCTGTCTGCCTGCCCTAAGCCGAGAAACCAAAAATCGGCGCCATGACGAAGAGCAGGAACAAGAAGAAGAGAGACGACGACACCGTTTCTATGGACGTTTCCGAAACTAAGAGCGTCGTCTCTGAATCTGCTCCCCAAGGTAAACATAGCGTCTTGGCTTATTATTATTACTCGTGACTTCAGATGTTTAATTTTCTGTTGATTTGGTTAAGCCATGGACACTTCGGAGACCGGAGACGCCAAACTCGCTGCTCGTAATCGTAACCTGTAAGCTCAAGTTTCATTACTTCTTTAACTTGGATCGAAAAATTATCATATTATTAATCAATTTTGATTTCTGGTTTGGCTAGTTAGATTTGTATAAATCTTTGGTTGGGTTTCTCTTGGCTACAAGTTTCCATTTGTGAATTTGCTCTGTTCTGAGTTTGTATCTGCCCTTACGTTTAGTTCTGATGATTATTACATGTTTTCTCTAGGACAAGCGCGAAGAAAGGAAAACCTATGAAGAGAACGAAGAATGCAAGAAAGGTGAAAGCTGTGGCTAAAGCTATAGCAAAGAACGACAAGTATGAAGAGAAAGCTTCCAAGAACGTTTCCAAAAAACAGAGAACTCTTTCCGCCAAGAAATTGTATGAATGATTTTGTTCTCAACTCAAAGCGAAAAGTTTTTTAAGGTTAAAGGTTTCGTAGTCTATTTTTGTTCTTGTGCTTATCTTAGCAAAAGAATCTCTACAAGTTTGTACTTCTCCTTTTTAGTTTCAGAATTTTTTGATATTTACGGATATTATCATATGGGAATATTTGTTACCAGGAGTGATTATTTAAACAAATCATTACAAGTCGTAAACTGGGGCTACTACTGTAAACAAAGATCAAAATGTAGCAACAGTGTGAAGGACATAAATACACACATGGATGCGCATTTCTATATTATTTCTATTTCTAAATCAAACAACTAGTGGACCATCTGAGGGATCAAAGGTATCGTCTGAATTTGTTTGCCAAACACCAACGCAAGTTCATAACTTCGATGATAAGATAAATATTTAAAGTCTATTTAAGTACTTAACGTGTTCTATCGCGATGCGGGGATAGCTCAGTTGGGAGAGCGTCAGACTGAAGATCTGAAGGTCGCGTGTTCGATCACGCTCACCGCATTTAATTTTTTTCTTTTACTTATTCGAAACGCAGCGTTTTGGACATGTATTTATCTTTAGAATATTTATTTCCTGTTAGAAATAATTTCAAAAGAGCCCATTAACGTAGTGTGCGTGCGCTATTACATTTTCGGTCCGTCATATTAGATAAAAACTAATCTCAAGGCCTTCGCTTTCTGGAATCCTAAGCCTAACCGAATCGGTTAAGAAGGCCCATTATAATTCTCTATTTGTTTACATAATTGCCACTCTAGGTTTTTTTTACTTTTTTTAACCGCGTCCACTCATATGAGTAGCCAAATTACATTAACCCATCTCTCATTGCCTAAACTCGTACATTTGACCCGAAAGTCCGAACCCGCTCGAGCTGTACCCGAGACTCTGAGTCAACTCGGTCGAGTTCTGCTCCTGATCGACCTGCGAACTCCTACACCCGCTCTCCGCCGATTGGAACGCGTGGTAACCTCCGTAATTCGATAAACCGTAGGTCATCGGAGCTAGCTCAGGCATGGGATTAAGACCTGCTAAGCTAGCCCATTCGAAATTGCCGTTGAGAATCGTCCTGAGCGAATTCATCCGAGGAAGATCAAAAGACCGGTCTTTCATCTCCGGGAACGAATCAAGAACGTCGTCGAGCTGAGACGAAGAAGACGGCGACGACGACATGTTCGTGCTCTGGTCTTCAAGGCAAGCTTGTACCGGAGAAGCAACAGCTTGTCTCTGAGATCCAGATGTTTTCTTGTAGATTCGACATAACACCCAATCATCCAACTGTAAGAAAACAAATTTAGCTTTTTGATTTCGATTTATATGTTTTTACAATTTTCAGTAATGTGTTGTTGTTACCTTGGAGCTTCCATGGCTACGAGAATGCTCGATGAGTCGATACTCGTGCATAATCCAGTTTGTTTTCGTGCCTTTTGGAGCTTTCCCGGCGTAGAAAACCAGAGCTTTTTTAATCCCGACACGGTGACCATCCGACATGATGATCTTGTCGGTACCCGTTGCCTTCCAATAACCTGACCCGGCAACTCTATTGGGTCTTGACCCGTTCGGATATTTTCGATCTCTTGGGCTAAAGAAGTACCATTCCTTCTCCCCAAACAAAGCTTTACCTGCGCGTTCACAATATCAACATTAGTGTCTTAGTTTTAACTTTTTCTTAAAAATTATTATCGTTACAGATAACACCATACTAGAATTGAAGTGTTGCTTACTTGGCAAATCCCAAGGATCGAACTTGTAGAGATCGATATCTCCGATGATCTGGAGAGAGAAATGGTAGCCTGCAACTTTCCGACAGAGATACTGAACAAGAAGCTCTTCATCTGTCGGGTAAAAACGAAAACCTGGAGGTAAGCTCAACTGGGCTAACGGATCCTTCTCTCTAACTCCCATTTTTTTCTCTACAGCAGATAAAATAATGTGTTTAGATGTTTAAGTTCGTCGATCTCTTTTAGACAACCATGCAAGTAGCTGCTTTATATATAGGCTGTGGAAAAGACGGGCTCTTCGAGGATAAGTACGGTCCTTCTTGTCTTACTGTAAAATCTAAACACGATTTTCTTTGTGGACCATTTGGACCATTGACATACAGCCACGTACATGCAACTGCCGACCTTGTCAGTGAGCTGTACAATCTTTTCGACCGAGATAAATGTGCGTAATATTCCTGTGTGTATGGTTTTTTAGTATGAGAAAACATTATCGCAGTAATTTTTTTTTTTCTTGGTTCATTCGTGACATATAAAACTTTATAAATAGTTATACTGAGTACATTCTCTAACTAGTTATAGTAACATCACCAAAGCTTTCAAAGTCAATTATTCGACTATATATGTTAGTGCCGTTCGGGTTCATGAACCGTCGTCAGGAATAGAGGAAATAAATTTGACATGTGTCAAGCCAAGCCAGTTGTCCTTTCTTCTAGAATTCTGAAAAAGGCTAACAACGATGTGTATCTCTATCAGGATTCTCCAAATAATAGTTCGATTTTTCTTTTGTTGAAGCACTCACTACGTTGCAGTCAGAAAAAAGTAAAGGAAGAAGCACTAACTATTCGACAGATAAATCTATTGAGCAGGCTTAGGCTGTTTAGACATGCGTGGAAGGCAATGTCCTGCTCGTGTGAAATGTACACGTGTTGGGAGAGTTAGGCAAGCCTTGAATGAAATAGTCAAACTAGACAAAAATAAATATGAAAATAATACCATAAACTATTTAATAAGTGTACAAACTACAAAAGTTCTAACTATAAAAATAGAAAGGCAACGTTAACTGGAGACACGTATTTAGGATTAGAGAAAATTAATGAAATATAATGACAAAATATCGTTTTCTAATTATGCAACTGAGATTGTCTAAGTAAATGTAGAAGAAATGTATTTTCACTATTAATTTGCGTCTGATTTATTCTGTTCCTACGCTTGGTTAATTTTTAAATTTTTATTGTTAATTTTTTTTCACAAACTTCAAAAACCAGGATGCTATTGTTTTGATAATTTTTGTTTGAATATTAATCTCAGTTCTCATAAGAGAATTTATTTTATTCCATTTCTATACTCAAATTAAAAGATTAATTACGTTTTCTTTCACTCAAGAAATACTATAAATGGCCTTAGAAGTTGACAAGTGAAAACAATAGACCATGCTGGATAGTTCACAGGCCTTTATATAATAGTTTTGATTTTTTTATTCTTCTTCTTCTTGATTATTCTTTTTCTCTTTTAATTATTATAATATTATAATTGCATTTCGTTTTCGACTGCTTTTGAATTTTAGATTTTAGTGGACGTGGAGAATTCTTGTTCATTGAGAGGACATGCTCATCCATTTGTTTTATAAGAAAATAATTTGTATATTAGCAAAGATACGACAAGAGTTTGGTTCAACGATTTCGCATAACTGCAAAATGTGTTGATTTGAAACTCCGCGATCGCTATTCAGTTAGGGGGCGACTGGTTTTCCCGCTACCACCCGCAAACGCAGCTTTTGCGGTTGGTAGCGGTTTTCGGCGGTTTGTAACAATCACTTAAATCGCTCTAAACCGCTTCAAACCGCTCCGAATCTCATAAATTCAAAAGTTGGTTCCAGCTAGCGTTTGCGGTTGCGGGCGGTTGCGGGAGGATAAATTTTTTTTTCTTTTTTTAAAAACAATATATATACAAAAGTAAAAATATTTAATAAAAAATTAAAAATTGAAATTATGAAAATATTAAAATATATCTATTATATTTTAATTAATATTATAAAATTTTATAATAAAAACAATTTCAATCAATTTTCAAAAATTAAAATTATAACTTTCTGAATAAAAATTTTATATTTATTATAATTTTATGATTTTTGATATTTTTATAATTATATTAAATGTAAATATTGTTAATTTATTATTTGACTGTTACCGCATTTGGTAGTTAACCAGTCATAAGTCACCCGCAAACGCACCAATTTTTAACCGCAGTACCAGTCGTACAAATCTCTTAAAACCGCTAGAAACCGCAACCTCCCGCATCCACAAACTCCTGCAACCGCAACCGCAACCGCTGCGTTTGAACCAGTCAGGCCCTTAGTATATAATATTCTTATAAAATCTTGACAAAAGGTTGAAAAATATTTATATAATGATATGGATTTGGAGGCAATGAGTTTTTAAAAAAACTCAGGGATATGACTTTTTGGGCAATGGAGAAAACAACCTCCACACAGACCTTGGAATTGTCGTTGCCGAGCATGGCCGAACAAGCTCTAGAAGAACGATGCGGTTGGCTCTACTCCCGCCTTGAAGCACTCCTACGCGTGTTTCAACGAGCAAAATTATCTATAAGGGAATAAATTGCAACAAAAATGACACGAAAAGTCATAACACAATAAAAATGATCTATAAGTGATATTATTCTTATCATTACTGGAAGGTTTTCTATATCTTTGTATTAGTATATTTATTTTAATTTATAAGTATAACATCATTTTAAGAGTACTTAAATATTAATGGAGTAAAAACAATTATTTATACAGTAATAATTTTTCTGATATTTAAAATTTTTGTAAATTAAGAAAATTATAAGTCATAATATTATTTTTAAAAGGTTTTACTGTATATGGACGCATCTAACAAATTGTGAGGTGTACACGCATATACATATATATTGCCTGTCTGTAATGTATGCTTTCTTTGTGAAGTTACATGTTTGTTAAAGGCTAAAGCTTTAAAGGAAAAAAGGTGAGGACCGTGAGGTGATCACGAAGCTTTATCTAAAAAAAAAGACATTATGCTTTCTAAATGCATCGCTTAATTAATTCAAAACCACTTGTAAAAGATATGCAGAATCTGGTCTGTATATGAGTTATTGGTATGACAATTCCATTCTGAATTTTAGGCTCATCTATGTTAGTCGTAGGTGGTAAGGTCGACGGTTTTATACGGTTCGTCTTCTTTTTTTTTGTCTAAATACTATGTAGATAATTTTTACTTCAACACATTCTTCCAACAATTCAAATAACATATATATTTGCACTAGAATTGCATCAGTTAGCCGTTCGAATTTAGAAAACGCGCGAGGTCAGATACCTTTACTGCGTTACATGTACGAACAATTACATAGTGTGTTGGACTTGGAACGTATCCAATAAGCAAACATTAAATTGGCTTTGAACTTTCCTTTTAAACACACACATAACATGTTCTTCACATTACTTAGATTCTGATATAACTCTCTTTAATGAGATTTGACTTGTAAGAGGACCACTTGAGCAGGACCAATTAATTACACAAAACACAACAACAAAAGAGGCCAAAGTATTTTGAAATATAATTCATCATATTCATCACAAATAGATTATACTAAAGATTCTGATGAAAAACAGTAATGCAATAAAAACTTATTGAAGTTATACATTCGATCTTACTCAAAAAATCCTAAAACCCAAAAAAAGGCGGAGATAGCTAAAGTATTAGCCAGCCTTGGTCTTACCAATTCTCATCAAAGCGATATAGGCAACAACTCTATAGCCAACAAGCATCGCAGCCAACGCAAAGGAAGAGGCCAATCCACTATGAAACCCTATAAGCTTAATACCTTCAAAATCACCAACATGACACTTCGAGTTCCCATTTTCACCACAAGGATACCACTCATTCTCCGTGTACTGACCCAATATCAATAGTTTATAGGTATAATAACTTATTGATACGTATTTAATCCAAGCGATGAACACTGGGACATGTCGAACGTAATATCCTCCTGCTAACAAAAACGTGAGCATCATAACAGACCCAAGTGTCGTAGCTGTCTTCTGATCCATCACCAGGGCACCTAGAGCTAGTCCTAGCCCACCAGATACAAGGACGTGGGCGAGTAGGACCAGAAGGGTCAGAAGGAAGTTTGCAGGTTTCGGGTTTAAACCAGCCATCCAATATGTGATTATGAGAAAAATAGTTGGTAGAATAAGCTCCATTGGAAGATCCCCGACAATTCGGGACATGAAGTAAGACGAGAGCCTGTACATGCCCGAGGAACGTTCTTTCTCAAGCATTCTTCTCTCTTCAGGAAACGTGAAGATTTGTTGGAAGAGAGGGAAGAATGCCCAGAAGGATGACACAAAGAACAATAGCCCTATCTGCAACAATAAACCACAAGTAATTGCATCATATATATGCATATACACAATGCATTAATAGACCCAAAAGATTAATATATATATTATATTATTATTTATTCAAAAAAAAAAATATATTATTATTATTATCTTTGAGCAAATACATATTATATTTATATATTAAAATACCTGATCTTGTAAGTGAAAAAGGTCCGTTTTCCACCAAAGGAGACCACATAAGAAAGACACGACAAAAACCTGACCGATCTTTAGGCCAGAGAAAGAATCGTGTCGCCTATGCTTAAGGCCTCTCTCCGAGAGAACACAAAACTGCTGCCACCAAGTCGTTGGCCAGTCCCCAAAATGCTTGGAATCTCCTAGACTCTCTATTGATTGGGTACAATGACCATCTTGCCCTTTAAGATCATTGATAACATTGTCCAACAGAGTTGTCTTGTAAACCGCAACTAGAGCTTCCTTCAAAGCCTCTGGTCTTTGGAGTTCATCTGATCCAACACCTATAGATATAATATGTTCATGTTTTAATTTTAGTTTCAACAAAGAGACAAAAAGGCTATATGAATGATAAATAAATCAAGGTGAGAGACTAACCGTTTGCGATATCCAAGAGAAAATCTGATGGATTAATCCTTTCCACAGATGGGGAGTATCCAACGCTACCAAAATAATCCATAGCGTTGGATCCAAGCCCGAAGTATATCGGATTACCTTCAGATAAGAGAAGAATCTTATCAAACATATAAAACAACCTACTAGAAGGTTGATGGATTGTTGTCACGACCGTTCTTCCACCGCGAGCTAGTTCCCACAAAATGGACACAATCCTCTGAGCAGTGGTCGAATCAAGACCAGAAGTAGGCTCATCAAGAAATAGTAAACTAGGGTTTATAAGAATCTCTTGCCCTATGCTAACCCTTTTCCTCTCACCACCCGAAACACCTCTCAAGAAAGGTTCTCCAATGATAGTATTCTTACATCTATCTAGACCCAATTCCGTGACGACCGCCTCAGCTTGTTTGATTTTCTCTTGTTTCTTGAAAGAGTTCGGAAGCCGGAGAAGGGCAGTGAAGACTAAAGTTTCCGTGACAGTCAAGTGAGGGTAAAGAGCATCGTCTTGAGTCACGAAACCAGTGGCTCGCTTCACGCCTTTGGAGAATGGCTTGTTGTTGTAGGATATGTTTCCTGTGAGCTTCCCTTTCCCTTCACTAATCCGCCCTCCTAAAGCCGTCAATAAGCTGGTCTTGCCACTTCCCGAGGGACCAAGCATAGCTAGGATCTCTCCCGGTTTGACGATCCCGTTTATGCCTTTCAAGATGGTCATCTCTTCGGTTTTGACTTTGGTTTGACTCAGCCAGCTCTTTGGTTCCTTCACCTTCACCGTGTACACAACATTCTCAAACTGCTCCAAACATCAAAAGCAAAATTGAATCAGCATATATATATTAAACATACATGCAAATAAAAGCTTGATATAAATCTTATAATGAAACGAAAACATTCGTGGATTATGTATATGTGTGTGCCCTGTAAAGATCAAAATTTATCATACTTGTAGATACACTGACACAAATTAAGACGTCTGACCTAATGAACCAGTGTGCGTTCTCCATACATTATCATAAGTTAAAAATCAGCAAAAGAAATTTCAAAAAAAAAAAATCAGCATATAGAGTATGTATCAGTGAATAAATAGATTAATTTACCTTTAAAGTAATAGGAAGATTAGCCTTTTTAAATATTGAAAAAGGAAGGGTACGATCATCGTTGTTATTCTCGATCTGGGCTTCAACATCTATAGCAACCTCTTGATTATCCATTCCAAAAAATTGATCGATGTATAAACCCTTACTCACTGGTAACTAAGGATTAAGGCTGGATTATCGATCTAAACGAAATAAAATATTCTTCTACTGCTTATTAAGAAACTATTATTTGAAAAAAACTGAATCGGAAGGAGAGAAAGGTTGATGAAGTATTTGATTTTGTTGGCTCTAGGAGTTCTAGAGTCGGAAGACAACTTGTAACTCTTTTCTTTAGCTGATAAAGAAAATATTAGGGTTCACGTAAGGAAAGTGAGAGAGGGTTTTAAGGATATATAGAAGAAATCTTCTTAGAAAAAAGTTTCTGTTACTAAGCACGCTTTTAGAGTGGGATGTTTGTTTCGATCCTTTAGAAACAAAATTTTTGATATACATAACCAATAAGTTAGAGATTCGCTATTATTTTCTTATTTTTATCTTTTATAAAAATAAATTTTAAATAACATTTGTTAAATATAATAATCTTAAATAGCATTCAAACAAATTTTTGATAATAAATATTCCGCATTTACTTGTCAAATAAATAAATAATAGACAATTTTACATTAAATTTTAATAAATACTCCATCCGTTCCTAAAAGATGTATGTTCTGGAAAAAAAAAATTGTTTCAAAAAAAATACATTTTTTACTTTTTCAAAGTATGATTTTATGAAAAATTGTAAGTTTCAAAAAAATTAATGGTTTTTATTGAATTTCTATTGGCTTAAAGTTATAGAAAATTGTTATTCACAAAAAACAATGCATATTTAATGAGTTTTCTTAATATATGTGAAAAGTCTAGAATATACATCTTTTAAAAACAGAGGGAGTATATCTAATAAATAGGGGAAGATTCCAAAGGTTTCTTACAAAATAATTAATTAAAATAGGACAAATGTTGAATACAAAAATATTTTATTTGATACAATAATAAGAAATAAGCAAAAGTATATAAAAATCAACATTTTTTTTGGTAAAAATGTAAAGATCAACATGAAATCAATACTTCATTATTTACTAGTAACTTCATTAATATTTACTACAAAAATCAAAACAAATAGACAAGAAATGATAAAATGATAAATTGATAATACCTAAAAAGGTTTGAGCGTATAGAAAATTCTTTTCCAAAAGTAAACAAATAACAATTCTAAAATAATGTTCAATTTTATGTGATTCTAGTATAGACTTCGACCATGTTAAAAATATTTTTTTTTTAAATGCTAAGGAACTGTTATAACAAGTTTTTTCATAGTTTAACGATTATTAAACAAAAACTATTCCACTTATTTTTTCCCTATTGGACATTCGACCAGTTTTATTTACTTTTAGGATCCTAAAAGTAAATACATTTGGAGTACTTGATTTGTATTTACTTTTAGGATCTAACTGATTTCTTTGCAACCGTTGTAAACCAACCAGATGTCAAATATACATCGATATTTGGTTTAAATACCAAAATTAGTTTAATTAAACGCTTAGTGTTTGATTTCACTTGCTTTCTCCAAATGTGTATTTGCGAGCAGTGCAATTACATGCGTTTGATACCGACTATAGAAATCAACATGTGTCATTTCCTAAGGGTTTAAACTGTTCTAATTAGAGGTGTTCAATCCGAATATCGGTTCGGTTTCGGTTCGGTTTTTTTCGGTTTTCGGTATTTCGGTTAGTAAAATATAACTACCATTCTAAATCCATATTTACTTCGGTTCGGTTCGGTTTATATACCGTCGGTTTTCGGTTTATTCGGTTTTATACCAAAAAACATAATTATTTTGTTTGAGATCATATTATATGAATTTTAGAGTCATATTGTCAATATAGTCATTTATTAAAAATATATTACATGTTCAAATAGATGAACAAAAAAGTAAAAATGCATCTACCATCAAATAAAATAATCAAATCTATAACTAAAATCAAAGCTTAAAATTTTGAAAATAAAAATATGAAACAAAATAGAAACATGAAAAAAAAGTTTTTCCACTCTTCCATATTTAGTGTTCATTAAAGTTATACTTTTTCAATTAAAAATTTTCCATTAATTATTGTCTATCAAATTTATAATCTTCATATTAATTTAGTGAAGACTAAAATAAATAAAAAAGATAAAAAAAGACTTAGAAAATAAGATGTATGAATTGCGATGTATTGTTATTTAGTTATAGTTAAAACGTTTTACAAATTAAAGTTTTTTATTACTATAAAATTATGGTAATAGTTATTAACACAAATTTAACTTATGTAACAAATAGATTTTCATGTATTGTTATAAAATAGATACATATTTACATGTTTCTACTTTTAATCGGTTTTGTTCGGTTTATTCGGTTTAATCGGTTATATACCAAACCATATCCAAATCCTACGGTTTTTATAAAATTATATCCATTCGGTTTATATGGTATATACCAAAACCAAACCATATTATCTATTTCGGTTCGGTTCGGTACGATTCGGTTTTACCATATTGAACAGCTCTAGTTCTAATTAAATCAAAGAGTCTGGAGATTATTAGATTGGATGGGGGTTTCCAAATGTAGATATATCTTTCCATATCTGAAACTAAACAAAATTAATAAACTAACATAAACATGATGGCAATTTAAAAGATGACAAAACACAAAATAAATTGTACCCTCCATTTAAGAAATCAAAGGTGGAAATTCACTAGTGAAAAGTAAGAGTTAAGCACGCGATCATCCACTTAAAACAACTTAGTTTAAATTGTTCTAGATATAAAATTTTCGTTTTAAAATACAAACATATAAATCTGTTATTTTGTTGTGGATGCCATTATAAATATAATGCTCTTGAATCCAGATGGAAAAGTATATTTCTATGATAAGTTATCGTACATGAATTTTGTAATATTTGGTTTTACAAATATATACAAAATGTTAGTAAGATATTTGGATTTCCTACGAATTAAATTAATCCTGATGTTAATTACCGAACTAATTTTCCTTACAAAAAGTCAACATCACGGGAAATATGTTTGTATTTATGAAAGCTTAATTTATTAGCGCTTAGACCTTTTCGATTGAATGGAGAAGCCCTAATCTGCATTTTCTTTACTCGAGAATTGATTCAGTTTGTATGGAAACTAAGGAATCTAGGTAGTTTCTCTTACAATTGTTGAATTTTGATTGGAATAAACTCTCTCATTGGAGTATATGCTATACATTGTCTGTCGTTGGTCTATCTTTATCTTTCTACTATCCTTGTAAACACGAGCAGTTGAATTCCACTTCGACTTGATAACGTTACGTACGGGGTACGCAACATATTTACTCTTTCTTACAAACTCCTACTCTCATTTTATTTACTTTGCACATACTCAAGAAAAGAAAAAAATAATTAAATAAGAGCAAGAGAAAAATAATAAATAAAACAGTTTTACTAGCGCTTAATTTTCGGAGATAATTATTCAGAAAATCTAATATTATAGATCCAACTTACTATTATCCATGTTATATTTTAAAAACCGTATTATTATTTTTCATAGTTGGACTTGGATTTACGTAAAAATAAAAATTAGTTTCTATGTAGAAAATATTTATATCGAGGTTAATATTGTAAAGTTCATAACTAGATTTTGATTCGTGCGTCTGAACGAATATTTTTTGTAACATATAACATTTATGATTTGCTTGTGATTTTTATAAATGTTTGAATATTTGTTAGTTATTTATATTGTGATTAACTAAAAAAATGGTTTTTGGTTCGAGCTGGTACTACGATAATAGGTTAGTTCAGTTTTCTAAAAAAACAACTGCCAAACAGTATCAATCATAAACAAATTTCATATAAAATTAACAAAAATCTAAACCGAAATAACAGATTTTTTAAAAAATTTTATTCAATTTAAATCAAAAATTTAATCGAACTAATCGTAAAACCAAAAACTTTGGTAAAACTTTTGAAACCAAACTAACCGAAAACCAAACCAATTTTTTGGTTCACTTTGTTAAGATTTCTACTATCCCAAACTAATGAATTCCAAAATAACCGAAGAAACCAAACCCGCATTCCTATGTCTAATAGTTTGGGTTATGCTGGTTATGTTTTTTTTTTGTTAAATGACGAGAATGCTTCTTAATGATGTATTAGAAGAATAGTTTTAAGGCCAGTGGCATGAGTAATAAATATTAGGAAAAAGTTATGGTTAATTTGAAATTGTACTTCTGTTTTAATAGCACAATCCTCAATCTGCTCTTGGTTTTATGAGATAATTACGGGTCATGTCATTCTTATATTTATGCATTAGCATAATTAATTAATATCAACCAAACAGTTAATTTTAAAAATATTTTAAAACTAAAAAAATAATTAAATCATGTATAATCTCCCTAATTTATCATTTTCTTTTCAAAATGTACCGCTATGTTTATTATCCTAAAAAAATTTACAGCAATTTTCTAAAAAATGTGAGTCTCATTTAGAAATGGTCTAAATAACTGAAAAATTAATATTTGAAGGATCTAGAAACTTTGTCTTTTCTAATATATTAACTAGCAATCTTGCAATCAAATTATATGGCACTCCTTTGATCCTATCATGTAAGGATTAGGTTTCCAAAATCAAAACCCAAGCGTAACCCTGTGACTTATTTAGAGAGTTCCGAAGCACTTCTCTAATGACCGATTGACTGTTAGCTGAGACAACTTTCGGTGGTTGCAACCCCCAAATGAAATCAAGAAAATTGTCCATAACTTTTGTGGCCACTCTCCTCTATAGTTTTAATTATCCCTCACAAAAATATTTTACAATAATGTCCTCACATATCGAGTTTACTACCGAAAACATTATAGGGAAATGCAAAGTAGAAGAAGTCTTAAAAATGATTGCAGAGACGGGGATGCTGACGGTAGGTGTTCTGGGACTATGGGCGCGACTTGTTCGGAAGCCACTGCTTGAATTCACCGGGGAAATTATTCAAGTTGCCTCCGGAGTCGTGTCTAGGATTGGTGTCTCAGATACAGCTTCCTATGTTCCTCTTTCTTCTAGTACAAACAACTCTTCTCTTCCCGTCTCCCGAAGAAGGTGATATGAAAATGTGTAGATAAAGAAATTCAAGGAGACAGATATAGGTTTTGCTTTACTATTTGTAGGTTCTCAACTATACATATTTTGATACGTTAAATTACTGATCTGAAACAGTTATTTAAGAGTTTGAAGAATGCTACAAACATAAGGAATTATACTTTAATTATGTTGCTAGCATTCTTTGAAACCCTACAGACTCTTGTAGACTAGATAGACTACATGGTCTGAGTGCGTGACTGGTGTTAGTGATGTCTCGAGTTCCTCTATATCTACATTAGCTGAAAGTTCAACTGCAGTAGACTACTAGAGAAAGTGCGAGACATCTCCAAAATGGTTAATGTGCAATTTTTTTTACCAATCATTGACCATATGTGACGAGAACGTGACATCAGCCGAGAATGTGTTATCGGGATTTTAAGCTAAGACCATCCGCATTAGCGGTTTATAACAGGTTCGTGGCTCGAAATCTTAGGTCCAGTGGATTTAAAAAAAAAAAGAAAAATGTGATTATTTTAATGAACTGGGCCTTGCGCATGAACCCGTAAGACCATCCGCATTAGCGGTTTATAACAGGTTCGTGAGCTCGAAATCTTAGGCCCGGTGGATTTAAAAAAAAAAAGAAAAATGCGATTATTTTGTTCTTCTACCTCTAAAATGAAAATCTTAATCCCGTTGCTCTATGCAAACCACACTCCCGGGTGATTGATCATTGTTTCTCGGCGAAAATTAAGCAGTGTGTCAGAGAGTAGCGTTTACTTAGGAAACTGTAGTGGGCTATGCAAAGAAGTAAAATATACCTTAACCACAAGTTGATTGCCCGGAAGGTGACTAGAGGCGCAATTCTAACCTTGCTCCTGTTGAGAGCTAAACTCTGTTTTAGCCATGGTTTAAGAACACGTTTCCATCTCATTGCAATAAGAATATAATCATCGTATCACATGCAAAAAAAGAAAAGTTAGATCTGATTTAATTTTCATCTTAAGAATATCACTAGTATTTTGAAATAATGGGACGAGTGGAACAAAATTTCTTTTGTGGGGTTCTGATTCCACGATATTTTTTCAAAGTGAGGCATTATTGACAATTCCTTTTTTTTTTCTCCTAAACTCATTTGTCCTTTTATATTATTTTTATAACGAAAACTTTTTTTTTGGTCCTTTAAAATTTTATATTTTGGTCTCCAAGAATATCTCATAAGAACAAGGAAAACTTTTGAAGTATCTCAGCTAGATGCCAAATTTATTCAATCTTTGCATTAGTTTTTTTTTTATTGCTTTCTCTGCAAATACCATATAAATAAATAAAATTTGTGGCTGAGTTTAACATCATATGAACGAGAGTAGAAAGCATCATTGCATTTTCTCAAGGTAATATTTCTTGGGTTCTCGACGATGAGAAGGAGCAAACTTGGTTGGATACTTTTGTTTTGTCCCATACATTGTGGGATCAACAACTAAAATTTTCAGGAATCACTGATGCTGGGGTCTGGGGAACTGGTTTTTGCACCAAGACCGTTTTCTCGTTACTTCGAAGTTTTCTATTTCGATATAAAGGAAAAGACAATGAGAAGAAGAGTTAAGCTTGAAGTAGTCACATTCGATGAGGAGTTTAGATGTCGTAGAAAACATCATTGTTATGTATCAATCTCATGTGACCATGTTGATAATATTTATATGTATTAATTTAAATTATACTAGATCTTGATCCGCGCTTCAAAAGCGCGGGTTTTCTTACAATAAAAAGTTTAATAATGTTAATGATTTTTGTATGTTATTATGTTACAATATTGAATAATATCAAAACATAGAATTTTATAAAATTATATGATTTATGAATTAATTTATTTAAAATTTTGTATGTATATTGTTATGTAACTCTCTCTTAGGTTCAAACATTTTGTCTGGTTCGAATAAAAACCGATCCGAATCGGTTCAGATCCAAGTCTAGGGCAAAGTATCTATTGGGTATATTTCAGACCCGCAGTGTCGGTTTATGTTTGGATGAGATCTGAACCGGTATCCTGAGTATCTAAAATGTATTGTGTATATTAAATATATTTTTCTGTTTCAAATATGTCTTCGGTATCACGATTATTCTTTTATGTTTCAGATTCGGTTTTTGGTTAATGTTTCAGATTTCAAATAAAATGTTAGATTTTTAGAAATATATCTCGTGTATACGCATAAAATTTTGAATATAATTAAAAAAATTTAAAGTATTGTCATGTTTCTATACATTATGTTTTACATAAAATTTTTACATTTTGTATATAAAAAAATTTGGTTCATATAATATGTTAATAAATGTTGTAAATCAGCTTTTATGTGGGGCAGATAAATGATCATCATAGCTGACAATATAAACTATATCTAAACATTATCTTTCTGGTATTTGAAAATAAATGCTACTATAATTATTTTCTGTTAATAAGCACAAAATCTGGTCGCAGAATCTTTTAGTTTGGCATAAATATTAAACGTATTATGTGGAGTTGATTAATTAAGGTGATATAAAATATAACACTCTAATGAAAGGGTTCAACAACCTTTTATAAGTAGATTTTTTAAAACTGCTTCTCTTTTAATAGTATAGATGTTGTTGTAATCAACCTTTTGTCATTTTATCTCTTTCTTAACATTATGTTTAATCAACCTCGCATGAGTTTAGCTATGAAGTTCAAAAACAGTTAAGCTATAAACGATATATATATTTAGATATATCACCTTCAATGCGCCTCCACGGAGAATAAGAAGATTGTTGACGCTCCAATGTATACACACTATGCTCATAAACTAAGTTGCTCCCTGGTTGTGTGACCATACACAAGACTTTTTACTTATCACTGCTTGGATCATACCCAAAATGCATGTAACATTTCATTGTACCATGGTCAAACACATGATCCTCGGGTAAGTTTTTGACTTGTCTTGTAGTTTGATTACATACCATGTATTGATGTTGATGAGAACAACCTATAAAGCCACGGACAGATGGACTGTGGATTATGTAATCACCAGGAGAGGTTTTTGATACCGTCATCTCATGTTTAGAGGCCATTGATGATCCATCATTTGATACTTGAGAAGTATGAGGCGACGAAAAAGGCTCAGTCGAAGGGATCTTACAGGTTTTCAAAGATTTTGCAGGCATGTCTGGTTTGAAGATAAGTCTGGAAAAAATCTACATTATTTTTGGCAGGAATTTGTGAAGATAGAGAAGCAATTCTTGCTCAGTTTCCCTTTGAGGTGGGCACTTTACCAGTGAGATATCTTGGGTTACCCCTACTGACAAAACGTAAGACATCGTCTGACTATGCTCCATTGATAGAGAGAGTCAGGAAACGCATATCGACATGGACAGCCAGACATCTCTCTCTAGCTGGCCGTCTCCAATTAATAAGCTCGGTGATTTATAGTATCACCAACTTCTGGATGTCGGTTTACAGATTACCAAAGCAATGCCTTGAGAAGATAGATCAACTGTGCTCTGCCTTCTTATGGTCGGGACCAGCTATGAGTTCAAAGAAAGACAAAATAACTTGGGAGAATGTGTGCAAGCCAAAGGAGGAAGGGGGTCTGGGCTTGAGATCACTTACGGAGACTAACAAGGTTTCATGTCTAAAGCGAATTTGGTGTATCCTGTCTCAGTCTATGCTTAGGGTTAAATGGGTTAAGAGATACTTCATACGCAAAGGATCTTTCTGGAGTGTCAAAGAATCTAGCTCACTTGGTTCTTGGATGTGGAGGAAGCTACTGAATATGGTGTTCTCGCTAGATCCTTTAAAAAAGTCGAAATAAGAAGTGGAGCTGCTACTTCTTTTTGGTTTGATGAGTGGTCCTCTTTGGGGAGGTTAATAGAG
This sequence comes from Brassica napus, assembly GCF_020379485.1. Classification (NCBI taxonomy): domain Eukaryota; kingdom Viridiplantae; phylum Streptophyta; class Magnoliopsida; order Brassicales; family Brassicaceae; genus Brassica; species Brassica napus. Next base: position 9,621,651 of record NC_063434.1, read on the forward strand.
ATCACAAATGCTTGAGGTTGCATCTCGCTTTGAGTCGATCTCAATGCTACAGTGGAGTTTGCAGTTCAGAATTATCGGAGTCGTCGCCATAGAGCAGAGCACCTGATGGCCACTGATGCAGAGATCATGCGGCTGAGAATGCTGGGCTTACAACAGAGGATGATGTTCAACTGTGGAAATGTAAAGGAGATGTTTATCGGCCTGAGTTTCTCACGCAACAGACCTGGAGATTATTACGTGTACAGCAGCCGATCACTCAATGACACAAAAGTATTTGGTTCACAGGAGAAACACCTAAATATTCAGTAATGAGTTGGATAGCAGCACACGACCGGTTGGCGACAGGTGATAGAATTCTGCAGTGGAATCCCCAAGCGAATGCTAATTGCATTTTTTGTATTTTTGGTGCGGAATCTCGTAATCACCTTTTCTTCTATTGTTCTTACTCTGAGAAGATATGGAGGAATCTAGTTGGGAGGTTAATGGGACGTAACTACACCTGCATATGGGATGAAGTTCTGTACCTGATCTCAACTAACATCGGCTCACGTACGAAGCTGTTTCTGCTGCGGTATGTTTTCCAAGTTGCGATTCACACGATTTGGATGGAGAGGAAAGGCAGAAGGCATGGCACGGTTCAGAGGACTCCAGGGATTTTAGTCAAATTCATTAACAAAGAAACTCGAAATAGAATCAGATCCTTAAGAGGAAAAGGTGGGAAGTACTTGACCCGAGCAATGGTGGCTTGGTTCGAGACAAGAGAATAGAAAATTATCTCTGTTTTCTGCTTCTAAAACATTCAAAATACTCTAGTTTTCAGTTGCATTAGTTTGTATAAAGGCAATTTTGATTTGAATAAATTTAACATTCTTTCAAAAAAGAAAAGAAGATCAATTCATTAGCTTCGTTGTGGTTGCGTTTGATGGTGAGAAGGAGACGAGGTCGGGAGATAGACATTGACATGAAAGTTTGTATGAACATTTGGTTGCGGATTATGGAATACCATGTCTTGGAGACACTTGTGAACTCAACCAGGGATTTGGCAGGAAATTTTAAGAGTATGTGGCTAATTGGATCAAGAGGGACTGAGTCTAAGCGATTTGTGACGGTTGTGATCGATTCTTCGTTGTTGTTGTCTTCTCTTTCCTTTGTCTTCATGGTGACAAAGGCAAACTCAGACCTAAGAACATACAACTTTTTAGTACACATCCAAAAAACATGTAATATATAGAGTAATACTTATAGAAATGTAATTCAAATAATAGAAGAGCTGTTTGACGAAAAAATTGCAATTTCAAATGATACAAACTTGAATTTGATCCTCCAAGAAAAAGTTACCTCAAAAGATTTAAAAATTTCTTGATGATGCTTTCTACTCTCGTTCACATGTAATTATTTTGGTTTATAGTATTAAACTCAGCCACACCTTTTATAATAGAGAACAAACACAATAGATATGCCTCCACAACTCTGAGAATTACTATCAAATAGAGCATTGGCTCGAAGACTACATTTTACAGGGGTGGAATCGTTATCCAAATAATAGAGTTTCTTAATCGGATCAGGGTAACAAAATATGGTATAGAGCAAATCAAACTAGGAGCTAGACTAAAATGCAGATAGCAAAATGAACACCAAACAATATTTTTATGTTTTACGCATATTAAGAACTTATGAAAATCTGATGATAAATACATTATTATTTTTATAATTAATTATCTATAATATTTGAAAATTAACAGTAATTCAATTAATATAATTATTTTTTATATTTTTAATTTACCATTATTAACTCATATAAAATGCATGATACATAAAATATATATTTTTTAGAAACAAATGTTTTTTCAAAACATTCATCTCAAAGGAGTATAAAATGTTTTGGGTGCTCTTCATTTTCCTATATCTTTGAGACTCCATTCCCATGCGTCCGTTTGTTGCATTGTCCATTGGTGGTCTTGCTCCGAGTGTGTCGAGCCTTTCTTGTTGCTCACTCTAAATATTTCTTTTGTCTTGAACTGTCATCAAAGACAATCCATCAAATGCGCACATCTTACTTAAAGTATATGACATGGAAGATAATTTATCTTGACGATGATTGTGGGCGTAGTTCCCATCATCTTTCTCTCTTGAACTTTGGCTTCTGATGTACGCACAATCTGAACCACACAAAAATGAAGCCAGTGATTCACGGTGAACCAAAGTTGAACAAAACAACTTTTTACCTTGTGATTGGAAAGAGGATCCTGCTCTTTTAAAGCTGCGAGCACTTACTGTGCACTTTTCATTGCAATACTTCTCCAATGTCATAGAATTTTCCTGGCTCTTAGAAATGAGAATTTATTAGAGGCAACAAAAATCGAATATGAGAGTTGTATTATCCATATCAAAATTTGAGACTAACCTTGGTATATGCACTCAAGACTCGGTTGATGGTATCATGAACTTTGTCAGTAAAGGCATTCAAGAAGAACAATTTGACCATGAAAGAGATAAAAAAAGAATACTTCATCTGTTTCTAAAAGATTCATATTCTAGTTTTTTCACACATTTTAATGAAACATATTAAATTTGCATAATTTTTTGTGTTTATCTTTTTTCCATAATTTTAAGCCAATAAAAAAATCAATTAGTGCAATTAAGATTTTTTAAGTTTGCAATAAATTAATAAAACATGCATTGAAAATGTAAAAATGAATCTTTTATTTTTCTCTAGAATATGTATTTTTAAGGAACGGAGGGAATATATCATAAACCAAGAGGAGAAACATTTTCAAACAAACCTATTAGCCTCTACGACTTACGGATCTTTGCGAAGTATCTCTTTTCCGTGATCTGTTTGTTTAAACTCTGTCTCAAAGCTGCCAAACACACACACACACATATATATATATATATATAAGTTCGTTGTAAGTAAGTTCAGGAAGATAGGAGCAATTAGAGCATACCCTTCCCCAATAGCCATTCTCCCAACCTGTCGTTCCAAATGAATCCTCTCGTTCATGGCCCTTTTTCTTTCTTGCACCTTTTCTTCCCCTGTCTTTGCGACGATATATATGCCAGTTGTTGTACTTTCCTTCGGATAGATAGATTGATTGTGCTCCACTTGTAACACATTACACTCAGGTTTGATAAAATACACCACCATCTCCTTAGCTCTGAGATCGTCCACTATATCGCGGAATCTTTTGTCGCCGGAAATAAACACAAGTCTGCGAGCTGTGTACACTCCATCTTTCATTCTTTGGAGAAGCTCCTTGAGAGAAGCCACAACTTCTAGGTCTGCGACCTGAGTTTTGCCGTGATAATCAGCCTCTGGAATATCTCTTTCATCATTGTAGACTTTGTGGTAGTGAAATCCATCTGATCCATGTCTTTCCGTGAAGAAAGCATAAGAGGTTTTTGATACCGTCATCTCATGTTTGGAGGCCATTGATGATCCATCATTTTATACTTGAGAAGTATGACGCGACGAAAAGAAGATCAGTGCATTATCTTCGTTGGGGTTGTGTTTGAAGGTGAGAAGGAGACGAGGTCGGGAGATAGATATTGACATGAAAGTTTGTATGAACATTTGGCTGCGGGTTATGGAATACCATGTCTTGGAGACACATGTGAACTCGACCAGGGATTTGGCAGGAGATTTAAGAGTATATATGTGGCTCGTTAGATCAAGAGGGATTGAGTCTAAGCTATTTGTGACGGTTGTGATCGCTCCTTCGTTGTTGTTGTCTTCTCTTTCCTTTGTCTTCATGGTAAATTTCTCTTAACCGTCTTTCTTGAATTAGTTTTCTTAATCTCACTTAGATTTGGTATTTTGATAGGAGGAAGAGAGAATGAAGAGAATGGAAGAACTTTTGATTCAGAGGCAAAAGAGAATCAGAGTTCTAATGGTAGTAGTGTATCAAGTCCCGTAACCTCCAAGAAAACTCCTGCTGGAGCCAAAACCGTGAAGACCATGAAGAAGGAGAAGATCCCTGAAGCTGTGACACAGTCCAAGGCTAAGCCGGTGCTCAGAAGCTCCACCATTGAGCGCCTTGCTGTTGCCAGGACAGCACCAAAAGGAAACGCAACAAAAACCAGTCACTAAAAAAGCATCAAAACCTGTAGGAAACAAGACAGAGAAACCTCAAGACAAGAAACCTAATATAAAAAGTCCGGGACTTTCTCGTGACCCGAGTCTCGAAATCAAGGAAACAGTGGAGGAATCGCAGTCTTACTTCCCGGTGAAGCAAGTTGATGAACTTCTTCCTACTGCTTCTTCTGTTGATGACTTCAAAGACATTAAAGAGATGCATAGCTTGCCGAATGAAACCATCACGGAAATATATGTACTCTTTGTATTATTGAGAGTAACATTTCTTTATGAAAGTAATTTATTAGACCTTTTCGATTGAAAGGAGAGGCCCAAAGCTGCATTCTCTTTACTCGAGAATAGATTCAATTTGTATGGAAACTAATGAATTTAGGTAGTTTATCTTACAATTGTTGAACTTTGAGTGGATTAAACTCCTCTTATTGGAGTATATGTTATACATTGTGTGTCGTTGGTCTATCTTAATCTTTCTACTATAACCTTTGTACACACGAGCAGTTGAATTTCTACTTCGATGACACCGTTACGTACGCATCATATTACTCTTTCTTTCAAACTCTTACTCTCAATTTTATCTTTTCGTTTTATAAATAAACGAGTTTTACTAGCGCTTGATTTTCGGAGATAATATTATCAAGAAAATCTAATATTCTACAAACTTACTATTTATATTTTAAAACCATATTATTATCATTTTTCATAGTTGGACTTGGAATCTACGTATCATAATTTTTTTAAAAAAAAATAGTTTCTATATAGAAAAAATTATATGATTCAAGCTTCAATGCTTAATATTTTAAACTTCGGAATAATGATTGTATGTATGATTGTTAACCGGTTTGAAAACGTGAATCGAAGAGATCTATGAACAGAATTATATTTGTGACTTTAACTATCTTCGAAATTCTAAGTCTCTAACCAATAATCCAGTCTTTACCTCTTCATTGTGGCTCTATAAAAATCATTATTTTGTAAAATATCATCATTTTTGTCTCCAAAATTTAAATGCCTAAATAACTGAAAACAATACAGTTAAATGATCTAGAAACTTCGTCTTTCTAATGTATTCACTAGTAAACTTGCAATCTAATTATGTGGTACTTCTTTCATGTCAAGGACTAAGTTTTCAAAGGCATAACCTAAGCACAACCCTCTGATATATTTATAGAGTTCCGAAACGACGTCTTTGATGACCGTTAGCTGAGACAACTTTCGGTGGTTGCAACCCCCATATGAAATCAAGAAAATGGTCCAAAACTTTTGTGGCCACTCTCCTCTATAGTTTTACTTATCCCTAACAAAAGTATTTTACAATAAATGTCCTCACATATGGAGTTTACTACCGAAAACATTAGGGAAATGCAAAGGAGAAGAAGTTGAAGAAATGATTGCAGAGACGGGGATGCTGATGGTAGGCGTTCTGGGAATATGGGCGCGACTTGTTCGGAAGCCACTGCTTGAATTCACCGGAGAAGTTATTCAAGTTGCCTCCGAAGTCGTGTCTAGGATTGGTGTCCCTGATACAGCTTCCTATGTTTCTCTTTCTTCTAGTACAAACAACTCTTCACCTCCCATCTCCCGAAGAAGGTGATATGAAAATGTATAGATGATAAGATGTTATGTAGAAGAAACTCAGGGATACAGATATAGGTTTTGCATTTCATATTTGTAGGTTCTCAACTATATATAAGTATACATATTTTAATACGTTAAATAACTGATCTGGAACAGTTATATTTACAATTATATTTACAAGAGTTTGAAGAATGCTAATTAAGGAATCATACTTTATGTTGGTAGCATTCTTTCAAACTCTACAGACTCTTGTAGACTACATGGTTTGAGTGCATGACTGGTGTTAGTGATGTCTCGTGTTCCTCTATCTACATCAGCTGAAAGCTCAACCGCAGTAGACTACTAGAGCATAGGCGGGAAACGACCTCTTAGGGCGTCATATTTTAAGCAAAAATTTTAGTCGTACGTAGGGCATAATAGTTTTTTACATAAATAACAAATGCATAAAGTTTTAAGTGAGTTTAGGACGTCAAAGAAAAAATTGAAAAAATTGAACCAGCACTGAAAGTCGAGACATCTCCAAAATGATTAGTGAGCAAATTTTATACCAATCGTTGACCATATGTGACGAGAACGTGATATCAGCCGAGAATGTGTTGTTGGGAATTATAAGAAGCGGACGGTCCCGTCTCCACTAGACTACTTTAGATCCAGCGAATAACATGATATGCAAGTTTTTCATAAAAGTACTTCAGATACAAAGAAGGCTTTTCTTCTTAGCACGTTTACGCCCAAACTAATGATTTGTTACGGGCGATTTCGTTCGTGTCGTTTGATGGGCCTTTAAGCTAATTAAATTACTAATCTGGTGAGATTTCCTTACATTCTTTGTGTTCAAACCTACTGCTAAGACCAAGTGAACTGAACCAAAATTGTATGTAAAAATTGACATCAAATTGTAATTCAGATGATTCACTGTTCCTTTAATAGACATTTAATCCGACATAATTCCAAATTCTTTTATAAAAAATACAGAATTCAAACAACAGCCAAAACTAGTGATCATATAATAACTTTTAATGGCTACTACTCTTTTGTTTTTTTTTTCCGAAAAATGCCTACTACTCTTTTGTTGTGATTAATCATCTTTTGGACGACAAAAATTATCTCTTGGAGCAACAGAGAAAATATATTGTATAACGTCAGAAAAGTATCAGCATTTAATCTATTTGTTCAGATAATGAAAATGTTAGAAAATATCAAGAAGAAAATAATGAATCTTCTTCATTTCTCGATATCCTTTGACAAGAAGTATAAGAAGACAAGTAGATACAATTGATCAATCACGTGACCCACATTAATAATAACCATAATAATGCCTAATAACTTCTTGTATAATTATTACAAACAGAACTTCCCTATGACTATTCTTGATATTGAGTTGGTTCCAAGTTCCAACTAGCTTATACCTTTTGGTCATAGTCTTGTGATATCATTTAATGAAGCATCTGTTCTAACCAACAGATGAAATTTCTCGGTGATTAGCCACTTTACCATCATTAATGATTTATACATTCCAACCTTATACACACCTTTTATCCAACAAAACAATACTTCTTCCGTTTCTAGTTTCTAAAAATAATTCTTTTTAGAATTTATTCTTGTTCCACAAAAATAGATTTTCTATATTTTAAAGTATTTTTGTATATTTTTGATAAACACTAATTATAAATATTTGAATTGATTAAAGTTTATTAGTGGATAATTATTAGAAAGTGTATTGAAAAATAAATTGTAAATATTTATTATATTTTAATAAACGTAAAATTTCTAGAAATTTTTATTTTGAGAAACGGAAGGGGTAATTAAATTTGTGTATTTCGTATTTTAAACAATTAATATTCGCAAGTCTAGATAACTGAATTGTGGACGATAGTTTTTTTTTTTTTTCCGTCAATAGTTGATTTTATAACTTAATGGGCCAAGCCCAGAATTACAAAAAAAAAGGCCCAAAGCCCACCAAACGAAACCCTAGAGACGGTGCCTCCGTTCGCTCACGGCGTGCCCCCGCTTCCAGCCATCACCGGTGATCAATCCAGCGATCCACCGGCAGAACCATCACTCACTGGCTTCCAAACCTCATCGCCGCAAACGCTTCCAAACCGCGAGTTCCCAATAGTGGAGAGAGTCAATCGGTAAACCGAGATCTCATCCGCCTCCTTTCGTCACCGGAACTGGGAGGAAAGCTTCGCCGGCACAACCAAACCTTCAACATCGGATAGCTTCGATCGTCTTCCGACGAGAACTCCTCCAACAAGACCAAACCGAAACCGCAAAAACCAAAGATAAAAAACAACAAACCCTAACAACCCTAGGGGACTAAAAGCCGGCGGCGCAAGGCAAAGAACACCTTCACCCCCCGGAAACTGAAGCCGGCGAAAGCGGAGCTAACGAAGCCTCCGCCTCCCGGAAACTAGACCGGCGACGATGGATCTGAAGAAGCCTCCACCTCCCGGGAAACCCTAACCTGACAAACCGACAACACCCCACCTCACCCTTCACCCAGTCGCGTCGTTACTCCAGCCACCGCGCCACCGCGTGTGTCTGGTCACTCCCCGAGTTGACCACACCAGATGGGAACTGGACAGAGCTCCGACAAAACGAACTGAACAGGAAGAGGAGGTGAAAAAAGAAGCCGGGGAACGTTTTTAACCAAAAGAAAATGGACTCCGGCGACGGCACGGACGCTCACGCACCGGCCGTACGCCGGACCCGAAACCAGATCTGCTCTCTCTCTCTACTTCTCTCTGCTGCTTTTTTTGTGGACGATAGTTTTTTAGACTGATGTAATAAATAGTATTTTCTTTAAATTTAGTTTTATCAGCCTAGTGAGTGGTGGTTGTCGTGTTAGCATCGGAATCACATATCGTAGTGCAACATCCATGGCAAGAAGTTATAAAAAGAAAACATCCGTGGTAAGATAATTAAATTTGCATCACTTTATAACTTTTTCATCAAAACACAATACACGATTCATCAATATACAATAACTCCTTCAGATTCGTTTTTTTTGTGTAGCAATTAAGAACTTTAAGTATATGGGCAAACACTACTACTTCATCACGATCTTCTGCACCAAGTTCGAATCATTCTATACCTCACATGGTTTGATATATCTATTAAATAATTGTGTAACTCGATTGTTTCCCCTCCAAGCTAAGAAAAAAATAATAAATATAGTAAACTTCATAACACAATCATTTTGGTAATATAGTTTCGATTATAATGTTTATCTAAGTAACTGTTACTGTCATCTGTCACTCTTAGTATCCAAGTTTTGACCAATTTGAGTGATCTAACATGTCAACTAACACTTTTATTACAAATAAAACACTTGTTTATTCAAATTATATACTATTTTCTATCGTAAATTGCAAACATTTTAATATTGTCATTTATCAACTTGCGCTGTTTTCTTATTCTCGCCACTACTAGCACAAAAGTTGAGACTTGTAAGAAACACACACATCTACCAAACTTCGATGCCATGTACCAATTTACATAAATGAAATACAGACATTTTGGCTAGTTGAAAAGATTCTCTTTGGACAGATGACTAATTTAGTCGCCGGTGTCTCAAAGTTAGAGCAAAGTAGACATGTATTGGAAAACTGAAAAACGAGAGCCTCCTGTAATGCGCTGAAATCAGCTTGTTTCAGGGTTTCGCATCCCTTATATACTAAAGTACAAGTCACTCAACCAGTTATATTTTGACACATAATTAATTTTTTTCTTTTAAAAAAAAATTAATAAAAACAATAGAAAAAATTAAAACAGTTTATTATCCACGTAAAACAAAAGAGAAAGCAAAATTGTTCTAACTGCCTCAAGCATTACATCACGATCTCAACTCCCTACATTACATCAGTTTAAATGACCACTATAATCACTCTGATAACAAATTTGCTTACAAAATTATTCCAAAAAGTTTAACTTCTTCCACAAAATAACCAATGCTTTCATATTTCCTATAATTTGACTTTCTTATCTTACAGAAAGTTTTTTTTTATTGTAACTGTTCTTAAAGAAAGTTTTTGAAGTTGCAGAAACAATATCGGATGGATGTTGTGTACAAAATGATTTTGGAAAAGAAGAAAAGAAAGTTAAAAAGGCTTTAGGAAATTCACTGTTTGTCAGTGGTGTAGATGAGTTCCTGTAGTAGTTAAATGAGTAAGTGATCTCAGCATTTAATTATCTTGCGTATACAATTTTGAATTCATTTTCGTTTTTTTTTTGATGTGCAGAGAAGTCGTTTTGTTACAACGTCTTCACGTGACAAGTTTATTCCTTGAACCAAAGCTCCTCGACTGAAACTTAGCTCTATTCTCTATGTTTCAGATTGTAGTGAAGAAGAGTGAGATGATGAGAAGAAGAGACTTCAAAATTACAAGGAGATTGTCTGCATAAAACAAGTTATGTTCTGGGATGATGGTTGAAGAAGAATGGAAGAGAAGGGAGACTCCAAGATACAAGAGACTTTCACTGCTCATATTTTGATTAATAGGTCAGATGCATAATCTCTTAGCCATCTTTTAACCATTCAAAACATGTATATTCTTGAGTATATTTTGAATTTGGTTAAAAATAAAGTAAATAAAATATAAAGATTATTAGTTAAATATGTTCGTATGTTAAATTATTAGTATATACTATATCATATTTTGATCATATCTATATTATGCAATATTTCTTTCACTATATTTTACTAATAGATAAACTAATATATCATGCTATCATCAATTTTTTTTCTTCTAATTAAAAACTAAATTTCTTCTAATTTACTTTGATGTAAAATAAAAATTAAATTGTGTAACAACACAGTTAAGTTGAACTAAAAAGAGAGTTTTGCTATTAATTATGAAAAAAGAAAAATAACATTTTAATTTTATTAAACACAATGAAGAGTACCCCGTGCGTAGCACGGGTTGAACATACTAGTTAGATTATAATTGAATGTGATTTGCGATGAATAAGGAGATGAAGAAATTTGATAGACTATACTTCCATTCGTTTCAGAGAAAAGTATAATTTTAAAAAATTTCACATATATTTTTAAAATGACAACATTAATTTATGTTTTAATTATATTTTTAAATTAATAGTATTTTAATGCATTGTATAATTAATATTAAATTTTAAAATAAAAATAAATTATATTAGAATTTTATAAATAATACTTTGGAAGGAAAAATATCAAAATAACATTTTTATGAAACAAAAAGTATTAGATGAAACACAGTTCAGTGAAGTCTTCCGGGAACTTAATCAGAAACTTGCAAAACTGATTTGATTAACTAATAGTAGTATCCTACATCAAACCCTGACTTTATCCATTAATATGTATTAATGATCCTTAATCATCCTTTAAAATCTTGCGAAGTTTGGTAAAATTAAGGAAATTACATGTTGCAAGACAAATAAAATATTTTAAGTACAAGTAAACAGTCAATATAGAAGTCTGTGTGTTATCGGGTGAAGTGGGTGTGTCGGCGTACAGAACGAAGGGACCCATATGGGGCATATGATTAAATCATTTATTAAATATTAAATAAATGAGAATAGAAAAAAAAAGAAAAAAAAAGAGAAAGAATCAAGCAAACCTTCTACTACTAAATGAAACTCTCTCTCTCTCTCTCTCTCTCTCTCTCTCTACATGTGAATATCTGAGCTTCAAGTAGTGCATGTGCTCGCTATTGGATCTCAAATCATCGTTTCTACAGCTTTTACTTCTCTATCTCTTAGCTGTCACGAAACATTCTCTTTCACTTCTCTCTCTCTCTGCTAAAATAAATCAGAAACATATCAACATTCTTGAACAGAGCCATAAGTTCTTCAACTGAATCTTAAATTAACCCATCTTCTGTGTTTGTTTGTTGGATCTTTAAATGGATCCAAGAACAAGACTTGACTATGTTCTGTTTCAACTCACACCCACCAGGACAAGGTAAGTTCTAAACCTCAAAACGCTACTTTATTTATTTCTTTCTTTGTTCTTAACCATGTTTGATTCTCTGTTTTTATTTTTGTCTTTTTGCTGTCTGAAGATGCGAGCTCGTGATTTTCTCCGGTGGCGAGAACGAGAAGCTTGCTTCCGGGATTTTTCAACCGTTCGTCACGCATCTCAAAAGCGTAAGAGATCAGATTTCTAAAGGCGGATACTCCGTCACTCTCCGTCCTTCCTCCGTCAACGGCGGCGTTAATTGGTTTACCAAAGTGACGCTTCAGAGGTAAAGAAAGCTCTCTCCGTCTTCTAGTAATCATTTTGTCTGAGAATGTACTAAAAAAACTTTTGCTTCTTGGTTTAAAGATTTGTGCGATTCGTGACGACTCCGGAGGTTCTTGAGAGGTCCGTGACATTAGAGAAGGAGATTGAGCAGATCGAGGATTCGATTCAGTCTAATGCAGCCGCTATTTCCGGCGAAGCAGAAGGTAACATCATGTTGATGTTCGGACACAGACACATGCTTTATGTTATTAAAACATGAACCAGGGATTTTGCAATTTGTTGTTTTGACTAATATTTTTCCAACGTTCTGTATATAGGAAACGAGTTGGGTACTACTCAGAAGTCTACAGCTTTATTAAAGGTGATTCTTATAAAATGCTTAAAAGCGGAGTTCTTGATTAATGTTTCAGTTGGTTATTGACTCTGTTTGTATGTATTAGGCACAAGGTGAATCTGATGGCCAAGAAAATTCTAAGTAAGTTCTAGTATAGCCTTCCTTTGTTGTTATTGTCTTGATCGGTTATGTGAAGTAGATTATTGATCCTGACAAGCCGTGAAATGAATGTAACAGGGTTGGTCTTCAGCGTGTTCTTGAAACCCGCAAAGCTGCTTTGTGCAAAGAGCAAGCCATGGCTTACGCTAGAGCTTTGGTTGTTGGGTTTGAATTGGACTACATGGATGATCTCTTGTCCTTCGCAGATGCTTTTGGAGCTTCGCGTTTAAGGTAACTAACTGAACCAAGAACCATCCATGTCCTTGTTTGCATTTGTATGAAGATGGTGAATAATCACTTTTGTGTTGCGTTCAGGGAAGCATGTGTTAACTTTGTGGACTTGTGCAAGAGAAAGAACGAAGATAGGATGTGGGTGGACCAGATCACAGCTATGCAAGCCTTTCCCAGGCCTGAGCTATCCTTCATGGGTGACTCTGGGATCATACTCGCTGGGGAAGAGAATGATAACGTCAAGCAAGGGAACAACAGCATGGATGCAATGAGCCAGGGTAGCTTTGAGACTAGCCAAGGTCCTCCTCAGATGCCAATGCCTTGGCCAAACCATTATCCTCCTCAGTACATGCAAGGACATGGCTATCCTCCTTATATGTATCCCGGCCAGCCACCGTATTTCCCACAATGGCCTGTAAACATGGGAGGAGATGTGGAGACAAGTGAGAAGACTTCCAAGAAGAAAAAGAAGAAGAAGAAGAAGAACAAGAAGAAGTATGAATCCTCCGAGGAGCAAAGCGATGAGTCCGGTGCTGAGACCGTATCAGAGGACGGAGATGAAGGGAAGAAATCATCTAGAAAAGTTGTTATACGCAACATAAACTACATAACTTCAAAGAGAAACGGAGCCAAGGATAGCGATTCCGATGAGTCTGAAGACGAAGAAGAAGAAGGCTTTGTGGATGGAGACTCCATCAAGCAGCAAGTGGAGGAAGCTATTGGCTCACTGGAGAAACGGCATAAATCAACTTCACGCCGTAGTAGGAGGAAGCACAAAAGCCACAGTGAAGATGAGGAGGATTCAGGTAGTAAAGAAACCAAAGGGAATGATAACTGGGATGCTTTCCAGAACCTTCTTTTAAAAGACAAAGATTCAGACCAGGAAACAGCTTCGTGTCCGGTGAACATGGAGTCAGAAGTTATGAGCAAGAGAGAGCTGCCTTCGGATGATTCTTTCTTGATTACAAATGGGAATGAGGATTGGGGGAGAGAGAGCAGTGTCAAGAAACTTGATGCGGGTGAGAATGTTAGGCTGATGAGAAGAGAGAACAACTACGACGATGAGATGATGAATCCAGGGAGAGGAGATGAGCCAAGAAGCTACTCACAGGCAGAGATGGCTGTTTATAATGGGAAGCTCCGCGCTAGAAACGAGACAGAGGAAGACTGGTTCATACGTAACCAAGCAGATACTGAAAGAGATGTCAAAACCTTTGTAGGAGACGATTTGCATGTAACAAAGAGAAGTGTTGAGAGAGATGTACTGACCGATGACTCGTTCATGATCCATTCTCGTGTTGAGAGCCAAGTGGAAGAGTCTCGGTTAAGGACAGAGATCATGGACTCTGACGTTTATGGAACCACCAAACAAGAAAACTCCTCTGCACCGGAGATTAACAACAGACAAGAGCCGGATGATCTTTTCATGGTTCTTGGACGTGAACAAGATGTTACACCTGCAATGGTATCGTGGACACCTGAGATTGACTTCGAGACCAACACTTTGGCTCAAGAGAAAAGGAAAGCTGATTTGGAAACTGCTGCAAAGGCCTCTGAACAGACTTCAGATGGTAAAGAAAAGAAACTTCGTGTCGTTAGAAAGGATGCAAAGACAAGAGGACCAAGTAGACCTGACCCGGCTTTGAAAGCTAAGAGAGCTCCCTGGGGAAGTAGAGCAGCTGCCACCAAAACCAAATCCGAGCTGGTAAATTTCTCTTAACTAACAGCATTTCATTTTTCCTGATTAGTTTCATTCATGGTTCTAAAAAATCGGTTCAGGCAGCAAATCAGTCTGAAATGATTTTCTTAAAAATCTGATTTATACGATTTCAAATCGGTTTAAACCAGGTTAAACTGTTTTAAATCGGCTTAAATTGATCTAAATTAGTCTGAATATGTTAAATTAAACAATAATGTTAGTACAAATCTACAATTTTGTCTAATATTTTTGTTAATTCATCAAAATAGTTTTATAATTTAAAATCAAAAACTAAAATATTATATATAAATGTAAAATGTATCTAAAATAAATCAGTAATTCATTAATAGTAGCTAGTTTCTATAAAAACACCTAATTTACCACCTAACGATTTCTTGAACATGTCTCACTTGGATTTGGTATTTTGATAGGAGGAAGAGAGAAAGAAGAGAATGGAAGAACTTTTGATTCAAAGGCAAAAGAGAATCGCTGAGAAGAGTTCTGGTAGTAGTGTATCAAGTCCCTTGGCCACCAAGAAAACTCCTACTGGAAACAAAACCGTGAAGACCTTGATAAAGAATGAGAAGACACCTGAAGCCGTGAAGGCTAAGCCGGTACTGAGAAGTTCCACCATTGAGCGCCTTGCTGTTGCCAGGACAGCACCAAAGGAGCCACAACAGAAACCAGTAACCAAAAAAGCATCAAAACCTGTAGTAAACAAGACAGAGAAACCTCAAGACAAGAAACCTAGTAAAAAAAGTCCGGGACTTTCTCGTGACCCAAGTCTCGAAATCAAGGAAACAGTTGAAGAATCACAGTCTTACTTGCCGGTGAAGCAAGCTGATGAACTTCTTCCTCCTGGTGCTTCTTCTGTTGATGACTTCAAAGACATTAAAGAGATGCATAGCTTGCCGAATGAAACCATCACTAATCATCAGAAAGTACAAGAACAGACGAAAGTCGATGATGAGGAAATAGTGAAGAAGACATCCGTCTGTGAAGACAAGCAAGTCACTAACAACCTTTGTTCGGAGGATGTTGAAGAAGTTAAGGCTTCACCACCTAAACCACTGTCTCCAAAGAAGTCGGTGACGTTTTCAGAGACAAACATGGAGGAGAAGTATTTTTTCTCACCAACGGTGTCGGAGACTGACGTCTCGACGCCGCCGGCTACTGAAGCAGATCATTCGAGGAAGAAATGGAACAGTGAAGAGACGTCTCCGAAGTCTACTGCCAAAGGCTTCAGAAAGCTTCTTATGTTTGGAAGGAAAAAATGAAAGATTCTATAGTTACTACAACGACGTCGTGTTGAGTTTGGTTGAAAAGCGGGTTAATACTTTTTATCTTTTAGTATTCTTTAAATTGTTTGTTGTGTGATATTAAATTCTGTTGCGGTGTTTATCAATTTGATTTGGCTGTTTATATATCATTGTTGATGTGTTGTTTATGGCATTGGAGTGTATACAAATCGGTTTGGCGAGTTTGAATAAAGTAAGGTTATTTGGATTTTTGTAACTAAACTATTTGGTTGTGATCATTATGATAAACAAATAAGAAATGGAGAATTGCGAAGGAATTGAGTAAGAACCTTTTTGACTAATGGAGATCATTCATATAATGAACCCATGTATTATGATTTATGAATATGGTTAGGTTAATTACGAAAATGCTTTCTCATGAAATTCGGTGAGATGATTCTTCAGGTTTAAGCATTTGTTCCATCAGATTGATGTAGAAGTCTCCAACTTTACCATCCAACTAGAATTTCTACAAACATCTCTTCTTTTATACTTTTTGTATTATTTTAAATATTTATTTCGGTAACATGTTTCAATCAAGTGGGAATCTAATCCCCACATTATATCTTTTCACGTTTTTAGGCATTTTTGAAGCTGTTTTCCATTTTGAAACTTGGCAATAATGAAAAAGAAAAGATATGAAACTTTGATTCCACACGTTAATTTCAAATAAATTTCACTAAAATTAAAAATAGAGGTGACATATCTCATTTTATTTTTCAACAAAATTAATATCTTATTTTGCTTTGCCATAAGCAACAAAGACTTCTCCTACACGGAAGCTCATGCGTCTTATTTTCCCCCAATTTCTTACATAAACCTTTTTCCAAAGACATAAAATGTACATCTTATTGAACAATAAGAATCCCTTATATATTAAAGGAGAAACATTGTAATAAATGCATTCACACTATAATAGACACGTGGCAACTTCACAATGATTTGATAATAAATACGCAAACGCGTTCACACTATATTCATAAATGTGTTCACACTATATACTTTGTATTTTTTTAATATAAATTCATATGCATGATTCCAATAAAACTTTGGATTTTTCGGTTCGAATCAAAACACATAACGAATCAAAAGCTAAACTATATATATATATATTATTTTTATTGTTTACCGATAAAGTTGGGCAAAATATTTATAAGTTTTGATTCAATTTGTTATCCGTTTTGAATTGAACCAAAAAATATGGATATCCGTAACTTTACGAAGCAAATCAATTACTAAAATACAATTAAAAAAAAACAAATCAGAAATACCAATATTTTTAGGAGCAATTATCAAATTTGATCTATGCATATATATATACATATATGTACAGAATTATATATATATATATATATGTTATATATATTATAGTTTATATAAGTTTTACAATATTTTTATAAATTAAATTTATTATATTAGGTATTAAAATTTTAAAAGTAAATAATATTTTATTTTTGTAATAAAACGTTATTATTAAATTTTTCAATTATTTTTTTAAATTTTATTTACGGATCAAATCGGATATTCTTTAAAATTCTAAATCATTTCGGATATCATAGTCACCGACTATCCAAGTGGCTAAAGATTGAATCGACATGAATGCCTCCAAATACTTGGATATTCGATCTGTGCCCACCTCTATTTACGGATACAGTTGATTTTTTTTTATGAAAAAAATTCACTAATGTCAAGGCCTTTTTAATTTTTAATTAATTTTAATTAACAATATCTTTATATATTTGTCATTTATTTTTATATACTTTTACATACACATACATGTGCACCTTGATGTAAGCACTTTATACGTATTTACCACTACTGAAGTATCTATTTTTTTTTTGAAGTTTGAAATTTTTTTTTCTCAATGCTTCTTTCACTACGGACCAAATTGTAGTGAAATGATTAGGCTTAATAATTTTCTTTTATTTTTCTTGAACTATTATCCATTTACAAACTATAATATGAAACCATTGGTTTGACATGACGATTATCTAAAATTTATAACATAAAAATAAATAAATAATAACAATACCCTCATCCCATCAAACATTCTAACAGAATAAACCAAAACATAATTTAAAACCGAACCAATATCCAGATTAAACAGATTTAATGTGTTTTTATTAAAAATAACGAAACTAATAATTACATCCCGCGCAAGGCGCGGGTTATTACCTAGTATATAAATAAAAGGTGAGATGCCCATTTCAAATGGTAACGTGTCTTTTTCATTAGGCGAGAGACAATCAAATCTGAGCAAACGAAGTTGTCTTTATTATATCTAAACAAACATTTTGTGAAAGAGAGCGATAGTAAGTTGAAACCATGGCGTCGAAGATTGTCTCAGCCATAGTCTTTGTGTTCAACCTTATTGCCTTTGGTCTAGCCGTGGCTGCTGAACAAAGACGAAGCACTGTAAGTCTTAATCAAACGCATATCCATTGAGCAAGGTGATGATTATGTGATCTTTCTCTTAAGATAACTTCTTAAAAAAAAATTGGTGAGGGCAGGCAAAGGTTGTGCAGGACACAGAGGTGCAATACAACTATTGTGTGTATGATTCAGACAGAGCCACAGGGTATGGAGTTGGAGCCTTTTTGTTCTCAGTGGCTAGTCAATTTCTTATCATGCTCGTTAGCCGCTGCTTCTGTTGTGGAAAGCCTCTCAAGCCTGGTGGTTCACGTGCTCTTGCCCTTGTTCTCTTCATTGTCAGCTGGTAAGATATATTCTCTTTTGTTATTTTAACTCAATTACTATAAAAGATAACCTAATAACAAAGCGCAAGTTGTAGCAATATGGAAATTACAAAGATGATTTCAAATCCACAATCATGAATATCCGGTCAATGACGTTTGGCTTTAGCATATGTTATGCATTAGGCTTTTATCCTCGCCGGTCCTGAGATTTTAAGAACCATAAACATTATATTTGACATATCTAATCGACGGAATGTGTCTCCGAAGCCAAATAACCAAGCATTTTAGTTGGTTAATTATAAAATGGGACATGCTTATTGTCTTTTTTACTAATCCAGTACTCTTTTTTTTTTTTATCAAAACTAATCCAGTACTCTAGTTGGGCTTCTATCACTGAATTGATCATATGCACAGAACTTTCATTCAACCAGCAAAATAACTAAAACTGGGGCTAATATAATTTCATATTTTGATTGTTGTTTTATTGGGAAACAAAAGGATATTCTTCTTAATAGCGGAGATATGCCTATTAGCTGGATCGGTAGAGAATGCATACCACACAAAGTACAGGACAATGTTCATGGACAATCCTCCTGATTGTCAAACTCTTCGCAAGGGTGTCTTCGCTGCGGGTGCCTCCTTTGTCTTCTTCAACGCCATTGTCTCTCAGTTCTATTATTTCTTCTACTCCTCTGCTGCTGCCGCCTCCCTCTCCCCTTACTAGAGGATTTGGACCAACAATATACGTTTGTTTCTTTCCTATGTGCTATGTATGTGATATACTAATGTCATATGCTTGTTGCTTGTTAAACTATGACTGGAAACTTACTTTGAAGTTGAGGTTATATCTATGAGTTTTGTAGATTGATTTGTATGAATAATAAAAGTGAAATGTTGTTTCTAAGAGTAAGAGGTGGATATAATGTGACGCATTGCGATGTATACTCAGTGGTTGTGCCATGTGCTTGCTATACATGTTAATTTAATATATGCTACAAGAATTATATATGTAAAAGATGATGGTAGAGCATGAACAATAAATAGTGTTTTACACACAAAAAAATATTACCATCAATAAAAAAATTGATTATTAGATTTCAATTACAGTTTAAAATTACTCCGAATATATTATGAATAAAAAGTTAAAAATGTGGAAAATTATCCAAACATATCAGAGTGACCATAACGAATAGTAGCATACTTTTGTAAGATATCTTCTTCTCCCATGCCATAGTATGGAATCCCATGAACACCAATCACGATCCTTTTATTGCAATGTTACCAAAATAGTCAATAAAATAAAATATCTACTGAGAGGGAAATCTAAACCTCGAATTCTGATTGGATACTGAATGATGATGTGGCAGATACTTTCTTTATGATAATGTTATCCACACATCTTCGGTGATCTCTGGGGACCACTC